>NC_092708.1:104739409-105381857 GCF_047496885.1 Scyliorhinus torazame
GAGGATGAATGTGCTAAATTGGGGGAAGGCTAATTATAACAATATTAGGCGGGAACTGAAGAACATAGATTGGGGGCGGATGTTTGAGGGCAAATCAACATCTGACATGTGGGAGGCTTTCAAGTGTCAGTTGAAAGGAATACAGGACAGGCATGTTCCTGTGAGGAAGAAAGATAAATACGGCAATTTTCGGGAACCTTGGATGACGAGTGATATTGTAGGCCTCGTCAAAAAGAAAAAGGAGGCATTTGTCAGGGCTAAAAGGCTGGAACAGACGAAGCCTGTGTGGCATATAAGGAAAGTAGGAAGGAACTTAAGCAAGGAGTCAGGAGGGCTAGAAGGGGTCATGAAAAGTCATTGGCAAATAGGGTTAAGGAAAATCCCAAGGCTTTTTACACTTACATAAAAGCAAGAGGGTAGCCAGGGAAAGGGTTGGCCCACTGAAGGATAGGCAAGGGAATCTATGTGTGGAGCCAGAGGAAATGGGTGAGGTACTAAATGAATACTTTGCATCAGTATTCACCAAAGAGAAGGAATTGGTAGATGTTGAGTCTGGAGAAGGGGGTGTAGATAGCCTGGGTCACATTGTGATCCAAAAAGACGAGGTGTTGGGTGTCTTAAAAAATATTAAGGTAGATAAGTCCCCAGGGCCGGATGGGATCTACCCCAGAATACTGAAGGAGGCTGGAGAGGAAATTGCTGAGGCCTTGACAGAAATCTTTGGATCCTCGCTGTCTTCAGGGGATGTCCCGGAGGACTGGAGAATAGCCAATGTTGTTCCTCTGTTTAAGAAGGGTGGCAGGGATAATCCCGGGAACTACAGGCCGGTGAGCCTTACTTCAGTGGTAGGGAAATTACTGGAGAGAATTCTTCGAGACAGGATCTATTCCCATTTGGAAGCAAATGGACGTATTAGTGAGAGGCAGCACGGTTTTGTGAAGGGGAGGTCGTGTCTCACTAACTTGATAGAGTTTTTCGAGGAGGTCACTAAGATGATTGATGCAGGTAGGGCAGTAGATGTTGTCTATATGGACTTCAGTAAGGCCTTTGACAAGGTCCCTCATGGTAGACTAGTACAAAAGGTGAAGTCACACGGGATCAGGGGTGAACTGGCAAGGTGGATACAGAACTGGCTAGGCCATAGAAGGCAGAGGGTAGCAATGGAGGGATGCTTTTCTAATTGGAGGGCTGTGACCAGTGGTGTTCCACAGGGATCAGTGCTGGGACCTTTGCTCTTTGTAGTATATATAAATGATTTGGAGGAAAATGTAACTGGTCTGATTAGTAAGTTTGCAGACGACACAAAGGTTGGTGGAATTGCGGATAGCGATGAGGACTGTCTGAGGATACAGCAGGATTTAGATTGTCTGGAGACTTGGGCGGAGAGATGGCAGATGGAGTTTAACCTGGACAAATGTGAGGTAATGCATTTTGGAAGGGCTAATGCAGGTAGGGAATATACAGTGAATGGTAGAACCCTCAAGAGTATTGAAAGTCAAAGAGATCTAGGAGTACAGGTCCACAGATCACTGAAAGGGGCTACACAGGTGGAGAAGGTAGTCAAGAAGGCATACGGCCTGCTTGCCTTCATTGGCCGGGGCATTGAGTATAAGAATTGGCAAGTCATGTTGCAGCTGTATAGAACCTTAGTTAGGCCACACTTGGAGTATAGTGTTCAATTCTGGTCGCCACACTACCAGAAGGATGTGGAGGCTTTAGAGAGGGTGCAGAAGAGATTTACCAGAATGTTGCCTGGTATGGAGGGCATAAGCTATGAGGAGAGATTGAATAAACTCGGTTTGTTCTCACTGGAACGAAGGAGGTTGAGGGGCGACCTGATAGAGGTATACAAAATTATGAGGGGCATAGACAGAGTGGATAGTCAGAGGCTTTTCCCCAGGGTAGAGGGGTCAATTACTAGGGGGCATAGGTTTAAGGTGAGAGGGGCAAAGTTTAGAGTAGATGTACGAGGCAAGTTTTTTACGCAGAGGGTAGTGGGTGCCTGGAACTCACTACCGGAGGAGGTAGTGGAGGCAGGGACGATAGTGACATTTAAGGGGCATCTTGACAAATATATGAATAGGATGGGAATAGAAGGATACGGACCCAGGAAGTGTAGAAGATTGTAGTTTAGTTAGGCAGTATGGTCGGCACGGGCTTGGAGGGCCGAAGGGCCTGTTCCTGTGCTGTACATTTCTTTGTTCTTTGTTCTTTGTGAGCGCCAGTGGGTGTGTGAGGGGTGATAGAACGTCGGCCTCAGGTGAGTGTGCCCTCCTCCTCTCCCCGGGTCGCCCTCGCCATCCCCCCGGGCAGACGACGGGACCGTGCGCTACGGTGTCACAGCCGCATGCAGGGACGGTCCGGGTGGAGGGTGGTACTGTGGCCATGGGTCAGATATTGGCCAACGATGTAGAGCCCAGAGCTCATCGCAGGGCAGGTTGTCATCATCCTACATGGCCTGCGATAGACACGCGTCCACCAGCAACTGTGTGAGCCCGGCCCGTTGTGCCGCAGGTGGATCGGCAATGGAGGGGTGGTGTGCATGCGGGTGGGGTGAGGGTGGTTGGTGGTTGGTGTTGGGTGGGCGGGGTGAGGGTGGTTGGCCTTGGGTGGGTGGGGTGAGGGTGGTTGGTGGTTGGTGTTGGGTGGGTGGGGTGAGGGTGGATGGTGTTGGGTGGGTGAGGTGAGGGTGGTTGGTGTTAGGTGGGTGGGGTGAGGGTGGTAGGCTGGTGTCGTGGTGTGCAGTCTGTGCCCATACTCGGCGATTCCCACGCCCCCCTAGCCCGTGAACCGGGTGGCTATCAGCCTGTCCCGTGCCCGCTGGCCCAGCCGGTAATGGTGGGCAGCCTCCTGTCCATGTCCACCTCGTCTGTCCTGACCATTGCCCCCATCCTCCTCATCTGGGGAGGTCTGTGCCTCCCTTTGCTGCTCCTCCCCTTCCCCCTCCTCTGCCTGCAGCACATCGCCCCTCTGCTGGGTTATATTGTGCAGGACGCAGCACACCACAGCGATGCGGCCAACCCTATCTGACGGGTACTGGAAGGCCCCTCCAGAGCGGTCCAGGCACCTGAAGTGCATCTTCAGCAGCCCAAAGCACCTCTCTATCACACCCCTGGTCACTGCATGGGCATCGTTGTAGCGGTTCTCCACGTCAGTCTGTGGCCACCGTATAGGCATTGTCATCACGACCGCAACCCTGTCGCCTAGCAACCAGCCCTTGAATGTTCATGGAATAGGACCCCTGCTATTCGTGAACATGGCCCTGTTATCTGCAGGTGGCCGCATGGCGACGTGCATCCCATCGATCGCCCCCTGGAACATGGGCATCCTGGCCGCGGTGGCGAAGCCCGCTGCCCGAGCATCCAGGCTGGCCCGGTGCACAGGGAACTGGATGTAGCGGTCCGCAATGGCATATAGGGCGTCTGTCACCGGTGCACCGCTGCCTGCGAGATGCCGGACAGGTCCCCACTCGGCGCCTGGAATGACCCCGTGGCATAGAAGTTCATGGCCATCGTAACCTTGATGGCCATGGGGGAAGGGTGTCCTCCCCCAGTGCCACGCGGTGCCAGGTGTGCCATCAGGTGGCAGATGTGTGCCACGGCTTCCTGGCTCATCCGGAGTCTCCTCCTGCATGCCCGATCCGTGAGGTCCTGGTACGATGAGGGGGCCAGTACACACGGGGCCTCATCGGGCGTCTCCGTCGTCGTGGCACCACCACCTCCTCCTCCTCGTCCTCGTCTTGTCGTGCGGGCGGCCCTCCAGCCGGGGCGGCTGCCACCTGCCTCTCTGCGGCACGCTCCTCTGCGGCAGCCTCCGCCGCCTCCCTGGCACGCTCCTGCTCCAGCTCCTCCAGAGCAACATGTAGAAGTGCGGCTCCCGCCACGGCGGCCAACATCACTGGGTGATGACCAAACATAACGGCCTGCAGGGGGTGGTGGGTGGTGGGTGGGGGTCATGTCACCATTGCCCATACACCCCCTCCCCCCCACAGCCATGAGCTGAATGGTCGTGACTGTTGCCAGCTGGCACATGGCCAGGCGGACACCCCCGCAACCCCCTCCCCGGCACACACCCTCCCCAAACCCCACCCCTCTCCTCCCCGGCACGCACCCTCCCCAACCCCCTCCCCCCCTCTCCTCCCCAGCACGCACCCTCCCCAACCTCCCCCCCTCTCCTCCCCGGCATGCACCCTCCCCAACCCCCACCCTTCTCTCCATCACGCACCCTCTCCATCACACACCCTCTCCAACAACTCTGCTCCCCAGCCCCACCCCTCTCCCCTCCCCTGCCCCTCCTCTCCCCTCCTAACATCCCCCCGCCCCTCCCCCCACCCATCCCCTCCCCCCACCCCTCCCTCCACCCCCATCACCCCTCCCCTCCCCCACCCCTCCCCTCCCCTCACCCCTCCCTCCCCTCACTCCCTTCCCCACCCCCTCCCCTCCCCCTCCCCGCCCCTCCCCGGCATGCACCCTCTCCATCAAGCACCCTCTCCGACCCCCCTCTCCCCTCCTTTTCCTCCCTCCCCTTTCCTGCCCCCTCCTCGCCTCCCCCTCCCATCTCCCTCTCCCCCTCCCCTCCCCCTTCCCCCCTACCCTCCCCTTCCCTCCCCGGCATGCACCCTCACCATCATGCACTCTCTCCAACCCCCTCTTCCCTCCCTCCCCTCCCCTCCTCCCCCTCCTCTCCTCTCCCCTCGTAACCTCCCCCCGCCCTTCCCCTCCCCCACTCCTCCCCTCCCCTCACCCCTCCCTCCCCTCACTCCCCTCCCCTCCACCCCCTCCCACCTCCCCTCCCCCTCCACACCCCTCCCCGGCATGCACTCTCTCCATCACGCACCCTCTCCAACCCCCCTCCCCTCACTCCCCTCCTCTCCTCCCCCTCCTCTCCTCCCCCTCCTGGCCTCTCCTCCCCCTCCCCTCCCCTCCCCTCCTCTCCTTCCCCTCCCCTCCTTTCCTCCCCCCTCCCCTCCCCTCCTCTTCCCCAGCCCCTCCCCTTCTGTCCCCCAGCGCCACCCCTCCCAGCCACGCCCCTCCCCCTCCCCTCCTCCCACTCCCCTCCCCCTATTCCCCATCTCCTCCATCCTGCCCTTCTCTCCTCCCCTCCCTCCCCTCCTCTCCTCCCCTCCTCTCCTCACCCCTCCTTTCCTCGCCTCCTCTCTTCCCCCCTCCCCCTCCCCTCCCCCTCCTCCTCCCCTACTCCCCCTCCCCTACTCCCCCCTCCGCTCTTCCCCTCCCCCTCCACTCCCCCTCCCCCCTCTACCCCCCTCCCCCTCTACTTCCCCTCCCCCTCCCCTCCTCTCCTCCCCCCTATCTTCCTCTCCCCAGCCCTCCCCTCCCATCCCTCAGCACCTCCCCTCCCCAGCCACACCCCTTCCATCGCCCAGCCCCTCCCCTCCCACCCCGCCCCTGCCCCCTCCCACCCCTCCCCTACCCACTCCCCCCTCCCACCCCTCCCCCTCCCCTCTCCCTCCTCCCCCTCCGCCGTCCCCATCCCCCATCACCCATCACCCTCCCCCTCCCCCTCCACCCCCATCACCCCCTCCCCTGTCTCCCCTCACCTGCCCTCCCCTCTACCCCCTCCTACTCCACCCCAGCCCCTCCCCTCCTCTCCCCCCAGCCCCTCCCCTTCCCAGCCCCTCCCCTCCTAACCCCTCCTCTAGCCCCTCCCCTCCCCAACCCCTCCCACAGCCCCGCCCCCTACTCCAGCCCTGCCCCTCCCCTCCCGCAGCTCCGCCCCTCCCCATCTCCCCTGCCCCCCCTCCCCCTCTCCTCTACCCCTCTCCCCCTCCCCTTCCCCTCTCCCCCTCCCCCTCTCCCTTTCTGCCCCTCCCCCTCTCCTCCCTCCCCTCTCCCCCCCTCTCCCCCTCCCCCTCTCCCCCCTCCCCCCTTTCCCCCCTCTCCCCCTCCCCCCTCCACCTCCCCTCCCCCCCTCCCCTCCCTCCCTCCCTCCCCTCCCCTCCTCTCCCTCCCCCCTTAATTTTGCATCACAAATATCAGCTGGTGCTGTAACGGGTGTGAAGAAAATTCAATTTTGTAGCTATGGTAGTAGTATTTGAAATCATGGAGGTTTCTGCAAAGTCAGAGTTAACATCGCACCAAAAAGGAAATACACTGAATTGTGAAATACACCTTAATGCTCCAGGTCATTTGTTATCTGTCAAATGTGTGCACTGGACAATGACTAATTGCTAACTAACAAGCAAAATAAAATATCAAACATTCCATTGCTGGATCATGGAAAGAAACTCACAAAGGCCCCATTATTCTGAAGTATTTTACTGAGAACCTGAATCAGTTTTGTGAATTAAAAACATACTGAAGAATTTGAAGAACTGAGATGGGATTCCTAAAGTAAGAAGCTCCTTCTTCGAATATTACACTGAAAGAATTAGCATACATTTTAAGCAACTAGATTGTACTTTATCCTTCAAGTGAATCTAAAAGAGAATTGAGGATCTGACATTCTTATCTCCAGGACTCTGGTTACTGTATCAGACTGCACCACAAACAAATGGAAGATTTCAAATATTCCTCCAGAGAAAGGAATCAGTTAAAATGTGAAAAATATGGGCAGCACGGTAGCACAAGTGGATAGCACTGTGGCTTCACAGCGCCAGGGTCCCAGGTTCGATTCCCCGCTGGGTCACTGTCTGTGCGGAGTCTGCACGTTCTCCCCGTGTCTGCGTGGGTTTTCTCCGGGTGCTCCGGTTTCCTCCCACAGTCCAAAGACGTGCAGGTTAGGTGGATTGGCCATGCTAAAAATTGCCCGTAGTGTCCATAAGGGTTGGGAGGGGTTATTGGGTTGCGGGGATAGGGTGGAAGTGAGGGATTAATGTGGGTCGGTGCAGACTCGATGGGCCGAATGGCCTCCTTCTGCACTGTATGTTCTATGTAATCTATGTAATCTATAGGGCAGCAAGGTGGCGCAGTGGGTTATCCCTGCTGCCTCCCGGCGCCGAGGTACCAGGTTCGATCACGGCTCTGGGTCACTGTCCGTGTGGAGTTTCCACATTCTCCCTGTGTTTGCGTGGGTTTCACCCCCACATCCCAATGATGTGCAGGTTAGGTGTATTGGCCACGCTAAATTGCCCCTGAATTTGAAAAAAATGAATTGGGTACTCTAAATTTATAAATAAAAATGTGGAAAACATATGCAGCACGGTGGCGAAGTGGGCAGCACTGCAGCCTCACGGCGCCAAGGTCCCAAGTTCTATCCCGGCTCTGGGTCACTGTCCATGTGGAGTTTGCACATTGTCCGTGGGTTTTGCCCCCACAACCCAAAAACATGTGCAGGTTAGGTGGATTGGCCACGCTAAATTGCCCCTTAATTGGAAAAATGAATTGGTTACTCTAAATTTTTTTTTAATGTGGTAAACATTACATGTGAGAGAATAGCGTGAGCATTATATGCTACCAACTTTTTGCGAATCTCAAATTATGGATTTTATTTCTCACAATTCTATCCGTAATCTGTCTGAGTGAAAACAAAGGGGGAATTGGACAGGCAGCAGAAGAGCCAAAAATTGTGAGCCACAGAATACCTCCACCCCACTAAGAGAGACTTGGTGCGACCAGTTCAGCATCTCCTAAATGAATAAAAGTAGCCAGAATCCTTCTCACACCATCATTTCAAAAACAAAGGCAAGGCTAATTCTCCTGAGAGAAAATAGAGTGATGACAGAATTTAAAGTTTTGGGATTAGCACAGTGGTTAGCACTGCTGCTTCACAGCGCCAGGGTCCCAGGTTCGATTCCCGGCTTGGGTACTGTCTGTGCGGAGTCTGCACGTTCTCCCCATGTCTGCTTGGGTTTCCTTCGGATGCTCCGGTTTCCTCCCACAAATCCTGAAAGACGTGCTTGTTAGGTGAATTGGACATTCTGAATTCTCCCTCTGTGTACCCGAACAGGTGCCGGAATGTGGTAACTTGTGAATTTTCACAGTAACTTCATTGAGTGTTAATGTACGCCTACTTGTGACAATAACGATTATTATTATTATTACATTATGAGAAATATGTCCAAGATTATTTTTGTTTGCTCCTAGTTTTGGATGGTCATACTAAATTCTGTGAATGAATTGCCTCCCACTGATCGGCACAGCAACTGGTGCAAGAAAACATTTCCAGGGAACTGAGCCTGGAGTGGCAAATCTGATTTAGCTGCAGCAACTAAAAAGAAAGTCCAAGTATTTGCTGAAAAATGGATTTATTGTTCCTGAATCACACAGTGGAGGTATGAAGACAGAATTGTTCTCTGATGCTTAGGAGTTGACAATACACTAAAGGTGGATAGTCCTATTTGGGGCTGAATGTCACCATCCAGCAGAACACAGGTGTAAGCTGCTCGGGATTTGAAATTCAGTGTGGGACTTTTTAACAGGCTATTTAAATATTGAAAAGGGGCCATGCATACTGATAATGCAGGCTCCGTTTATTGCCTCCATAATGTCTGTCAGAAAATCAGGTGGCATCGGCAGGGTTTCACAAAATTGGGCTACTGTAGAGTAGGATTATGGCATTCCACACCTGCTCTCAAGATTTGTCAAATAGTAAATGAGACCTTGGGGTTGAATTTTAGCTTACATTCCAAAGTGAGTTGTGCAGTGCACTACTATTATTACTCTGCTGACTCCCAGTATGTTTCCATGGCCAATGTGGTTTATCTGCTGTGGTCTAACGCCACGTATAACTAATGAGCGGGATTCTCCCAATGGGAGTCTAAGTGACGATGCCGGAGTAAAAACCGGAGTGTTTTACTCCGGCGTCGGCGCCCGTTCCCAGACCCCTATTCTCCTCCTCCGTGGGGCTAGCAGGGGCGTCGTGCGATTTACGGGGGCAGGGCCTCGACACGGCGTCAGAGACCCAGCGCCGTGTAAAAGACCCGGCGCCTTGGGTCCCGCGCATGCGCAGTGGCCGTCCACCCCCAGGCTGCCCAGCACAAACATGGCGGATGGATCCAGGCTCGCTGGCGGTAGAAAGGAGGCCCACCGACAGAGAGGCTGGGCCGCCGATCGGTTGATCCCGATCGCGTACCAGGCCACTGCGGAGGCCCCTCCCGGGGACGGAGTCCCCCCCCTCCCACAGGCCACCCCCCCCAAGCATTTGCGACGAGTACCCCTGACAGTGACCAGGAGCGTCATTCTCCGACCCCCCGCTGGGTTTGAGAATCGCCGGGGGCTTCCGTGAATCCAGCCCCCGCCGGTTGCCGAAGTCTCCTGTACCGGATATTCGGCGGGGGCGGGAATCGGGCAGCGCCGGTTGGCGGGCCACCCCGCTGGATTCTCCGGCCCGGATGGGCCGAAGTCCCGCCGATAAATTACCTGTCCCGCCGGCGTGGATTAAACCACCTTTTGAACGGTGGGACAAGGCGGCGTGGGCGGGCTCCGGGGTCCTGGGGGGGGCGCCGGGCGATCTGGCCCCGGGGGGGTGCCCTCACGGTGGCCTGGCCCGCGATTGGGGCCCACCGATCCGCGGGCGGGCCTGTGCCGTGGGGGCACTCTTTCCCTTCTGCCTCCTCCACTGCGCATGCGTGGGAAACTGTCAGCGGCCGCTGACGCTCCCGCGCATGCGCCGCCCGGGGATGTCATTTCCGCGCCAGCTGGCGGGGCAACAAAGGCCGTTTCCACCAGCTGGCGGGGCGGAAATTCCTCCGGCGTCAGCCTAGCCCCTCAATGTTGGGGCTCGGCCCCCAAAGATGCGGAGCACTCCGCACCTTTGGGGCGGCGCGATGCCCGTCTGATTGGCACCGTTTTGGGCGCCAGTCGGCGGACATCGCGCCGTTTCGGGTGAATTTCGCACCAGGTGCGGACGGCGCCGATGGGACTAGGCCATTTACGCATGGCCGCTCGGCCCATCCGGGCTGTAGAATCGCCGCTCGCCGTTTGCGGCGATCCTCCGAGCGGCCCGCCGCGATTCGCGCGGCTCTGGTTTCGAGAGGGGTGGGACAATTGCGTGCGGGGGTCAGGGCGGCGTGACGCGATTCGCGCGGCGCCCCGGCGATTCTCCCACCCGGCGGGGCGGGGGGAGAAAACCGCTCAGGGCCTCTCACTGGGAGCTTTCCTACATTACTACAGTCACTACAGTTCAAATGTATTTCATGCGCTGTAAAGCACTTGAGGATATCCTGAAATTGTGTAAGGTCCCAAATGAATGGAAGTCTTTCTTCGTGCTCATTAGTGGGTGAAAACTTATGTGCGACAGTAGATTTTGATCCTTTCATCTGCTGCTGTTTAGCACAGGGCTAAATCGCTGGCTTTAAAAGCAGACCAAGCAGGCCAGCAGCACAGTTCAATTCCCGGACCAGCCTTCCCGAACATGCGCCAGAATGTGGCGACTAGGGGCTTTTCACAGTAACTTCATTTGAAGCCTACTTGTGACAATAAGCGATTTTCATTTCCCTGCAACTGCTTGCTTTATGTTCGTGTGATTGCACGTTCAGCTCATTGCTGATGCATGGTTATCCCTGTTCGTCCATCCATCAATTTCAATGTGTGCACCCCTTTACCCTGTTTGCTGCAGAAGACTGCATAGCAAGGGAGAGAACACTACAGGAGAATACCGACGCTACAGAGCTTGGACTTCACTGTGGAACTTGTTGCTTTCTCCTTGTTGGAGAAGTTTGGTAATTGCATAGAATGATTCAGAGATATTCACTAATCTCATCTGTACCATTGGGTTTTATCTTGCGTATCAGTGGGAATGATAAGACTTGCCCAACAGCAACGCAGGTGTGAAGTGAGAACTGATGATATTGCTGTTGCTCAGTATGATAACATAGCCACACTTTTCTCTCCTGCAATGATTGCACATATAAAAGAATGAGTGCATTGCCAAGATGTCCTCTCCGCTGCTGAGATTGTGCCACCTGCAGGTGGGCAATTTCAGACCTCTGTTCGTGGAGATATGTATGAATCAATGGAGGGTGAAATTAGTCATCAATGGTAGTACAGAATGGATGATAAAGAATTGCTAGCCTATTTTACATGTGCCAGACTTCAAAGGTGTCGGTAATGGATCTGTTGGGGGAATAATATGCTTCTGGCAAGTCCACTTTCCATTCAGTTTCTCTGGGCATACTGTGGCCAAAATGTCAATCTTTCAAATAGCCACTAAAGACCTCCAAAGAACAGGAAAGTTTTTTAGCTTCCCTTAATATTGAGCAGGAGGAACAGGATTACTATTTTTCTGTATTAATTTTCAGCAGGAATAGTTTTGATGTCTTGCAGATTGCACAGTGAAGTGTGGATACTAGCAGGTTTCAAAACCCGTTTTGATACATTTGATAATAAGGAGTACATGCTTTGCAGTTTAAGAAAATGGATCTTTTCAGATTGGGCGATGAGTTACTGCAGTGTTTTGTTTCTTGCACTTGTTATTATAA
Organism: Scyliorhinus torazame; assembly: GCF_047496885.1. Classification (NCBI taxonomy): domain Eukaryota; kingdom Metazoa; phylum Chordata; class Chondrichthyes; order Carcharhiniformes; family Scyliorhinidae; genus Scyliorhinus; species Scyliorhinus torazame. The sequence goes on from NC_092708.1 coordinate 104,750,787, forward strand.
CATTAGTGCAGATCAAATAGCAGTGCCCTCTAGCCTACATTTATTGTATGTTGACTTTGCAGTTATACTGCCATAAACCTCCGATCTGGGAAGGGTGATTCTCCTGAAACATGTATATTTTGGTAGACTTTGCATAGCTTTAATTGAGAAATAAAACTTACATAGATTCACCCTATAATGAAACACAGACGTAAATATTGATTTCGATTTAATTATTAAACTCTATCAATGCATAGAATTGACCAGGTAAAGAAAAAAAGTTAACTGCATCAATTTAAAGATTGACGGCAGTATGAAGACTATATGAAGCTATGAAGACAGTTGCATGGATCTCATTGTGGAGTTATGAATTAAAACAATCAAGCTACTAAAAGTCAAATAAAGATTATTTGTCGCCCTTGGGAAAAACACATCTATATGGAAGATGACAAGAGGCAAGCAAGTGAAGCATTGTTCAGAAAGAATGTTTGGAACATGCTGCTAAAGGTAAATAGTGATAGATTTTCAATTGCAAATTATTGTATTTATTTATGATTATTTACTTGTGAAGTTTTTTAAATGTTGAGCGTGGGAAGATAATGTTTTTGATTAATCTTTTTCATTTGTTTGCCATTACAGTTCAATAAAGCTATCTATATAATCATTCATGTTGTAAATGCATGCTGTAGATCATCATTATAATTTTTTATGTGCATGTAAAGCATTAAAGATGGCAAGATTTCAAAAATGAATATATTTCCACTTTCGTATGTAACAACATTGTTTGCTTAATACCATTTTGGCTTCTGATTTTAGGTTATTTCTACTTTTAAAAGTGAATAAATGCCAAATTTCCCAATGGATTTTTAAAATATTTGTTACACATTCATAATACATTGTTTCAATTGGTCAAATTAATGAAGTACGTTTTAAGAAAGAGCACACTTCATTATTCAAAAAAAGTGATGAGCAGTTGTCCTTGTAATTAATTGTCTAGTGAGTTTTCATAATTAGTTCCAAGAACACAAACAATGCCAATGTGTTATCAGTAATTCATTAACTAGTGCCAAATAATCTAAGAGGAGTCGTCCCATTTTATCAATTTGTCTCTTCATGTTATTGCATTGAGCCACAAAGGCTTCAAAGATTTATTCCTTGAATTATTTTATTGTCTTGCAGGAAAAATATGGCAGCACTTGGTCCTAAAATAAAAACATTCTTGAATTAGGTATTATGTTATTCTCTAATTCTGAATAACAACTGTAGACTTACAGTTAACACAAACACTTTATTCAAAGGGTTCATTCTGCTTCTAGAGCTCAACTAGATGTAAAACGGTTAAGAGGTACCACCAGTGAAACTAAGGTAAACTGACTATGCTAAGCTATCCCTGTGTGCTGCTGCTCACTAGCTCTGTACTTCTAAAAGAGGCGGATCCTGCCTTGGGCTCGACCCTTTATACCCGTCTCTGATGTTCCCTCTCGTGATGCTGTGGCTGTCACATCTGTGCTGCAGTCCCTGGTGTATGTGCAGATGTATGTACAGATCACTACATCCCCATCCTTTTGACTTGATATGTTTTCAGACTGGCCTCAAGAAATCTGTACATAACAAGTGGTGAGAATAAGCAAAGCTGCACACTGCGAAAATGAGAAAGTAATACAGAAACAATTAACAGTGTTATGAGTCCATCGTGAGAAATGTTCATATTTGTCTTGTGGGTGTGTTGAAGTGTCGTTACAAATCTAGGCGGTCGGGTGCCTTACAGCTTCTGCTGGAGCGTCTTAACGGTGGTGGTGGGGATGACGGTTTGATGTCATCAAGAGTACTGTCTGGCGTTATGTGGCGAGAAACGTCCTGTGGACTAATGGACTTAGTCAAGTCCAGTGTGGGAAACACCGGCATTGTAGGCCGAAGCATTAACAGATCCCGGCGGTTACGGCGAAAGAGTACTTCCGCTGACGACTTGACAATCTAGGACCACGGTGCCTCCTACCTGATCACCGTGGCTGGCTCAGACCATCCGCCTTCTTTGTCCCTGATCCTGACGATGCCGCCCATGTTCAGTGGCTTGAGTGGGATCACATGTTGATCGTAGTATTGTTTTTGTTTGGACCGTAGAACCCGCATTTTGTTGAGTACCAGAGCGTTATCGGGGTCTCGGAATTGAATCGCCGGGAGCGTTGTCCGGAAGTCCCTGCCGAAGAACATCTGCGCTGGCGACAGTCCTGAGCTCAATGGGGTTGCTCGGTAGGACAACAGCGCTAGGTTGATGTCCGAGCGTGAATCTGTTGCCTTGTTAAGAAGTTGTTTAACAATGTGGACACCCTTTTCCACATTCCCATTTGGCTGTGGGTAGCGCGGACTGGATGTTACATGCCGAAAGCTGTAGCGGTCTGAGAACTCTTTCCATTCCCAGCTCGCGAAGCAGGGACAATTATCTGACATCACCACATGCGGGATTCCATGCCGCGCGAATGTCTCCTGGCATGCCTTGATGACAGATGAAGACGTGAGATCATGGAGTTTCAGTACCTCCGGATAGTTGAGTAATAGTCCATGATGAAGACGTAATCACGCCCTGTGGCATGAAATAGGTCAATGCCCATTTTTTTCCACGGTGCCATTGTGAGTTTGTGTTGCTGCAGTGGTTCTTTACACTGTGTGGGTTGATGTCTTTGACAGGTGTCACATGTCATGACCATGTCCGTTATGTATTGATTCATGCCGGGCCAGTACACAGCCTGTCGTGCTTGCCTTTTGTATTTCTCAATTCCTAGGTGGCCTTCATGAATCTTACGTAGCATCTTGGCGCGGAGTGTGGCCGGAATCACAATCTGCGCATTGCATAGCAGCAGGCCGTCAACTTCAATCAGTTCTGACTTGACATTCTGAAATTGTGGACATTGTCCCCTTGTCCAACCATGCTGGAGTAGGTGCAGCACCCTCCGTAAGGTTGCATCTTTCTGCGTCTCCTGACGGATTAGGCAAAGCTTCTCATCCGAAGCAGGCAAATTCTCCATGCATAACTGTGTTTGGGCTTCGATTTCTCTGATAGGGGCTGATGGTGCGTTGTCAGTGCCAATTGATCGGGACAGTGCGTCGGCAATGGCAAGATCTCTTCCCGGAGTGTATACTAGAGTGAAATCATACCTTTGCAGTTTCATCATGATGTGCTGCAGATGTGGTATCCTTATTGAGATCCTTATCTATGATATGGACCAACGGTCTGTGGTCGGTTTCCACTATGAACGTGGGCAGGCCGTACACATAGTCATGGAACTTCAGAATCCCAGTGAGAAGTCTGAGACATTCTTTTTCGATTTGTGCATATCTGCATTCAGTTGTGGTCATGGCCCTGGACGCATATGCCACCGGGACCCAGTCAGACTGGTCGGCCTGTTGGAGGAGAACGGCGCCAATCCCGTCCTGGCTGGCGTCAGTGGAGATCTTGGTGGGTCTGGTTGGTTGAAGAAAGCAAGGGTCGGAGCCCTCGTTAGTTGCTGTTTGAGATCCACCCATTCCTTTTGGTGACGTTGTGTCCACTCAAACGCAGAGGTCTTTCGTAGGCGATTGCGTAAAGTTACCGTCCGTGCGGACAGGTTTGGGATGAACCTGCCGAGGAAGTTGACGAAGCCCAGAAATCGTAGCACCGCCTTCTTGTCGTGTGGCGTCTTCATGGTCCATATTGCAGCGATTTTCGCCTCATCAGGGCTGACACCCTGAGATGATATGGTATCACCCAAAAAGGTTACAGAATCCTTCGCAAATGTGCATTTTGCCTGGTTCAGTTTCAAACCGTGTTTATGAATCCTCTGAAACACCCACCTTCTTCAGACGACAGAGGTGTTCTTCTTCAGTGGTGGGCCATACGATGATGTCATCCACATAGACTCTGACACCCTCGATGCCCTCAGTCATTTGCTCCATTATCCTGTGGAAGATCTCTGACGCAGAGATAATGCCAAAGGGCATGCGATTGAAGCAGAAACGTGCGAATGGCGTGTTGAACGTACACAGTAATCTGCTTGAGTCATCGAGCTGTATCTGCCAAAATTCCTGCGAGGCGTCGAGTTTAGTAAAGATACGAGCATTCGCCATCTCAGATGTGATCTCTTCACGCTTGGGGATGGGGTAGTGTTCCCGGCGAATGTTCTGGTTCAGGTCCTTCGGGTCGATGCATATGCGAAGATCTCCAGAAGGTTTCTTAACACAGACAATGGAGCTAACCAAGTCAGTCGGCTGTGTGACTCGCGATATTACGCATTGTGACTGCAGTCTGAGTTCTGCTTTCAATTTCTCCCGCAGTGGAGTTGGAACCCCCCTGGGCGGCTGAATGATGGGTTTGGTGTCTGTCTTCAGCATGAGTTTGTATTGGCAGGGTAGGGTGCCCATGCCTTTGAATATGTCGGGGGTATTCTTGTAGCATGCTGTGGATTTTAGCTTCCAGGCTTGATGGATCCTGGGTGTGCATGTAAATGCGTTGTACCAGCCGCAAGTCTTTGCAGGCCTGAGCGCCTAACAGTGATGATTTATTGTCGTCTACAATCTTGAATCATAGCTGCTTGCATATCGTCTTGTTGTCCACCTGGAGATGGCACAATCCCTTTGAGGCGATCTGATTGCCGTTGTAGTCCTTCAGCCGACATGCAGCGGGTATTATTTCATGTTCTCCTGGAATCGAACGGAGATCCTTATCAGTGAGGAGGTTAGCTGAGGCCCCAGTGTCAAGCTTGAAGACTAATGGAAAGTCATTGACTTGCACAGTCGCAGTCCACTCACTGCTGGAATCAATGCTGTTGACCGGGAAGGTGTGGCGATTGTTGCGTCATGTTTCTCAATTGTCTCAATTGTGTCCATGACAAACGAGTTGTCGCAAGCAAAGTTGTCCTCATCCGAGGAATACTCATCATTTTCTTTTTGTGCTCCGTTGAGTCTATGCTTTTTACTTTGAAGTTCATGTGTTTCTGTCTTGTCTTTATTGCAGTGCAGCTCTGCACTGTGAAGCAAAGTGGTTGCATTTGCCACACTTTAAACATTGTTTTCCAGAAGCTGGACATTGCCCTTTTAAGTGGGTGTGTCTGCAGCGGGGACACATCATGACGCTGTCCCTCCACGCTCGCGCATGCGCAGTAGGTCTTTCTTCCGTGTCAAATCTTCGGGAGAACTGCGCATGCGTGTGGCCTGCATCCAGGTTCGTGCGCGCGGGATTGCTGCTAGAGGAGCGCCTTCTGGATGCCTGGGCCACCATTTTGACGGGCTCAACCTCATGGTGAAGGCCTTGGTCCCGGTAAGTAGACTCCTCATATTCTTCCTTACTTTTTTCATAAGTAGAGCATCTTTGCATGGCTGTTTCTAGGGTTAGGTCTTTTTGTTTTAATAGTCCCTCATCAGATATACCATTGACTATCTGGTCTCTGATGAGGGAGTCACGGAGGTTTTCAAAGTTTCAGGATTGAGCTAGTAATTTTAAATCAGTTACAAAACTGCTGAAAGATTCTCCCGGTTTTTGTAAACGCCTGGTGAACTTGAATCTTTCAAATATCTCATTGACTTCAGATTGACAGTGGGTTTCAAATTTTTTGATGATTATTTCCAGCTTGCCCTTGTCCTCCCATTCCAGCTAGGTAAAGGAATGAGATATTTCTAATGCCTGCGGACCTGCCAGGGATAAGAGCAAGGCTATCTTCCTGGCATCAGACACTGAGGTTAGATCCTTAGCTTCTAGATATATTTTGAACTGTTGTATGAAAAGTTTCCAATTGGAATGCATATTACCCGTGGTCTTGAGCAGGCGTGGAGGTTGGATTGGGTCCATCGTGCCGATTGATATCTGATGGGTCCGAATGTTGCGAGGCCTTCCTTGGTCGAATGTCTGGTTTAAGTTCTCTTCTCTTGCTGGTGTCTAGCTGGCTTGCTGAAACCACTCCTGGTACTATATGTTATTCTCTAATTCTAAATAACAACTGTAGACTTACAGTTAACACAAACACTTTATTCAAAGGGTTCGCTCTGCTTCTAGAGCTCAACTAGATGTAAAACAGTCAAAAGGTACCACCAGTGAAACCAAGGTAAACTGCCTATGCTAAGCTATCCCTGTGTGCTGCTGCTCACTAGCTCTGTGCTTCTAAAAGAGGCGGATCCTGCCTTGGGCTCGACCCTTTATACCCGTCTCTGATGCTCCCTCTAGTGATGCTGTGGCTGTCACATCTGTGCTGCAGTCCCTGGTGTATGTGCAGATGTATGTACAGATGTACAGATCACTATAGGTATCAAAAGAATTCCATGTGGATGACTTTAACCCTAACATTTTGGTGAGGTGTTTGGTAGTTGAAAACACCTCAGTTACTTACCTACCCTGGAGCCTCCAGAAGCTGACCAGTTGGAACAATAGTCTACTCAACTGAAGCGAGGTGTGGATACCCATCCAAAGACAGTGGGGTCCTTCTTCATACATGCATTTGGGTCCCAATGTTGTCAGCCAACACAAGTTTACAATGTTATCTTGGTCTCTTGAACAGGAAACTGCAAGAAGTTTTCCACAAGGTCAACTATGGGATCAGAGATAGAAAAGCTACCCAAAAGTATGCAATTAAACTTCTTGCTTGTTTTACTTTTTAGGGCATGCTTGCTTCTTTAGGCTCCACAAGAGAAGTTTTGACTTTTGCTGTAGACTTGCTGCCTCCCATCCCGTTCTTGAAGCATTCATTGCAACAGCCCAACAACTGATCTGGCCACTGGGTCTCAGTTGTCGTCTCTGGGCTGTATAATTTTCTCCAAATGCTGCTGATTTCTGGTCTTGAATGGGCAGAATATCAGCCTGAGGAATTTAAATGAGGCCGAAGAGATAAACTATCATGGGTCTCATTTCTAGAGCAGTGAGTGAGTTTCTATTGTTACTTACCCACTGAAAACTTGATAAATGTTGACAGTTTCTCAGCCAAATTAGTTATTTAAGTAGCATGTTGGATTCTTAGCTCTCTATCAATTGCAGTAGCAATTAACAATGAAAGCACAACTTGGTTATTCAGAGAGGAACGCAATACTGCTTGCATGGTTGCAGCAACACATTACATGAAGATTGGCTTATGCCTTTGCTTATTGGCTGGTACTTAATGACAATTGTGGCAGTCCCCTCCAATGCAATCAGACAATTTATTGCAATGATGATGACTTAGTGTATGACCTAGTAAACGTAGTGAACGAGTGCATGACCTGGGTTGCACGATAGCCCAGTGGTTAGCACTGTTGCTTCACTGCACCAGAGTCCCAGGTTCGATTCCCGGCTTGGGTCACGGTCTGTGCGGAGTCTGCATGCTCCCCCCCGTGTCTGTGTGGGTTTCCTCCAGGTGCTCCGGTTTCCTCCCACAAGTCCCGAAAGACATGCTGTTAGGTAATTTGGACATTCTGAATTCTCCCTCCGTATACCCGAACAGGTGCCGGAATGTGGCGACGATGGGCTTTTCACAGTAACTTCATTGCAGTGTTAATGTAAGCCTACTTGTGACAATAAAGATTATTATTAGTGAAGGAAAAAGAGTTTTGAGAAATGCAGTGTTTGAAGTTGACTGTTCTTGATGTTTAGGGTGATGTCTATTGCAATATTTAGCTGCCTCCTGTTGTTTACACTCTATGCCATTGCTAGTTGCAAGTATAATGCCATTGCTGTTTCATTCATCTATTTTAGCTGTTTAGCTAGCCTCTCTCACTTCTAACTTGTTTACCACTTTCCTTCACCATCTCCTTTAGTGCAATACCTTTGTTCAGTCCCAACATTTTGAATTTTGATTTCTAAATCCAAGCACATTTTAAACTTCTTTGGGAATTTGTAATTCGTAACCAGAATGCAGATTCCAAAAGGGATCCAAGAAGAGTAGAAATGCTTAAGTTATAAGCCCAAAGCTCCAGAAAATTAACAAAAATGTCACAAAGACTATCAACATGCAAGAACCAATGTAAAATGTAATAGAATAAAGTACTTATTTGGGTACACATTAGATGGTTTTATAATAATTTATTTTAGTGATTTGTGATTTCCTGTTGGGAACATGATACAATCCTGAAGTGCTAAATAATACAATGCAACTACTCAGCAGATGGTGTGAAGTATAAGTTAGTTCATGGGATTCTATGCAAGATTTTTGTAAATGCAGGCTAAAATGAAGTGAGGGATGGAAAATAAGATTCATGTTGTATTGCTCTGTAAGCTATTAACAATACCAATTTTCATCTGACTGCGATAGTCAGAATGTTTTGACTTCAAAACTGCGGGTAAAGTAGGTAGGCTGAAGCCATCGAATTCAAAGACCTGCCTTCAGAGAAAACCATCAGCAGCTCAGTGACCTTCATAGGCTTTATCATATCAGATACAAGATGTGCTTTTGCATTGGCTAACTCCAGTCCTTCTTACCATTTTGTGTAAAACATAAATATTACAGGCTTTTATACCTACCTTCCTTTTTTCAGCTATCATCTATCTCCATTGTGCTCAATGCATTTTTAAGCACATTTTTCAATTAAAAGTAGAGATGTCAATTTATATTGTGTTTCATGTTGCTAATAGGTTTGCTGCTGCTATCATAAAATAAGTTATTTTGTGATAAAAGCTTATGTTTTGTTCTAAATTTACAAATCCTTGTCAAATCCCCTGAGACAATCTTGTAATTAATTTGCTAATTGCTAAGGAGGCGTCAAGTAGTTTCTCAATGCTCTATTATTCCCCAGCATCAGTTTTTGCTTTCAGCTATCATTGGTGCATATCTGCAGATAAAGAAGTAGCATTAAACACAAAACGGAAGTTTGCATTGCCTCTGGACACAACTGTGTTAATCACTTGGTTCCCATTATTTAAGGTATTAACAGAAACAGATCCTTTTTGGCTCTTGCTTAAACTCAGATTTGCTGCTCAGTTCATCAAGAACTCTAATTTGTGGAACAGAATGCTGACATGTAGAAATCCTGTTCTTTAAAGCTCTGGAGAAATACAATACATTTATCAGTTTGGAGTGGATATCATTGTGTTTATAACTGAGTGGAGGCACCATGCAATTTTACTCTTGAAATTGGTTTATATAGATGACTGGTTGCTGTGAAGTGTATGTCAGAGTTCCATGCGCCTGTTATGAAGTAGTACAATTGTCATTGCCTCTTACACGGTTGTTGAGAAGAGCTTGAGAGCCAGACTCAGTCAGCTGTTGAATAGATAACCTACACATTTAATGCAGCATACATTGTAAAGAATTACATGCCTGCTACAATGAGCTTTGGGCCTTTGGTCTAGATAATAACCCTGGTGGGTATACTGCATGTAGAGGCTGCCTGAACACTTCGATACGAGTGGTGAAACTGAATGAAAAATGACAATTGATTCAAATGCTGTACAGCAAAAGTTTTGTTTAAGACTCAGACAGATGACTGAGATTTTCTTTCACACTATGATTACACACACACGGGTCTGTGCCTCACACTGCATGGCATTCGGTTGCAGATTCCTTTCTGTTGCAGTTTACTTTGCTACATCTGCTTTGACAAATATGATGGAAATCTCCAGATGCGACACCGTTGTTCCCTTGTTTTGCCTTGTTTCTGGTGACAAAATATCTTTTGTGTCAGTTGAGATTTGACACGGATGAAGAAGAAAAGCAGTTCAATGATAAATGTTCATGATTCCCTCAGTCTTGTTAAAATAGACTTCTCCCTTGATGGTCACCTTGCTAAACCATGATTAGAATTTTAAACCATATTGTGCATCTGCCACAAATGGGAGCAGAAAGGAGAAATCTATTATAAAGCTATGACCCAGAAGTTGTCAGCCTTCAGAACTGTTGTTTTGTTTTGTATCATATGTTTATAAAGTATTTTAACCTGATCCCTGGTGATTGTAGTGACGATGTGAAGAGTTCCAGAGTGGAACAGGCTACAAATACTACACCAGCTTTACAACATAACTCTGAACACGGACTGCTATAATCAGTTGGGAGAACAATTTTTTAAAAAGTGAACAGCATTGGATAAATAGGTACTGCCATTCAACAGATAATTTGTGATGTTTCATCTGACTTTTGTAAATGTTAACAAATTGATTTCATTTTCCTTCTGTGTTTGCTCTTGGGTGAGATATATAAATCATATTAGGTGCTTCTTAATTGAGAATGCATTAACCTGATAAGCTAGTCACGCACTCTGATTTATAATCACAAAAAGATGCCTGCCAGATTTGCTAAACTCCTTATAATTTTCAGTATTGTGTCAATAAAAGTGCAATGAGTTCTGTCTGAAAGATAATGTCAAAGTGAAGAATAAAAATTCAGATCATTTTAAGAATGCAAAAACAGTTAAATAGCTGCATTGAAGATACAGATTTTCTGTAATTTTGAAGTTTCAGGTTAATTCAGCTCATTTATTTTCTTGTTCATTTACTGCAAATGTCCCCATGTTCTGCGGTTTATTATGGATTTTTAAAAAAAAGCTCAATCTCTATCTGAAGCACTTGGAACATTCTTGAGTTTCAAGGACAACTTTATCTACACATGGGTTATTTTATGCTTACGCATATATTCTGATGGAGACATTGGGGTGCCAGAAGTGAGGTAGGGTGCAAGTCGCTTCAGGCATCACAATCTTGGCTCTGTCCTGAATTGCAAAGACAGGTCATTAGAAAATGGAGAGGCATACAATTGATGTAAATGCAGCCTGCAACACCTCAACTGTGTATGTATATGTATGTGTGTGTGGGTCTGTGTGGAAGGGGTGGGGTGTTGGTGGGGCGAAGGGGGGGGGGAAATAATGATGGGGCAGCGGTTAGCCCCCAAATGGATGGCATGTAGGGCATGGAAATAAAGATGGGAAAGGCCAAGACTCCACAGGAGTAAAATCTACCACTGATTAAAAGGGAAATGGAATCATGGCAGGAAGCATGAACGTTGGCAGAAAAGGATGGAGAAAGTATTTACCAATTCCTGAAGTTTCCAACAGCCTTTGTGACCGCTCAAGATCTGAACTTAACAAATTCCTGATCTGAGAAACCCTGCAATCCCATCTTTTCTGTAGACCATTAAACTCTAATCTTATCTGCCAAAACGCCTTACTGCTCCAAAAAAAACAAGAAAATTCCCAGCTTTTTTTTACTCCACTGTGAACCTTTGAATAAACTCAACTCTCTACCTGTCCCTCCATCATTACCTCAAGCAAGTACAAGGTGACCATGTCACATCTATTAAGACGATCTATTCGGCAGTCTTTATTGCTTCCCCTATTCTTGCTGACCTTTATTAAATGGGTCTTTTGTTAACTGAGCTTGGGCGATTTCAATTCAGTATCTGGACATGTGTCCCTAGTTCAAAGATCCCCCTTAATTCAACATTCATTTTAGACAAACCTCATTTTGTAATGTTACTGAAATTCTATCTCTGCTGGTTAACTCCAAATTGATATCGCTGCTATTTGATTCCACATTGATATACTTCTATTGCTATTTATGAGGCAGTTTTATACAAAGTTGGGCTTACAGGTATCCAGAAAATTTGAACTCCCCCTGCCGTAGTATTGAATTATTCTGCTCCTCCAAAGTGTTTCCCTGCATCATTTCCTGAGAACTGGAATGATTTATTTGTAATGTGAATAAGGTAATGATGTGCCCTTGCCATCCTGAATGGGATGAAATATTGGAGCTATCGGGCGGGATTCTCCGACTCCCCGCCGGGTCGGAGAATCGCCGGGGGGGCGGCGTGAATCACGTCCCCGCCGGCCGCCGAATTCTCCGGCCCGCGATGGGCCGAAGACCCGCTGCTGTAATGCCGGTCCCGCCGGCGTGAATGAAACAACCTCCCTTACCGGCGGGACCAGGCGGCGCGAGCCGGCTCCGGAGTCCTGGGGGGGCGCGGGGCGATCTGGCCCCGGGGGGTGCCCCCATGGTGGCCTGGCCCGCGATCAGGGCCCACCGATCCGCGGGCGGGCCTGTGCCGTGGGGGCACTCTTTCCCCTCCGCGTCAGCCATAGCCTCCACGATGGCCGACGCTGAGGTAACCCCCCCTGCACATGGGCGAGGATGACGTCAGCAGCCGCTGACGCTCCCGCGCATGCGCGGATTTCTGCCTGCCGCCGGAGTCCCTTCGGCCCCAGCTGGCATGGCGCCAAAGGCCTTCCACGCCAGCTGGCGGGACGGCAACCACTCTGGCGCGGGCCTAGCCCCTAAAGGTGAGGGCTTGGCCCCTGAAGGTGCGGAGAAATCCGCACCTTTGGGGCGGCCCGACGCTGGAGTGATTCACGTCACTCCATCCCGCCGGGACCCCCCACCCCGCTGGGTAGGGGAGAATCCCGCCCATCATGTTGCATAATATGGGTGGCATGGTAGCACAGTGGGTAGAACTGTTGCTTCACAGCTTCAGGGTCCCAGGTTCAATTCCTGGCTTGGGTCACTGTCTGTGCAGAGTCTGCACGTTCTCCCCGGGTCTGCGTGGGTTTGCTCCGGGTGCTCCGGTTTCCTCCCACAAGTCTCGAAAGACATGCTGTTAGGTAATTAGGACATTCTGAATTCTGCCTCTGTGATCCTGAACAGACGCCAGAATGTGGCGCCTGAGGGCTTTTCACAGTAACTTCATTGCAGTGTTAATGTAAGCCTACTTGTGACAATAAAGATTATTTAAAAATCCTATGATATCATTTCTATTTTAGGTTAGTTTTCCTAACGCATTCCAGGTTTAAGGTTCAACTCTATTGTTGGCTATAATAATGGATAAATATACCTGGCTTCTGTGACATGCCTCTGTTAAGTGGTTTAGCAGGGAAGTTACCATTTATATCACATACCAACAGTAATTTGCAGCATTTTGAATTTATTTGAAGCTAGCTCTATCAGGCAGGAAAGAAGTCAAACGTATTATTGATTGGTAACCTCACAAATGGTTGCATATTGTTCAATTTTTTTATTTCACAAGTTTCACATTTCTTATCCCAGATTTTGTGATTACGATTGTTCATTTCCAACTGGAAGTTAGCTTTGTGGGTATTAATTTAATGATTCCTTGTTGGCTGAGATTAATCAACCTCTACAAACTGCTCAGCATACGTTGTGACGCTGTTGCTGTATCAATCCAAATGGATTGTGTATGCACACTCATACATGTTGGATTAAATACAGTACATCTGTCTAAATTGGTGCACGTCTACACTGTGTAATGTTGAAACTCGATGTGATTGATCTAATCTTGTTTTACTCAAGTGCATAACAAGCCCCAGACTATTAAGTTGCAATGAATACAAGAAAGGCACTCTATATATTGGCACTTTTAATTTACTGAAAAATAGCTTTGATTAGCAGTAAATTATTTGGACACTCCAAAAGGGTGGAGAATAAGATGGACAGATGCAGCTTTTCTAATTTTTTGTACAGGTATGCATTCCAACCAACTAAATAACCCAGATAGAAGTTTAAAAAGGGTGTATTTATAAATTTAGACTTGCTTTAGATTAGCTGTGCATGCTGTAATTATTGGATGAAATTAACTCTTTAAACTGTTTTAGTTTGAAAGATGTAACCATCAGACAAAGGGTGGAATCTTTCCTAAAAATTACGAAAGTGTCAGTTCCAGTGAGAAAAACGGTGCAAATCCTGTCGGTGGCATTTCTCACGCAATTTTGAGCCTCTCAAGCAAATGTGTTTTCTCCTCGTGAATCACATTGCGCTCTTGGTGGCACCCCACTAATTTGCTCTCCCTGGGGAAATGTAATCACTGCAATCACTGGGGAGCTCCATATAAACGTCCCCCCTACCCCTCCCACCCCCGCCCCCCCACCCCACCCCTCCAGAACTTGCTCCAGATCCTTGGAGAGGATGGCAGCTTCCAGATTTTCAGAGGGAGCCCTCACCAGACTTCTGGATGGAGTCCAGCAGAGGTGGCATGTCCTGTACCCGCACTTCAGGAAACGGTCTGCTAGCAAGGTGACCACCCCCGCCTGGAAGGGCATTGCAGCTTTAATTAGTGCCAGCTCCCTGCAGAAGAGGATGGGTGAGCAGTGCTGTAAAAAAATGAATGACCTTCTTTACACAGCCAAGTTTGCCACCTGCAATCTCTAATCACTCCCTCGCCCACCCCTCGCACCTCCAAGGTGATCTCTCACCCAGTCACCTCGCAGGTTGCCCACCCCCAGTCTCCACTCTGCTCACTTCCCTGCTCCCACTCCAGTGCCTCTCCTCAAGCAACTGAATGGGCAGGACTCCCGCCTACACTCTTCCCATTTCTATTTCCGCAGGACAAAATCGAGCATAACGGGCGTGAGAGGGCACAGCCACTCGAAATAATGTGGATGTTCTGCACCCTCACCCCCCAGGAGGAAAGAGCCCTTGAGCTGGCTAGGGAGATAGTATAACAGCTGCAGAAAGGCAGTTCGAGGAGTATCACCCTATTGAGGTAGTATGGGTTGAAGTCAGAAATAGGAAAGGAGCAGTCACCTTGTTAGGAGTTTTCTATAGGCCCCCCAATAGTAGCAGAGATGTGGAGGAACAGATTGGGAAACAGATTTTGGAAAGGTGCAGAAGCCATAGGGTAGTAGTCATGGGCGACTTTAACTTCCCAAATATTGAGTGGAAACTCTTCAGATCAAATAGTTTGGATGGGGTGGTGTTTGTGCAGTGTGTCCAGGAAGCTTTTCTAACACAGTATGTAGATTGTCCGACCAGAGGAGGGGCAATATTGGATTTAGTACTGGGTAATGAGCCAGGGCAAGTGATAGATTTGTTAGTGGGGGAGCATTTTGGAGAGAGTGACCACAATTCTGTGACTTTCACTTTAGTAATGGAGAGGGATAGGTACGTGCAACAGGGCAAGGTTTACAATTAGGGGAAGGGTAAATACGATGTTGTCAGACAAGAATTGAAGTGCATAAGTTGGGAACATAGGCTGGCAGGGAAGGACACAAGTGAAATGTGGAACTTGTTCAAGGAACAGGTGCTACGTGTCCTTGATATGCATGTCCCTGTCAGGCAGGGAAGAGATGGTCGAGTGAGGGAACCATGGTTGACAAGAGAGGTTGAATGTCTTGTTAAGAGGAAAAAGGTGACTTATGTAAGGCTGAGGAAACAAGGTTCAGACAGGGCATTGGAGGGATACAAGATAGCCAGGAGGGAACTGAAGAAAGGGATTAGGAGAGCTAAGAGAGGGCATGAACAATCTTTGGCGGGTAGGATCAAGGAAAACCCCAAGGCCTTTTACACATATGTGAGAAATATGAGAATGACTAGAGCGAGGGTAGGTCCGATCAAGGACAGTAGCGGGAGATTGTGTATTGAGTCTGAAGAGATAGGAGAGGTCTTGAACGAGTACTTTTCTTCTGTATTCACAAATGAGAGGGGCCATATTGTTGGAGAGGACAGTGTGAAACAGATTGGTAAGCTCGAAGAAATACTTGTTAGGAAGGAAGATGTGTTGGGCATTTTGAAAAACTTGAGGATAGACAAGTCCCCCGGGCCTGACGGGATATATCCAAGGATTCTATGGGAAGCAAGAGATGAAATTGCAGAGCCGTTGGCAATGATCTTTTCGTCCTCACTGTCAACAGGGGTGGTACCAGGGGATTGGAGAGTGGCGAATGTCGTGCCCCTGTTCAAAAAAGGGACTAGGAATAACCCTGGGAATTACAGGCCAGTTAGTCTTACTTCGGTGGTAGGCAAAGTAATGGAAAGGGTACTGAAGGATAGGATTTCTGAGCATCTGGAAAGACACTGCTTGATTAGGGATAGTCAGCACGGATTTGTGAGGGGTAGGTCTTGCCTTACAAATCTTATTGAATTCTTTGAGGAGGTGACAAAGCATGTGGATGAAGGTAAAGCAGTGGATGTAGTGTACATGGATTTTAGTAAGGCATTTGATAAGGTTCCCCATGGTAGGCTTATGCAGAAAGTAAGGAGGCATGGGATAGTGGGAAATTTGGCCAGTTGGATAACGAACTGGCTAACCGATAGAAGTCAGAGAGTGGTGGTGGATGGCAAATATTCAGCCTGGATCCCAGTTACCAGTGGCGTACCGCAGGGATCAGTTCTGGGTCCTCTGCTGTTTGTGATTTTCATTAATGACTTGGATGAGGGAGTTGAAGGGTGGGTCACTAAATTTGCAGACGATACGAAGATTGGTGGAGTTGTGGGTAGTAAGGAGGGCTGTTGTCGGCTGCAAAGAGACATAGATAGGATGCAGAGCTGGGCTGAGAAGTGGCAGATGGAGTTTAACCCTGAAAAGTGTGAGGTTGTCCATTTTGGAAGGACAAATATGAATGCGGAATACAGGGTTAACGGTAGAGTTCTTAGCAATGTGGAGGAGCAGAGAGATCTTGGGGTCTATGTTCATACATCTTTGAAAGTTGCCACTCAAGTGGATAGAGCTGTGAAGAAGGCCTATGGTGTGCTCGCGTTCATTAACAGAGGGATTGAATTTAAGAGCCGTGAGGTGATGATGCAGCTGTACAAAACTTTGGTAAGGCCACATTTGGAGTACTGTGTACAGTTCTGGTCGCCTCATTTTAGGAAGGATGTGGAAGCTTTGGAAAAGGTGCAAAGAAGATTTACCAGGATGTTGCCTGGAATGGAGAGTAGGTCTTACGAGGAAAGGTTGAGGGTGCTAGGCCTTTTCTCATTAGAACGGAGAAGGATGAGGGGCCACTTGATAGAGGTTTATAAGATGATCAGGGGAATAGATAGAGTAGACAGTCAGAGACTTTTTCCCCGGGTGGAACAAACCATTACAAGGGGACATAAATTTAAGTTGAAAGGTGGAAGATATAGGAGGGATATCAGAGGTAGGTTCTTTACCCAGAGAGTAGTGGGGGCATGGAATGCACTGCCTGTGGAAGTAGTTGAGTCGGAAACATTAGGGACCTTCAAGCAGCTATTGGATAGGTATATGGATTACAGTAAAATGATAGTGTAGATTTATTTGTTCTCAAGGGCAGCATGGTAGCATTGTGGATAGCACAATTGCTTCACAGCTCCAGGGTCCCAGGTTCGATTCCGGCTTGGGTCACTGTCTGTGCGGAGTCTGCACGTCCTCCCCGTGTCTGCGTGGGTTTCCTCCGGGTGCTCCGGTTTCCTCCCACAGTCCAAAGATGTGCGGGTTAGGTAAATTGGCCAATGATAAATTGCCCTTAATGTCCAAATTGCCCTTGGTGTTGGGTGGAAGTGTTGAGTTTGGGTAGGGTGCTCTTTCCAAGAGCCGGTGCAGACTCAAAGGGCCGAATGGCCTCCTTCTGCACTGTAAATTCAATGTTAATCTATGATTAATCTAGGACAAAGGTTCGGCACAACATCGTGGGCCGAAGGGCCTGTTCTGTGCTGTATTTTTCTATGTTCTATGTTCTATGAACAGGAATGCGCCTGTGCTGTTGGCAAAGTGGGGGCAATGAGCAAAAGTGAGAACCCTAAGGACAATCAGTAATTCCTCAAACCTCTCGTGAGTAAATATCTCGCATAATTTATTCCCCGCGATGTACTAATGCCATCTCCTTTCCTTTGCAGGGCAACCAGAAAGGCAGTCCAGACCATTCTCACTCCCTCAGAAACCACAGGCCCGAGCAGCTCGGAGAGGGAATTCCTCTCACCACATCTGTTACAGGCAAGGACCTGGCATGGCCAACCTGGGCACCTTGACATTGTCAGCCTGGCACCCTGGCAGTTTTCCAGCAAACCAGGCAGTGCCAGGTTATCATCCTATCCAATGATCAACCATCCAGGATCTCCAATGGCCTTGGAGAACCCTCAGGTGCTGTTATGACTGGTCCACGTTTGTGTGAACAAGTACTAAACCGTGCCCTGTAAAGGTATCCCAGGTACGGCCAGTGAATCCCAGGCCCCAGGAAAATCCGATATAGACATATTTAAATGAGGCTCATGGCTCATTTTAATATGCATATCTGGATCATGCCCAGATTCAACAGCCTTGTCGCCTCATCAAGTCAGACGCGACGAGGCTGTTAAATCCTGTGAGAAGCCACACGAGATTTGCGATGCTCGGGACACTTTGCGAGATCTAACGATCTTGTGAAATGTCGCTATCTGGATCTTGTCCTCACTGGGCGGGATAAAGATTTGCATATTTAAGTGAGCAATTAGGCTCACTTAAATATGCCTGCGTTGGATTCTCCCGAGGCTCAGGATCGAACGCCTATGCCTGGGAGACCTCGCCATGGTGCCGTTTAGCACAAGTCCACACAAATGTGGACCAGGTGTAACAGTGAAGTGGAGATGCCGGCGTTGGACTGGGGTGAGAACAGTAAGAAGTCTTACAACACCAGGTTAAAGTCCAACAGGTTTGGTTCAAATCACTAGCTTTCGGAGCAGCACCGTAACAGCACCTAGAGGGGGTCTCCCAGACTATCAGAGGCCCCTGGGTGTTTGTGATTTGGGCAGGGTGGTGCCCTGGCATTCCCACTGCCACCTGGGCACCTCGGCACTGCTAGTCTTGCATGTTGGCACTGCCACCTGGGCACCCAGGGTGCCACAGTGGCATTGCCAGGATGGTAGGGGCACTGCCAAGGTGCCAGACAGGCAATTTCAAAGTGCCCAGGTGCCACATGGGCACTGTCAGGCATTGGGCCCGGGGATGCGCTGCCTTATGAGGAGGGATGAATGGGGGCTTGAGGAACTCCTAACAGATAAGTTTTAGAATGATTCGGAGGCTGCGGTGGGGGTGGGGCGCAGAGATTGGGAAGATCGGGGCAGCAATTACAATTGGCGCCTGATCTCTTCCTGCACTAACGAGCTCAGAAGGTAAATGCTGCCTCTGCGGGTTGTTCCTCACCATGACCAAAAAAACCCAGAATCCCGTTTGATGGTGGTTCGTCCTCGGTGCTGCAGGCACCAAGAAACATCCCGCTATTCGCATCCAAAATGGGATTACGTTTTTATCCCCGTTAAATCGCATCCAAGGTGTCAGCTCAAAATGGTGGCTTGACTTTGTTAGCCTGTTGCAGCACACAACCTCTAAAAATGGTCAAATTAGACAGGCAAATTAAATTCTACTAAAATAAAACCTAGAATCCAGGCCTGTTTACACAGCTGATCCTGATTTTTCTGACCGTGTGTGTGGATTCCTCATTTCACAATTAAAACTCCTGTCTGTGGCTGATGCAGCATGCATTGCATCTTACTTCTGACTTTCCATCTTACAACATGGGGTCCAGGCTTTTCTGAATGTTGGGCACTAGTGGAAACTTAGATCTGTCAGATTAAGGCTGGAATCTTACCCAGAAGCAATGGGCCCATAACCTTCCATTCGGCTGAAAATCCGTGGATGAGCTTACCTCCACATATATGTGAAGTCCCCATCAGCCATCGGCCTATTAATGGGCTCTAGTCAATACCTGGGGCATTGGAGGCCCAGGCAACCATCTGGGAGGAAGTCTTGACTCAAAGAGCTGCTGGCCAATGAGATGGCTGGCAGCCCTCCAGGCCCGGTAATGCCACTTAAGGGCCAATTTAACATCCAAATCTTTACTGCAAGAGTTTTTTCTTTTTACCTCTTTATTAATTGAATTTGCCCTTTTCTATTGCTTTACTCTTCCCTTTATTCTTCTTTCTGATTTCATTATTTTTTAAGGTCTGCTGAGCTCTCTTGAAACATTGAGATCCATCACATCAACCCCTTCTGACGAGCAATGCGTATCTGCCATATACTGTAAAATATTCAAAAGCAGTACGTAATGAATGTTTGCTAATTCTGCATATCTAATAATTACTGTGACCCAAAGAGGAACTTTTCCCAGATTTTTCACATGCAGAGAATATTAAATTGGTGTGGCAAATATAAAAATGAATGCTACAGATAATCCTTCAATATATAATATAGAACCTGCAGTATATGACTTTAAGAAAATGAAAATTATTTGCAAAGTAAAGTTTTGCTGAAGAATAAAGTTAATTAATTATATTAATCTGATTAATCTAATAAAGTCTTCTGCACATAATTGCTTATCAATGTTTGTATTTTCATACAAGGATTTCAATATATATATTCTGTATATATACATGAAGGTACAATAGAAAGCTCTTAGACTGGGAAAAGGACTGATGGCTATTATAATGTATTCTGTTAAAGACTGGGATCTGCTCTTGTTTAGACACATAGCATGACAATGTGTGCCTTTAGCAGCTCATTAGTGGAGACCGTAGTGACGGCAAAATGTATTACAAGGGATAGAAAGGTGGGTTCATTTATGGTCTGGATTTGTCACTCAGGATGAAGACTGCAGTGATGATGTACTTTATGTAGAATCCCAGGTGATTCTTTTCAGATTGTTCAGGTTGCAAAGTTTGTAGGTATCTTTCCTTCCAATTAATCTTTGGGAAATTCCTTCAGAAGAAATAGTCCTTTTAATCTCATGTTGACAAAGGTGAACTATTTCAATCTGCATTACCTTAGCTATGCATGAACATTGCACACATACAATATACACTTTTTACATTGCAAATTAAAGTGAATATCCATACTGAATTTTATATTTCTTTTGTGTGAAGAAACAAATACCATTGCAGATCATTTCCCCATTTGAAGAAAAACAAAACAAAATTAATATATATGTACACATACAAAGCACTCATGTTACATTATTTAGCAAGTATAGTTCTATTTGATACTGGGGCCTGAATTTTAACGCAACCAAAGAGCCTCTTCATCTGCACGAAAATGCCAGCAGAGGCCTGATCAGAAGTTCTGCCCCTGAACTGACACCCGCCATTTTTGCAGCAGGGAGTTGAATGGAGGTAACTTATAAATCGCACATCCGTGATTCCTGAAGACAACTGGCAATATAAATCTGTAGCTAGTGATTTTCATCTGGTGGATGCCTGAAACCTGACATGTGTAGATTAAACTTGGTAGGAGCAGGACTGAACCTTGTGAATTCATTTGGATAGCCAAGGTACCCATTTCAAGCGGTAACTTATCCCTTTGACAATGGTCTCAGGAAACCTTTGGGAATGGTGCGGCACCCTTTGGGAGAGTTGGCATCCTTTGGGTCAGTCAGGTGCCCTTTGGGATTGTTAAAAGTAGGCAAGAGTGTGTTTAAAATATACATAAAGAATTGTGAAGTTGTCAAAGAACTGTTAAAGTTGTCAAAGGGCTGTGAAAGCTGTAATAGAACTGCCAAAATACATTGGAACTCTCAAAGCTGTCAAAGCATTTGACTCTGCTGGATTTAAAATTTTTAAAAGCATGGCCTTTAAACAACAGTTGTGCTTGATATTTCAGTCTGTCTGTTGATATACCCCTGGGGCTTATCATTACTGGATTAGTGCTGCATGACTGAATTTACAATGTAACATTATCATAGTGGTGTACCAGTTAAGTGAATAGTTTGATTGACAGCTCCAAGTGGTTATAGAATAGAAATGTTTGTTTTCGTAAGAGATTCGTTGAAGGAATTCATTGAATTTTTTTTGACAGTTTTTAAAAATAATGACTTCATTAATAGGCACATTGTTTTTAATGCCCATAGTGGACATTTGGTGAATTGGCATGGAGGGGATAAGTGCAAGGGTGGTAAATGGGACCATAGGTTTGCATGCATTGACACTAAGTTGGTATAGGGGTTATAAAGGGCCATGGGACGGGTGGAGGGTAAGGGTTGAAATATGGAATATGAGGGCCATTGGGAATGGACAGGGGGCATTGGGTGGCATAGAGGATATACTAGGCCATAGGGGTGGGTAGTGGGGCATGGTAAGTATGAGAAGCCGTAGGGCAGGTGGGAGGTATTAGGCAGCATCAGTTGGCATGGATGAGGCATGGAGAGTATGTGGATGGCTGAGGGAGTGTTTTGTTAATTTTGTCAAGAACTTCATCAGAGTGCCGGTGAACAGAGGCAAGTCTTCTTCCCTGTTCATCTCCGCACCTGGCAGCCTCACTTTGGGGGTGGCAGGCCTGATTTGAAATGCAGCCCACCTCCTCCCATCCCTCCAGATTGAAAATGCGACCTTCTGAGCTTCTTCTTCCTGGGTCAGGCTCATGAACCAGGGAAATGTCCTATCTCTGCATTTCCAATATGGCAGCAAAAATGTGGTCCTGAGTTTAGTTTTATGTATATCCCAGCGAAATAGGCATGCTTTTTAACAGAGACCTTGGATGGGATTTTCTAACATTTCCAGTTGACAGGATCTTACGTTCCAGCTGAAGGCAATTCCCCCATTGCAGGTTTCCCGGCAAGCTATGCAAAACACCGTAGACATTGGCAGGACCAGAAGATCCTGCCGGTAACCAAAAGCGAGCCGCTTCCATCATCAGAAAACGCGCTCGGGAGTGATGGGAGGGATGGGAGGGATGGCTCCCTCCCCCCGCCCCTTATCTTTGCCTGCACAGTGATATGTTTTTAATTAGTTCTTTATTTATTAGACAAGCTATAATAAAGCCACAGTCAGCAAATAACAGGCAAATAGTGGCAGTTTAGGTGACAAAGTACGAGAAATATAAAATTAGTTCCTGGCTTTTCAGGATTGGGCACAAATTTATTACCTATCCTTATGTTCTGTAAGTTTGTTAAAGTAATCGTATTACAGACACATTTGCTCAGATACTAGATGAGCCTCTATAGATTCTGCAGTGTTTCCCCACCACAGGAATTACAATTTGACAAATGGATATGTTAATGTCCCTATTCTTTCTTTTTAATCTGTTGGAAAAATGCAGAAACATTCAGTAAAGTAAAAATGAAAATATTCCATATTTACCTGTTAATTATTGATAACTACTTGATAATCTTTCTGAACCGTTCTGTTAGGTTTATCATTTTTATGTTGGGTGCGATTCAGCAGATTCAAGTCAGAGTTCACTGAACGGCACATTTAGCGGGGTGCTTCTCGGCAGCTGCAGCGCTAAGAAAAACCCGCTATCCAACTTTTTTTGGCATCAGGGAATTTCTTCCCGCCGAGGAGCACATAGAGGGATGTCTTGCTGGCAAGTTTCTCGCAGAACAAGGCGCCATTTTGTCAGGCAGCCCCGATATTTCCCCTCCCCTCTTTCAGGCCCCCTCTCCGCTCTTTTGACGCCTCACCCAACCTTGGGGAGGCCCCTGGAAATCTCCCCTCAGCCTCCTCACCCTCGCTAACTGGCAAGACCCCTCCCAGACCTGATAACTGGCAATGCCAACTGGCACCTGGGCACTCTAGCACTGCCAGCCTGGCACCCTTGCAGTTCCACCCAGACACCCTGGCACTGCCAGGCTGCCATAGTGGTAGTGCCAATGTGCCTGGATGCCAGGGGGAATGCTAGGATGCCATCCTGCCCTATTCCCTGACCACCCAGGATCTCCAAAAGCTTTGAAAGCACCACCCCACTCCTCCCACATTTTTGTGGACCAGCACCAAACCTGAGGAGTTCTCGCAGGCATGGGACGTGAGTCCCAGGACTGGGTGAATCAGCATCCGGGTATTTAAATGAGCTGTAAGGATCATTTAATTATTCCGATCTGGATGTCACCCAGCGAAGACAAGATCCAGATCATGCCAGGTGGAGCTAATCGGGTGACTCGCAATCGGCCTGATGCTTGGCACGGAACCCATTTTGGGATTCATGCGTGATTCATCTGTTGCACCCGGATTCACGCTGGACACAATGGGATCGCTGCATGTGATGCCATGTTGTTGAAGCCAAAATATTACTACAATAACGTGTCCGGTTTATTGTATTCTTTAACATTCTTATTTTTCAAGACACGAGCTAATTCACTTTTTTAATGATTTGTGGCACGTTTACCATATACTAAGCATACTCCATGCAAAAAATGTTTTCCTACCCTGTCCTAACATGAGAGGGGCTTTCAAGCTTCTGCACTTTATACTCTGAACTAGTGAATTATTGTAATACTTAATCATATTTTAACTTTTTCATTTTTTTTGCAAACATTTGAGACTGACAAGAATTAGGTATGATGTATTCACTTGCAGAAACTAAAATCATATGATAAATGTTTCCTTGCACATTGGACGAACATGATTCCTGAGCCACCTTGCTGAAGCATTATTTTGAGTATCTTACTGTTTAGGCTTCAATCATTGAACCTGCTTTCTAACTTTGCCGAGTGTTCCGAGTGTTCCTGGTTTTCTTAATGGATCTTTCCCCATTTGAAAAAAATACACTGTCCCGCCTGTTGTTTCTATAAAATGCATGCTGTTGTTCAGGAGGTAACCGAGTAAGTATACAAATTTCTCATTTAAGTATTCCATATGGGAATGAAAAAAAGATGTACAACTGCTTTCTTTCTGAAATCTGACACTTCTTTATAAAATGAGAAATATGCCAAATGAGAAAAGGGAAAAGAAATTTCTAGGACATGCAAAATCAAAAAAATTGTTTAGAATTTTATGTTATAATTTTATGAGATAGACATTGATAGGTAGCGTTACTTATCGAATGAATTTAGGCTCACAACTCTGCCCATGGCACAAATACAGTTATCCCTGCATAAATTGATTTTCTACCTTTGTTTTTTGCAGCAACTTGCATTTTCCACAGCATGTGTTATTGCAGAGGTTTCCATTCCTTTTTCTCATTGCCGCTGGTAATTAACATTGAATTTAGCACCAGTTAATACATTAATTAGAGAAGGATTCCGTTTTATTTATGCTGCCTGTGTTGTTGAGCCGTAAGGAAAACATTTTTATCAATTATGCCAAATAGCATAAACCCTACAAGACAATTATTATACAAGATGGCTGAGAAATATGTGGTCATGCATGTGGCAGGTCCTGTCAAAGAAAGAAGACCGAGTAGGAGGACATGTCCTTTACTACATGCATATCAGCCTATTGCTGCTGACTTTTCTTAGACTCCTGCAGGTGATCTTGTAACAGCCAATTTGTCATGTGTAGGTGTATTAGTCAGGTTATTATATCTTTGAGTCTCACACAGTGAATCCATTTTCTTGCATAAGCTGATGAAAGAAGCCATGGCTGATTATGCTGCAACTTTCAGATGGATTCAGAGTTGAAAGTTAAGGCAGTAGAGTTTCCAGTTCCGTAGATATAGAGGGAAGATATCTGGATGTTGAGTAGATGGGCCATCCTTTTTTCAGTTACTTACTCCTCCTTTAGGTAGGTTTGACAAGGTTCAGTGGAGGCATGACCAAAACATTTGGCAGAGTCTGTAACCTGGGTAATAATGAACATGCAAGAATGTTATAGGGGCGTAAAACATTAGTGTCATAAAAAATTAGCCTGGCGGAGGAAATGTGGAAGCACAGTTGTGCTTTTAAAGCTACCCCTAAGAATGAGGGAGATTTTCCTAATGCATAAATATCATGATATAGGGAGGAGGTTAATGTTGAAGGACCATGAAGGATTTTGCTCAATTTCACCTTGATTGAAGTCAGGCCAATTAGTAATAGTACGTGTTAATAAAATGCAACTCACCCTGATGCCTGTCTACACAATACTCTTATCCCTGACTGGACACAGCTATTCATTTACTGAAATCTGTTCTGACCAGCAATTCACAACTAGTTCAGATAAAATCCCACAATATATCCCGCCAGTCTGGATAGCAGTCTGAGATTTTTCCATTCAAGACTGTTCTTTTGTGTGCTTCTCTATCAATGTATTTGGTCAACTCCTACTTCTGGAAGAAAGTAGGAGAAATGGTTTAGTTACGTGGAAAAATGATTGTTCCTGTATAAATCTTCAGACTATACAGCTATGAGATAAATTGTAAAGAATATTAACTGTGAAAGGTGAAACACTTTAGGAGCAAACCCCTCTAAACATTGGTTAGGTTCAAGCTAGTCGTGCTATGAGGGTGAAATTTATCTATGCGGGCAGCGCAAAATGGTTTCACAGTCAGGTTTTTTTAACACAACCTACCTTATTTCCACTAATATTCACAGAATGGTAGCTCAAGCTCTTTCCAAGGACTACTTTCCCAGTCTCCGTGTCGTTTTTGCCTGGCTTGGACTTAAAATGTTTTCCAAGGAAATGAAAAAACAAACTGGGCAATGGAAAATCAGCTGCCAATTCACCATGAATACGTTTAGCACAGCTGGCTTATACCAATTTTACCCCTTGTGTACTTTAACTTGCAACATCAGACTCAGGGACTCTCACTAATTACTGAATTTAGAATTACCTTCATGGGTAGAAGGTAAATTAGCTGATGGTGGCTTGAACGCAATCTTTCTGGAAATATTAAAGATAATTGAGCCAAATAAGTGTGAGTTTGATGTTGTAAACTGCAAGTGCTTCTTTCTTCATTGAGGCTTTTACATTCAAGAATTTAGTCCCCCAATTATGCAAAAATTTAACCACCAACTTCCATGCAAATAAAGATCTTGTAAGTGACCAATGTGCTTTTCACAGAGCCCAGAGATGTTCGTTCATTTCTAATCACTGCCATTTTTCTGTGAGATTTTGTTGAGCCAGCGGCCTTCCTGAATGGCGGGAAAAGCAGAGGGAACGATGTAACAAGCCAATCTTTCATGCCTCCTAGTGGCCAGTTTCTTATTATTGAGAAAACCCCTGCAGCAATTGGTATGTTTTTCGGTAGAAGAATTAAAGTGCATGTTTCCCTCTACATATAGATATCTAGGTGATCCAAGCCACTATTTTCTGAGCTATGACCATGCTCAAAGCCAGAATCAAGGTGAAAGTTAGTGTGTAAATAACATATTTTAAAAACATATTGTCTTGTTCTTCCTCTCAATATAACAGTATCTGCAATTCAAACCTTCTCTGCTTTTTCTACACTGAGATCACAATGCGTTTGATTTTCTTCTGCTTGTGCCTCCACTTGATCATTTTCTGACTTATTTGATTTACCAAACTTTCCCTTATACCTTTAATGTGGTCTTAGTAAAGATTAGGTTCCAAAAGAAAACTATAATTTAGGGTACAATTCTAATAATGTGTTCTACTCAGAGGACATTTATACATATGTATTTGCTCTATTCAGTAACTATAACAGATTCAGCAATAATATTGTATTTGGTCCTGAGTAGATTAAGAAGCAGAGCGATACTTCAAAGTATGAATAAATGCCAATAAAAAGACCTCCAGCCCAAAGCAAAATTTTCTGGTCTGTGTTTTTTTAAAAAATGGAAACTTCCTACCCTCTACATTATCCAATCCTTGCCATGACTTTGACTCCCTTCAAGATTGACTTCTATAGCCACCGGTTCCAATCTAACCTCCGAACAACTTCCAACATTAACTCACTTCTAGTTCCTCCTTCAAATCAAAGGAATAGAAGATCAGAACACAGTTGCCATGGTAGCCCAGCCATAATGCCTACACAGGTTTTCCTGGGACCTTTCTAAATCAGAAGATCTGATCTTGTTGACACCGTTAGCCTTGCTGTCAAGACATTATTAAAGAAATGTAGAGAAGAAAATAATTATCTAAGTCTAGATTGATTTAGTTAAATATGCTAATCTGTTTGGAGTTACAACTTAGTTTGTTGCAATATATAAATCAGAACCATGTTCCTTATCACATTCCGTACAGCTTGTATTTTCTCATCCTATTTATACAAATGTTACATGACACTTATATTGCAATATGTATTTGATCTCACAACTATTCATCTGCATGAATGTTCAAAATATCTTTCAAGATATCAAAGCAATACCACAAATGGCTAACATTTTCTCTGCTTTCAACATATTCCTCAACAGAGGTATGTGTCTCAGGACTTTTTTTATTGTATCAGATTTATTGACATTTTGTAAAACTGCTGATGTTTTTTTATTGCGGAGACATTTTCAGGTATCAGTATGTGCCATTGTGCTTGTTTATGTTACTTTGTTACTCAGGATTATCCATTAAGATACATTTACAAGT
Organism: Scyliorhinus torazame; assembly: GCF_047496885.1. NCBI lineage: Eukaryota > Metazoa > Chordata > Chondrichthyes > Carcharhiniformes > Scyliorhinidae > Scyliorhinus > Scyliorhinus torazame. Next base: position 104,778,568 of record NC_092708.1, read on the forward strand.
GATGGAAAATTAACCTGCATCTTTGTGTGCACAGGAAAACACAAACATTTGCCTTTTATTCAGATTCCCATTGACAGAACCTTTGAAGCAAATTTCTTTATAGCTTCCTTAAACAAGTACAATGAACATTCTACATATTTTAAGTGCCTACTTAATGATTAAATTGCTGTAAACTTTTGTTTATGAATGTTGATATGTAAGTTCCTCATTGATCTTTAAGTGAACAAACACAAAGGAATCTCTTTAGTGTCTCAGGGGCATAAGTTGTGCGCCTAATCTTGGACGCATTCGGTACAAATATTTCTGGTTCAAAGCATATTCTTGTAATTGTTTCCACTAGATTCCTATAGAAAAATCTTATTTTTCCTGAATATTTTGGAAGGATGGTGTGGTGATGGTACCTAGGCAGGGTCGAGAAGGAAGCATTTTTCAAAATGAAAAATACAAATTTGTCTCTAAACCAATATGCTATGTCCCTAAAAATAATTTGTAGTGGAAAAGAGCAAGTGAAGCACACTGGTGGCCTGGATAATTTATTACATCCCTAGTGTTTTGTTCCTTGGCAACCAAGCTTGATAACGGAGTGCCCTGGGATGATTACTTGCCAATCTCGGGTGTCTGCCATGTGCAAATAATGCTGCTCAAAGATCCACATGAAGCACTTGACGAATTAAAACTTGGACATAGTCCTTTGCTTCGTCTGTTTCAAATTCTTTCCTCTCATTTTAAGGCACACTGTGGTGCCAACTTTACTAATCCATAGAATCAAGGCAGAAGTCTAATATTAGTTTGTACATCTGCAGTTTCTTCCAAAATATTCACTCCCATTGCGAATTGTTCCACTGGGATCAAAAGTTACATTGCTTTGTCAAGTTGCGACTTATTATTTCAAGATTATAAAATTGAGTTTTGTAATTCCAGTAGCGTACTCTGATCGAGTTCAGAATCCCTACAAATATATACTTTTATCCATTTTACAATTTAAAATCTAATTTATTTTACGTCAGAACCTCAGAAAACCCAAAGCTCACCCCTCTAAACAAAACAAATGTCAGAATTGTCTTCATAATGCTTGCATTGAACATTTACACGGTTAGTCACAAACTTATCCAGGCAACATAACTAAATTTCTGTCTGTACAATTTTTTAAATCAAATTTTTAAAAACCATATCACTCAATACAGATAATCAAGGATATCTGACATTTTCAATTATGTTATTTGTGTTGTAGCCTTCAAATTAGTGTAAAAGATGCACTGTTATGGGTAAACCCCGAGAGAAACAAATGTCCCATTTTGTTTTCTAATTCAGTCCATAATTTGTTTGGAGATTTAGGTGTTTTTGAATAATTGCAATGTAATCCTAATTTTATTTTCATATCCTCACCATGTCTGTGTCTGAAAAATCTGAGGGCAAATTTGCATTTTATCCTAGAATTTTTACATTGGATTTTTCAGTAGAAGTAATAGTGAGATGAATAGCTCTCATTAGTAGTAAATTGCAAATTGACAGCAACTTCCAGTCGTGCCCAGGTAAACGTGGAAATCGGCAAGGTGCTCTCCGAGTTGCCCTATTTCTTCAGAAGCTGTGCAATAATGGTGTCTCACCAAAGTACTGTTTTTGAAATGTATGAAGTTGCTGTACTTGAAGAAATATACCTACTTAAATCACCAGAATAAGTTAGACCTGGTAAGACTTCATTACTTCCAAGCAATGTGGAGAATTTCAACCCCAAAAGGCAGCTGGGTTTGGACCAGGTACAGGGTAAAGCATTAAAAGCTTGAATCCTGACCCTAGTCTGACCCTAATCCTCATCGAACTCCAACCTCCAGTTTAAAAAAAGTGAACAGCCAACCTCCTCCCACGAGGCAAGTTGACAATTTAAATATTATAATAGGAGCGTGTCCATCATTTTTGTTCACCTTTGAAACTTAACCCTGACTGGTTAGGTTGTCTGGGCATTTCGGACACTTGCCAGCTAAACGGAGATGAGAGGCTACTGGATAAGGAGGCAAATGTCTTTTAATCTACCTGCTGCAACCAGTGTGTCTGCCTGACCAATCCTTTTTGATCGGACACCTCTCTCAAACCTCCACATCTCCCTCCCAACATCACCTCACAAGACCTCTTAAGCCTTTGACTCTCCCCTCTCCCTGGTCTCCAATCTCACCCTCACTCAAGCCTCCAATCTATCCTGGTCTCCAACCCCCACCACTTGAGGCCTCAGATCTCATCCTGAAGATTGCAACTGCCTGCCAAGCTCTGATCTGCCTGTCAGACTTCTCCGCATAACAGGCCTCCTAACTCTCTCCCAATCTCTGATCCCTCAGGCCTCCAATCTTCATCCTTTTCCCCACTGGAATCACCCCCTGTACACCTAGACACCCTGGCAATGGTTGAGGTGCAGTCCTACCTGCTCATGTCGCCTCATTTGGATGGCGACACAGTGGTATAGTGGTTAGCACTGCTGCCTCATACTGCCAGGGACCCGGGTTCAATTCCAACCTTGGTGACTGTGTGGAGTTTGTGCATTCTCTCCTTGTCTGCATGGGTTTCCTCTGGGCCATTCTAAATTGTCACTTAGTGTCCAAAGGAAAGGTGGGGTTGTGGTGTAACAGAGGTAGGGCGGGGAAGTGGGCCTAGTTAGGGTGCTCTTTCAGAGAGTCAAAATAGACCCAATGAGCCAAATGGTCTGCTTCTGCACTGTAGGGATTTTATGATTCTATGACTGGTAGCCAAACCTGTTAAACAGACTGATTCCTGGATTTGGAACCTGTTGACATATCACATGTATGAGAAATGAAACTCCAAAGTGTGTACTGGATCCCTGACCTTTGATTTCTCAGAGTTTGCTTGTCCCCTGGTTCCTAGTAAGTCAATAAAGTTAAAATTCCTCCCAACATCTCTGGTACTGAAAAATTATTTTAACAAGTGTAGACTCTCATTCCTTCAGGTTTTAATTATTATTGGAGATTTAAATTTAAAGAAGTATGACTTAAACATTTTCTTTCCCTTTTATTATCTCTCTAGTATAATCCTGTCTTTCTTTCCCTCATTCTATTTCACTTTTATGTGCCAGATTTGACATTGAATTCTCTATTCTAACATATATTTTAACTGAAGAACTTCAATCTAATTGATTAAGGGCTGGCAGACAGTATTTGTCCTGTTCACATAGGAACCAGATGCTCTGAAGAGGGCACTGCACTGTATTGATGGTTGGTTGACAGAAACTTCCAGTGCAAAAACTCATAAAATGTTTATGATCAATTTTAAACAGCTGGTGCTGTGTTTGCTGCTGACCGCAAAATCCAGCCCAAATAACATTTCATCAATATATGTCCTGAGTACTAGAATTTAGAAAGGTTAGAGCTTGCATCTATGTAGCACCTTTCATGGTTTCATGATTTGAAGCCACCACCTATTGATTCATAGGCAAGACTGCCACCGTTCAGCCACAGCTGGCACTATTTAATTTACATTACAAGTGCAGTGAAAGCAATCACTGGGTGCTTTCTGTTATTCAGGGATCACTTTTACCCCTCAAAAATATCTCAGCCATTTATTCAAAGTAAGGCTAGAATTTTTAACCCAAGGAAACTTACACTCCGTTTCTGTGATACCAAGGGATTTACAAGTTTGATCGCTTATGCTGTCCCACATATCTCAGATGTGATACATGCATTATTGTCAAAGAGTGCTTGTCCTCTACTCGCATGCTGCTGATCCTCAACCAAACTGGTAATTTTGCTGCCAAACACAGATCAGCTTTTCCGATCCATACACTTTCTTACAGCCAGTCATCAATTCACAAACACAGCAGCCTTTTCACACATATCTCACTAAACATGATAATCTCTCGATCATAAACCTTTCTGACCCCTACTGACAGCAGGCCATTAAAAAACATAGCTTAAAATAAATATCAAATTATAAATTGATCTCATGTCACACTTGTAATGTGAAAGGTTATGTGATAACCCACTGACTATACAATCTATCCCAAGCAGGAGCAAGATTCACATAACTCTTCAGATAGGTACTCCTGAAATTGTCAGGACCATCCGCTCATGGAATAAATGCTGTATCAAATGGCATGTCAGTGCTTATCCGTTATGGGCACTTTAACAGATAAAATGTTAATTTATGATTCCATGTAAATAGCCTGAATAATTCAGTGTGGCACCTCTTGCTTCTCTGACCCCATCACTTAGTTTACAATATTAAAAGTTTTGACAGTTCTGTTGAACTCCTGATTTGCAGATATCAATTCCTGTTGGGATTTGCCATTTAGAGATGTTGTTAGGTTTGTTACAACAATTCTGGGTGCACTATACAAGGCTTGTGGAGCTCCCATTCCCTCCCTAACCGAAAGATAATTTTTATGTTTTATTTGATATGTAAATTTAAATTTATAATGCCTCATAATGAATTTGAATAACTTCTTTTGTGCATTATTTAACAACAATGCACATCTTCTCATTTATTACAGTGCAAATAGTGCAGCTCCGATAAAGCATATTAAGCTGAAATGTGCTCTCTCCCAAGGGATGTAAATTAAGATTGTGCAAGTTACCTTTTCATTGCCCTTTTTAATTGTCTTTTAAAATGCTTAACCCTTGCTGGACTGATTAATTTCAGGTCGTCTGTATCAAGTAATTAGAAATGTATTGTAATTCTGAATTGTTTCCCAAAACTCAAAATCATCCATTATTCCTGTTGTGCTGATGTAATTTATTCTGTTGCACTTACGGTTGTTTGATGCATTAAAAGATAATTTACCATGTAATGTTATTAAACCGGAGACTGCAGCATACTTTCACGATAATACTATTAATATATCAAGAGTAAATAAAATGTTTAGTGTCAGGCACATTAATTATCACTTTCATCCCAAACTGTTTAAAACTACCAAATAATTAAATGTGCTTTAATAAGATATTGTACTGAGAGACAAAGGCCATTTATGAATTGCTAGAGGTATGTGGAGCTGGTTTTCCCTTGAGATGCTGAATTTATGCCAAACACCCTGCTGATTGTTCAGGAGGTAAAGAACCAATAGCAGCATGTTCAGAGGTTTAATTTAAAGTGTGTTTCTCACTAGGCTGCTCACAACACTTAATTAAACTCTGCTGTTTTGGCAATGACAAATGCTGTGGTGGGAAGGAAACCGAGTAGCAGTGACAGAGATGCTTTTGCTATTTCTTTCATGTAAGTTTGAAGCCACAGTTGAGCCAAATGTAGGGAAATACAAATAGAGTATGGAGAATTTTTAACACTAGCTTCTTCTATTTTTGTTTTAAATGATAATTCAAAATGTTTGAGTTGCAGAAAGGACGTTTTTCCATTGATTGGGAGAGCTTTTCTTTGAAAGAAATGTCTTATAGTTCCTCAATCAGTTCATGATGAGTAGTGCTTTATGAATTATTGCTTTCACTGATATCTAATACTGTGGGCACATCTGTTGTAATTATCATATTATGTTACTATTAGGCACTTCCTGGATAATTACAATTTGCGCTATTACAGGTATTTAAGACTCATGAACTATAATAATTAGGCGATTTGATAAAAAGTCATCAATGAAAATAACAAGAATAGAAATACAAATTCAAATCCACACCAGTGATAACTGGAAACTAAGAAATTTTTAAAAATAGCAATAATCTGTAGCAGTCAGTCAAACAAGTGAAAGGATTTACTCTAGTTGATGCTACCTTGCATTTAAGCACTGTCAGTATCCAAGTATATGATGAATGGTATTATATTAAAGCTCATCCATAAATACTTCACATTTGTGTACAGTTTCCAGTGCTAGCAGATAGATAATATTTTTATATTTCATTTTGATTAATATATTTATCCAGTACAGCTCATTTAGCAGTCAGAGCAGGTAACATGGGCTCTCTATGTAGAGTACCAAGAATGAATAAAACGGAACGTTAAATAAAATCCCAAATTAGGAATCAAATTAAAGTACATGTAGTAAAGTTTTACAGATGTAGGATTGTACTTTTCCTGCACATTTCATAATAATGAGATAATTTTACTTTAGGGTTGACAAACATCCAGATTGAGGAAAGATTTGCTGAGCTTTATTGTAACACAAGTTAGCATGTAGCTGACTATAAACAGGATAATTAACAGAGACATAGGAGGAAATAGCAATGTTAAAACTTTTGAATTATTGGAGCTAAGATTACATGAACAACATTCAATCAATGGGGCAAGTTCTCACCTTGCTGATCCTGTGCAAAAACTGGAATTGCAGGTCAGCCACTGGCTATAGAAATCCTTTGCTAAAATTCCCATTGATTGGTAATGGAAATGAAAGTGAGGTAGCTGATCCACAATGTCAGTTTTACATACAAGTAGGAAGTTAAAAACCTACCTCAAAGTTTCTCTCAAGCTCTTCAGTCATCAAAGAAAGCTATTGGTGATGTAATCTTCAAGGAGCGGCACGATGGCACAGTGGCTAGCACTGCTGCCTCACAGCTCCAGGGACCCAGGTTTAATTCAGGCCTCGAGTCACTGTCTGTGTGGAGTTTGCACTTTCTCCCAGTGTCTGCGTGTGTTTCCTCCGGGTGCTCCGAGTTCCTCCCGCAGTCCAAATATATACAGGTTAGGTGGATTGGCCATGTTAAATTGCCCGTTAGTAAATAAACGTTTAGGTGTGGTTACTGGGTTACAGGGATAGGGTGGGGCCTGCCCCTACATAGGGTGCCCTTTCTGAGGGTCGGTGCAGACTCAATAGGCCGAATGGCCTCCTTCTGCACTGTAGGAATTCTATGATTTTATTACATAAAGAAAGGTATGTTACAGTAGATGGATTAATTTCAACCTTGAACAAACATTATCAATTAAAAACACGTGACAGAACTACTTTAAGAAAATCAAAATACTGTGGAAGCTGGAAATCTGAAATAAAAACAGAAAATGTTGGGAAAACCCTAGGTCTGATAGCATCTGTGGAGAGAGAGTCAGCGGGTGGAAGTTTCCCCCAAAATGTCAAAGGGTCAGGTTCTGACTGAAAACTGATGTGTTTCTCCCCAGAGAAACAGGCAAGTTTACCGTCCAGACCTCCCCACACTTGGCAAAGTTTCTAGAAGGGGGGACGTGTTTTGCAACATCATTGAGAGGGGCAGCAAACCAGACTTCATAACCATTTTTAAAGGCCACCCCAATCTCAAAATGAAGTTAAAGACCAACCCCTCCACCCCACAGACATTGGGACACCCCTAACAATGAATGCTGACGTCAACACCTCCCCTCCCCAAGGATTGCTGGCATCAACCCCTCCTCCCGCCTCAGGGTTACTAATCTGACACTGCCCATTCCCGTTGCCATAGTGAATTTCCACATTGACATTTCCAAGTTGGCATTGTTAGGATGCCGGGGCATTGTTGGGACACTGCCCTGCCATGTAGCTGACCACCTGGATCCTCATTGGCCACTGAGCCCCTGACGTGGTCACCACAGATCTCCGTTTTTGGAGACCAGTAGAGATTCCCGCTGGCGATACATTATGCAAGCGGGTGGGAACATCTGTGGCGGGATTCTCTAATAATGGGGCTATGTCCCCACGCGGCGTGAAAACCGGCGCCAACTACTCCGGCATCAACGGCCCCCGAAAGTGAGGAATTCTCCTCTTTCTAGAGGGCTAGGTTGCCGCCGGAGTGGTTACCGCAGCTCCAGCCGGCGACGAACGGCCCGCGCGCGTTCGCGCTTGCGCTTGTGCATGGGTTCCCTTCTCCGCGCCAGCCCCCGGGCAATATGGCTGAGCCCTACAGGGGCCCGGCACGGAGTAACGTAGGCCCCCACGGAACCTGCCCGCCCGCCTGGCCACGTGGGGGCCCCCCCCGGAGTCGGATCCCCTCGCCCTCCCCTCCAGGACGGCCCCCGCGTGTGTGAGGTGAGTAATCCACTCTAGCGGGACTGAGCAAAACGTGTCGGCCACTCAGCCCATTGGGGCCCGGAGAATCTCCGGGGGGCCGCTGTCAACAGCCCTCGACCGGCATGGCGGCGATCCCGCCGGCGCCCAAAAAATATCGGCGGAGAATAGGGAAGCCGGCGGCGGGGCGGGATTTGCGGCGCAGGGTCAGAGAATCCCGCCCCTAATGTTCCTGGAAGATTTTGAATATTTAACTATATTAAAATGTATAGTAATCAGGTTCGCAACCTCACTGGTTGCCAGTGGGGACCTACCCGTCACAAATCACATTATGGTATCCTTGTGAGAGTTTCCAGCCATAACAGCATTTGCGCCAGGGCATAACAGGACAAGAAAATTGCCCCCAACATTTCAAGTCTCTATGACTCTTTTTCAGCTCCAAACAAGAGTCACATGGCCATGTGTCCAAGGAAGCACACAGACAGCTCTTAGCTCGAACCCTGAACTGCATATATATACATAATTCTGTAGTTAATAAATACATGCAGTTAATCTACTTAAGAGTTTGGGGACTTCATTAAGACGTAACGAACGGTCCCCATCGCCCTTGAACATGGCAGCAGCAACTGGAAAACCCTTGCAAAAAGTGCAGAGAAAAACTAAAATCCAGCAAGTCTAAGGAATAATTCGAAGCATTATTTTCTGAGAAAAAGCACAAGAAACAAATGCAGGAGATACAAAAGTCTAAGAATACGCACTAACAGATTCAAAACACCTTCTTTGCTGTTGTTTCCAGACTTCTAATCGATTCTATTATGGACTGATCTGATCTCTTCACACATCTTATCTACTGAGTAGTACTACACTCCTGTATGCTTCACCCTGTTTATGTAGTTACATTGTGTATTTTATGGTTGTCCTATGTATTTTCTTTCCATGTACGGAATGATCTGTCTGAGCTGTACGCAGAACAATACTTTTCGTTATACCTCGTTACACGTGACAAACAAATCAAATCCAACCCACCGAGGTGTGTTTTGCTGGGCTAGTGGAGGATGCAGGTGAATGCTTAAAGGTTTTACAGGTGTGAAATCATCCTTATCTTCCTCCGAGGTGTCCTGAGGGCTGGAGCTTACTTCAGGTGTGGGGACTCTCTTCACCCTCTTCATGGTGGCACCAATAATGGTGAGAAGAGAGAACGAGTGACTGCCTGGGCTGGCTCAAATGTGGCTTTCATCAATCACCTTGTCATTATGAGGTTGTCTGGATTATGTATGCTTTGTGACTAGATGATAGGGAAAGTCTGACATCACTGTTGGAACAGGCATGGTTATGGTCCTCCCCTGCCAGCTCGGCAGCCTGCAGTTTGAATTCAGTGAGGGGCCTGAGCTCAGACATCTCGCCTCCTGTTTTCTAACTCTCCCTCCTGCTGTAGGCTGCCTTCTTCTGCATAGCGACAGCTAGAGGATTGTGAGCACATATGCTGAAAGAGCAGGCCGCACAATGTTGATTCTTTGGCTGCTAACTGACTTCCTTATTCCCCAATGCCCGGTACTGGCACATGCGAGGAGTGAGATGGGAACACTAAACTTGCTGGTTGAATGCAACTCCAACAACACTCAGGAAGCTGAACAACATCCAGGACAAAGCAGCACGCTTGATTGATAACCCATCCAGGACCCACAGCATTCAGTCCCTCCACGACCAAGGCAGAGTTGTAGCAGTGTAAATATACCATGTACAAGATGCACTGCAGCAAGTCACCAAGATTCTTTCAACAGCAGCCATGATTCCTGTGAGCTGTTGCCTCACCAACAACAAAGCACATTAACTGCTGGGGTTCAGTAAGATGGCAACCCACAAGCTTGTCAAGGGCATTTGGGGATGGGTAAAATAAATGCTGCTCTTGCAAGTGATGCCCAGGTCCCATGGCAGAAATACAAATGAGTGGAGATGTAGATTGGGAGAGTAGAAGGATTGTTTCTCCTTGGGGTGTGGATTAGATCATTGACACTGCAGGACAGTCCTCCTCTGCACCCCATGGGCGCTTATAGCCCTGATGACCTCCTCCCAGACTGGAGTGGTCAGTCATTTGGGCCTCCTGCAGCCATCTTTGAGGAAGGCGATATCCTGCCTTCCCTGTACTGCCACAAGGAGATGCTGCCAGGATCCTTCATTGAAGTGGGGAACTGAGGCTTGTTGACTTTTCCGGCTCATCTTTCTTCCAGAATCTTGCTGCCATTAGTGAAGCCCTGCCCATGTGCCTTTTAAAAATGGCACCTGGCCATGATGGCGGGGAGGCCAACATTCTGCCTAACCCGCCATGAAACTCAATATGAATCATGTGCATGCATAACTAATGAGGTGGGAGTGGACAATTGTTCGTAAAACCCCACCCTATTCTGCAACTCCGAATTTCTGATCCCATCAGGAACCTTAGTGTTGCAGAGGAAGATTCTGTCCCTAAAATCTGAACCTATCAGGGATAGAATGCTTGTAAGTGGGTGATGCACTCTCAGACTTGCTTGAAGTGAAGGAAGATCTAACCATGAGAAAGTTAACCAAATTGTTAGGTAGTCAGCACTCTGTGTGCTGCACAGGTCCAGGAATAAGAGGAGGAATAAACCATGACACAAAGACAACTCCCCAGTCCAGTTAGTTAAACAGCACAGAAACAGATACATACCAAGCCAAGGGAAACAATACTCGAACCAACCAGTAGAGTGACCATACCAGCATTGTGGAGCAAAATCCCTCCTGCAATTTCAGCCCAATGCTTTCAATATCACAGACAATGGACACTTCAGCAAATTGCGCATGGCCAAAACATCTAGATGTACAGAAAACCTAAAGGTGATACATTTTTAAAAATAAATTTAGAATTCTTTTTTTCCATTTGAGGGGCAATTTAGCATGGCCAATTCACCGACCTTGCACATCTTTTTGGGTTGCGGGGGAGACCTCAGCGTCCTCGGCGCCTTGAAGCATCAGTGCTAACTGGTGTGACAGGAGTGGGTTCTGGTTCGATGTAGAGGACAGGTTGTGCTGAAGAAGCAGAAAGGCTGCAGAAGGACATGGACAGGCTAGGAGAGTAGGGAAAGAAGTAGCAGATTGATGTGCCATCAATTAACACAAGACGAGTAGTGAACAAAACTCTGGCTTTAATAAGCTAAACAGAAAGCCTCCTGGCCACTGATCCCGAACTGGGGCAGGGCCGGAGGTCAGCCACCTACCGTGCCCGAGGGGAGGCAGAGCCATCAGGCAGTGGTTTACCACAATACATGTAGTACAGTAACAGTTTACCACAATACACTAACAGTGGTTTACCACATTCACCCCCTGTTAAAAAAAGAGTCCAGTGGGGGTGAAGTGGACTTAAAGGTTGAGTCTGTCGGGGGCTTTGACCTTCCGCCGTGATCGCCTCAGTCCCGGCTGTAGTGTGTACACCGGTGTCGAGACCTGCGCGTCCGGGAGCGTGTTGTCTTCTTCTTCGCCCAGTAGTTGAGTCGGTGGAGAGGGGGGCGGTGTAGGGGCGGGAGTGGTGGTGATGCTCGCCGGTGGGCCTGCGGTTGCCAAATCTTGAAGTAGCCGGGTAGTGGTGGAGGAGACGGTGTAGGGTCGAGGGTGGTGGTGATGGTCGCTGGGGAACCTGCAGGTGCCAAATCCCGGAGGGAGACTGTGTCCTGCCACCCGTCATGATGTGCCACGTAGGCATATTGTGGGTTGGCATGGAGAGGCAGGACCGTCTTGACGAGGGAATCCGATTTATGACTCCTCGAGGATGACGGGCCCTGGAACTGTCAGCCAGGACGGAAGTGAGACCCCTGAGGTGGACTTCCTAGGGAAGGCAAACATACGTTCGTGAGGGGTCTCATTGGTGGCAGTGCACAGGAGCGACCGGATGGAGTGGAACGCATCGGGAAGGACTTCCTGCCAGCGGGAGACTGGGAGACTTCTAGACCGTAGGGCCAGATGGACGGCCTTCCAGACCGTCGCGTTCTCCCTCTCCACCTGTCCTTTTCCCCGGGGGTTGTAGCTGGTTGTCCTGCTTGAGGCGATGCCCTTGCTAAGCAGGAACTGACGCAACTCGTCGCTCATGAAGGAGGAACCCCGATCGCTATGGATTTAGGTGGGGAAACCGAACAAGGTGAAGAGACTGCAGGGCCTGACGGTGGCAGAGGTCATGTCAGGGCATGGGATAGCAAAGGGGAATCGGGAGTATTCGTCAACAATGTTGAGGAAGTACACGTTACGGTCAGTGGAGGGAGGGGTCCATTGAAGTCGATGCTGAGGCGCTCAAAGGAGCACACCTTACAAGGTGTGCTCTGTCGGGCTGATAGAAGTGCAGTTTTCACTCTGCGCAGACATGGCAGTCTCTGGTTACGGTCCTGACCTCCTCGATGGAGTAAGGTAGGTTGCGAGCCTTGATAAAATGAAAAAAACGGGTGACCCCCGGGTGACGGAGGTCATTGTGGAGGGCCCGAAGTCGGTCTACTTGTGCGCTGGCACATGTACTGCGGGATGGGGCATCTGGGGGCTCATTGAGCTTCCCGGGTCGATACAAGATATCATAGTTGTAGGTGGAGAGTTCGACCCTCCACCTCAGAATCTTGTCGTTCTTGATTTTGCCCCGCTGTGTATTATTAAACATGAAGGAAACCAACCGTTGGTCAGTGAGGAGAGTAAATTGCCTGCTGGTCAGGTAATGCCTCCAATGTCGCACAGCTTCTACAATGGCTTGGGCTTCCTTTTTGACAGAGGAGTGTCGAATTTCAGAGGCATGGAGGGTACGGGAGAAGAAAGCCACGGGCCTGCCCGCCTGGTTGAGGGTAGCGGCCAGCGCAAAGTCCGACGCATCGCTCTCCACCTGGAACGGAATGGACTCGTCCACAGCGTGCATCGCGGCTTTGGCAATATCTGCCTTGATGCGGTTGAAGGCCAGTCGGGCTTCAGCCGTCAGGGGAAAAATGGTGGATTTAATGAGTGGACGGGCCTTGTCCGCATAATTGGGGACCCACTGGGCATAATAAGAGAAGTACCCCAGGCATCTTTTCAGGGCCTTGGGGCAGTGGGGGAGGGGACATTCCAGGATGGGGCGCATGCGGTCGGGGTCGGGCCCTAGGACTCCGTTTTCCATAACGTAGCCAAGGATGGCTAGGCGGGTTGTGCGGAAAATACATTTCTCCTCTTTGTGAAAATGAAATGAAATGAAAATCGCTTATTGTCACAAGTAGGCTTCAAATGAAGTTACTGTGAAAAGCCCCTAGTCGCCACATTCCGGTGTCTGTTCAGGGAGGCTGATACGGGAATTGAACTGTGCTGTTGGCCTGCCTTGGTCTGCTTTCAAAGCCAGCGATTTAGCCCTGTGCTAAACAGCCCCGAATGTGAGGTTAAGGAGCTTAGCGGTGTGGAGGAAATGCTGGAGGTTTGCGTCATGGTCCTGCTGATCATGGCCGCAGATGGTGACATTATCTAGGTACGGGAACGTGGCCCGCAGCCCGAACTGGTCAACCATAGGGGCAGCACGGTAGCCTTGTGGATAGCACAATTGCTTCACAGCGCCAGGGTCCCAGGTTCGATTCCAGCTTGGGTCACTGTCTGTGCGGAGTCTGCACATCCTCCCCGTGTGTGCGTGGGTTTCCTCCGGGTGCTCCGGTTTCCTCCCACAGTCCAAAGATGTGCAGGTTAGGTGGATTGGCCATGATAAATTGCCCTTAGTGTCCAAAATTGCCCTTAGTGTTGGGTGGGGTTGCTGGGTTATGGGGATGGGGTGGCGGTGTTGACCTTGGATAGGGTGCTCTTTCCAAGAGCCGGTGCAGACTCGATGGGCCGAATGGCCTCCTTCAGCACTGTAAATTCTATGATTCATTTGGTCCATTTCTCGCTGGAAGACCGAATCCCCGTTGGTTATGCCGAAGGGAATCCTGAGAAAGTGGTAAAGTTAGTGTACTCTACGCCTTGTATCGAAAGGGTCGCAACACAGTACCCCCGGATTTCTACGGAATGTGATCCGGAAGCCAGGGAGATTTTCTGGGTAGTGGGTAAAATTGGGAGGGAGCAGCGCCTTACAGTATCTGGGTGGATAAAGCTGTCTGTGCTCCCGGAGTTGAAGAGGCAGGCTGTCTCGTGCCCGTTGATCCGGACGGTCATCGTGGATTTTGTGAGATGATGAGGTTGAGGCTGGTCGAGTGTGATGAAGGCGAGCTTCGGAAGGTGGTGGGTGGGCCGGTCGGAGGTAGCGGTGGCCAGCATACAACCGGGTGAGCAGGGGGTCCCTGGAGGAGGCGGAGTGGTTCCAAAATGGCGGCCCCCATGGGTCGTGCGTTGCGGGTGGCATCGAAGGTGGCATTAAAGATGGCGGCCCCCATGGGTCGCGGGTGGCGGGTGGAATCAAAGATGGCGGCAAAGATGGCGGCCCCCACGGGTTGCACATGGTGGGTGGCGGCGAAGATGGCGGCGCCCACGGATCCCACATGGCTGGTGGCACGGCAGATGGGGATGGGGACAGTCCCGACAGACAACAGGCAGCGCTGCTGGGCCTTGGAACTTTAGGGACAGATCGGGCCTGGCAGACTTTGGCGAAGTGGCCCTACCTCCCACACCCGTTGCAAATCGCGTTCCGTGCAGGGCAGCGTTGTCTGGGGTGCTTACCCTGGCCGCAAAAGTAGAATTTTGGGCTTCCGGCATTGGCGGGCTGCTGCGAGGCACAGGCTTGTGCCGCACTCAAGTCGGGTGATGGCGGCGCCCATGACGTCCACGAGGGTGCCGCATCGTCGGAGGTGTAGGCCTCCATGTTCTGGAAAGTCACTTCCGGCGAGTTTGAGAGCTGCATTGTCTCTAGGAGGCCGAGTGTATCCCCTTGTGGCAAGCACTGGCGGATGTAATTGGATTTAATGCTCGCGACATAGGCGTCCTTGATCAGCAGCTCCGTGTGTTGGACAGCCGATACCGCCTGGCATGCACAGTTACGGCCGAGTACCCGCAAGGCATCTAGGAATTCGGCTTGTGATTCTCCGGGGCATTGTCGCCTCGTGGCAAGGAGGTGTCTGGCGTACACCTCGTTTACTGCCTTTACGTACTGTCCCTTCAGCCGCATTATCGCCTCCGTATACGAGTGGGCGTCTCTGATAAGAAGGTAAACTTGCGGGCTCACCCGTGCGTTGAGTATTTGAAGCTTTTGGAGGTCGGTGACGTCGTCAGTGGAGGATCCGAGGTACGCTTCGAAGCAGCTTAGCCAGTGCTCGAATACCGCAGTGCCGTCAGCTGCTTGTGGGTCCAGCTCCAGGCGATCAGGCTTGAGTGATGAATTCATCTTAAAAGTTTAGCTTATTAAATTGATGTGCCATCAATTAACGCAAGACGAGTAGTGAACGAAACTGTGGCTTTAATAAGCTAAACAGAAAGCCTCCTGGCCACTGATCCCGAACTGGGGCAGGGCCGGAGGTCAGCCACCTTTATACCGAGCCCGAGGGGAGGCGGAGCCATCAGGCAGTGATTTACCGCAATACATATAGTATAGTAACAGTTTACCACAATACATATAATACACGAACAGTAGTTTACCACACAGATGAAATACAACGTGGAAAGGTGTGTGGTTATGCACTTTGACAGGAAGAATAGAGGCATAGACTATTTTCTAATTGGGAAAAGGCTTTGGAAATCAGAAGCACAAAGGGACTTAGGGGCCGGGTCGGAGAATTCCCGGGGGGAGGTGCGAATCCCGCCCCACCGCCCCGACACCGGCTACCCTATTCTCCGGCACCATTTTTCGGGGGCCGGCGGGATTTCCACTATGCCGGTCGGGGGCTGTTGACAGCCCCCCCCCCCCCCCCCCCCCCCCCCCCGGGGCCCCGATGGGCCAAGTGTCCGTAAAGTTTTGGCCAGTCCCGCCGGCGTGAATTACTCGCCTCACGCAGGTATGGCACAAGTATGTGTGCGGGGGAGGTCCTGGGGGGTGGGGGGGGGGTGCGGGAGTAACCGACCTCGGGGGGGTCCCCACGGTGATCTGGCCCGCAATCGAGGTCTACCGATCTGTGGGCGGGCTGGTTCCGTGGGATGCCTATGTTCCTCCGCACCGGGCCCCTGTAGGGCTCCGGCATATTGCCCGGGCGCCGGCGCGGAGAAGGGAACCCCCGCACAGGCGTGGAAATACGCCGGCCGGTCTGTGCATGCGTGGAAATACGCCGGCCGGTCCGCGCATGTGCGAGATCACGCCGGCCGTTCCGCGCATGCGCAAACTCGCACAGGCCCTTCGGCGCCAGCTGGAGCGGCGCCAACCACTCCGCCGTCAACCTAGCCCCCGAGAGATTGGAGAATTTCTCACTTTCAGGGGCTGTTGACGCCGGTGTCGTTGCCGTCGGTTTTCCCGCCGGCATGGGGACCTCAGAAGGGAGAATCCCGCCCAGGAGTCCTAGTTCAGGATTCTCTTAAGGTTAACATGCAGGTTCAGTTGGCAGTTAGGAAGACAAATGTAATGTCAGCCTTAATGTTGAGAAGACTAGAATACAAGAGCAGGGATGTACTGTTGAGGCTGTATAACGCTCTGGTCAGACCACATTTGGACTATTGTGAGCCCCGTATCTAAGGGAGGAGTGCTGGCCTTAGAGAGGGTCCAAACGAGGTTCACAATATTAATTCCCAGAATGAAGGATTTGTCGTATGAGGAGTGGTTGACGATTCTGGGTTTGTACACGATGGAGTTTAGAAGGATGAGGAGGGATGTCTTTGAAACTTACAGAATACTGAGAGGCCTAGACAGAATAAACCTGGAGAGGAAGTTTCCAGTAGTAGGAGAAACTAAAACCTGAGGGCAAAGCTTCAGAATGAAGGTACGATCCTTTAAAACAGAGATGAGGAGGAATTTCTTAGCCAGAAGATGGTGAATCTGTGGAACTCATAGAGGGTACAAGTGACATCCTGGAAGCATTTATAAATCTGGAAATAGAAGGGAGGGAGGAACTCAAGAAAATTACAATCACCAGAGAAGTGGTACTGAGTAAATTGTTGTACCTGCAGGCTGACAAGTGCCCAAGTCCTAATGGACATCATCCTCGGGTTTTAAAAGCAGTGGCTGGGAAGATAGCCGATGCATTTGTTTTAATTTTCTGAAACTCCCTTTTTTCCAAAACTCCCTAGATTCCGGTAAGGCCCCATTAGATTGAAAGTTAGAAAATATAACTCCATTATTCGAAAAGGGAGGCAACAGATAGAAAACAGGCAACCACAGGCCAGTTAGCTTAACATCTGTCGTAAGGAAAACATTAGAAGCTATTATCAAAGAAGTTATAGCAGGGCACTTGAATAAGCTCACGATAACCAGGCAGAGTCAACATGGTTTGGTGAGAGGGAAATCATGTTTAATAACATATTGGGAGTTTTGTGAGGAAGTAACATGTACTGTGGATAAAGGGGAAATGGTGGTTGTACTGTCCTTAGATTACCAGAAGGCATTTAAGAAAGAACATAAGAACTAGGAGCAGGAATAGGCCATCTAGCCCTTCGCGCTGGCTCCGCCATTAAATGAGATCATGGCTGATCTTTTGTGGCTCAGCTCCACTTTCCCGCCCGAACACCATAACTCTTTATTCCTTTATTCTTCAAAAAACTATCTATCTTTATCTTGAAAACATTCAATGAAGGAGCCTCTACTGCTTCACTGGGCAGGGAATTTCAGATTCACAACCTTTTGGGTGAAGAAGTTTCTCCTGAGCTCAGTTCTAAATCTACTTCCCCTTATTTTGAGGCTATGCCCCCTAGTTCTGCTTTCACCCGCCAGTGGAAACAGCCTCCCCGCATCTATCCTATCAATTCCCTTCATAATTTTATATGTTTCTATAAGCTCTCCCCGCGTCCTTCTAAATTCCAACGAGTACAGTCCCAGTCTACTCAACCTCTCCTCGCAATCCAACCCCCCCCAACTCTGGGATTTACCTAGTGAATCTCCTCTGCACACCCTCCAGTGCCAGTACGTCCTTGAACAGGTAAGGAGACCGAAACTGAACACAATACTCCAGGTGTGGCCTCACTAACATTTATACAGTTGCAGCATAACCTCCCTAGTCTTAAACTCCATCCCTCTAGCAAAGAAGGACAAAACTCCATTTGCCTGCTTAATCACCTGTTGCACCTGTAAACCAACATTTTGTGACTCATGCACTAGGATACCCAGGCCCCTCGGCACAGCAGCATGTTATAATATTTGATCATTTATATAATAATCCCTTTTGGTTATTCCTACCAAAATGGATAACCTCACATTTGTCAATATTGTATTCCATCTGCCAGACCCTAGTCTATTCACTTAAACTGTCCAAATCCCTCTGCAGTCTTCCAGTATCCTCTGCACTTTTTTGCTTTACCACTTATCTTAGTGTCGTCTGCAAACTTGGACACATTGCACTTGGTCCCCAACTCCAAATCATCGATGTAAATTGTGAACAATTGTGGGCCCAACACTGATCCCTGAGGGACACCACTAGCTACTGATTGCCAACCAGAGAAATACCCATTAATCCCTACTCTTTGCTTTCTATTAATTAATCAATCCTCTATCCATGCTACTACTTTACCTTTAATGCCATGCATCTTTATCTTATGCAGCAATCTTTTGTGTGGCATCTTGTCAAAAGCTTTCTGGAAATCCAGATATACCACATCCATTGGCTCCTCGTTGTCTACCGCACTGGTAATGTCTAGTTTGATAAGTTATAGCAGAAGATAAAAGTTCATACTATTGGACGTAACATATTGGCATAGATCTAAGTTTCACTGGCTAACAGAAAGCAGAGAGTAGGCACAAGTGTGTCTTTTTCAGGTTGGCAAGATGTAACAAGTTGTGGTATTAGAGGTATTACGGTACCTGATAGGCTGGAGCACCATTGGTGGAAACTGTATGCTTTCTATTGGTTGGGATGTATGGTAGCTCCGCCCTGCTAGGCGGGGTATAAGAGCCCGTGCCGCCCCAGCAGCCTTCATTCTGTATCTGAGCTGCTGGGGGAAACATATAGCTTATTGAAGCCTTCAGTTGGACTACAACCTCGCTTTAGTGGTCATTGATCGTGCATCACAAGTATAATAATAATTATAATCCTTATTATTGTCACTAATCGGCTTACATTAACATTGCAATGAAATTACAGTGAAAAGCCCCTGATCACCAGACTCTGGCCCCTGTTTGGGTACACAGAGGGAGAATTCAGAATGTCCAATTCACCTCACAATATTTATTTAAGGAAGGATGTAAATGCTTTGAAAGCAGTTCAGAGATGGTTTACCGAATAATACCTGTAATGGGTGGATTATGAGGAATGGGCGGAAAGGCTAGCAGGCTTGTGTCCCCTGGAGTTTAGAAGTGAAAGAGGCAACTTGATTGAAATATATAAGATCCCAAGGGGTTTTGACAAAGGTGGATGTGGAGAGGATGGGCGCGATCCAACATCTCGGCTGCATCCGTAAAGCAGCTCAAGATTCCCGAGGTACCTGAGCCTTTGGGATTCAATCCCTTCACCTCAGAGACCTCGGCCGATCGCCATTCAGCACTGGTCCCACAAACGGGGACCAGACGGAACCTCATTCGTGGGGGTTTCCCAGGGGATGGTAGGCCGTCAGCTGCATGCCCTTTGGGCAGGTTGGTGCACTGGCACAGCTGCTGCCAAATGGGTACCCTGGCAGAGCCAGCCTGGGACTCCAGCAGTGCCACCTGGGTGCCCACCTGGCACTGCTAACATGCCCAGGTAATACTGCCAGCTGGCATGGACACTGGCATGGTGCCAAGCTGGCATTTGTTTGTGTGCACAATCCGTCTGGGGTTGCCTGACGTGGGTGTAGGGGGCAGTTCTGCAGGGGCTCGGGACCCCCCCATGGTACGTTCGGGCTGGGAGGGAAGTTGGGGATTGTTTTGGGGGCCTCGGAGATTGGGATGCCATTTAAAAATGTGTCCCAATCTCTCGCTACAACGGGAAGGTCCGGCGAGCATTCCCCGTTCAGGCCCCTTATTCAACATGAGTGCCGGAAACACACGGCTAAACACGTTCGCTAGGGGACTTTATTCCCCTTTGGGGAAATCGCGCCCAATGTTTACTCTTTTGGGAGAATCTAGAACCAGGGGTCACTGTTTTAAAATAAGGGGTTGCTCATTAGAAAAGGGAGATGAGGTGAAATTCTTTCACTCAGAGGATCGTGGGTCTTTGGAACTCTCTTCATGGAAAGGCGGTGGAAGCAGACTCAATAATAATAATAATAATCACTTCTTGTCACAAGTAGGCTTCAATGAAGTTACTGTGAAAAGCCCCTAGTCACCACATTCCGGCGCCTGTTCAAGGAGGCTGGTACTCTTTCTATATTTTTGAGGCAGAGGTGGATAGGTTTTTGGTAAGCAACAGAGTGTTAGGTTTTCGGGGGTATGCAGGGTGCAGATTTGAGGTTACTATCAGATTAGCCATGATCTTATTAAATGGCAGAGCAGGTTTGAAGATCTGACTGCCCTCCTCCTATCCGCGTTCATAGCCAGAGAAGGACATCCGAAGTCCACAGTGGATGAAAGCCTGACAAAACTCTCAAAGAGCATGTTATTTTCGAAGCTGGATGCCAACAACGGATTTTGGCAACTTCACTTCACAAACTGTCCATGGAATCATAGAATTTACAGTGCAGAAGGAGGCCATTCGGTCCATTGGAACTGCACTGGCCCTTGGAAAGAGCACCCTACTTAAGCTCACGCCTCCACCCTATCCTTGTAACCTAGTAACACCACCTAACCTTTTGGAAACCAAGAGGCAATTGACCATGACCAATCCACCTAACCTGCACATCTTTGGACTGTGGGAGTAAACCGAAGCACCCGGAGTAAATCAACGCAGACATGGGGAGAAAGTGCAAACTCCACACAGACAGTGACCCAAGGCCCTGGAGCTGTGAGGCAGCAGTGCTAACTACTGTGCCACCATGCCGCCTGGGTTGCTGACCACATTCATTAATCCCTTCTGCTTTAACCACTTGCTATTTGGAATTACTTTGGTAACAGAAATCTTTCAGCGTACAATGTAAGCCATTTTGCAGGTCTACAGGAGGCAATTTGCCACATGGACAATGTACTGATACATGGTACAATGGTGGAGGCACATGACAAGAGACACACATCAGTTTCAGTGTGCCTGCAGGAAGCAGGGCTGATGCTGAATGAGAAATGTGTGTTCTTCAACACATTAATTCAATTCCTGGGCTACATGATCAGCAATGAAATCATTATTACAGAGCCACAGAGAAATAAAGCTGCCAGCGGGTTTCCAGCCCATCCTCGAATCCAGACATCCTGCTATTCTTGGGGGTGGTGAACCAGCCAGCAAAGTTTTTACCAAATATGCACTGGTTAAGGAATCTTTGAGGCAACTGCTTAAGAAAGACTGGCATGGTGCTGGGACATACATCAAGAAAAATCATTCACACGCATCAAGGCAATGCAACTCTCCACTGACATTCTGGCCCACTATGACCGATCACTGCCCACCACAATAACAGCAAATGCCTTGTCCACAGGCCTTGGAGCAATCCTATTCAAGGAACAACTGGATGAAAGTCACCGACTGGTGTACTATGCTTTCAACAAGATGGCGCCAGGGCGTGGTGACTTTCTGCGAGCTCTCTCAGACAGACACCCAGGGGCATTGTTCATTGTGGCCGGGGACTTCAACTAGGCCCAGCTCAAGAGTGTACTACCAAAATTCCACCAACACATCTGTCCCACCTGGGGAGCCAACACTCTCGACCACTGCTACACAAACATCAAGGACGCCGAACGATCCATCCCTGACTGAACTTCGGAAAATCGGACCATAAGACGGTGCTCCTTCTCCCAGCATATAAGCAGAAACTTTTTTTTTTCATTATGAATAGTAATAATCCTAACACAGAAAAATAGAGTGAACATTAACATAGTGCAAAAAGCGAATATACAATAGCAATTGACTAGACGTGACCCCACACGCCTCAGTCTTCCCACACCCTCCCAACGGAGCGTTCACCCCCACTCCCCTACGGGTCGCTGCTGCTGCTGACGTTTTAATTTTCCCTGAGAAGCCATCGGACGGTATTATGCCCCCGCTCAACAGCAGCAGCTCTGTACACTTGGCAAAATTATTTACACACATAAGTAGGCATCTGTTCATGATGTTGCTTCTCCCAGATGGAGTTCGCTGCCGTTGTTGTCTCGTTCCGCTTCTGCGGCCCTCCCGTCTTCCCCGTTTTCTCTGTTCCTGTGGACGTTAGGTTTGTTAACATGGCCACCCCCCCCCCCCCCACGACCCCCCGTGGCTCGCCTTTCTTTCCTCTTAGATTTAGCTGTCATCCCCCCTCCCCTCTCCCGGTCTATCTCTACCTCTCATGCTTTGGCTACTCACCCCTGATTCTTGGCTACCTGGCTATTCTTCTGCTTGTTTGTTGGCCACAAACAGGTCTCGGAACAATTGGGTGAATGGCTCCCACGTTCTGTGGAAGCTGTCCTCCGACCCTCGGATGGCGAATTTGATTTTCTCCATTTGGAGAGATTCTGAGAGGTCAGGCAGCCAGTCTGCAGCTTTGGGTGGTGCTGCTGACCGCCTGCCGAACAGGATTCTACGACGGGCGATCAGGGAGGCAAAGGCAAGGGCGTCCGCCCTTCTCCCCAGGAATAGATCTGGCTGGTCTGAACCCCGAAGACCGCCACTTACGGGCATGGCTCCACCCTCACCGCCACCACCTTGGACATTGCCTCGAAGAAGGCTGTCCAGTACTCCACAAGTCTGGGGCAGGACCAGAACATGTGGGCATAATTGGCCGGGCCTCCTTGGCACCGCTCACACCTGTCCTCCACCTCCGGGAAGAACCTACTCATACGGTTTCTTGTTAAGTGGGCTCTATGTACCACTTTTAGTTGCGTCAGGCTGAGCCTTGCGCACGTGGAGGTGGAGTTGACCCTATGCAGTGCTTCGCTCCAGAGTCCCCACCCTATTTCGATCCCCAGGTCCTCCTCCCACTTCATTCTTGTTGCGTTCAATACGGTGACTGCCCCTTCTACCAGTCGGTCATACATGTCACTACAGTTTCCTTTATCTAGTATGCTTGCGTCCAGTAACTCTTCCAGTAGTGTCTGTCGTGGTGATTGTGGGTATGTCCCTGTCTCCTTTCGTAGGACGTTTTTAGTTGCAGGTACCTTAGCTTGTTCCCCCTGGCTAGCTGGAATTTCTCTGTCAGTTCGCCCAGTGTTGAGATCCTGCCGTCCGTGTATAGGTCCCAGACTGTCAGTGTCCTTCTGTCCTGTCCCCATCTTTTGAAGGTGGCGTCAGTCTGCGCTGGTGTGAACCTATGGTTGTTGCAGGTGGGAGCTTTTCCCGACATTCTGGTCAGGCCAAATTGTTGCCGTAGTTGGTTCCAGGACTGGAGGGTAGCTATTACCACCGGGCTGCTGGAGTGTTTTTCGGGTGGGGATGGGGATGGGTGCGCCACCGTGGCGAGGGCCCGGAGAGGCCTCCCGCCACCCCCCCCCCTCCCCCCCCCCCCCCCCCCACCTCCCCCCCCCCCGCATACGAACGCCATGATTAGTTTGTCTAGTGCTTTGAAAAAGGCCTTGGGGATGTAGATCGGGATGGATCTAAATAGGAAGAGATACCTGGGCAGCACGTTCATTTTGATCGTCTGGACTCCCCCTGCGAGGGAGAGTGGGAGTGTACTCCATCTTTGCAGGTCCTTTTTTACTTTCTCCATCAGACTGGTGAGGTTCCATTTGTGGACCCCTTTCCAGCCGTGGGCTATTTGGATCCCCAGGTAGCGGAATTTGAGTCGGGCTTGTTTAAATGGCAGTCCCATTAGGGCTGCCCCACCTACTTGTGGGTATACCGGGAAGATCTCGCTTTTGCTCATGTTGAGTTTGCAGCCCGAGAAGGCGCCAAACTCTTTCAGGAGCGCGATGATTCCGTCCATGCTGCTTTGTGGGTCCAAAATGTAGAGGAGCAGGTCATCTGCATACAGTGAGACTCTGTGCTCTCTGCCTCCCCTTCGGATCCACCTCCAGCTTTTTGCTGCTGTGAGCATGATTGCTAGTGGTTCGATCGCTAGAGCGAACAGCAGCGGGGTCAGTGGGCATCCTTGTCTGGTGCCCCTGTGCAGCTGGAAGTATCGGGAGTTGGTGTTGTTGGTCCGTACGCTCGCCATGGGAGCGTTGTATAGGACCTTCACCCAGGAGGTGAACCCTGTTCCAAGCCCGAACCGCTCCAGTACCTCTATGAGGTATTTCCATTCGACTCTGTCGAAGGCCTTTTCTGCATCTAGGGAGACGATCACCTCTGGTGTTCTCTCTCCGGAGGGGGTCATTATCACGTTCAGCAGGCGCCTGATGTTCGAGGTAAGCTGTCTACCTTTGACAAAGCCCGTCTGGTCCTCTGCGACCACCCCAGGTACACAATCTTCTAACCTTTTGGCAAGGATTTTGGCCAGTATTTTGGCGTCTGCATTCAGCAGTGAGACGGGTCTGTATGACCCACATTCCGTTGGGTCTTTATCTTTCTTCGGTATCAGCGAGATTGAGGCCTGTGCTTGTGTGGGCGGCAGTGTGCCCCTCGCTAGCGAGTCTGTGAACATCTCCCGCAGGTGCGGGTCCAGTGCTGTCGCAAATTTTTTGTAGAAGTCCGCCAGGAACCCGTCGGGTCCCGGCGCCTTCCCCGCCTGCATGGAGCTAATGCTGTCCATGATCTCTCCCAGTGCTAGCGCCCCTGCCCTCCGGGGTTTCCCTTTGTTAGGGGGCTGTCCAGGATGGCCGCTGTCACTGCTCTCTCCATCTCTCCGTCCCTGCGCTCCAGGGTTTCCCTTTGTCCCGGGGGCACCCGACAAGGCCGCCCACTGTGCGTCCGCCATGCGGGTAGTCCCCTGCACTCTGGGGTCTCTCCCTTCGCCCAGAGACCCTACTGGGTGGGTGTTTGCAGCAATTCCTTGTTTCGAGCCCTTGGTTGTGGCACTTTGTAGCTCAATTCCTTTCCTAGCCCTGTTTGTCCCTCCTTTCCTGTGTCGCCCCTCCCCGGTCTCTCCTTCCCTGTGTCCTCCTCCCTCCTGGTCTCTCCCCTTTTCCGCCTCTCCTTTGTACCCCTCCTTTGTCCCTCTTTCCCCTGTTCCTGTCCCAGTATGCTCTCCCGTCTCTGTTGAGTGGTTCCCCCCCACCTCCACCCTGCTGCCTTCCCCCCTGTTGGGGGCGCGCTGCGGCCCTGCTTTGTTGCATGTCCCCGGTGCTAGCTTTCCTGCTCGTACGGTGGCCCCCCTCTCGGGAATTACTGTCTCGCTTCTCCCCTGCCCGGCCTCTGCGGTTTTCCGCCCGCTCTTCCCCCATCCTACCCTGCACTCCTCTTGCTTGCTCTCCCTTCTCTGCTACTCTCGTTCCCTCGTGCTGGGGCCTGGCCTCCCACCTGAAGCGGTCCCTCGGGCAGTAGTTCAGGGTGTGCTGGCCATGGTGTTGCCACCCCTCTCCCCTCCCCCTCCCCTCCCCCCCGTGTTGTTGCCCCCTGCCAGGGGCCCCTCATTTCTATTTTCACTGATGGTTTTCCAGCCCGTGTTCCTCGACAAACTTGTTTGCTTCGGCGGGGGCTTTAAAGAAGTATTCTCTTTCTTGGTATGTGACCCAGAGTTTCGCTGGGTACAACATAACAAAACGCAATGTTGCTCTTGTGAAGAGCTGCTTTCGCTCTATTAAACTCGGCCCGCCTCCTGGCTAAATCTGCCCCAATGTCCTCATAAATTCTAATGGCATGTCTTTCCCGTTTGCAGGTTCTGTTTTTCCTGGCCCAGCGTAGGATTGTTTCCCTATCTTGGTACCGGTGAAGTTTAGCTATAACTGCTCTCGGGTTACCCCTGCTTTGGGCTTCGGGCGCAGCGACCGGTGTGCTCTGTCCATTTCTGGTGGGCTGGGAAAGGTTTTCTTCCCCACTAAGTTGCCCAGCATCTCGGCCACGTATGCCGTGGAGTTTTTACCCTCGATCCCTTCTGGTAAGCCCACTATCCTGACATTTTGCCTCCTCGAGCGGTTTTCCTGGTCGTCCACTCTGCCCTTCAGGCTCCCCTGTGTTGTGCCCAATCTCGCCACCTCCCTCTCCAGGGCCGTGATCCAGTCGCTCATGTCAGTCGCTGCTTTCTCCAGCTCCTTGATGGTCGCCTCTTGGGCTTCCAGTTTCTTCCCTTGGGCGTCCAATTTCTCCTCTGCTCTGCCCAGGGCCTGCTGCACCGCTGCCAAGGCCTTGGCCATTGCTGCCTGCACTGCGGCCTCTATGTCTGCCCGAGCCTCTGCCTTGTTTACCTGCTGATGTTCCCTCAGTGCATCGGCAAAGGCTGCCTTCCAGTTCCAGCTCCCCCCTGGCCCCGGAGGAGACTGCACCTGTCTGCCTAGCTCTTTTTGATGCGGCGATACTTCCATTCTGCCGCTTTGCTCACTGATTGGCTCATCTGAACTGGCTCGCCCATTGCCCCGTCTGCCTTTGGTGCCCCTTCTCCCTCTGCTTTGGCTCCTTTCTGGCATTTTTTCCCCTTTATTTTTCCTTCCCCCCTTCTTATTTATTTATTTATTTTCTCCCCCCCTTCCCTTTTTCGTCTCCCCTCCCTTCTCTCCTTTACCACTTAATTTTTCCCTCTTTTATAAAATTCTTCTCAGGTGAACTTGTTTTGGGTGAGAACAAGAAAAGTGTAGTGCAAAAATAATTTTCTTAAAAAAAGTTTTAAAAGTTTAAAAGTTTTCTTTTCAGAGTTTTGTTTTTGCAAAAGTTATTTATTCCTTCCTTTTCCCTCATTCACCCAGGTCGAGCGAGGGAGAGAGAGTGGCTTCTGGTCCGAAGTCTCTCTTTGTTCCTGCCTCGTGGTGGTCGCCGCCGGGGGGGTCGGGGGGGGGGGGTCGGTCGGACGGTCCCTGCTTCATTCCTCGCTGCTGTCCCCACTGCTCGGTCCGGGCCGCCGCTCGTCGCACCCTGCGCTCTCCTGCTGGGTGGGGGGGAGGGGGGGTGTCAGTCGCTCCTCCGTTCCTTCCTCCCTGCAGGTTCGGCCCCCGCTTCGGTCCTGGCCGCCGCTTCGGTTCTGGCCATTGCTTCGGTCCTGGCCGCCGCTTCGGTCCTGGCCACCGCTTGTCCTGCCCTGTGCTCTGCTGCCATGCATGGGAGGGAGGGGAGGGGGGGGGGGGGGGGTGCCGCCGGACCGCTCCTCTCCCAAGGGCCCAGTTCCCCTGCTCCCGATTTTGCGGGAAACGTTAAAAAAATTTAATCCGGGGGCCCCCTGATAAAGCCCCGACTTCGTGGAACTGCGGGAGCCTTTTTTCTGCGACCGCTCCGCTCACGAACGCCACCGGAAGTCCGAGTCTACAAGCAGAAACAAAAGAGAGGGAATCCGATTAAGAAGGTCGTGCAGTGTTGGTCCGAGGCAACAGAAGAGCTCCTACTTGGAGTCAGTGGACTGGTCCATATTTAAGAACTCAGCGACCAACCTAAACAAGTATGCCGTCACCGTCACAGACTTTACCAGCAAATGTGTAGAAGACTGCGTGCCAAAGAAAGTAGTTTGTACATTCCCAAACTGGAAACAATGGCTTAATCAGGAGATTGACTCCCTACTGAAGGCCAGGTCTGCGGCGTTCAAGTCAGGCGACCTTGACCGATACAAGAAATCCAGGTACGACCTCCGCAAAGTCATCAGGGATGCTAAGGATAGAACAAGCTAGAGTCAAAGATTAATGTCATGGACTCTCATCGGTTGTGGCAAGGCGTAAACAACATAACGGCCTGCAAAGTGAAGCCAAGTAGAATCTCTGGCAGCAGCGCACCCCTCCCCAATGACTCAATGCATTCTATGCTTGGTTCGAGCAGTAAATCATGAAACCGCTGTCAACTACCCCAGCAGCCTCGGACACACCCTTACCCACCGTCACAGTTTCCGAAATCAGGTCGGCCTTCTTGAAAGTGAACCCTCGGAAAACGACGGGTCCGACTGGTCAGGTATTCAGATCCTGCACGGACCAGCTGGCAGATGTGTTCGCGGACATCTTCAACCTCACCCTACACCATCCTGAGGTCCCCACCTGCTTCAAGATGACCACAATCATACAGGTGCCAAAGAAGAACCAGGCAACGTGCCTCAATGATTATCATCCGGTGGCCTTGACATCGATCGTAATGAAGTGCTTTGAGAGGTTGGTCATGAGGCACATCAACTCCATACTCCCAGAATGCCTGGATCCACTACAATTCGCATAACACCACAACCAGTCCACAGCAGGCGCTATCTCCCTGGCCATACACTCATCCCTGGAGCATCGCGACAAAAAGGACTCCTACATCAGACACCTATTTATTGACAACAGCTTCGTTTTCAACACCATAATCCCAGCCAAGCTCATATCAAAGCTTCTCAACCTAGGACTTGGCACCTCACTCTACAAACGTAGTGGTTAGCACTGTTGCTTCACAGCACCAGTGTCCCAGGTTTGATTCCCGGCTTGGGTCACTGTCTGTGCGGAGTCGGCACGCTCTCCCCGTGTCTGCGTGGGTTTCCTCCAGGTGCTCCGGTTTTCTCCCACAAGTTCCAAAAGACGTGCTGTTAGGTAACTTAGACATTTTAAATTCTCCCTCTGCTTACCTGAACAGGCGACTAAGTTATTTTCATAGTAACTTCATTGCAGTGTTAATGTAAGCCTACTTGTGACAATAAAGATGATTATATTCTAAAACAAACTGGATCCTTGACGTTCTGACCCATAGACCACAATCAGTAAGGATAAACAACAACACCTTTTCCACAATAGTCCTCAATCCCGGGGCCCCTTAAGGCGGCATACTTAGCCCCCTACTATACTCCCAATACACACACAACTGGCTAACAAAATTTGGCTCCAGCTCCATCTACAAGTTTGTTGACGCCATGACCGTAGTGGGTTGGCTCTCGTATAGCGATGAGTCAGAATACAGGAGGGAGATAGAGAACCTTGTGGAGTGGTGTAACGACAACAATCTCTCCCTCAGTGCCAGCAAAACTAAAGAGCTGGTCATTGACTTCAGGAAGCAAAGTATCGTGCACAACCGTGTCTGCATCAATGGTGCCGAGGTGGAGATGGTTGACAGCTTCAATTCCTAGGTGTGCAGATCACCAACAATCTGTCCTGGCCCATCCACGCCGCGCTGCGCCCAAGAAAGCGCAACAGCTCCTATACTTTCTCCTATACTTTCTCAGGAAATCAAGGAAATTTAGCATGTCCACATTGCATGCCCACATTGATTCGTACCAACTTTTACAAATGCACTATGGAAAGGACCCTATCTGGCTGCATCACAGTCTGGTATGGCAAGAAGCTTTCAGACTATAGACGGAATTTTCGAACCTTTCCAACCGGTCCCACTGTTGGTTACCCTCCATGATGAGTTCCCCGCGGTGCAACAGACCAGCCATGCAAAATGCCATAGACATTGGCGGGACTGGGTGATCCTGCCGGTAGCCAATGATGAGCAAGTAAACTCCAACAGATTCACCAGGAATGAATGCTTGATTAGTATGAGGAGGAATCTCCACACACAATTTCCAATCTGCTGAAAAAATGAATACCAGAGTTGGTAATCAAGGATTCCCAGGTCAAAGAACAAAGAACAAAGAAATGTACAGCACAGGAACAGGCCCTTCGGCCCTCCAAGCCCGTGCCGACCATACTGCCCGACTAACTACAATCTTCTACACTTCCTGGGTCCGTATCCTTCTATTCCCATCCTATTCATATATTTGTCAAGATGCCCCTTAAATGTCCCTATCGTCCCTGCTTCCACTACCTCCTCCGGTAGCGAGTTCCAGGTACCCACTACCCTCTGCGTAAAAAACTTGCCTCGTATATCTACTCTAAACCTTGCCCCTCTCACCTTAAACCTATGCCCCCTAGTAATTGACCCCTCTACCCTGGGGAAAAGCCTCTGACTATCCACTCTGTCTATGCCCCTCATAATTTTGTATACCTCTATCAGGTCGCCCCTCAACCTCCTTCGTTCCAGTGAGAACAAACCGAGTTTATTCAACCGCTCCTCATAGCTTATGCCCTCCATACCAGGCAACATTCTGGTAAATCTCTTCTGCACCCTCTCTTAAAGCCACCACATCCTTTTGGTAGTGTGGCGACCAGAATTGAACACTATACTCCAAGTGTGGCCTAACTAAGGTTCTATACAGCTGCAACATGACTTGCCAATTCTTATACTCAATGCCCCGGCCAATGAAGGCCAGCATGCCGTATGCCTTCTTGACTACCTTCTCCACCTGTGTTGCCCCTTTCAATGACCTGTGGACCTGTACTCCTAGGTCATCCAATCAAGAGGTAGCCTTACAGGCAGAAGCAGGCTTCCACCTATAAATAAAGGTACCGCAGATACTTACCACAACTAACAAAGGGTGACAAGGTCTGGATTAAAGACCTAGAGAGAGAGAGAGAGAGAGAGAGTGTACTATCATCAGGAAGGATGATGATCAACCTCGGTCCTACCTGGTTGGCATGCTAGACGGTACAGTCAGGAAAAACAGGCTGAGTTTTTCCTCATCCCTAGACTGCCCGTTCCCACAGTACAGACATTGTACAGACAGAGAGACATTGAGGAAGATACCAAGATGCCAGAACAACTTCTAAATCAACAGAGTTATAGTAATAATCTTTATTGTCACAAGTGAGCTTACATTAACACTGCAATGAAGATACTGTGAAAAACCCCAAGTCACCACATTCCGGCGCCTGTTTGGGTACATGGAGGGAGGGTTCAGAAGTCCAAATTACCTAACAGCAAGCATTTTGGGACTTGTGGGAGGAAACCGGAGCACCCGGAGGTAACCCACGCAGACAAGCGGAGAACGTGCAGACTCCGCACAGACAGTGACCCAAGCCGGGAATCGAACCTGTGACCCTGGCGCTGTGAAACAACAATGCAAATCGCTGTGAAGCAACACTGTGCGACCATACCGTCCATATGAAAAGGGTTTAATTTACACTGCAGAAGGAGGCCATTCAGCCCATCGAGTCTGCACCGGCCCTTGGAAAGAGCACCCTACTTAAGCCCATGCCTGCACCCTATCCCTGTAACCCAGTAACCCCACCTAACATTCTGGGCACTAAGGGCCTATTTAGCTTCGCCAGTCCACCTAACCTGCACATCTTTGGACTGTGGGAGGAAACTGGATCACCCGGCGGAAACCCACAAACACATGGGGAGAAAGTGCAAACTCCACACAGACAGTCACCTGAGGCTGGAATTGTACCCAGGACCCTGGATCTATGAGGCAGCAGTGCTAACCACTGTGCCACTGTAGTCTACCACTCCTCCCACAATAGTGCGAAACAGATATGCAAGTGTTCTCACGCCTCCAGGCTGATTGAACTTATGAACTGTTGCTAATTTTCTCCTTGGTTCAATTGCTCTGTTTTATTACCTTTGCTCTCGAGTCTCCAGGTATCTTTATGATACGGCCACGAGGTTCAAGTCCGAGTAATGATCAATAATCCAATACACCGATTAGTAAGATTTAAATCAAAGCACATTTATTATACACAGTAATCGCTACTCGTGCACAAATTCTACGTCTAAGCTACTTCTACAACGAACAGGCCTATACTTAACTTTGAACTGGCCCACCAGGTCAGGGAAACAAATGGCCTTTCGTTCGGGTTCTGAGCCTGCGGGATTCGAAGTTGGTACGGATTGGTAGCCAGGAGCGCCTATCTCGTAGCGAGCGTTGAATTAAGACTTACGACTTCGATCTTCACTGCTCCGGTCACGGTCAATGTTGGTTCGTTGTTGCTGGGTGACCCGGGCAGGAAGGAGAGCGTGAAGAGAGTGAAGAGGTGGTGAAGAAGAGAGCGATTTGAACTTGGGGCTCAATTCTTATAGTCCCCAGGGGCTTCCCGCCTTTTGGGGCGGACTCTGTACCTGGTCCCAAGTGATTGGACTTTGTCCCAATCGCTTGGTTCGATTTTCTCCAATGCTGGAGCGGTTCCCTGATCGATGGGCGGTCTTGAGGTGCTCGTTCACCTCCTTTTGTGTAGGCTCCTGCTGGCGCCGAAGAGTCTGGTTTTGCTTTGTGTGTCTAAATGTTGCTTATTGTTCCCGGGGATTGCTCATTAGTATGGCTGATGTCTTGTTATGCTGATGGTTGCTGGTATCGATATTGTCTGGCCTTTCCAGAGGTAAATACACAGCCAACCTGCAGCTGCTGGTGTTTGTCTTGTTGGCTGACTTTCCCTTCAGTCTTTGCCGTTCGCCATCTTGAATCGGGAGTTGGCCATTTTAAGTGGCTACAATTTCTCCGTGTGATCCTAACGCGAGGCGTGAAGGATCACATAACTATGTTGCTTTCCATTCCCTGACTGGGGGGGGGGGGGGCACTTCCTTCATGGCCTCTGCACTGACCATAACTATGCAAAAAATGTTAACTGACAATTTAACATTGAATTTACATTGCAGAAAGAGGCCATTCAGCCCATCAAGTTTGCACCGGCTCTTGGAAAGAGCACCCTACCCAAGGTCAACACCTCCACCCTATCCCCATAACCCAGTAACCCCACCCAACACTAAGGGTAATTTTGGACACTAAGGGCAATTTATCATGGCCAATCCACCTAACCTGCACATCTTTGGACTGTGGGAGTAAACCGGAGCACCCGGAGGAAACCCACGCACACACGGGGAGGATGTGCAGACTCCGCATAGACAGTGACCCAAGCCGGAATCGAACCTGGAACCCTGGAGCTGTGAAGCAATTGTGCTATCCACAATGCTACCGTGCTGCCCACATTCTAAGGGTGCTATTTCAAACAGGGACATGCATTACAAAACAATAAACTGGGAACCTCTAACTATTCTTAATAAACTACACTCACTTAAACAGTTCATCATTCTAACTTCCTCAACCATACAAACAAAGTCATAGCAGTTTATACACATTTTTCCTGGCTTGGCAGTCAAGCTCAAGATCGTACAATTTGCTCATGAACAGTTCTTTACATTTCTTTATTTACAATAAAACGCAAGTGAATGCTCTTTATTATAGATCACGGGGGTCGGGGGTCTGGTCGTATCCGAAAATAGGGGATCTGATCCTATATACCAGGGTGCGAGCGCGGTAGGCTCTCCTTCTCCATTTTCTTAGACGCATAGTCTGCACGATGCAGCAAAGTATCGCCAATACCAGTAAGATTTCTATTACATATGACAGAGAGTACCAGGTTATAAACCTGGCACACCAAGATGATGTGGTGTCGCTGGTGACTGGGCTCTGGGTACTGTGGGGAAGTGGAACATTAACGGCTGGGGGGGCTTGAAGTCATGGGGTTTGCGTTCACTCGCAACCAAATGTCCATTAGTATGATGCTGATCCATGTGAAGGAAGTCCTCATGGCTCTTCTCTTTCCTTTTCTTTTCTTTTCTTCTCCGATCCTGGAGCTTCTGGAATTCTGTGGAAACAAGCATACTGTCTGTAACTATCTTGGTTTAACATCTCGTACGATAGTCTGTCTGTCCTTTAGTGCCAATTACCCCCTTTATAATTGGTCACTATGTGTGACTCCCTCTTTTTTCTTCCAAAAATCGAATTTTAGGACAAGACACACTTCCAAATAATGAACCAGTGCGAGCCATCTCGCAGACTGTGCAATCTACCATCCAAATGTTTCAGGATGTAAATAGCATGTGGTTGGCAACCTAAGGGTTACCTGAAAGAAAACAAAACTTTTTGAATTGAAATTGCCAAAATGAGGTGCGCCTGGGCCGCGACGGGTAAGAGTTGGATGGAGTCCCCGGGTAGGACGGCTACCAATGCCGTGTCTCTCCTACCCGCGCGTAGTTGACCAGAGGGGGGGTTCCCAGGCAGGGCGGGTCCCAAGCAGTTTCTCCACTGCCTGAGCAACCGACAAGAACGGGCAAGAAATGTAGTCATCGTGGTGGGGCTGCCGTAGTGGTTCTTTCCTTCGAACCAGAAGGGCAGTTACGAACGGGCGTCTGGTACCGTAAAAGGTCTGCAGACAAGCTAGTTCCTCTGAACTAGTGTCTGGCAATAGTGAGTCTCTGTAGGCAAGACCTCAGAGGTTTCTGCTGGAGAGGCGTGGGGCCGTGAAAATTCTTTTTCGGTCTGACATACAACATTTAACAAAACACTACACACAACATAAAACATGCTGCAGGTTCCATCAGAAAGGACACCGTTTCTCCCAAGCGGTTCCTTTTAAAACATCATCTGGACACCTCAGTTCTCGGTTGCGAACAGGGTCACAAAGGGGTTCTCGGTTTGTGAGTCAGACCCAAGGTCGTCATCTTCTCCCGGGTGCCAAACTCTTGAGTGTATCAGGGCTGAAAGGGCTGCATGGTGTGAGGTGGGGTCGCACTCATCGTTGCGGATGAGTCGAAACGAGTTATCTCGGTGCCAATAGTGGGTGTCTAGCTGTGTGGGGACAGAATCAGGGTCGTCAGTGTAGTTCGGTGGTCGGTTTGTTGAGGAAAGTGATCATGAAGGGATCACTTGGATCGTAGTCGGAATCGCTGGGTGTGGGTCCTGTTGCATGGGGATAGTAGGAAGGCGTGCTGTGGCTATCGTCCGAGTCACAATCGCTGTCTCTGCTGCTGCAGTCTGTGGGTGTTTCGGGGCGGAGTGTATATTTAGGGTGTGGAGTCGAGGTCGAGTCCGTGGCTGGGCTGGACGTGTTGGTGGATGGTAGGGTTACGTTGTCTGTGGGCGGGGAATGGTGTGCTGCATCAAGCATGACGTGGTGTGCGTGGTTCGACTGTGTTCCATATGCCTTCAGCTGGTTGATATGGAACCACGCAGTCTTACCGTTGGGATACTTTAATTTAGAAACGGAAGGGCTTACTTTGTCCGCAATGGAGTACGGACCCAAGTATTTTGGTGACCGGAATGTGCTGGGGTTGTATACGGAGAGCATGACTTGCTATCCTACACTGAACTCAGTCGCATGCACTGTCTTGTCGAAACAAGCCTTGCTCGGTTTCTTCCTTGTGCCCAATTTTACTGCGGCTGCTAGCTGAGCCGTTTTAACATTTTCAACTAATTGTTCTACTGCTTTCTCGTGTGTGAAGGCCGTCACTTCGGGGCTGGTCAAGTCTAAACCTAATAAATATTCGGTGCCTTTAATGGGGCGTCCGGTCATGAGGGTGTGTGGGGTGTAACCTATGGAAGTAGAAATTGTGTTACGCAAAAACATCAGCGCAAAAGGGAGGACTGAGTCCCAAGTGGTGTTGTTCTGCTGGACCATTTTTCTGAGGGTGGATTTTAGGGTCCGATTCATGCGCTCCACGATACGCTCCACGATACCACTCGACTGTGGGTGGTATGCTATGTGGAATTTTTGGGTGATGCCAAATATCGTGAGGACGTTCTGCATGACACGTCCCGTAAAATGGGAACCTTGGTCTGATTCAATGCTGCGGGGGAGTCCCCATCTTGCAAAGATGTGGTGGGTCAAAATCTTGGCTGTGGTTTTTGCAGTGTTTGTGCGGGCTGGGAATGCTTCCACCCGTTTCGTAAATGTGTCAATTACCACAAGTACATATTTATAGCCATTCCTGCAAGGAGGCAATGGTCCTATAAAATCAATCTGGAGGTTAGTCCAGGGGCCATTAACGGGTCGGGTGTGGCTGAATTGAGCCTTTTTGGCATATCTATCCGGATTATTCTGGGCGCAGATAAGACAATTCTCGATGTAGTGGTTTACATCTTCCTTTAAATTCGGCCACCAACAAAGCTGCTTGAGATGGGCTGTAGTGGGATCGATTCCCTGATGTCCATGACCGTCATGGAACAAACAAATCAATTGATTCCTGTCCTGTTCAGGAACCACATAAAGGGTGTCTTTTAACACCACACCGTCATGTGTGGTCAGTGCATTTTTGAACCTCTCATAGGGAGCTGGATATTTTCCTTTTACAATGTCCCTGAGATTGTTGTCCTGCTTCTGGGCCTCCACTAGATCCTCGATCTTTGTCTGTGAGACCTGAACTGCACTCACAGGTGCGCCTTCGGGGGGTGTCCAACAATGTCCATGCCTGGAACCTGCTTTAGCCAGTGCGTCGGCTTTCACATTTCCAGGGGGGGAGGAACGATGGTGACTGCAAACTTTGATTATCCCAAAAGTCATGTTCTGGGCTCTCTGTAAAATATGACGGAGCAATGGGGCTGAGGGGAGGGGTTTTCCCTCTGCAGAAACAAATCCTCTTGCCTTCCACAGGGGCAGGAATTCCGTGAGGCTGTTGCAGACATAGAGGCTGTCCGAGTATATGTCTGCTGGGCTGGGGAAGGAATCTGGGTGTTCCACTATATACGCGATGGCCGCGAGCTCTGCTACCTTGCCGCCTAAGTGACCTGGAAGTTTTTACGATATTTCCTCAAGGGCGCGTCCCTGCGCGTCCTCGACATAGATACCGCAAGCTGTTATGTGCTTCCCATCCAAGACTGTGAAAGATCCGTCCACATAGATCTTTATGGGCTCACACGTGTCCATGTGCTGGGGGCTCTGGGTTGAACTACCTATCTTTCTGCGGGGTGTCTTAGCAATAAAGGGGCCTGTGTCGTGGTGTGGAGAGATAATTTTGCATTCATGGGTGGTTCCGGGTACTGTAAGTTGTCGGCTAAAAAGGTGTGCGTCTTTGTCCTTTTAACAGTGATGTCCCATCCCTGCAAGAGAAGGGTCCATCTAGCCACTCTAATCTGGCTTACTGTACTGTCCTTGAGTCGTCCGTCCAGTAAAAGTTGGGTGGGGGTGTGTTCGGTGAGAATTGTAATGGTCCGGTAATATATGAAAAATGCTGCACTGCTCAAAATACTGCCAGCAGGTGCCTCTCACAGGCCGAAAATCCCTGCTCCACAGCATCTAAAACTCTGGAGGCGTAAGATACAGGCCTTAACTGTTCGTGCCGTTCCTGGAGGAGCACGGCTGAAAGGGTGCGGTCTGTGGTCGCTACCTCTATAGCGTAAGGGGAAAGCAGGTCTGGAACTTGTAGTGCGGGGGCTGCTATGAGTGCCTGTTTTAAAGAGTCCACAGCATCCGTATGCTGCGGAAGCCATTCCCAGGGGGCTCCATTCTTTAGGAGGTCTGAGAGGGGCGCTGCCTTGCTGGCGAAACCGTCAATGTGGTTTCGGCAGTAGCCAACCAGTCCTAAAAACGACCAGAGGGCTGAAACGTTCTGGGGAAGGGGCAATTTAGCAATCGAGTCAATCCTTTTATGCTCGATCTCACGTTTACCGTGTGTGATAATTGTTCCCAAATATATCACCTTATCTTCCAAAATCTGGGCCTTTTTGGGGTTGACTTTACAACCGATTGAGTGTAAGAGTTCCAGGAGTTCGGACAGAAGCTCACTGTGCTCTGCCTTGGTGTCTGTCTGCAGTAGTCGGTCGTCTACATACTGTACCAGACATTCGGGGCGAGAGAATTTGGCTAAACCATTTGCCAGCTGTCGGTGGAAAATGGAGGGGGAGTTGTGGAATCCTTGTGGCAGGCATGTCCACGTGTACTGTTGTGCTTTAAAGGTGGAGGCAAATTTGTACTGGCATGCCTTTGCCAATGGAATGGACCAGAATCCATTACTGACATCCAAAACCGTAAAGAATCGGGAATTGAGTCCCTGTTTGAGCATGGTCTCGGGACTTGTTGCTACTGTGGGACTGTGGGGGCTGCTGCGGGGGTGATTTCGTTGGTTTTCCCGGACATCGATGGTCAGTCGCCATGTCCATCGGGCTTTCTCACTGGCCAAATCGGGGCATTATTAGTGGAGGCGACTGATCTAAGTACGCCCTGCTCTAATAAGCTTTCTATTACCTTGGAGATTTCTCCCTCTGCCTCTTGGGAAAATCCATACTGTTTTTGGGGTCTAGGGTCAGGTCCTGTTATTTGTACGGAGCCAGTCATCCGTCCACAGTCGTGCGTGTGGGTCGCGAATGCTGCCCTGTTCTTTTGCAGAACTGCCCTAACCTGCTTGTCCGTATTAAGCGTGGTCGGGTTGAACCAAAATTTGCCTACTGCGCTAATTTTGTTTGCATACTCTCCTATGTTGAGCGTTGCGGGGGCTCTTGCGGATTTTGCCATCCTCCAGACACACTGGTTGACTGGATCGAATGAAAGATTATGGGAATTCATGAAATCGATTCCCAGAATGTGTTCTGCTGTGTGGGGCAGGTCAACTAAAACCACGGGGTGCCTGGTGGTGATGTTACCGATTTGAATGGGTTCAGGGGCTGTGATGTGTCCCTGCTGTGAGTGGCCTGTAAAGCCGCTGAGGGTGATAGTGGCTGTAGTGGGCCACGTGTCTTTTTGAAACAGGGTGGAGGAATTTATTGTGGTGCGGGACCCTCCTGTGTCCCAGAGAAATTCGATGGGCTGTCCCCGAATTTTCACTGCAACTACCAGTCGTCCGGACCTATTCCAAAGGGTGTTGCAGACCCAACTGGAGGAGCCCAAACATCGTCAGTCCGTTCCGGTCAAGTCCGTCTGATCTGACCGGGCGCTAACACTATGAATGGGCTCTGTCTTTTTCTTACTCAGAGTGCCCGTCTGCTGGGCTCTCTGTGGCTTTTTAGGGCACTGCACTCTCTTGCGAAGTATCCCAACTGTCCGCAGTTGAAACACTCCTGTGACTTGGGTGGGGGGCTGTTCTTTCCCTCATTCACCCATGCGGGGATCTGGTGTGTTTTTACTGTCTGCATATCTGCTCCGGCCTGCTTTTCGTCGGGATTCTTGAACAAGAACAAAGAACAAAGAAATGTACAGCACAGGAACAGGCCCTTCGGCCCTCCAAGCCCGTGCCGACCATGCTGCCCGACTAAACTACAATCTTCTACACTTCCTGGGTCCGTATCCCTCTATTCACATCCTATTCATGTATTTGTCAAGATGCCCCTTAAATGTCACTATCGTCCCTGCTTCCACCACCTCCTCCGGTAGCGAGTTCCAGGCACCCACTACCCTCTGTGTAAAAAACTTGCCTCGTACATCTACTCTAAACTTTGCCTCTCTCACCTTAAACCTATGCCCCCTAGTAATTGACCCCTCTACCCTGGGGAAAAGCCTCTGACTATCCACTCTGTCTATGCCCCTCATAATTTTGTAGACCTCTATCAGGTCGCCCCTCAACCTCCGTCGTTCCAGTGAGAACAAACCGAGTTTATTCAACCGCTCCTCATAGCTAATGCCCTCCATACCAGGCAACATTCTGGTAAATCGCTCCTGTACCCTCTCTAAAGCCTCCACATCCTTCTGGTAGTGTGGCGACCAGAATTGAACACTATACTCCAAGTGTGGCCTAACTAAGGTTCTATACAGCTGCAACATGACTTGCCAATTCCTATACTCAATGCCCGGGCCAATGAAGGCAAGCATGCCGTATGCCTTCTTGACTACCTTTTCCACCTGTGTTGCCCCTTTCAGTGACCTGTGGACCTGTACGCCTAGATCTCTCTGACTTTCAATACTCTTGAGGGTTCTACCATTCACTGTATATTCCCTACCTGCATTAGACCTTCCAAAATGCATTACCTCACATTTGTCAGGATTAAACTCCATCTGCCATCTCTCCGCCCAAGTCTCCAAACAATCTAAATCCTGCTGTATTCTCTGACAGTCCTCATCACTATCCGCAATTCCATCAACCTTTGTGTCGTCTGCAAACTTACTAATCAGACCAGTTACATTTTCCTCCAAATCATTTATATCTACTACAAACAGCAAAGGTCCCAGCACTGATCCCTGCGGAACACCACTGGTCACAGCCCTCCAATTAGAAAAGCATCCTTCCAGTGCTACTCTCTGCCTTCTATGACCTAGCCAGTTCTGTATCCACCTTGCCAGCTCACCCCTGATTCCGTGTGACTTCACCTTTTGTACTAGTCTACCATGAGGGACCTTGTCAAAGGCTTTACTGAAGTCCATATAGACAACATCCACTGCCCTACCTGCATCAATCATCTTTGTGACCTCCTCGAAAAACTCTATCAAGTTAGTGAGACACGACCTCCCCTTCACAAAACCATGCTGCCTTTCACTAATACGTCCATTTGCTTCCAAATGGGAGTAGATCCTGTCTCGAAGAATTCTCTCCAGTAATTTCCCTACCACTGAAGTAAGGCTCACCGGCCTGTAGTTCCCTGGATTATCCTTGCTACCCTTCTTAAACAGAGGAACAACATTGGCAATTCTCCAGTCCTCCGGGACATCACCTGAAGACAGTGAGGATCAAAAGATTTCTGTCAAGGCCTCAGCAATTTCCTCTCCAGCCTCCTTCAGTATTCTGGAGTAGATCCCATCAGGCCCTGGGGACTTATCTACCTTAATATTTTTTAAGATGCCCAACACCTCGTCTTTTTGGATCTCAATGTGACCCAGGGTATCTACACACCCTTCTCCAGACTCAACATCTACCAATTCCTTCTCTTTGGTGAACACGGATGCAAAGTATTCATTTCGTACCTCGCCTATTTTCTCTGCCTCCACACATAGATTCCCTTGCCTATCCTTCAGTGACTGCGGGTTTACTTTGTATAGATTGCTCCCAAGCGTGGGACAATCTTTTCACTACCCACTTCTCGTTCTGGGCCTCCTCTGAGGGATCATAACTCGTGCAAGCTTTCTGTCCTGTTTCTGTGGCATGGGAGATAAGGGTGTGGGTCCATTTGGCCATGTTGTCTGGGGACAAATGGGCACGGTCTAAGTCTCCAAAGACTGCTGCAATGTGGATCCACAGGCGTCCAGTAAATGCTGTGGGGTGCTCGGATTTCTTTTGCCTACATTTGTTGAGGCTATCTACGGGGTCACCCCGGTTATACCCGATCGCATCCAGGATCGCGGTATGTATTTCTGCAAGCGTGCCTCCTCCTACATTCTGTGGGTCGGAAAGGGCTGCTGCTACTGAAGGGTCTAAACTTAAAACCGTGAGCTTTACATGCTCTCGCTCATCCAGGCCGTACATGGTCGCCTGATGCTTGACTGTGGCAAAGAAATGGTGGGGGTCTGAGGTGGGGAGGAATGGTGTGATCTTATCGCACGCGTCCCGTAATTGGGTCACTGTTAAGGTGGTGGAGTATAGAAATTCCACATCGTCTGATGTGGCTGTGCGGTGGGTGGTCACTGGGTTCATTGGAGCTTGAACTATCTGCTGTGTGAGGGGTTGGGGCGCTTTCAGGGCCGTCTTCCTGATCTAATTTGTCTCCAAAGGTTTCCTGGAAACCTTTCTGAACTGAAAGCAGCGATTGCAGCTCTGCAATTTGCTTCCGGCACTTTGCGTGATCTAGCGTGCTTTGTCTTTGTTCTGTGGTGGCAGCATGGAGTGCTCTTAATGCTGCCTTTAGATCGCTACACTGTCTCTGTAACGCTTCTACCTGCTTTTCTGTTTCTTCACGTACCAGGACTGCACGTTGCGTGTCCTGATAGGCCTTTTCGTATTGAGACTGGAAGCTGCTTAAGTGCGCCAGACAAGACTGGTGTGCCCTTTTGGCATCTTCCACCTCTCCATCTTTTGCTGCCAACTTCCTTCTCAATTCCAAATTCTCCTTTTCTACCTCGCTTACATCGACCTTACTCATTCGATGTATGCCCTCAACATCTTTCCGGAGCGTCCTAACAACCTCCTCTGTGCCTCGCAATTGTGCCAAGCAGGACATGATTGCCATCGGCCTGCGAGCTTTCCCTAAGCTCTTTTTGTGGATCTCGCTCAGGTTCTCCCACCAAGCATGTCCTATACTCCCGGGACCTGATTCCTCGTTGTCACAGAATTCATTCCAAAGGGGCCATCCTTTCCCTTTGAGATATTTCCTGATCTCTTCCTCCCAAATGGGACATTGTCCCACTCTATTGCTGCTGGTCGCTGCGACCGCAAATTCCTCTGGGTTCATGAGGCGCTGCATTGCCTGCATTGCCATCTTTCCTATCCGAATGCTGCTCTTCAAATTTTGGGACAGGGGTATTAATCCGAATGCTGCTCCTCAAATTTGGGACAGGGGTATTAAGGCGGTACTGTAAATACGGGTACGGCTTTCGCTACTTTCCGAAATACAAACTTCCGACAGTTTTGTCGCAACAAAAAATCTATCAGTTTTACCTTATCGCCCTGTTAGTTACGCATGCATACACACACTTCCGTATTATGAGGATTGGTCAGAACTGCTTGAACACTTGTGGTTTTCTGTTTTCAATTGGATCACTAATTCAAATTCTGGGTTCTCCCGGAGTGGTTTTCCACTTCTAGATCGGGTCCCGTCAGGATGTCGCCAAATAATGTTGCTAATTTTCTCCTTGGTTCAATTGCTCTGTTTTATTACCTTTGCTCTCGAGTCGCCAGGTATCTTTATGATACGGCCACGAAGGTCAAGTCCGAGTAATGATCAATAATCCAATACACCGATTAGTAGGATTTAAATCAAAGCACATTTATTATACACAGTAATCACTACTCATGCACAAATTCTACATCTAAGCTACTTCTACAACTAACAGGCCTATACTTAACTTTGAACTGGCCCACCAGGTCAGGGAAACAAATGGCCTTTTGTTCGGGTTCTAAGCCTGCGGGATTCGAAGTTGGTACGGATTGGTAGCTAGGAGCGCCTATCTCGTAGCGAGCGTTGAATTAAGACTTACGACTTTGATCTTCACTGCTCCGGCCACGGTCAATGTTGGTTCGTTGTTGCTGGGTGACCCGGGTAGGAAGGAGAGCATGAAGAGAGCGAAGAGGTGGAGAAGAAGAGAGCGATTTGAACTTGGGGCTCAATTCTTATCGTCCCCAGGGGCTTCCCGCCTTTCGGGGCGGACCCTGTACCTGGTCCCAAGTGATTGGACTTTGTCCCAATCACTTGGTTCGATTTTCTCCAATGCTGGAGCGGTT
The DNA here is from genome assembly GCF_047496885.1 of Scyliorhinus torazame. Taxonomy (NCBI): domain Eukaryota; kingdom Metazoa; phylum Chordata; class Chondrichthyes; order Carcharhiniformes; family Scyliorhinidae; genus Scyliorhinus; species Scyliorhinus torazame. The sequence goes on from NC_092708.1 coordinate 104,821,348, forward strand.
CCCTGGTCGATGGGCGGTCTTGAGGTGCTCGTTCACCTCCTTTTGTGTAGGCTCCTGCTGGCGCCGAAGAGTCTGGTTTTGCTTTGTGTGTCTAAATGTTGCTTATTGTTCCCGGGGATTGCTCATTAGTATGGCTGATGTCTTGTTATGCTGATGGTTGCTGGTATCGATATTGTCTGGCCTTTCCAGAGGTAAATACACAGCCAACTGCTGGTTTTTGTCTTGTTGGCTGACTTTCCCATTAGCCTTTGCTGTTCGCCATCTTGAATCGGGAGTTGGCCATTTTAAGTGGCTACAGAACTCAGACTTGAAGTGCGGAGGTGAGGTAATAATATTGCTGATGTAAATACATGGGATCACTACAATGAATTGAAATGCATTGGATAAAGACTTTGGGAGAGGTATAGTAAAAAGGTCTGGTACATATCAAGTTAACATGGGACTGTTTATAGTATTGCACACAGAGTGCAAGTGAGAAATGGCCCACACCTAGGGGTCAGTCTAGTGTTGGATAGAGCCGCGAGCACAAGCAAGCATGGAGACAGCTTGAACCCTTTACTGCATCTAATTACATAGTTCTTGTTGTTATTAAATACATAAAAGACTATGAGGACTTAATTAAGACTGACCAAACCAATATCCGACACCCTTCAACAGTAGGCTTTTCCCAAGATTGTGCCAGTTGGATTCAGAGCAGGAAGAGGGCAGTGAGTTTTACCCGACTATTTCAGAGGTGCTGCCGCCATATTTCCACCCAATGACATCAATAACACAATCATCCTGATTCAAGGTTTAGGAACTGCGGAACTTGCCAAACATTGCTTCCATTAGATTGTTTAGACAGATATCAATACAGGTAGTGTCTCAAATCCTGTTGTCCAAAAACCAAAGTTGGTCGAAAACCAGACTCTTTTGTCATGTTTCATATATCAATTTTAACTGAGGAAAATTTTAAAAAGATCTTACCTGGACTGTTTGGTTAGGCACTACATTGACCCGATATAGCTCCAGACTACTTATCATCTTTGCCAGTTCAGGCACCACTCTCGCCTGTGCTCTCAATGACCCTTGACCCAAACTACCCTTGGCCTGAACTTCCTGACCTAAAATCTGACAATATCTCAGTCTCGGTCTCGGTCCTGAGGTTGCTAGATTTGAGGTACTGTACCTGTAATCTAATGTGAAGAATTCCCCAAATAAAATTCTGAAGGGAGAAAATGACATTAAATTAATTTAATGAATATTCAGCTCTAAATAAAAAGATGTCGGCCAGATAATTACTGTTAGGCCTTTGGACAAGTCCACAAATATCATTTGAAAATGATACAGAGAGGATGGGAGATGTTTTAAAAGCCTGTTGCAGCTCTTCATATAGCCAAAAGAATATGAAGAAATTTACATAAAGAACTAAAGATGAAATGGTTGATCCATGAAGTATGAGGTTAGAAAAAATTCCATCTGTCAATTTGTACTCTTATTGTCATTTATTTGGAGATAGTAAAATTGTTTATATATGTGTCATTCTTTCTCGTGTCTAAATTTATATGCAGTAGATTTCATCCAAAATGTCACAATAAATACATTAACCTGAAATATAGAAATTCTTTTGCATTTTCCAGAGTATATATGATTCCTAATAATTAACCTCTTCAGAACTGATCCGTAAATTTGTTAGATTGAATGGTATAAATTAGCATTAGAGACTCAAATGATTTCTAAGTAACAATATGTGTTGGACTGATAGTGCAACATCTTACTCTGTTTTAGACTGTGCAACTTAATATTGTAAACCTTGATGCGTTTATTGTTTCCAGAAATTGAGGCAGACAAAGTCAGAAATGAATATTAATACAGATTGTTTTTATTTACGCACATCATTCTGCTGACATTATTTTCATATTTCTCACTCATGAGCTGAAATACAATAACAGCTTTATGATAACCATTGACCCATCATATTATATTCAAGCCTTTTATTTACATTTGGCAGCCTCTTAAGATTTTGAACAGATTTATTTGAGTCTGCCATGGTAAAATGGAGATAGTTGTTTTGGCTTTCAGACTGAACCATTAAATATCATTGATTACTCCCATCTTGTGAGGTAACAATTTCACTTTATCAATTGACATCAAAAGGCAATAGAAGATCAATTATTGTTCTTGCTTAAAAAAGCAGGAGTTGCTGTTCTCATAAAATGGATGGAAAAGTTTTCTCCATTTTTTCTTCATTTTGCTATTAATTTTCTACAATTTTTCCTCTCCTGTTGTATTGCCTCCTTACGATGGTCCTCCAAAACATTGCTGATGTTGTCATTCCGCATGTGACATCCTACACACTGCGGGCCAAATGGAATCATTTACGCTTTTATCACAGCCCATAAACAGATAGTATTACTTCCGTCTCATTTATTTCTTTTTATTAATAAATTTAGCGTACCCAAATCATTTTTTTTCCAATTAAGGGGCAATTTAACATGGCAAATCCACCTACCCTGCACATCTTTGGGTTGTGGGGGTGAAACCCATGCAAACATGGGAAGAACATGCAAACTCCACACGGACAGTGACCCAGAGCCGGATCGAACCTGGGACTTTGGCGCCGTGAGGCAGCAGTGCTATCCACTGCGCCACCGTGCTGCCCCCGTCTCACTTATTTCAACAGAATGGTAATCAATGGGACTGTCTCCATCTCCAGACATAGAATGAGCATTTTCTCTGCGTCCACCAGTTCAGTCTGTGTCAAAAGTAAAAATTAGCACTAGAAAGTCAATGGTACATTTGGCCATGGGTTACAACCTAGTTAAGCCTGGTCATTCCCTCAGCATGTATTTTCATTAGCTATAAGGAGTAAAAATGCTGAAGGTCTTCTGTTCTTCAACTCAAAATTTGCGGATGAAACAAAACTTTGAAGGATTGTAAACTGTGAGGAGGACAGTGTCATACTTCAGAAGGACATAGACAAGTTAGTGGAATGGAAGGACAGGTGGTAGATGAGGGTCAATGTGGAGAAATATAAGGTGATATATTTTAGTAGGAAGAGCATACAGAGACAATACCAAATAAAGGGGTGCAGTAGTAGAGGGGCCTTTGTGCATGCATACATAATTCACTGAAAGTGGCAGTACAGATTGAGAATGCAGTTTTTTTTTATTCGTTCATGGGATGTGGGCATCACTGGCTGGATCAGCCTTTATTGCCCATCCCTGGGAGCATTTAAAAGTCAACCACATTTCTGTGGGGTCTGAGTCACATGTAGGCCAGACCAGGTAAGGGAAAGGGCATTAATTAGCTAGATGGGTTTTTGTGACAATCGATAATGGTTTCATGGTCACTTTTAATCCCAATTTTAAAAAATTGAATTCAAATTTCGCCATCTGCCATTGCAGGATTCAAACCTGGGTTCCCAGATCATGATTCCGGATCTCTGGTCTAGCGACAATACCACTACGCCATTGTCTCCCCTTAGTCAATAAAGCATACAATATCCTAAGCTTTATTAATAGTGACAGAGAGTACAAAAGCAAGGGATTATGTCGAACTGGCATGTGACACTAGTTTGCCTTTAGCTGGCGTGTTGTATCCAGTTCTAGACACCACATTTTACGAGGTATGTGAAGACAGAAGAGGTTTATGAGAATGGTTCCAGGGATGAGAAACTTCAGTTATGAAGATAGATTGGAGAAGTTAGGACTGGTTTCCTTGGGGAAGAGAAAATTGGGAGGCACGCTGATGGAGTATTCAAATCATCAGGGGTCTGGACAGAGTAAATAGCGAGAAATTGGACACACTCCTGAAAACATCGTGAATGAGATGTGGCAGATTATTTTAAAAATAAATTTAGAATACCCAATTTATTTTGTCCATTTAAGGGGCAATTTTAGCGTGGCCGATCCATCTACACTGCACATCTTTGGGGGCGAAACCCATGCAAACACGGGGAGAATGTGCAAACTCCACACGGACAGTAACCCAGAGCCGGGATCGAATCTGGGACCTTGGCACCGTGAGACAGCAGGGCTAACCCACTGCGCCACCATGCTGCCCTGAGGTGGCAGATTTAAAGTAATTGACAAAAAAGCAAAAGTGATATTAGAAAACCTTTTTCACACAGCGAATGTTTAGGATGTGGTGTGGCAGAAACAGGTTCAATTGAGGCATTCAGAAAATAATTAGAAGGTTATTTGAAAAGGAACAATGTGCTGGGTTATGGGGAGAAGGGCACTAACTGAAATATTCAGTTGGAGAGCTGGTGCAGACACGATGGGCCAAATGGTCTCCTTCTGTGCTGGAACAATTCTGAACTGTTCAAAGACCAATTATAGGATTCTGGTCTGGCCTTGGCTGAGTTCAATTAGCACAGACTGTGAACTGAGCTTGGGATTTCCCTGATCTGTATGGTGCAGTTATTAATGTCTTAATCAGTTAAACAACCGGGGATTTGCCTATTCTAAGACCAGAATGTCACAAAAACAAGTTTGACTACAGTTTTAGGAATATGAAGTGAGCTAATGCTGCCCAAATTTAAAAATGTTCTCTTTTTTTAATCATTCTGTTTCTTGATCATTCCTCTAACCATTTTCTTTCATTACTTTCACAATGATAGTGACTTCTTGCTTAGGATGAAGTTTCACAGATGATAGTCATCTATTTTTTCACTGGATGTGGGCAAACATGTATTGCCCATCCCTAATTGCCCTTGAGAATGCTGTGGCGAACTGCCTTTTTGAACTGTCGTAGTACATGTCATTTGGCACACCACCCACAGTGCTGTTAGGTAAGGAGTTCCAGAATTTTGACCCAACCCCAGGGAGGGAATGATGATACAGTTCAAAGCCAGGATGGTGAGTGGCTTGGAGGGGAACTTGCGGATGGTGGTTTTCCCATGTCTCTACTGCCCTTGTCCTTCGAGGTGGTCGGGCTGCAGTTTTGGAAGGTCCTATCAAAGGAGCTTTGGTGAGTTGATGCAGGGCATTTGTGGATGGTACACACTGCTGCCACTGTGCACTGGTGATGGAGTGAGTGAATGTTGGCGATGGTGGATGGGGTGCTAATCAAGCGGGCTCCTTTGTTCTGGATGGTGTCAATTTTCTTGAGTGTTGTTGGAGCTGCCCTCATCCAGGCAAGTGGAGAGTATTCCATCATACTCCTCACTTGTGCCTTGTCGATAGTGAGCAGTCTTTGGGGAGTTAGGAGGTGAGTTGCTCAACACGGACTTCCCAGTCTCTAACATGCTCTTGTAATCACAGCATTTATATAGCTAGTCCAGTTCAGTTTCTGCCCAAAAGTAACAACAAGGGTGATAATAGAGGTGGTTTCAGCTGTGATAATGCCATTGAATGTCAAGGGGAGAGTCTTTCTTGTTGGAGATGGTCATTGCCTGCCACTTTTGTGATGTGAATGTTACTTGCCATTTATCGGCCCAAGCCTGAAACTTGTGCAGGTCTTGCTGCATTTGGACTTGGGTTGCTTCAGTGTTTGAGGAGTTGCAAATGGTGCTTAACATTGTGTAATCATCAGTGAGCACTACGACTCTGACCTTATGATAGAGGAAAGGTCGTTAATGAAACAGCTGAAGATGGTTGAGCCGAGGACACTACCCTGAGGAACACCTGCAGCAATGTACCAAGACTGAAATGATTGACATTCAGCAACCACAACCATCTTCCGTTGTGCTAGGTATGACTCCAAGCAGTGGAGAGATTTCCCCTGGGGTTTTTTGACTCTGGTTTTGCAAGGGCTGCTTGATGCCACACTCAGTCAAATGCTGCCTTGATGTCAGAGGTTATCACTCTCATCTCACCTATTCAGTTCAGCTCTTTTGTCCATTTTTGGGCCAAAGCTTAAATGAGGACAGTAGCTCAAAGGCTCTGTGGAACCCAAACTGAAAATCAGAGAGAAGGTTATTGCTGTGTAACTGCCATTTGATAGCACTGTCGACGATACCTTCCATCACTTTGATTATTGAAATTTGATTGATGGAGCGGTAAATAGCCTGGTTGGATTTGTCCTGCTTCTTGTGGACAGGACATACCTGGGCTTATTTCCACATTGCCGGATGGACATCAGTGTTGTAACTGTACTGGAATAGCTTGGCTAGGGGTGCAACAAGTTCTGGAGCACAAGTCTTCAGTACTAATGCCGGAATATTGTCAGGCCCATAGCCTTTGCAGTGTCCAGTGGCTTTAGCTATTTCTTGATGTCACATGGAGTGAATTGAATAGGTTGAAGACTTGCATCTGTGATGCTGGAGATCTCTTGAACAGACCGAGATAGATCATCCACTTGGCACTTCTGGCTGAGGATGGTTGCAAATGCTTCACCCTTGTCTTTTGCACTGATGTGGTGGGCTGTCATAACTTTGAAGAACAGAATATTTCTGCAGCCTCCTTTTCCGTTTAGTTGTCCAATTGTTTGCCACCATTCATGGTTGGATATGGCAGGACTGCAGAGTTTAGATCTGATTCATTCGTTGTGGAATCACTTAGCTGTGCCTATTGCATTCTGTTTCCACTGCAAGCAAGTAGTATTGTAGCTTCACCAGGTTTATTTTTATTTATTTTTTTAAACTTAGAGGACTGAATTCTCTACCGTTGGGATACTCTATTTTACTGGCAGCCTGGGGGTTTCCCAACGGCGTTGGGCTGCCCCGCAATGAGAAACCCCATTGACAAGCCGGCGTAACGGAGCACCCCGCCGGCTGGTGCGGTGGGTCAGAGAAACCCCCCCAATGTATCAAATTATTTTTTCCCCCAATTAAGAAGACAATTTGGTCGGGGAGTGTTTAAACTAATGTGGCAGGGGGATGGGAACTGATGCAGGAAGTTGGAAGGTGGTAAAACAGGGGCAGAAACAAAAGGCAGGAAGGAGGAAAGTGTAAGGCAGAGAAGCCATCGTCAAAAATCAAAAAGGGCGACAGCAAAAGGTACAGTGACTGAGGGGAGCTCAGTGAATAGGCCCAGTAATACTAAAAGGAATAAAATGGGAAGTAAAAACATAAATGGAAAGCGACACGGCTGGTTGTTACATGAAGATATGGGTTCAGCGACAAGGAAAATTAGGAGAAAAGTTAAGAGGAAAAATAACTTAGGAGAGGTTACTGATTAAGGTGTTAAGGTTCAAAACAGAGGTATAAAAGCCAACATAAGTGTACTTTACCTGAATGATCGTAGTATTCGGAATAAGGTAAATGAGTTGATGCCGCAAATTATCGTGAATGACTGATTTAGTGGCAATTACTGAAACATGGTTAAAGGATGGTCATGACTGGAAGTTAAATATCCAAGGGTATCAAACAATACGGAAGGACACAGTGGATGGTAAGGGAGGTGGTGTAGCTCAGTTATTTAAGGATGACATCCGGGCAATAGTAAGGGATGACATCGGTGCTATGGAGCATAAGATTGAATCTATTTGGGTGGAAATCAGGAATAGTAAGGCGAAAAAGTCACTGATAGGAGATGTCTATAGGCCACAAATAGTAACATTATGGTGGGGTAGGCAATAAACAAGGAAACAACGGATGCATGTAGAAATGGTACAGCAGTTATCAGGGGGATTTTAATCTACATGTCTATTGGTTTAACCAGGCACCGCGGTCAAGGCAGCCTTGAGGAGGAGTTTATAGAACGTATCCACGATAGTTTCCTAGAACAGTATGTAATGGAACCTACGAGGGAACAAGCGGTCCTCGATCTGGTCCTGTGTAATGAGACAGGATCTCATAGTTAGGGATCCTCTCGGAAGGATCGATCACAACATGGTGGAATTTAAAATACAGATGGAGGGTGAGAAGGTAAAATCAAACACTAGTGTTTTGTGCTTAAACAAAGGAGATTACAATGGGATGAGAGAAGAGCTAGCTAAGGTAGACTGGGAGCAAAGACTTTATGATGAAACAGTTGAGGAACAGTGGAGAACCTTCCAAGCGATTTTTCACAGTGCTCAGCAAAGGTTTATACCAACAAAAAGGAAGGACGGTAGAAAGAGGGAAAATCGACCGTGGATATCTTAAGAAATAAGGGAGAGTATCAAATCAGAGGAAAAAGCATACAAAGTGGCAAAGATTAGTGGGAGACTAGAGGGCTGGGAAATCTTTAGGGGGCAACAGAAAGCTACTAAAAAAGCTGTAAAGAAGAGTAAGATAGATTTTGAGAGTAAATTTGCTCAGAATATAAAAACAGATAATAAAAGTTTCTACAAATATATAAAATAAAAAAGAGTGGTTAAGGTAAATATTGTTCCTTTAGAGGATGAGAAGGGAGATTTAATAATGGGAGATGAGGAAATGGCTGAGGAACTGAACAGGTTTTTTGGGTCGGTCTTCACAGTGGAAGTCACAAACAATATGCCAGTGACTGATGGAAATGAGGCTATGGCAGGTGAGGACCTTGAGATGATTGTTATCACTAAGGAGGTGGCGATGGGCAAGCTAAAGGGGCTAAAGGTAGACAAGCCTCCTGGCCCTGATGCAATGCATCCCAGAGTGCTAAAAGAGATGGCTAGGGAAATTGCAAATGCACTAGTAATAATTTACTAAAATTCACTAGACTTTGGGGTGGTCCCACTACATTGGAAATTAGCAAACGTGACACAACTGTTTAAAAAAGGAGGTAGGCAGAAAGCGGGTAATTATAGGCCAGTTCGCTTAAGTTCGATAGTAGGGAAGATGCTGGAATCTATCATTGAGGAAGAAATAGCGAGGCATCTGGATGGAAATTGTCCCATTGGACAGACACAGCATGGGTTAATAAAGGGCAGGTCGTGCCTAACTAATTTAGTGGAATTTTTTGAGGACATTACCAGTGGGGTAGATAACGGGGAGCCAATGGATGTGATATATCTGGATTTCCAGAAAGCCTTTGACAAGGTGCCACACAAAAGGTTGCTGCATCAGATAAAGATGCATGGCATTAAGGGTAAAGTAATAGCATGTAAAGAGGATTGGTTAATTAATAGAAAGCAAAGAGTGGGGATTAATGGGTGTTTCTCTAGTTGGCAATCAGTAGCTAATGGTGTCCCTCAGGGATCAGTGTTGGGCCCACAATTGTTCACAATTTACATAGATGATTTGGAGTTGGGGACCAAGTGCAATGTGTCCAAGTTTGCAGACGACACTAAGATGAGTGGTAAAGCAAAAAGTGCAGAGGATACCGGAAGTCTGTAGAGGGATTTGGATAGGTTAAGTGAATGGGCTAGTGTCTGACAAATGGAATACAATGTTGACAAATGGAATACAAATGTGAGGTTATCCATTTTGGTAGGAATAGCAGCAAATGGGATTATTATTTAAATGATAAAATATTAAAACATGCTGCTGTACAGAGAGACCTGGGTGTGCTAGTGCATGAGTCGCAAAAAGTTGGTTTACAGGTGCAACAGGTGATTAAAAAGGCAAATGGAGTGTTGTCTTTCATTGCTAGAGGGATGGAGTTTAAGACTTGGGAGGTGATGCTGCATTTGTATAAGATGTTAGTGAGGCCACACCTGGAGTATTGTGTTCAGTTTTGGTCTTCTTACCTGAGAAAGGACGTACTGGCACTGGAGGGTGTGCAGAGGAGATTCACGAGGTTAATCCCAGAGCTGAAGGGGTTGGATTACGAGGAGAGGTTGAGTAGACTGGGACTGTACTCGTTGGAATTTAGAAGGATGCGGGGGGATCTTATAGAAACATATAAAATTATGAAGGGAATAGATAGGACAGATGCGGGCAGGTTGTTTCCACTGGTGGGTGAAAGCAGAACTAGGGGGCATAGCCTCAAAATAAGGGGAAGTAGATTTAGGACTGACTTGGGAGGAACTTCTTCACCCAAAGGGTTGTGAATCTATGGAATTTCTTGCCCAGTGAAGCAATTGAGGCTCCTTCATTAAATGTTTTGAAGATAACGATAGATAGGTTTTTGAAGAATAAAGGGATTAAGATTTATGGTGTTCTGGCTGGAAAGTGGAGCTGAGTCCACAAAAGATCAGCCATGATCTCATTGAAAGGCAGAGCAGGCTCGAGGGGCCAGATGGCCTACTCCTGCTCCTAGTTCATATGTCTTTATGTTCTTATTTAGGGGAGTAGCGGATATACTGGGCCATGATGTTACAGATCGTGGTTGAATACAATTATGCCAAGGACTGATGGCCCACAGTGCTTCATGGATGCCCAGTTATATCTGGTTTAAAGATATCCCACCTAACATGGTTGTAATGCCTCAGAACACAATAGAGGATATCCTCAATGTGAAAACGGAATTTATCTCCACAGGACTGTGCGATGGTAATTCCTACTGATACTGTCATGGACAGATGCATCTGTGACAGGTAAATCGGTTAGGATGAAGGCAAGTAGGATTTTCCCTCTTGTTGGTTCCCTCACATTCTGCTGCAGACCGAGTCTAGCAGCTATGTTCTTTAGGACTCAGCCAGCTCAGGCAGTAGTGCTGCTACCGTGTCACTCTTGATGATGGAATTTTAAGTCCACCCACCCTGAGTACGTTCTGTACACTTGCCACCCTCAGTACCTCCTCCAAATACTGATCATCAGCTGAGGGGGTTGGTAGGTGGTAACCAGCAGGTATTTTCCTTGCACATTTTGGCCTAATGCCGTGAAATTTCATGGGGTCTGGAGTCAGTGTTGAGGACTCCCAGGGCAATTTCCTCCTGATTGTAATCCACTGTGCTACCACCTCTGCTGTGACTGTCCTCCTGTGAGATGGCAATGCTTAGAGTTTAATGTGGGGAAGTGTGAGGTCATGCCCTTCGGTAGGAGGAATCAAAAGGCAGATTATTATTTAAATGGAGAAGACTGCAGGTGAGTGAAGTGCTGCGTGATCGAGGTGATTGAGTGCATGAATCACAAAAAGCTAACAGGCAGGTGTAACAAGTAATTAAGAAGGCAAACGGCATTTTACTGTACCGTTTTTTAGGTAAAGGGACCAAAACTGTACACAATATTCCAGGTGAGGCCTCACCAACACCCTGTGAAATTGCAATAAGACCTCCCTATTTTTGAACACCTCACCTGGAATATTGTGTACAGTTTTGGTCCCTTTACCTAAAAAACGGTACAGTAAAAAGAGATTCACCAGGCTAATTCCTGGGATGAGAAGGTTGTCCTAGCAAGAGAGACTAAATAGTCTGGGTCTGTATTCCTTGGAGTTTAGAAGAGTGAGGGGTGACCTTATCCAAACACATAATATCCTGAGCGAGCTTGACAGGGTAGATGGTGAGCTTTTTTCACTAGAGGAAGACTCTCGAACAAAGACACAGAGCTACAAGATAAAGGACCAGTCATTTAAAACTGAGGTGCGTAGATATTTCTTCTCGCAGAGGGTGGTGAATCTCTAGAATTCTCTGCCCTGGGGAGTACTGGAGGCTGGATCATTAGAACTATTTACAGTGGAGGTGGATAAATATATGATAGATCGAGGAATAGAGGGCTACCCGGAAAAGGAGTTGAGGCAGGCATAGATCAGCCATGACAATATTGAATGACGGGGCAGGCTTGAAGGGCCTGGTGGCCTACTCCAGTTTCTAATTCTTATGTTCTTGTGTGGTGTCTGGGACATGGGATAAGAATTACCGGCTGCAACCCGCCGTAATCGGAATGGACACAGCCAGTCGATCCCACAAGTGGCCTCTTCTGGGATTCCCAACGGTCATTATGCTGCGATTTAATGCGATCTCGCAAGTCGTTACGCTCTGCATCCTGCCCACAATGGGTGGGACCAAGACTTGCAGAGTTAAGTGAGTTTAAAAGCACACTTAACTCTGCTGACACCAGATCTAACCGGCCCCTGGAATGCAGCAGTGTCACCGAGCCGGGCACTGTTTAGCAGAGGTCCCCACAAACGGGGCGATCGGAGGCCCCCGGGTGGTTGACATCTGGGCAAGGTGGCACCATTGCTGATATGTTTCAGCTAAATATTTGGTGTAAGTGTTATGTCCTTGGAACTGCTGATGGGTGTATGGTGCATTGAGCAGCATAAAATGTTGATGCTGCAGTGTGTATCAGATGATATGTGAAGATGCATTCACTGATCTTGACTATCCAGAGGAGATAATTACACATCTTCTGCTGTTGCTGCCAGATCCTTGGGATCAGATTCCAAGAGTTGCACTCCTTGGCCACCTGCTCCAATTCCTTTTGGAGGGTGTTCCTTGAAGGCCTCCTATCTCTTTGCTGAAGCACAGCATCTTGCCTCTTCTTCACCTCTATGACTAAGACCTAATGCTGCATCTATGAACTGCAGAGCTCTATTGTTGCTCTGCTGTTCCATTTCCCTTCTCCTCAGTTGTAGCAGTGACAGTCAGCAGCAGCCTCCTTTGATTCAGTGCAGCATTCCCATAAGAGTGACAGACTGCTTTTAAGAGCTGAAGGGTGTCTGGAACAATTGCTAACCTTACACATCGTTTGTCACCCTGCTGAGTGCACATCGCAAGTCGTGCTGGGCCGCACGCAGAAATCATCGAAAGGAAGAATCAAAATAAAGTTTTTTGTGACCCCTGCACCTTTAAATAGGCCTTCAAGAATTTTAGCCCATGGAATTTGCCCTTATAATCTATACATGACCAGAATGACCATGGATAGAGGCTCGCGAAGAATTCAAAATAAAGTCAGAAAATAAGGATCTTCCCTAATAAATAGGATACTTTGTGTGTCTAGAAAGAGCTAGAGGTTGAGTTAATTTGAAGAGACAATAATCTTTCAATCCTTTCCATCTTTAATCTTGGAATGCTATAACACAGACTTTGTTTTACATCAACATTCTACCAATGTTTGTTGCTGTATACTTCAGTTGCATTAAATATTTGTATATTCTCAAAGAGAGTTTCTAGAAAACAGCCAATTAAAATCATTGGTCTTATCCTCATGTATATGAAGTGAGGCAGGAATCCCTCTTAAATTCAATCAAATCACAGTAATATTATTAAGTCATCTGCCAGTGCACTAACTGTCAATTTTCAAATCTAAAAGATTAATTGGTCGACTCACACATGTACATGTATCTTTTTGGATGAGGCTACCAAAGAAAATTCTTAGGCCGGAATTATACAGCCCTGTTGCAGCAGGAGCAGGGCCGGAATATGTGGCAAGCCCTTCAACTGTCCGTTAACTTCGACGGGACCGGAAAACCCCACCAGTGGGAGGGGCTGTGAAATTTGCCCTTGGATACCAAGTCCAAGAAGACAATAATTAACTTATATCATCTGAATTTTGGATTTTGATAAGGTAAAAAACAAAGGGGTGGAAATGTAATTGTCTTATTATTATTTAATGTAGATTCTACATTACATGATTTTAAACAAGGTGCTGTGTCAAAAGGAAAAAAATTCTGTTTACTCAACAAAGTAAAGGTTAATTTTACAATAATTCTGAAAACTCTCAGTCAGTCTTTGGACTAAGATTTCTTCCCCCTTACAAAATTCTAACCATGTATAATTTTACACTGTAAGTGGCTCCTTAGGCCTTTGAGATATAAAGCCAAAAACAATCATTTTGTCAAAGGAATATCTGTGAAATTGCAACAAGTTATTTTTAATAAATGGTTAAAAATAGACACAGTTGACGGATGGTCTCTAATATTGAAATCTGTCATTGACTGTTATTCTATATTTATCTCAGCATCACAGCAAGGAGATTGTAACAGGGAAAAAAAGACACTTCCCTGGAGAACTGTATTTATCACTTACAAAAGTGAGATTAGATACTGTACATGTTAGGTCTTTGAACACAAAAATGTATGTACTTCACTGTTTTGTAAATGCCAAGGAAATGCTGCATCCGTTAGAGTTAACCGTGCAGCACTTTTGTGTTCAGTAGCATGAATCATTAATCATGAGACTGGCCATATTCTTGTACTGCTTCTGCTTTCATTACTTGGCCTAATTAAACAGTTCTCCGAACTGGAATCTCAGATTCCTCTGTTACAGATTATCATTAATTATGGTGAAAGTGCTCAGAGATGTTGGACTCAATTATATTCTGCTCAACTCTGGCACTTTGTGATTCATTGCATTGCCTGCTTGTAGATGTTCTGTCTTTCTTTATCTCATGCTTCCACTTTTTTAAATTGGGCTCTACCAGCCAACAAACTAAGAATTATGTGCAGCTTTTTCATTAAAAACATGTTGCCAAAGCACAGACCAATTAAGGATTGTGTATGTTATGTGAAACTATGAGATGGGCCATGGCGACTATTGAATCAACTCATTGAAGGCACATTCGCGGGTAGCACCATTATGTAGTGGGTCATACCCTTTTTCTGCATGCTCTTTTGTATTATTTAAAGTTGTTACAAACACCAATCATCTCAAGCTCAAGGATCAATTTTCTTCAGCGAGCTGAATGGCTCCTGTACTGCATGCGTTGCCTTTAAGGTATACTATTTCTTTGACAATTTTGTGATCACAGCCCTGTTATTTTGAACAGACCAACATTCAGTCTATTGTGGCATGACATGAAGGTACTTTTATCATACAACTTCTGCGGATACTTTCACAGCTTCAAAGAATCTTTATAATAGTGAAAATAAAATCATATCGAAGTTGAGTTGCTGCTAGAATGCCTAATATGCTGCTGGTCATTAGAAATGCAAATCAAATGAATCCTACATAATAGGTTCTTATGCTACAGTTGATGTAATATAGGAGTTCTCATTCGAAAGGCCTTCATAAGATACTCATGCCTGTGGTGCTTATGACTTATGTGTCTTTGCTATTTGTGAAAGAACTCCCGCAATGCACTGTCACTGGAGTGGTATCCTATATTTATTACCTATGCATTAGATCGATTGAATGGACATGTAAATTTATTTAATTTTGTACCATGCTGATTTGCCTGTACTATTAATTTTAAAATACTATCGTGAACCTTGAAGTAGTGCAGCATACTTGAGAATCCCAATAATCAACATTTCTTATTCCTGCCTGTTTTATCGACATTAGTTGGGTCGTTCATATTGGAATCTGTACTGGAGCTGTGAATGAACTTACCTCAGAAAATTGGGTCCAAGTTGTACACATGCAGTTGAGCCTACCTAAAATCCACTTCTAGCCATGCAGATCTAAACTGTACCACGTTGGAAAATTCTAAGTTAATGAATAGAGGGATATTTTGTTTAGGTTTGCACTAGATTGAATTTGAAATTCCACCTATGTTATAGTGAGAAGCTGCCAAAAAGATCCAAGGCATCTTCCACAAGCAAAGCAAAAGGTTTGACGGAGTATGTTGAACAGGCCTTTCCGGGGGTACATTCTCCATTGACTGGCTCAGTATTGTCTGTGCCAGAAATCTTTCAGCCAGAAAATGTGTGTGGCACAGAGATCTGAAGGGACCAAAAACAGAAGGGAAAATGAGACGATAGAAAACCTAAATAAACAATAAATTCCCAGCATTAAGGTTTCATTTAATGCATTAATTTTTGTACAAATAAAAGGAGCAACAATTCTTGTAGTGAAAAATTAGAGAATGTCTGGATTTTATCTTTGACTAATGACCCACAGACTAAATCACATCCTTAGAATCTGCATGTTTCATAGCAGATTCCTATGATTCAGTTAGTGGGTCATTAATTATAGGGCAAAACAAGCATTCTCCTGTTTTTCTTTAATAGAGAAATGTCAGTCACAAGGAAGACCGTGCCCGTACTTAAAATTGTTGTACCTGATCAATGGATTCTAATTATAATTAGGTGAAAGAATTACTTTACTGAAAATGAAGGCAACCAATATATTAATAGTTACATAAATTTAATTTGATTATTTAGACTGTGCTTAAGAGAATATCATTCAGTCACAATTGTCATGAGAGTATAACAAATACATCAAGGCATTTTTGGTCTTTAGTTGTCAGTTGGACAACTGATGTCTATATTGGATGAGAATTGTAAATTGTTCATTCAGCATGAGGTGTACACATTCCTGTCCTGCTTGCATGCTTAACACACATTTAACTAGGAAGTTAGAGCATTTTTCTGGTGGTTTACTGTATCTCAATATTTAATAAATTTTACTTCAATAATTAATGGAATGTTTGATCCTTGAATAAGGGATATTCCTAGAGATAGACCGGGTAAAATTTATTTCAGTGTGTCACCATAAAATCAGTAGGCAGCACGTTTGGAAATCATTTTAAAAATATCACTTTTCTTATTGATTATTGGATTCATATATTTTAGTAAAATATTTTTTACTGTAGTATTTCAAGACAGATTGCCTGTTTTACCCATACCAACATTTATTTTTATGAGAGATTGTAAACGAAAGGAGTATTGTATGCTTTATAAGTTATGCACAACATTAAGTTTGGCTTATTTTGAGTGAATGTTCATTAATAGAACAGGAATGCTTCATAGAGTTGCTTCTGATGTTCATATTTTTCCTGGAAAGTGAGGAAATTTTATGAGGTGCTCAGCAATTAAATGGTCAGATGCATTCAGCAGTTTTCTTTTACTGACGGAAAAACCTTTTTGATTGTCTAATTTACGATACTACCCCTCTCTCTAGTAGCACCTTTCTCATATGCAAAATTCAACATTGTACTGTACTGAAGTAGAAGTTTCACATATAAGCCTCTACTTCAACATTTTGCATGACTTCATGTCATATTGAACGTGTAGCTTTTAATATATATGAAAATCAGTCATCTTATATCCATACATATGGGTTTGGTCTGACAGATGGAAAGCTGCACAGGGCTTTCCTGACTATGCAGACTGTCAGCTTAAACAACACAATATCAGAATTGTCAAAATATGCAATTATATTTGTGGTTTTAAGAGACAAATCTCTGTGGCATTTATTTCCTGCAGTATCATAGTATTCATTCACTTGCCCTGCGAAGAACGTTCTTTATTTTTACTGTGTTTTTTTGTTAATTTTTACTTTCTTTCATGGGAAGATGCAGACCAACTATCACCACAGCTTTCTGCTTCATCCAATAAAGCAACCTCAGAGACAGACAGACAGACACAAACACACTTCCATTGCCATAAGCAGGTTCACATCCAGGAATCTGAGAACTGTAGCTGAGTAAAAACCCAGGAAGCAGTTTCCTCATCTACCAGTTCCAGACAGGCACCTCATTGAAAATGTAATACACTGCTGCCATGTCACAGGTCAGCTGGCAATCTGAATTTTAAAAGGATTATGAATAATATTCTGTTTTATTTTGAAAATGAACTTTGTGCCCTCCATCATGAATCCAATATATGTCTTAATCTTCTATGCTCTTGAAGCCTGCGGCTCATGGCTGAGTCCTTTGACTCTTGGACCCAATAAGGAAATAGGTTGTTTTCTCATCCTAGTCTCATTTTTAGAGAGGTTGAAACAAACAGTCCCAATTTCAAGTGTAATTGGCAAAGCACAAAAAAAACATGTATGTTATATAATTTTCTTTTACAAGAAAGTTAGACACAAAGGTGATTTATTTAAAAACGGGATTAAAAATATTTACTGTAACACTAACATCAAGTTGACAAGTAAAAATGTACCCAATTTCTACATATTTATGACTATGTACGCAGAAGTAAAAGGCATTTAACCAGTTAATGACATCATGTGTGAAATAAATTGGAACCTTCTTATCCATGATGTATTTTTCTTGCCGTAGTTAATGATTTATTAATATTAAATATTTAAGGTATATCTGAATAAACATATACCATATTTCCAAATATTCTCAACTACCTGTAGTCGTAATATTTTCATCCATCAATTTGTAACTGCAAAATCCTCCTTTCAGCTAAAGGGACTCTATGTTTGAAAAACTTGTGGGACAGAAATAATAATGGATAATCATTGTATATATTATGAATTTTCAGAATGAAAGGTGATTTGATAATCTTTCAGAAATAATTATGAAACATGTTTCTGTAATTGCTCCGAGTTGTCGCTGTTGAGAGGTAATCTCATGTACGGTGCAGTGGAATATGCTTCCTGCTAACTGAGTGCTATCAGCTATCCTGTGCTTTCTGCCCTTTTAACTCAAACCTTTATCTGTGCAGCATCATACTTTGGTTGCAGTGTTCCGGCAAATTGCTTTTGGCATTTGCTTGTGGTAGTAAGATGTTTAACTTCTTTGAGTCACCAGTCTGATTTTGAGTTTATTGTAGTGGAAGGCAACATATGAATTTATCAGCAATGGGCTTCCTCTGGGAGAAGGCCGCTCTGGCCCTAACTTTCATATTCAATATTACATAGTTTCAGTAAGACAATAAATGATGTAAGAAAAGAATATATAAAATCCACAGTTAAGATTCCTTAAAGATTTAGATTATGAAGTACTATAATTCTGTTCCTTATCTAGCTACTGATAATATGCCTTTCATAGTTTAATTAATAAATATAGAAATACCACAAACCATCAACAAAATTGAACTTCATGGGCGGGATTCTCCGTCAGCTGCCGGCTGAATCGGGAAATGCAATTGGGTGGAGAATTGGTTCCGCCGACAAAATCGTGGCAGGCCGCGGTTTGAAGCAAAATCGCGATTTTCTCTCACCTCGACAGTGGTGCCAACGCATTCCAGAACACACATACAGTAAACACTGTTTGCGTGTCATTAGTGGGCCTGACCTGGTATTCTCCGGGGCCTCCGTCTCCGATGGGCCGAGTTCCAGCTGGCGCTTTCACGTGTGCTTTCAAAAATTGTGAAACCGGCGTGTTGGCTGATGAGGGACAGAGAGGAGGTAGGACATGGACAGGAGCGATTGTGGGCTGCCGGGCCGAACACTGGCCACGGTGGGGGGGGGGGGGCGTTGGGGGGGGCCCTGCCAGGGCCGGGGGAGGGTGGGCATGGGGGGAACAGGCCAAGTGGCCGAGGTGACCCCCATTGGACTGGGGAGGCTCCAGACATGAATCGCCATTACCACGGCCTGCACGGTAGCAATCTTGCTGTGCACCCACTGAACACCCACACTGGCCCCTGGTTCTGCAGAGTGATACCGACCAGATGGGCATCCCCACACCCAGCTACACTGGCCCCCACCCCATGCCACCCCACCCCTACCCAGCCACCACCCATCACCAGCCCACGTAGGGCAACGCTCATAGTGGCCCCTATGAGGCTGCGGTGCATACCCCTGGCAGGGACAATGCCAGCCAATGATAACCTTGACATCAGGGATGGGCACCAGGACCACCTCACAGTGCCTGCCACCAATGGGGCCAGGGGTGAGGGGTGGGTGGAGGGAAGGGACATGCAGGGGTGGATCCCGCAGTGCCAACCAAGGCCACCATGTAGCCCGGTGTACATGGTTAGGCATGGGTGTATGCACCGTGCTAACATGTTGGCCTTCCACCCCCTGCAGACAATGGATATTGAAATTCAACCAGCAATGGCGGTCGCAGTGAGTCACCACAGCCCTGAGGGAAGCCCTGTGGTTGTACGAGTGGGCGCTGCTCAAAGAGGAGGAGGAAGCTGCAGCAGCGGAGCATGCAGCAGTGGAGCATGCAGCAGCGGAGCGGACAGCTGAGGAGCATGTGGCAGCCACCCAGGTTGGAGATCCGGCTGCCCAGCAGGCCGGGGAGGAGGATGTACCAAAGTGGCGCCACATGAGGCCTCATGCGTACCGCCACCACCTGTCATTCAAGGTCCTGCCTGACCGGGCATGCCTTCGAAGATTCCTGCTGAGTAGAGAGACAGTGCGACATGTCTGCCAGATGATGGCACACCTGGCACCGCACGGGTATGGGGGCAAACACCCATTCCTAGTGGCCGCCAAGGTGATACTTGCCCTGAACCTTAACGCGACGGGGTCCTTTCAGGCGCGAGTGGAGGCCTATCCGGGTTCTCACAGACCTCGGTGCACGGGTGCACCTGCGCCATCACAGAGGTCCTATGTGCCTGGGCGGCGCAATACATCCACTTCAATGTGAACCGAGCCCACCAGGATGTCGTGACGGTGTGTTCACCGGGATCAACGCGATGCGTCGGGTGCAGGGGTGATCGACGGGATGCATGTCCCCCTAGGGGCACCTGTGGACAACAGGCTGCTGTACACAAACCGGAAGGGGTTTCACTTGATGAATGTGCAGCTAATATGTGACCATCAGATGCGCATCATACACGCCTGTGCCTGGTACCTGGGCAATGTGCACGATGCTTTCATCCTGGCACACTCGACAATTCCTGACATGTTCGAGACGGTCCCCCGGCTGGGGGCTGGCTCCTGGGTGGCAGGGGTTATCCATTGCGGTTGTGGCTGACGAAGCCTGTCCGGAGCCACAGGCTGACGCGGAGACCCGCTGCAATGAAGCCCATGCCACGACCAGGAGCGTGATCGAGTGGTACATTGGCCTCCTCTGAAGATGTGGTTCAGATGCCTGGAGGGGCTCTCTAGTATGATGCTGAGAGTGTCGCCCGCATTGTGGCGGCCTGTTGCTTCCTCCACAGCATCGCCCAGAAGAGGTGCGATGTCTTGGAGGAGGCCTCGTCCGCGAGGAGGATACGGGGGAGGGTGAGGGGGGGGGAGGAGTACATGAAGCCCAGGCATGCACGGGAAGCCGCATGACCTGTGCGTCAGGGCCTGGATGCACAGGATGCTCTTATCGCGTCCATGTTCACCTAGTAGGGGGGGCTGATGGAGGGGGGAGACTGGCCAGGGTCATGGACACGGCATCCCAATCCCTCACTCCCCGCCAATCATCCCTCCCCCTCCGCCTTCAACTCCCTCTGTGATACATACCTGCCGCACTATGGGGCGTGTGACCTGGGTTGGTGACAACATCGGGTCTGGCCTATGGATGGAGGATGATGACAACCCGCTTTGCGATGAGCTCTGTCTGACCCCTGCCCACGGTAGCACTGTCCACCGTCCACCTGTGTGACCCCTGCAGGCGAGCTGGCCATTCCATCACACGTTCCCATCGGATCCCTGGGGTGGCGGTAGTGGAGACGGTGGTGGGGGCGGGGGTCCACAACATCCGCTCATTCCACAACTCCCCCCTCCCGGCCAGCCCAGACCAGCCCACCCCTCACACCCATCAGACAGAATGAATGTATATATACATATTTGTGCCCTAGCCCCTATAACTAAACTGTGCTCTGCACCCTTGCCAACCTAACTGGTGTCTAACTTCCTGGCCTTACGGGCCCTAACGCTATAACTAGGTGGCTCCCCAGAATGGAGGCGGCCTGCTGTGATTCCTGGCCTGCGACCTGGGTCCCTGTTGGCGGGTATCTTTTGAGGCAACCGGGCCTGGATCGGCCCGGCTGCTGCTCAGGTGTCCGGGTGGCATGGTGCTGCCCCGTTCTGCCTGTTGCCCACCAGGTGCATCAGGGACTGGAGGAGGAAGTCCGAGATGCTGCGGTGTTCCGGTACCTTCCCTACCGGAATCACCAGCAGAGACCCCATGACTTCCTCCTCCCTCGGGGCTATCCCCAGAGGCTCCCCCACCATCTGGCACTGCCAGTCCTTGAGGCCCACTCTGATCTCAACCAGGGTCGGCACACTCGCAGCCATGGAGCACAGGGAGTGGAGCATCTCCATCTGCGTTTGTGTCACATCAGCCTGTGAAAGTGCCATTTCCCTCTGTATCTGTACCACGTTGACCAGCACCTGGCAATGCCGCCGACGTTCCCAGCCATGGCCTGTTGTGACTGGGTCACGCTCAGGAGCGCCACTGCGATTTCCAGCTGGCTCTGGGAGATGGTTGCCTGCGAGGCGACAACCCTGTCCTAGGTCTCGGGCAGCGCCTGCACAGAATGCCACAGGCCTTGGACATGTTGATCCATAGCCCAAAACCATTGCCTTCAATGCCTCCATGTGGATGCCACCCGTGCGGTGTTAGCCTGGCTGACATGTATTGTTGGCACCTCCTTCTGCTGCTGCAAGCTGTTGGACTCCTCCAGTTGCATGTGCAGGTACAGGATGCTCACCGACAACTCCTCATGCAGTCCATGGCCCTGTGACTGCATCTCCACTATAGATGGGACTGTTTCTTCCAGAAGCTCGACACCCGTCTGAGCGGCACTAGTCCCTGGGATCATACTACCCACCGACTGTCCGCCCCCTCGGGTGCTCCTCTCCACCTGCTCTCCTGGGTGAACTGTGTGGTGAGTTCCAGATAGTATCCCAAGAGCCTCTTCACTAAAGTGCCCAACCGAGGTGAGTGTCTCTGGGATTGTGTTGGGGTGGTCGTGTGGGTGGGGCATGAGGTGTGGGGATGGGGGTAGTATGGGGGGGGTGAGAGTGGTGGGAGGTGTCGGGGGGAGTTTGACACGTGTCACAGGGAACCGCACCTCAGGGGGTCTCACTTCCTCGCCTGTGGCCAAGTTCCACCTCGGCGACCTCCCGTTCCTGTGGGTCGCCGACCATGTCCAGAGCCCTCTGCTCGATCATGGTGAGGGGCCGCAGGTCCGGCGGCCACCCTCCTGTCTTCTCCCGCTCCCGGCAGTTGTGTGCAGCCTTCTCCTGGGTGGTGGTGGTGGTGGTGTGGGGACGTGGTGTTGGGGTAAGTTTATGGGTGTACGGGACTGGGGCTCATGAGAGCGGCACAGTGCTGCCCACTTACCCTGGCCGTCCTGAGGAGGTTGTGCAGTCTTTTCCGGCACAGCTGGCCGGTCTGAACAGTGTTGCCCATGGCGCTCACGGCCTCTGACACCTGTGCTCAGGCACAGCGAATGGCGGAGGGCTGGCAGCCTTCTTCCTGGGCCGGCGTACAGGGTCACCCTCCTCTCCTCCACAGCATCCAGGAGGGTCTCCAGCTCTGCGTCCACGAACCTTGGTGCCGTTCTCGTTACTGCAATCTTGTTGACTGGGGTGGAGTGTGCGGGGAGTGCAGTGTGTATATGCGGTTGCAGCTTGTCAGCCTTTGCGTGTGAATTGCGAAACCAGTGAATCCCACACCTTTTCTCATTAGAATTGATTGTGTTCCATGTGCCGCCGTTGTGAGCCTCTTAACAATAGCGGAATTGGTGCAGGTGTGGAGTCAGTTTTTCTGTCATGAAAGTCCACGAATTCTGCGGTGGCATCAACATTTTGTCTCAGAAATCATAGAATCATCGAATTTACAGTGCAGAAGGAGACCATTCAGACCACTGAGTCTGCACCGGCCCTCCTCCTCCACCCTATCTCCGTAACCCAGCAACCCCACTTAAATTTTGGACACTACGGAGCAATTTAGCATGACCAATCCACCGAAACTGCACATCTTTGGACTGTGGGAGGACTGTGGGATCGTGGGAGAATTCCACCCACCGAATGTTTGTACAACATTCTGTGTTACTATCATGGAGGAGGCCTGAGTTGTTGTTGGGACGGTTTTACCCAACATTCCAAATTTGTTGATGCAAGGCCAATATTAGCAGTCCAATACGATTTTTAAAAAGTTGTTTATTTATATAACTTCTCGAAGATAGTTCAGCCCAGCTAGAGATAAAAATGTAACTTCGCCCTTCAGCACAAATTGAAGAAGAAAGACTTCTCCTTCAGCAGTCCCACTTCTAGAAGGAAGTCTGTGAGACCCTCTGATATGTAGAACAGTCAAATGAGCCAATTTTCCATCTATAAAGGTATTGGAAGGTCATTATACCCTCTCTACTGCCCCATGCCGTGCCTCGCCAATGACAAGGGAATGAGGTACCAATTGGTGTTAGCTTTGGCTCAGTGTTAGCACTCTTGCCTCTATGAATACACATCTCTCTGGGTGCAAATGTATAGGAAGCTTCAGGCCATTATTCGAAATTTAACAAGAGGTTCATAATATAATGTATTATGCAATGTTATTTTTCTATTATAGATTATCACAGAAATAAATCAATGGCTTTTTTGTGTTCTCATATTTTTCACACTGCTAACATTTAATGAAAATCTTGTAGGTACAATTACATCACTGCATTGCTGTAAACAGTCATTTTTGAAAAATGTACATGTAGATTTTGATGGATGTGATAAATTATTTATATTTGTGAAATGGTACAATCCAAGCCACCTGCCACATAATATGTTAATTAAGGGAAGATCCAACAATAAAATGGGGAAATACGTGACCGGTAATTCCAGAAAATATTTAAATTTTAATCATCACATTGCATTAGGAAAGTGGGGCTTTTCTAATGCATTTCCATGGAATCAGCTGGAAAAAGAACTATCAGAATGAAAAAAAGGCTCATTGAACAAAGAAATCTCAGGTCCATTCCGTCAGCTTCACAGTAAACATTAGAGGCAATTTTTAAAAAAATTTAGGCTCTCCACTTTCTCAGTGCCTCAACATAAAGACTACATTACTTCAGCTTCCGTTCCTAATCTGAAATGCAGAAATTGGTTTGATAAGTTTATCTTAGTGGCAGATAGGCATTTAGCATCAGTGAATTAGGGAGAGGAGATTTTAGACCGGACAGTTCTCAGCTGTGATGCCACCACAGTTTAATAGGCTACCAGCTCACATTGACTAAATCAGACCATTCTGGGTGGAATTTTCCAATGGGCTCCAATGGGCACGATTCTCCGGCTCTCGCTCAAGCAAAACTAGGCCGGTGATAGAGGGAGAGGCCAAAAATGGGAACCGTGGCAGGCGCTGAACAGTTTGAGATGCAACCGACCCGCTCCCGTAGGTGAAACCGGGATCTCGCCTTAGCGTGGTGAGAAACCAATTATCACCACTTAAGCCCAATTTCCATACAATTAATGAGAGGCACCCCATATCCAACGGCCTCCCATCATTCAGCGGCCCCCCCAGCAAGTGGTCACGTTGGTGCCGATTAGTAATGCTTTTTAAAAAAGTGAACCTGGCTGAAGGACTTCAGTGTGTAGCCGAGGAGGTGAGTAGCCATCTTTTCTCACAGGCAAAGAGCCCGGGGCTGCTGGGCTTGCCACCCCAATGCTTGGCGGGGGTTGGGAGCCATCGGCTGGGGATTAGGGCACCCTCCGCAGGGATGGGCCACCATGGAAGGGTGGGGGGGCCGCTGGAGGGGCAACCGGGGCCAACCACTCATGGCACCACCATGCCAACCCCTGGACCGTTTACTCGTTCCTGGCGCAACCACCCGTAACCCCCACCGATTACTGAGGCCTCTGGCCGAGTAGTTGGAGGCTCTTGTTAAGAGGGAATTGGCAATTGTGGTGAAGTGAGCACTTCACACGACCCAAGTGGATCCTCATGGGTGGGCGGGCCATGTAGCATGTGGGAGTCATTGCCTAGCATCCCAATCACACATTGATGCATGGACACTATGCCTGAACACTGCGGGAGACAACACCACACATGCACGCAGCATTCAACATCTGAACACTCAGCTCTGGGAACATGTCCATGGCCAGAGGCTGGGTGAGTTCCACGGGGAGGGGGAGCTGTCTGGAGTGATGGGCCAAGGTTTCGGAGGTCAGCCCGCATTACAGAAGAAGATGACAAAGGCATCATACTGGTTGTGCACAAAGATGTTTATTCTGTTTGACAATTCCCCACCCTCCTGATGGTGCTGACCCCTCCGCTACCCCCACCCCAAGCCCCTTCACCCCCGACCTACCCCCCATCCCCTACCCTCCTCCCCAGGTGCCGTCAGTGATCCTCAATGTGCTTTGCCCTTCTGAGCTGGATACACTTCTGAGCTGGAGGCAGCCAGCTGCTTACCTCGTCCCGTCACCTTCGATGCCCCTGGCGGGCATCCTCTGGGGGATCTAAGGCTTGGAAGGTTCCGGTTCACTTATCGGCAGCACATGCACAACCATGCTGCCCTGTCCTGTGTGCTGGCTGTGAGATGTGGCGTTATCAGAGGAGCGGAACCCGGGGGAGCTGGTGGCCACTGTCGCCACTCCATGGACGGGTCCGGGTTGATACACAGCTTTCCCTCCTTCCACTCGTGCCCATAGGGCCCATAGGACTCTGGGGTTCACCTTGGGACAGTGGGGCAGCTGATTCAAGCCCTGGCTGCCCCTGCATCATCTGGCTCTGCAGCCCTGATGGTTCCCCATGGTCCGCACCATCGTGTCGACGCCCTCAGAGACTCCTCAGTGACTAGGCCATGCTCTGCAGCGCCTCGGCAATGTCCAGCTATGACTGGGACAAGCTTTGTAGCAGCTCGATCGTTCCCATTTGAGAGCGGGACATGTCTCACAGAACCTCATTAAGGTCAGCCTGGTACTGGGTGACATCCCCTGGCGAGTCGGACATTCGACCATGGCCACCATCGACTGCGCGACGCCTTGGACACCGTCACTAATGGTGCTGACGTCATGTACCATGCTCCCCACTGCGGACACTGCCCCAGCAGTGTTGGCCTTGGTGCCACGCATTGCCGGCGACAGCTACAGTGCCCCTAGCCTCTGGGTCTCCTCTAAGCAGCTATTGATGTGCTGGAGCATTGCTGACTGTGGTAGTCTGTGTAGGGGTATTACGGTACCTGGTAATGCTGGAACACCATTGGTATATATTGTATGTTTCCTATTGGTCAAGCTGTATGGTAGTTCCGCCCTACAAGGCGGGGTATAAGAGCCCGTGGCGCCCCAGCAGCCTTCTTTCCTTACCTGAGCTGCTGGGGGTAACATCTAGCTTATGAAAGCCTTCAGTTG
Organism: Scyliorhinus torazame; assembly: GCF_047496885.1. NCBI lineage: Eukaryota > Metazoa > Chordata > Chondrichthyes > Carcharhiniformes > Scyliorhinidae > Scyliorhinus > Scyliorhinus torazame. The sequence goes on from NC_092708.1 coordinate 104,847,844, forward strand.
GACTACAACCTCGCTTTAGTGGTCATTGATCATGCATCACTTTAATAAGCTAGATTTAAAAGGATGGAGCTTCGAATCAAGCGGAGTGTCTGCAACTCAGCCCCCACGCGGCAAACTCAGCAGCAACCTTCAAGCACTGGCTGGCGTGTTTTAACGGATATCTCGGAATGGCCGAAAACACACCCACAGGTGAACAGAAATTGCAACTCTGCACTCGAGGGTGAGCCCAGAAATGTACACACTCATCGAGGACGCGGACGACTTTGATGCAGCAATGGAGCTGCTAAAAGGACATTATATTCGCCCGGTAAACCAGGTCTACGCCCGACATCTGCTAGCAACGAGGCGACAAATACCTGGGGAATCGCTAGAAGAATTCTACCGTGCGCTCCTGGTGTTGGGGAGAAACTGCAGCAGCCCGCAAGTTTCAGCGAGCGACCACACAAAACATTTGATCCGGGACACTTTCGTTGCAGGTATGCTGTCCTCCCAAATCCGCCAGCAATTGCTGGAGAATGACACCATAGGCCTCAAAGAGGCACGGGCCCTTGCAGGCTCCCTGGATGTGGCCTCCCGAAATGCCCGCGCTTACGTCCCCGACCGCGCGTCAGTCCCCTGGGCAGCGTAGAACACCACCGCAGCCGACCCCGAGACATCTCCCATCCCCCACAAGCTTGTGATGCAAGGCAGCCTGGCAACCCCGAGGGATCCCGCTGCTACTATTGCGGGCAGGCCAAGCACCCCTGCCAGCGCTGTCCGGCCCGCGCATCCACCTGCAAGGGATGCGGTAAAAAGGGCCACTTCGTGGTGGTATGCCAGGCCCGTGCGGTCGCTGCGGTCTCCGGTGGCGAATGCGGACCGCCACCACAACCCTTTCCACGGTCCCCATGCGGCCAGCGGGCGCCGCCATCTTCCTCCTCCTGGGCACGTGCAGCCCCCGGGCTCCACCATCATGTCCCGCGGATGCCGCGTGCGATGGATGGGCGCCGCCATTTTTTGCACCCCCAGCCATGTACGACCAATGGGCGCCGCCATCTTGGATGGACTCCCAGGACCCCAGCTCGGCTGACCACACACCGCCCGAAGAGAACACTCAACCGCTGCCGCGATTAGCCTCGGTGACCCTGGACCAGTCCCGGCCTCAAACACTCTCAACTGCTACAACAACAGTACTAATCAACGGGCACGAGATGTCCTGCTTAATCAACTCTGGGAGCAAGGCGATGCTTCATACACCCCGACACGGTAAGGCGCTGTTCTCTCCCTGTCCACCCTGTTAAACAAAAAATCTCCCTGACCTCCGGTTCCCACTCAATAGAGATAAAGGGGTTTTGTGTAGCAAATCTCACGATCCAGGGAAGGGAGTTTAAAAATTACCGGCTCTACGTCCTTCCCCACCTCTGCGCGGCCACACTCCTAGGGTTAGACTTCCAGTGCAACCTCCAAAGTCTAACTTTCAAATTCGGCGACCCTATACCCCCTCTCACTGTCTGCAGCCTCGTGACCCTCAAGGTCAATCCGCCTTCCCTGTTTGCGGACCTCACCCCGGATTGCAAACCCATCGCCACCAGGAGCAGACGGTACAGTGCCCAGGATCGAATCTTTGTTAGGTCAGAGGTCCAAAGGCTTCTGAGGGAAGGAGTCATTGAAGCTAGCAACAGTCCCTGGAGAGCTCAAGTTGTGGTGGTAAAGACTGGGCAGAAGCATAAGATGGTCATCGACTACAGTCAGACCATCAACGGGTTTACACAGCTGGACGCGTACCCTCTTCCCCGCATATCCGACCTGGTAAACAGGATCGCACATTACAAGATCTTCTCCACGGTGGATCTTAAGTCCGCCTACCACCAGCTCCCCATCCGCACTAGTGACCGCAACTACACTGCCTTCAAGGCACATGGGCGGCTCTACCACTTCTTAAGGGTTCCCTTCGGTGTCACTACCAGGGTCTCGGTCTTCCAGCGCGAGATGGACTGAATGGTTGACTGGTACGGTTTACGGGCAACATTCCCGTATCTCGATAATGTCACCATCTGTGGCCACGACCAGCAGGACCACGACACCAACCTCCGAAAATTCTTCCAGACCGCAAAGATCCTTAGCCTTACGTATAACAAGGATGAATGCGTGTTTAGCACCGACCGCCGAGCCATCCTCGGCTACGTAGTGCGAAATGGAGTTATAGGCCCCGACCCTGAACGCATGCGCCCCCTTATGGAGTTCCCCCTCCCTCACTGCTCCAAGGCCCTGAAGCACTGCCTAGGGTTTTTCTCTTACTATGCCCAGTGTGTCCCCAACTATGCGGACAAGGCCCGTCCCTGATCCAATCCACAGTGTTTCCCTGTTGATAGAGGCCCGCCAGGCCTTCAGCCGCATCAAAGCAGACATTGCAAAGGCCACGATGCACGCCATCGACGAGTCCCTCCCCTTCCAGGTCGGGAGCGACGCGTCTGACGTTGCTCTGGCAGCCACCCTCAACCAAACGGGCAGACCCGTGGCCTTCTTCTCACGTACCCTCCAAGCTTCCGAAATCCGCCACTCCTCAGTCGAAAATAAGCCCAGGCCATAGTAGAAGCTGTGCGACATTGGAGGCATTACCTGGGCGGCAGGAGATTCATTCTCCTCACTGACCAACGGTCAGTTGCTTTCATGTTCGATAATGCACAGATAAAAAATGATAAGATCTTGCGGTGGAGGATCGAGCTCTCCACCTATAACTACGAGATCTTGTATCGACCCAAAAAGCTAAATGAGCCTCCTGATGCCCTGTCCCACGGCACATGTGCAAACACACAAGTGGACCGCCTCCGAGCCCTCCACGAGGATCTCTGCCACCCGGGGGTCACTCGCTTCTTCCACTTTATCAAGACCCGCAACCTGCCCTACTCCATCGAGGAGGTCAGGACTGCCACCAGGGACTGCCAAATCTGCGCGGAGTGCAAACCGCACTTCTCCAGGCCAGAGAAAGCGCACCTGATAAAGGCTTCCCGTCTCTTTGAACGCCTCAGTATGGACTTCAAAGGCCCCCTCCCCTCCACCGACCGCAATACGTACTTCCGGAACGTGATTGACGAGTACCTCCGGTTCCCATTCGCCATCCCCTGCCCCGGCATGACCGCAACCACCATCATCAAGGCCCTCCATAGCATCTTTACGCTGTTCAGGTTCCCCGCTTACATACATAGTGATAGGGGTCCTCCTTTATGAGCGACGAACTGCGTCAATTCCTGCTCAGCAAGAACACCGCCTCGAGCAGGATGACCAGTTACAACCCCCAGGGTAATGGACAGGTAGAGAGGGAGAACGGAACGGTCTGGAAGACCGTCCTACTGGCCCTACAGTCCAGGAATCTCCCAGTCTCCCACTGGCAGGTAGCCCTCCCGGATGCCCTCAACTCCATCCGGTCACTGCTTTGTACCACGACCAACCAAACACCTCACGAACGTCTCCTTGTCTTCCCCAGGAAGTCCTCCTCTGGGACCTCGCTCCCGACCTGGCTGGCAGCTCCCGGACCCACCCTGCTCCGAAAACACGTGCGGGCGCACAAGTCAGACCCGTTGGTCGAGTGGGTCCATCTTCTCCACGCCAACCCCCAGTACGCCTACGTGGCGTACCCCGACGGCCGGCAAGATACGGTCTCCCTACGAGACCCGGTGCCCGCCGGATCCCCACGCACACCCCAGCCACCAGTCCCACCCTCCCTCCCACTGGTGCACCTTACAGCCGCCCCCTTCCCAGGAGGATCCGTCCTACTGCCGGCCCCGTCTAGGCCCCCTCCACCGACCGACGCACCCCGCAGACGCTCCCTTCCCAGGTCAACCGTTTTCCCCACCAGCACCGTCTAGGGGTGTCGAAGCTGCCACAGAGATCGTGGCCACGCTCCCGGAGTCACAGATGCCCGAGCCTCCACCGGCGTCACCACCAGAGCTTTGACGATCACAGAGGATGACCAGGTCACCAGCGATCGACTGATTGCTTCATTTTAAAGTGTATATAGTTAATTGTGAATCTGTAAATAGTTACGACAATAAGACAAAAACGCTGTACAGAGGTATTACGGTACCTCCATAGCTAGAGTTTCTACCACATTACCATTTTGTAATATCAAGCCACCACCACCCCTGACTCTTTTTTAACAGGGGGTGAATGTGGTAGTCTGTGTAGAGGTATTACGGTACCTGGTAATGCTGGAACACCATTGGTAGATATTGTATGTTTCCTATTGATCAAGCTGTATGGTAGCTCCGCCCTGCAAGGCGGGGTATAAGAGCCCGTGCCGCCCCAGCAGCCTTCTTTCTGTACCTGAGTTGCTGGGGGAAATATCTAGCTTATTAAAGCCTTCAGTTGGACTACAACCTCACTTTAGTGGTCAATGATCGTGCATCACTGACACCTCCCTCTAATTGTACTGACCGCACCCTATCATCTCCATCAGCACCGGGATGATCTCTTCCATTGGCTCAGCATCAGGCTGGGACCCAGCTGGGTCCTGTGATCCAGCAGACCTTCGACTGCTGTCTCTCCTGGAAGTTCCTGCACATCAGCAGCAAAGTGGTGCTCACCAGATTGTGCCCTAGAAGCCTGACCATTAACATTTCCCACCAAGATATATATATCTGTGTTAGTGGAGGCTGGGGAATAGAGCTGTGACGCGCCGATTATAGTGGCCTCCGCGGAGCTCTCCTCCGACATGTTCTTCTGGGAGACTGGAGAGGGTGCCGCCCTGGATGGGCTGGCACCATCGGCTGGAGGACCTGTGGGAGAATGGCTGTGTGACCAGTGGGAGGGATGGGTCAGTCAGTAAGGTAATAAGAACTGGGCCGTGCTGCTTCACCTCTGCGGCGTCTGTCAGCATCCGCGTTGGTGACCATCCTGACCTCGGCCATGCCGGTCACTTCCAAGCACGTTCCTCAAAGGTGGTGAGGATCCAGGGGCGTCATTCTCCGACCCCCCAGCGGGTTGAATCCCGCCCCCGCCGGTTGCCGAAGTCTCCGAAGGGAGAAAAGTCGGCGGGGCGTTAATGTCGGCGCTGACGTCAGAGAATGGCACGGGTCTGCGCAAGGGAGCCTATTTTCGGCCTGCCGATATTCTCCCTTCCGGATGGGCCGAAGTACCGTCGACGTGATGACCGTTCACGTCGACGTAAATTAAACCTCCTTTTCATCGGCGTGACCCTGTGCTCCAGGGTCACGCCGACCAGCGTGGAGGTGAGTGACGGCCTGGGGGTTGGCTCTGGGCAGGCGATGGCGTGGCCGCAGTCTGAATGCGTGAGGAGAGGTGTGTCTCGGGTTGTGTGTGTGTGTGTGCGGCGGGGTGGGGGGGGGTGGTTAGAATAGGCTGGGCTCCGGGGGAGTGCCGGGAGGGGGTCCGTGCCGGGGAGGGGGATGGGGGGTCCGTGCCGGGGTGAAAGTTGGGGGGGGGTCCGTGCCGGGGTGGAGGTTGGGGGGGGGTCCGTGCCGGGGTGGAGGTTGGGGGGGGTCCGTGCCGGGGTGGAGGTTGGGGGGGGCGTCCGTGCCGGGGAGGGGGATGGGGGGGTCCGTGCCGGGGTGGAGGTTGGGGGGGGGATCCGTGCCGGGGTGGAGGTTGGGGGGGGGTCCGTGCCGGGGTGGGGGATGGGGGGTCCGTGCCGGGGTGGAGGTTGGGGGGGGGGTCCGTGCCGGGGAGGGGGATGGGGGGTCCGTGCCGGGGTGGAGGTTGGGGGGGGGCGTCCGTGCCGGGGGGGGGGGATGGGGGGTCCGTGCCGGGATGGAGGTTGGGGGGGGTCCGTGCCGGGGTGGAGGTTGGGGGGGGGTCCGTGCCGGGGTGGAGGTTGGGGGGGGGGTCCGTGCCGGGGTGGAGGTTGAGGGGGGTCCGTGCCGGGGAGGGGGATGCGGGATCCGTGCCGGGGTGGAGGTTGGGGGGGGGGTCCGTGCCGGGGTGGAGGTTGGGGGGGGTCCGTGCCAGGGTGGAGGTTGGGGGGGGTCCGTGCCGGGGTGGAGGTTGGGGGGGGGTCCGTGCCGGGGTGAAGGTTGGGGGGGGTCCGTCCCGGGGTGGAGGTTGTGGGGGGGTCCGTGCCGGGGTGGAGGTTGGGGGGGGTCCGTGCCGGGGATGGGGATGGGGGGTCCGTGCCGGGGTGGAGGTTGGGGGGGGGATCCGTGCCGGGGTGGAGGTTGGGGGGGGGTCCGTGCCGGGGTGGGGGATGGGGGGTCCGTGCCGGGGTGGAGGTTGGGGGAGGTCCGTGCCGGGGAGGGGGATGGGGGGTCCGTGCCGGGGTGGAGGTTGGGGGGGGCGTCCGTGCCGGGGAGGGGGATGGGGGGTCCGTGCCGGGATGGAGGTTGGGGGAGGTCCGTGCCGGGGTGGAGGTGGGGGGGAGGTCCGTGCCGGGGTGGAGGTTGGGGGGGGGTCCGTGCCGGGGTGGAGGTTGAGGGGGGTCCGTGCCGGGGAGGGGGATGCGGGGTCCGTGCCGGGGTGGAGGTTGGGGGGGGTCCGTGCCGGGGTGGAGGTGGGGGGTGGGTCCGTGCCGGGGTGGAGGTTGGGGGGGGGTCCGTGCCGGGGTGGAGGTTGAGGGGGGTCCGTGCCGGGGAGGGGGATGCGGGGTCCGTGCCGGGGTGGAGGTTGGGGGGGGTCCGTGCCGGGGTGGAGGTTGGGGGGGGGGTCCGTGCCGGGGTGGAGGTTGGGGGGGGTCCGTGCCGGGGTGGAGGTTGGGGGGGGGTCCGTGTCGGGGTGGAGGTTGGGGGGGGGGGGTCCGTGCCGGGGTGGAGGTTGTGGGGGGGGGTCCGTGCCGGGGTGGAGGTTGGGGGGGGGTCCGTGCCGGGGATGGGGATGGGGGGTCCGTGCCGGGGTGGATGTTGGGGGGTGGGGGTCCGTGCTGGGGTGGAGTTTGGGGAGGGGGTCCGTGCCGGGGTGGAGGTTGGGGGGGCGGTCCGTGCCGGGGTGGAGGTTGGGGGGGGGTCCGTGCCGGGGTGGAGGTTGGGGGGTGGTCCGTGCTGGGAGGGGGATGGGGGGTCCGTGCCGGGGTGGAGGTTGGGGGGGGGTTCCGTGCCGGGGAGGGGGATGGGGGGTCCGTGCCGGGGTGGAGGTTGGGGGGGCGGTCCGTGCCGGGGAGGGGGATGCGAGGGCAAGTGAGTTGGTCCACCTGGCCAGGTGCCAGCCTCCAACAGTTGGACCCATGCGGTCCATGCCACCTGGCTGGGGGGAGGAGGGGATATGGGCAATGATGACATGTCGTCGTTCCCCTCCCCCCACCAGGCCGTCATGTTTTCCGATCATCCAGCGATGTTGGTTCGCCGTGGCGGTAGCCGCTCATGTCTATGTTGCCCTGGATGAGGAGGACGAGGAGGAGGAGCATGCCAGAGAGGCGGCGCAGGCTGCCGCAGAGGGACAGGCGGCAGCCGCCCAAGCTGGAGGGACACCTGACCGACAGGACAAGGAGGGGGAGGAGGACGTCGCGGCCCCACGGCAACGGAGGCACCCGAGGGCGCCCCGTGTGTACCGGCCCCGGCAATCATACCAGGACCTCACGGACCGGGAATGAAGGAGGAGACTCCGGATGAGGCGGGAAACCGTGGCACGCATCTGCCACCTGCTGGCACACCTGTCACCGCGTGGCACTGGCGGGGGACACCCTCTCCCCGTGTCCGTCAAGGTTACGCTGGCCCTGAACTTTTATGCAACGGGGTCATTCCAGGCACCGAGTGGGGACCTGTCCGGCATATCGCAGACATCGGTGCATCGGTGCATCCGGGCAGTGACAGATGCCCTATATGACATGGCGCACTGCTACATCCGCTTCCCCGTGGACCGGGCCAGCCAAGATGCCCGGGCCGTGGGCTTCTCTGCCGTGGCCGGGTTCCCCATGGTCCAGGGCGCGATCGATGGGATGCATGTCGCCGTGCGGCCACCTGCTGATAACAGGGCCGTGTTCACCAATAGGAAGGGGACCTATTCGATGAACATACAGGTGGTCTGCGACCACCGCATGATGATCCTGCATGTCTGCGCCCGTTACCCAGGCAGTGTACACGACTCCTACATGTTGTCGCGGTCATCCATCCCTGGCATGTACGAGGGACGCCATCCCCGGCTGAGGGGCTGGTTGCTGGGCGACAGGGGCTACCCTATGCGATCGTGGCAGATGACGCCTATACGGAGGCCACGCAATGAGGCGGAGAACCGCTACAATGATGCCCATGTAGCGACAAGGGGAGTGATAGAGAGGTGCTTTGGCGTGCTGAAGATGTGTTTCAGGTGCCTGGACCTCTCTGGGGGCGCCCTCCAGTATCGGTCAGATAGGGTCGGCCGCATCATTGTGGTGTGCTGCGTCCTGCACAACATAGCCCAGCAGAGGGGCGATGTGCCGCAGGCAGAGGAGGGCGGAGTGGAGGAGCAGCAGGAAGAGGCGCAGTCCTCCCCAGATGAGGGGGATGGGGGTAATGGTCAGGGCAGACGGGGTAGACACAGGCGGGTGGCTGTCCACCGTTACCGGCTGGCCCAGCGGGCACGGGACAGACTGATAGCCGCCCGCTTCACTGACTAGATGGGCATGGGAATCGGGTAGTATGGCCACAGACCGCACACCATGGCAATAGCCGACCACCCACAGCCCCCATCCATCCACCCACCCAGCACCATCCCCCCCCTCCCCAACCCCACCCACCCCACCCGCATGCACACCACCCCCCCCCCCCCCATTGCCGATCCACCTGCGGCACAACGGGCCGGGCTCACACAGTTGCGGGTGGACGCGTGTCTATTGCAGGCCACGGAGGATGATGACAACCCACCCTGCGGTGAGCTTCTGGCTCTACATCGTTGGACTATGTTTGACCCATGGCCACAGTACCACCATCCACCCGGACCATCCCTGCATGCGGCTGTGACACTGCAGCGCACGGTCCCGTCCTCTGCCCGGGGGATGTTGATGGCGGCCCAGGGGGAAGGGGGCAGACTCACCTGGGGCTGAGGTAAGACCACCCCTCACACACACACTTGCGCTCAACGTACATGACACCCCCGCACGCTTTGGACAGAGCACAAAGGCAGCTTCTGTAGGTGTAACATTGACTTTAATAACCAAAGGAGTTCATGCACGTGTCCTAGCCCCTAAAACTCATCTGTGCCCTGCACCCATGCCAACTTACTCAGTGTCTAATTGTTTGGCCTTACGGGCCCTTTGACTACGTCTACGTGGTTCCCCAGACGGTACAGCAGAACTGGAGGTGGACTCCTGTGATTCCTGCCCTCTGACACTGGATCCCTTTGGCGGCCGTTTCCTGGGGCGTCCTGGCCTAGATGGGCCAGGCTGCGGCCTGGGCGACTGGGATGACGAGCTGCCAGCCTGTCCTGCCCGTTGCCCACCCGATGCACCTGGGACGGAAGGGGGGGAGTCCGAGGTGTCGCGGTGTACCGGGACCTCCCCTACAGAGGGAGCCGGGACGGACCACACCACCTCCTCCTCCCTCGGGGTGCCCGATGGCCCCCAGGCCTCTATATGGGTGGGGGATGCGAACGGACTGGCCATCCGACGCCCCCCCGACATCTGGCGCTGCCAGTCCTGGAGGCCCGTGCTGGTATCGACAGGGATCTGCAGCTTTGCAGCCATGGAGCCCAGGGGGTTGGCAAACCCTGTCTGTGACAGTGCGACGCCGGCTCGCACATGGCCACTGGCGCCGATGCCCTCAGCGATGGCCTGCAGAGACTGGGCCATTGCCTGCTGAGACTGGGCCATGGCCTGCTGAGACTGGGCCATGGCCTGTTGAGACTGGGCCATGGCCGGCAGAGACTGGGCTATGGCGTTGAGTGCCTCCGCCATCTGGCGCTGGCACTGGCTCATGGCCTCCTGTGAGAGGGCAGCCATTTCCTGGGCCACAGACGCCGCCTGCACGGAAAGCCCCAGGCCTCGCAAACCGTTCCCCATGTCTGACACCGTCGCACCCATTGCCTCCACCGCGGACGCCACCCGTGCGGTGTCAGCTTGGGTGGCACGCATGACCGGCACCACTCCCAGCTCCTGGACGCGGGTGGACTCCTCCACCTGCGACTGCAGCCGCCGGAAGCCGCCCGTCACCCTCTTCGCTCGTCTCCGTGTCGGTGGTTGCATCGGATCTATGTGTGGGTGCGGTAACTCCAGGAACCCGGGATCCATCTGGGCGGCAGATGTTCGCTTGGGCTGGACTGCCCTCCGACCGCCCGGCCCCTCTGCTGCTCCTACCTCCACCTGCTGTACCGGGACGGCTGTGTTGTGCGCACCAGTGAGTGTACCAGATGCCTCATCACTAAAGTGCCCAACCGAGGTGAGTGTTTCTGCGATGGTGGAGGGTGTTGGTGACAGCAGTGGCGTTGTGTCATGCTCTTCGTCCCACTCTGAGTCCATGGCACTTTGGGGTGGCGGTTCGTCTCCACCCATCCACTCTGAGTCACTGTCCGGTATTTCGTCTTCCTGGGTAGTGCTGTCCCGGGTAGGGGTGTCCTGGGCAGTGCTGTCCCGGGTAGTGGTGTCCCGAGTAGTGGTGTCCCGGGTAGTGGTGTCCCGGGTAGTGGTGTCCTGGGTAGTGGTGTCCTGGGTAGTGGTGTCCTGGGTAGTGGTATCCTGGGTAGTGGTGTCCTGGCTCGGATGTGACGGGGGCCTGTGGCTGCCCCCCTCATCGCTGGGTGGTCGCTCCCGCACGTGACGGGGGTGTCGTCTCCCTGTTGCTCCAGGTCTCTCCGTCTCCCGTGGCCTCCGAGGGGCATGCTGCGGGCGTCGCATGCTGAAGGGTCCGTGTCTCTCCGTCTCCCGTGGTGTGCGAGGGGCATCCTGCGGGCGTCGCATGCTGGAGGGTGCGGGTCTCTCCGTCTCCCGTGGTGTGCGAGGGGCATCCTGCGGGCGTCGCATGCTGGTGGGTCCGGGTCTCTCCGTCTCCCGTGGCCTCCGAGGGGCATCCTGCGGGCATCGCATGCTGGAGGGTCCGGGTCTCTCCGTCTCCCGTGGCCTCCGAGGGGCATCCTGCGGGCGTCGCATGCTGGTGGGTCCGGGTCTCTCCGTCTCCCGTGGCCTCCGAGGGGCATCCTGCGGGCATCGCATGCCGGAGGGTTCGTGTCTCTCCGTCTCCCGTGGCCTCCGAGGGGCATCCTGCGGGCGGTCTGCATCTGCGGGGATGGGTGCCTGGACGTTTGGTCCTGCGATACACAATGAAGCATGCATGGTTAGACATCAGTCAGTGATCAGGTGATATGGGGGAGGGGGATATAGGGGAGGTGGGATATGGGGACGGGCTGTCGGTGGCTCACTTGCTACTACGCCCCCGACCTCTGCATCAGCAACCTCCCGGTCCTCAGGTCCGCCAGCCAGTTCCAGGGCCCTTTCCTCGTGTACGGTCAGTGGCCTCTCATCAGCGGGGCCTCCTCCAGTCCTCACATGCTCCCTATTGTTGTGTGCGCGCTTATCCTGTGGGAGGGGGGGGGGTGGTGGCAGGGGTAAAAGGCAACACTGTTAGGCAGGTATATGAATGCACGCCATCGGTTGCGCGTGCATTGCAGAGGTTAAGGTTAGGGCTGGATTCACTTGGGGATATGGGGGAGGGGGGTATATGGGGGAGGAGGGGATATGGGGGAGGGGGGATATGCGGGATATGGGGGAGGGGGGATATGGGGGAGGGGGATATGGGGAGGGGGGATATGGGGAGGGGGATATGGGGGAGGGGGATATGGGGGAGGGGGGATATGGGGGAGGGGGTGATATGGGGGAGGGGGGATATGGGGGAGGGGGGATGTGGGGAGGGGGATATGGGGAGGGGGGATATGGGGGACATGGGGGAGGGGTGGATATGGGGGATATGGGGGAGGGGAGATATGGGGGAGGGGGGATATGGGGGAGGGGGGGTATGGGGGAGGGGGGATATGGGGGAGGAGGGGATATGGGGGAGGGGGGATATGGGGGAGGGATGGTATGGGGAGGGCGGATATGGGGGATATGGGGGAGGGGGGATATGGGGGAGGGGGGATATGGGGGAGGGGGTTATGGGGGATATGGGGAGGAGGGATTTGGGGGATATGGGGAGGGGGAGATATGGGGGAGGGGGGATATGGGGGAGGGGGGATATGGGGGAGTGGAGGATATGGGGGAGGTGGGATATGGGGGATATGGGGGAGGGGGGATATGGGGGAGGGGGGATATGGGGAGGCTCATCCTGCCTGCTCTGACGAGGTCGTTCACCTTCTTGTGGCACTGGGTGCCTGTCCGTGGTGTCAGGGCCTCTGCCACTTCCCTCCAAAGACGCTGGCTGTGGCGTGGGGCAACTCTGCGGCCGTGCCCGGGATACAGGGCGTCCCTCCTCTGCTCCACCACGTCCAGGAGCGCCTCCACATCCCGTGACTCGAACCTCGGGGCTGAGCGGCTGCCAGCCATCCAGTCGGGTGTTGCGGTCGGGTGTTCCGGTCGGGTGGGGGGAGCAGTGCGGCCTTATGAGCCGTCACGCCGTGCGGCGCGTATGACGCTGCACGGCATCAACCACGTGTGCAAGCGCGGATCCTGTCACATCGCTGCTCGCCCAATTCGGGCCGGAGACCTTCGACCCATTTTTCCGACGTGACGCAAGTCGGATTTGCGCCGTTTTTTGCGCCGATCGGCGGACTTTCCGCCGATAACGGAGAATTTCGCCCCGGATGTCTGGCACAGCACCGCCAGTCTGGGCCCTCTCCCGGAGATTGTGGGAGAGCTTTTCCTGAGGAGGGGGCATCGTTATCCTTACACGTGGTTCACAGTGTTGGTGGGGTGTGTGTGAAGGATGGGTTTTGGGAGTTGAAGGGGGGAGGGGGTTGAGGAAGGATTGGGGGGGTTGAAGGCAGAAGGGGGAGGTGGAGTAGGCACTCCCGTGGTGGGAAGAAGAGATCTCGGGAGGGGGTGGGGAGGGAGGGGCGTTGGCGTCTACTCACTCGTGCAGCTCAGTGTAAGTCATTGACCTCCTTTCTGTTGTACTGGTCCTCCTGGTCACACTCCCAGAGCACACTGCCGCTGCCACCTCATCCCAGCAGCACTGGTTGCCCTGTGGCTGACCCTTCTGGATGCTCGGGGGAACAGGGCATCTCTCCTGGCCTTCACAGCATCTCGCAGCCTCCCCACATCTCCCAGAATCTTGGCGCTGATCTCCTGGGCGCCATTGTTGTGAGCTGGCTGGGGTTGGCTGCTTAAGTGCTGCTCGACCTTGTTAGCGGGGGCTTGAGACCCCATTCCCAGCGAATCAGCTGGCAAGCCTTCATTTACGGCAAAGTTCCTCTGATGAGGCCACGTCTTGAAGTTAGTACACGGGACAGGGAGGCACAGCTGTACATGTGCCGCCGATAAATGAGCTCTCCAACCTCAGAGTCCCAAGAGGACACCCGCCGAGGCACTGAAGGCCACGGGAGGAGGTAATCAGACGGCCAACTCCACCTCTGATGTGCATCCTGGGAACACACCTAGATGTTGCGGTAGATCTAGGCGGGCAAACCACATCGAGGATCACTGAGGACACTGGAGGAGGGTGGGAGGGGGTGATGTAGGGGATGGAATGGGGGGTGGGGGATGGGGGTGCTGCATCGGGAGAGTGGAAAATTGTAAAACACATTAAACCCCTTTGTGCACAACCATTATGACGCCTCTGTCAGTTTCCTCTGCAATGCAGGTTGATTTTCGATCGCTGGGCCCATCTCTCCAGGCATCTCCCCCTCCCCCTGGCACCCACCCACTCTCCGGCCGTGAACTTGTGCCTGGAGCTGTGTCCCATTCCCTTGCTGTGCGGATGTTGGCGGCTTCGTGCGTGTGTGGTGTTGCCTCCCGCAGTGTTCAAGCACAGTGTCCATGCATCAAGGTGTGATTGGGATGACTCTCAGCTACACAACTCCAGCCCCGCACACTGAGGATGGCAACACAGCCACAGCCCTGCTGCCCGAAAGCATGCTGGAAACCTCAAGGTCCTGGTACCCAGGGGATGCCTGCCTTGGCCATCTTTGGCAACAGGCGTGGATCTCAGCTGTGGGCCTTGGAGATACACCTAGTCGGAGCAGGAGGGTGAGGAAGACTAAGAAACAATAGACACTTAGTGGGCACAGGTGAACCTTGGCATGAGTAGAGATAAGTCACCATTGTAATAACTAGCAAGCATTAAAAAGCACTTTGATCACCCATAAAGAACCTCCACAATGACATGTCAAGCTGCCACGCTTTGCCAATCCCCATGCAAAATTGGTGCTTCATCCTTGTACATTGTGAGAATGGCAGTGCTTGTTTCTCCCTTCTCCCACACTGACAATGCAGTAAAGCTGCACCACTCCTGGCAAAGCACCCCCCCCCCCGACCCCACCCTTTCAATCCCCCTTCTATCGAAGGTGACCCCTTCCCCCAACCCACACCAATGCTCAGGCCTCTCATTTGTGCCAACATTCTCTATGAACGAGGATACCATTGGCTGAAAATGTGTGAGAGTCTGTCCACCTTGTCAAGAGGTGGCAAAATACATTGGGACCCCTGACCTTGGCAGAGACCATAGCAGCTCAGATGTGTAATTTTGCCTCTCTGGGTCCCAAGATCACCCCGTTCAGTGGCATGTCTCACTCATCTCTCTGTCAGACAGGAGTCAAACATTTCGCAGAGGTTAAGGTGACCATCACTCTGTTCTCACTGAAACTCATCGCCATTCTCCTGCAGTCAATTTAGCACCCTGCCTATGAATGGAGCGACCATTTCAATGACCTCCCGCAGGCCCCACAATAGTGAGAAGTTGTGTGACCCCACGTTGGAAGAGATCTTTGCAATGATATGTATATATGTAGACAAGTAATGGGTTTAATTACTACACCTCAGTGCAATACAAACATTAGAGGGCACCACTAGTTCCCAGTATAAGTATAAGGGTCGGGACTCTCCGATATCCTGGCCAAGTGTTGACGCCAGCCTCAAAACCAGAGCAAGTGACGCCAGCGTCAATGGGCGTCCAGGTCCAGTCATTCACCCCTGCCTCAGTGTGCTGTGCGCTGCTCCGGTGGCAAAAGTTGGCCCTATCCGGTCAGCACGGGACTACACATGCACATGCCACGGCCGGCGCAGGTCCGCGCATGTGCGCCGTGGCCGTCCACCAGGCAATAGGACGGAGCCCTATAGGGGCCCTGCGCGGAGGAACATAGGCCCGCCCTGAATTAGCGTGCCCGCCGATCGGTTGCCCCCGATCGCGGGCCTGGCCACCGTGGAGGCCCCCCCCGAATTCGGCCCCACCCCCCACACCGGACGGCCCCCACAGCCCGAACGCCGAGATCGCGGCGGGTAGGACCATACGCAAACGACGCCGGCGGAGCTCGGCAGGCACTCTGCCCGTCGAGCGTGCAGAATCGCCGGGGGGGCTGCTTTCAACGGCGGGCTCGGAGAATCCCGGCCAAGATCTCAGGGAATGTTGGGTACTAGTCAGTTGAGTGTCAGCAGAGAGAGAGATAGATCACAGCATAGTTAAGATTAGATAGAAGCAGCATGTGTAGTTTAATTAGTTATTACTTAAATATAGATTACTTTATTAATAGTTATAGTTCTGTGGAGTGTGCAAACTCAATATCAATTAATTGTTATTCAATAAATCAGTTTTGCTTTAAGTTAGAGATTGGTGGTTTCTTTATGGTCACACCATCAGACCATTCTGGATTATGAAGCCAAGAATAACGATATATTACCAAAGAGTAATATAACAGTCTTCACACCCTGTTATGGGCCGAGGTTTAGAGAACCCCAAAGTGTATCATGGAGTTCACCTGACCCACAACGTTTAATAGATTGTGGTATGCGGAGCACATGGCCCACTCTACAGGTGTGGTACAGCAGAAATGGAAAAGTGTTTTTTAAAGCAAAACAATATTTTTTCTATGAACTCAAGTTAACCTTTTTATAACATACAGTGAACATCTTAGCAACCATTAATTCAAATACAACCCCCAAAGAATACAACACTAAGTAATCCTTTAAGCTTTCCTTTTCACATCCATAAGACTTAAAACAAAACCTTTTAACAGAAGCACCTCAGGTTTAAATTCACAACTGAGAACAGTTACCACATTGAAAACCCCAAATGAACATTCATAAGCTTGCAGAGATTCACACACATCCTGCTGTGATTTCAGCTTCTCCAAAACTAAAATGAAACCAAACCCACCCTGCAGCAAAAAGCCTAAAGCGAAAGTAAAAGGTTGACAGACAGCCCAGCTCCACCCACTCTCTGACATCACTGCAGTAATAAATACCTGTTTCTTAAAGGTACTCTCACTACAGATATTTATATACACACCCATTTATAAACACCCATTTCTTAAAGGTACTCTCACATGACACCCTAGTCCAGGTTCTTTCCCTGCTGCAGTGCAGGTTGTGCAGAGTGCAGCAAACCATTATGATACAGGACATCCTCTGGGGGCATTATTGGAGGGCTCACCACGACCTGTCCAGGCACCGGACTCGGATTGTGAGCAGTCCAATCGCCTGCTTGACCAGGACATTCATTGTCACATGTGCCTCATTGTAGCAAGTCTCAGCGAGTGTTTGTGTCCTCTGGACTGGCGCATCAGCCACTTCCTCAGTGGGTGCCTTTTGTCCCCAAGGAGCCATCCCTCTAGCTACTGTTCTCCCTCAAAAACAACTGGGATCTGCAAGTGCCCCAAGATGTAACTCTCATGGACATTCCTCGGGAAACGGGCACGCACCTGCATGATGCGCATCATGTGATCACAGATTAGCTGGTCATTAAGGGAGTGGTATCCCTAGCAGTTCAAAAATTATGCCCCTGTTGCCATGAAAAATGCAGAGCCACGTGGGTGCAGTCGATGACACCCTGCACCTGGGGCATGCTTGCTATACGGGCGAAGCCCATGTTCCTCCTGTCCAGGCTTGCCTGGTCCTGGCCCAAGTTAATGTACATGTGGGCACTCACACATAACACAACTGTGATCTCCTTTCTGCACTGTTGACTGGAATATGCCGCAAAGATCACCCATGCAGCCTAGAAATGAGTCACTGGTGCGGTTCAGAGCGGCAATAACCTTCAGGATCACAGGCAATGGGTGACCTCCCAGTCCATGTGGTGTCAACCCTTACATCACCTGACACAGGTGGTTCACCGTTCCCCAAGAAAGATGCAGTCTTCTCCAGCACTGGACCTCTGAAATCTGGAGGTAGGAGGTTCTTCATCGGAACACCCATGACCAGTTGTTTCTCCTCCAATCTGTAGCCATCTGTAGCCCTGCTCCCATAAGATCAACAGTCCCTGCCTCCCCCTCCTCTGCAGCAGGGCGTTGGTCCTGGCCTTGCGCAGCAGTATGTTGATGGTGCTGCTGCTGGCCAAACACAATCAAAAGAATTGCCAGCTCGACTGGCTCCATGATTCTCCAGAATCAAAAACTGAAAGAAAGAGAACAACAAAGTGAATGATGGGGAGTCCTGACAATGCCCTGACACACATTAGCCTCTTCACCACAGTTGCTCTCTCAACCTCACCTGAAGGAAGTGCTTCGATCCTTGAGACCCTCAGCGGTCTGTGCTCCCCCCCCATGGACAAGGAGTGAGGGCAGTTAAGAACATCCTATGGACCTGCGTTCTAACCTCATGGGGGAAGCAGAGGCTGCCCCCCATCATTCCATGAACGGGGTGACTAATGAGTGAATTCATCATAACGCCTTTTATTAGGGGCCACATCTGTGTGATCTCTCTGTTATGTCGACATGGGTATGAGCCTTGGTGTTCAATGCTATGTGGCGTACACATGCATTGCATTGCTGACAAAATTGGCACAATTGTCTCATTAAGGAAGAGACACGTGGCTGATTAGGCCCCTGGTTTTTCCTTGTGGCACATCTGATGAATGTGAAAACTTGAACTTCCATACAGCGCATGCCCTCTCTCTACTCAGTGTTGCCCGAGTGTGGGGGCTCATTCTCACTGCACTTCATTCTTCAGGCCTCATGAAGCTGGAAAACACCCGTTGTCAGAGACCCCCACTCTGGCTATGCAGCCAGGCATCTAAACGGACCCCATGCAGGGAACTCACAGTCGCCCCCTGTGCTGAGCCTGTGGATTCACCTCCTCCCATCCAATATCCAGCTGCCACTCTGGTGGGGCAATCCCCCCGTCATTAAACAACCACAAGCCCAGCAAGAAGGGCACGTGAAGCGCCGCCTGCATACCAGCTATCAGGCTCCTTAAACCTAGACACTCACAACCATGGAGAGCCGCTAAAGCCTGCGAGCGACCCTCATCCCTGAGATGCTGATATTGAACACACTCTTCAGGCCCTGGGTTGCAATCACCTGTGTCCCCTGCATCCTCTCCGGTGCCCCCTCTGCATTGGGCACCATAAAGACTGATGGCGACCTGAGTGCCCATCACCAATATCTCCTTCAGAGGTGAGGTCACCAGGTTCTCATTTTTATATAGCCGTTGTGAATCACGTTGGCATTATGTTATGCCAGCGATCGATGAATATTCAGTCAGGGAGGTGGAAATTCCCAGTAAGAGCGCTTGCTCATGATATGCTCATGCATTAAGAGCAGAATCCCAACCTTCTGTGATGGGATTCTCATTACGTCACTGGCAAGAGCACGGAAAATCGGAAAATGCGATCTTGCCAGGGAGAATCGCGTATCTTCCACCCACATCACCATTCTCACTGATGGCTAATGCAGGCTCAAAATTCCACCTGAAGAATGGTGACTCAGGAACTTTATATGGTACAGTATCACAACAGAACGTAATATTTCCAAGGGAAGCATGAGACATTAATTGAAAAATTCTGTGCTGTAAGCTAATTAACAATTAACTGAAATTGTTTTCAACCTTGAAAGACATTTTAAAATGAAGATGAGATACTAAACAGGACAATTTCACCACTGAAATATGCAGCATATTGTAAGGTAAAATGCATAAGGTAAATAACTGGAGATATTCTCAAATTTTCTAAAGCTGTATATCCGTTTTCCCTATTTAGATAAAAAATTACCGTATCTCTGTCAAACTTTGGAAGAACCATAATACTCATACCCACAGGATAGATTAGCACATTAGTCACAGTGCAATATTCCCTCAACATGGTTTTCATCTGGCTGGGAAGAGAACATCCTCTTCCCTATGTAATGAGGATATTCTCTTGATTTCACACAAGTAAGTCCTGCACACCAACCAGAAAGACAACTGCTGAGGCCACTGTGACATTTTCTATTGCAAGGCATTTTACAATGTATTCCAATCCCTATACACATAATGGTTCTAGAAGTCCATCATACCTCCGATGTTCAAGCTTTGGGATTTTGACAGGAAAAGTGAAGAGCTGGGACCGATACATTCTCAATGATAGATTACTTTATGCTGCAGTAACCTTGAAGACAATCATTCCTGCAGTAGAGATGGGTTCCTGTCATCCATCAGTACCTACAATGAAATAGGAATAGCAATATGGAAACAGGCCATTTGGTCCAACCAGTCCATGGTAAAATTTCTTCTCCATGTGAGCAGTAGTGCTAAACCAATGTGCTTGCTCTGCTCCCATATCCCTTTAATCCCCCTTTCCTCTCAAACCTATTTTTAAACTTACATGGCCTCTGCCGTTGGGGCATTCACAGTGTCACAACTATTCATGTAAAAACATTTCTCTTGCTCTCTGACTTAAGCCACTTATATGTAGTATATATAGAAACATAAAAACTAGGAACAGGAGTAGGCCATTCAGCCCTTCAAACCTGTTCATTCAATATGATCATGGCTGATTATCTATCTCAATGCCATATTCCTGCTTTCTCACCATACCCCTTGATTCCATTAAAATCTTATTAAAAATCTATCTCTTTCTTGAATATATTCAGTGACTTGGCCTCCACAGCCTTCTGTGGTAGAGAATTCCACAGATTCACTACCCTTTGAGTGAAAAAATGTTTACTCATCTCAGTCCTAAATAGTTTATCCCGTATCATGGGACTGTGTCCCCGGTTCGAGATTCCCAACTAGGGAAAACATCCACCCTGCATTTGGTCTTCCCTGCTCTATTAGAATTTTATACATTTCAATCAGGTTTCCTCTCGTCCTTCCAACTGTACGTTTACCGTGGTTTTATATAGATTCGTCATTGTACTGTAATTTTATATTCCTTGGGGTAGAATTTTGCCTTGGACAGTGGTGCAAAATTGGATCATCCATCCATTATACATGCAAACATACAAATTAAGAGCAGCAATCGGCCACTCGGCCCTTCGAGCCTTCTCTGCCATTCAATAAGGTTATGGCTGCTGTGATTTCAACCTCAACTCCTCATTCCTACCTACTCCCGATTAGCAACGATATATCTACCTCTGTGTTAAAGATATTCAAGGACTCCAATTCTACCACTTGATGAGGAAGAAAGTTCCAAAGACTCATGATCCTCAGGAGAAACAAATTCTCCTTGTCTCTGTCCTAATTGGCGACTCCCTTCTTTTAAAAAAATTGGCACCTAGTACTAGATTTTCCCACAAGAAGAAAAATCCCTGTCAAGACCCCTCAGGATCTTATATGTTTCAATCAAGTCACCTCTTACTCTTCTAACCTGCAGTGGATACAAGCCCAGTCTGTCCAACGGTTCCTCATAAGACAACTTGCCCATTCCAGGTATTAGATTCGTGCAGGTTCTCTGCACTGCTTCCAAAGCATTTACACCCTTCCTTAAATAAAGAGACCAGTACTGTACACAGTACTCCAGATGTGGCCTCACCAATGTCCTATATAACTGAAGCATAACCTCCCTACATTTGTAATCAATTGTCTTACAATAAATGAGAACATTTTAATAGCTTTCCGAATTATTTGCTGTACCTGCATACTAGCCTTTTGCGATTCATGCACCTGGGCCCCAAGGTCCCTTTATATCCCAGAGCTCTGCAATCTCTCACAATTTAGTTAATAGGCTTTATTTTCATCTTTCCTGTCAAAATGGACAATTTTCAACTTTCCCACATTATACTCAATTTGCCAAATCTTTGCCCATTTATTTAACCTACCGATCCCTTTGTAACCTCCTTCATGTCCTCATCACAACTTACTTTCCTTCATATCTTTGTGTCTTCAGTAAATTTGGCAACCACCCCTTCTATCCCTTTCTCCAAATCATCTATATAAATTGTAAAGAGTGAGGCCCCAGGACTCATCCCTGTAACACACCACTGTTACATTTTGCCAACCAGAAAACAGCCCATATATGGCTCCCTTTGTTTCCTGTTAACGAGCCAATCTTTGATCCACCTCCTACAACACAAACTTTTATTTTTCGCAATAACCTTTGATGTGGCACCATATCAAATGTTTTCTGGAACATTCACTGGTTCCCCTTCATCACAGCATATGGGACGTCTTCAAAGAAGTCCAATATATTTGTTAAACATGGTTTCCCTTTCACAAAACCATGTTAACTCTGATTACCTTGAATATTTCCTGGTGTCCTGTTATAATAGCTTCTAACATTTTCCCTGTGACAAATGATAAGCTAACCAGCCTATAGTTTCCTGCTTTCTGTCTCCCTCCCTTTTTGCATGAAGGAATTACATTCACTATTTTCCATTCTAAAGGAACCTTCTCCAAACCAAGGAATTTTGGAAAGCTACGCAGCACCAACAATTTGTTCAGTCGCACTTTTCTGGTGTAATCCTCCCTCCCTTCCATTTTTTTTGATTTACAGCTGTTTCTGGGATGTTACTTGTATCCCCTGTGATAAAGATTGATGCAAAATACCTGTTCAGTTCATCTGCCATCTCCCTATTTTCCATTATTCATTCCCCAGACTCAGTGTCTATGGGACCAATGGTCACTTTTCTTTTTGAAATAAATGCAGAAACTCTTACTCTCTGCCTTCATGGTAGCATAGTGGTTAGCACTGTGGCTTCACAGATCCAGGGTCCCAGGTTTGATTCCCTGCTGGGTCACTGTCTGTGCGGAGTCTGCATGTTCTCCCCGTGTCTGTGTGGATTTCCTCCTGGTGCTCCGGTTTCCTCCCACAGTCCAAAGATGTGCAGGTTAGGTGGATTGACCATGATAAATTGCCCTTAGTGTCCAAAAAGGTTAGGAGGGGTTATTGGGTTATGGGGATAGGGTGGAAGTGAGGGCTTAAGTGGATCGGTGCAGACTCGATGGGCCAAATAGCCTCCTTCTGCACTGTATGTTCTATGTTTATATTTATTTTGGGGAGAAAATATTGTTATTATAATTTTTAGTAAAATATATACAAAACATACAATAGCACAGAATAACAATCAAATAGTAAGAAACCCCTCCCAGATTAATTCCTCCCCCCACTCAACCTCCCCCACCCCGCAAACAGCTAACACTGACTAGCTCTTTAAAGTACATTATAAACGCTCACCATTTACCATTAAACCTTCCACTGACACTCTCACGGTAAATTTAAACTTCTCGAGGTGCAATAATTCCATCAAGTCCCCCAGCCACACTGGGGCACTTGGTGATGTAGTTGACCTCCAGCCCAAGAAGATCTGCCTCCTTGCCACCAGGAGGCAAAGGCCAGGACATCCGCCCCCATCCGGAGCTCCGGCACAACCAGAATCCCAAAAATCGCTGCTAATGGGGGAAGGTTCCAACCCAATATTCAGGATTGCCAACATGGTCTCAAAAAAGGACCTCCAGAAGCCTCCATTAGATTTGAGCATGATCAGAACATGTACACGTGGTGTGCTGGCCCCCCCACCCCCCTGAACACCGAACACATCTATCATCCACGGTTTCAAAAAATCAACTCATTCTAGCCTTCGTGAGGTGAGCCCAGAACACCACTTTTAGCTGGATGAGACTCAGCCTTGCACAAGACAAGGTAAAATTCACCCTCCTCAGTGCCTCATTCCAAACTGACCCTCCAACATCGGCCCCAATTCTTCCATCCACTTTTCCTTCATACCCTCAACTGAGCACATCTCTTCCTCTACTATCCATTAGTATATACCCGACATGTTGGCTTACCTCTGAGCCCAAGCAGGATAAGATGCTCTCGAGCAAGGTAGAAGGCTGCTTCACCGATTAAGCAGAGAAGTACTTTTTTGACAGAAGATGAAGTCACAGGAGATTAGAGGTGAGCTGGCAATATGGATACAGAACTGGCTCAGTCATAGAAGACAGAGGAAGGGTGCTTTTCTGAATGGAGGGCTGTGACTAGTGGTGTTTCGATGGGATCAGTGCTGGGACCTTTGGTGTTTGTAGTATATATAAATGATTTGGAGGAAAATGTAACTGGTCTGATTAGTAAATTTGTGGATGACACAATGTTTGGTGGAATTATGGATAGCGATGAAGACTGTCAGTGGATACAGTAGGATATACGATTGGTTGGAAACTTGGACAGAATGATGGCAGATGGAGTTTAATCTGGATAAATGTGAAGTATTGCATTTCGAAGGTCTAATACCACTGGGAAATATACAGTGAATGGCAGAACCTTAAGAGTATTGACAGGCAGAGGGATCTGGTTGTGCAGGTCCACAGTCACTGAAAGTGACAACGCAGATGGAGAAGGTAGTCAAGAAGGCTTACGACATGCTTGCCTTCATCAGCTGAGGCATTGAGTATAAAAATTGGCAAGTCATGCTGCAGCTGTATGGAACCTTAGTCAGGACACACTTGGAATATGGTGTTCAATTCTGGTCTTCACACTCCCAGAAGGATGTGGAGGTTTTGCAGAGGGTACAGAAGACGTTTACCATGATGTTGCCTGGTATGGAGGGTATTAGCTATGAGGAGAGGTTGGATAAACTCGGTTTGTTATCACTGGAACAACGGAGGTTGAGGGGTGATCTGATAGAAGTGAGGGGCATGGACAGAGTGGATAGTCAGAAGCTTTTTCCCAGGGTGGAAGAGTCAATTACTAGGGGACATAGGTTTAAGGTGTGAGGGGCAAAGTTTAGAGGAGATTCGTGAGGAAAATCTTTCGCACAGAGGGTAGTGGGGTGCCTGGAACCTGCTGCAAGAGGAGATGGTGGAAGCAGGTATGATAGTGACATTTAAGGGATGTCTTGACAAATTCATGAATAGGATGGGAATGGAGGCATACGGTCCCTGGAAGTGTAGAGGTTTGTAGGTTAGACGAGCAGCATGGTCGGTGCAGGCCTGGAGAGCTGTAGGGCCTGTTCCTGTGCTGTAATTTTCTTTGTTCTGTGTCCATTTCTTTTAGTTGGGAAAACTTTGTCAACTATTCTCACAACCCTCTTCTAAGCCTCTCAGCTACCTAACAAAAGTCAGTTTTCTCCCTATGAGCCTTTTTTTTGGGGTCAGGTTCACCAATGGATCCAGCTCTCAAAATCTACAGGGCTGTAGTTAAAACTTTTATTCCATTTTTTCTGAACAGATGGAGGTATTCTCCACCAAAAACCTCAGACCCTCGCTGCCTGCAGTCCACCAGTGCAGGGATCACCTGGGAGTGGTAGGATCAGAGGGATGGGATAGGATTGGGGGCTAGGATTGGAGGAAGACAAGGATGGAAGGGTGGGTAGGAAGGGGGGATTAAGGTTTGGGGAGGGGTTTGGGATGGGTTGTGGGGTTCGGGTGGTCAGCCAGGCAGGTTGGGATGGTCAGAGGGCAGTTGGAGGGATGGTTGGGAGGATTGTCTGGTATAGGGTGTAGCCAGGAGGTTTGGAGGGTAGTTGGGTGGTGGGGAGGGTAGTCGAGTGGGCGTTTTGGGGGTTCAGTGTCATATAGAAGTGGTTTTAATTCTTTGAACCTTTCCTGGGTAACAATTCTACTGAGAGAGTCAGAACCATTCAAAGCTCCTGATTTATTTGTCATTGGCAAATAGGGTTAAGGAAGGCATTGGCAAATAGGGGTAAGGAAAATCCCAAAGCTTTTTACACGTACATAAAAAACAAGAGGGTAGCCAGGGAAAGGGTTGGCCCACTGAAGGGTAGACAAGGGAATCTATGTGTGGAGCCAGAGGAAATGGGTGAGGTACTAAATGAATACTTTGCATCAGTATTCACCAAAGAGAAGGAATTGGTGGATGTTGAGTCTGGAGAAGGGTGTGTAGATAGCCTGGGTCACATTGAGATCCAAAAAGACGAGGCGTTGGGCGTCTTGAAAAATATTAAGGTAGATAAGTCCCCAGGGCCTGATAGGATCTACCCCAGAATACTGAAGGAAGCTAGAGAGGAAATTGCTGAGGCATTGACAGAAATCTTTTGATCCTCACTGTCTTCAGGTGATGTCCCGGAGGACTGGAGAATAGCCAATGTTGTTCCTCTGTTTAAGAAGGGTAGCGAGGATAATCCAGGGAACTACAGGCCGGTGAGCCTTATGTCAGTGGTAGGGAAATTACTGGAGAGAATTCTTCAAGACAGGATCTACTCCCATTTGGAAGCAAATGGATGTATTAGTGAGAGCCAGCATGGTTTTGTGAAGGGGTGGTTGTGTCTCACTAACTTGATAGAGTTTTTCGAGGAGGTCACAAAGATGATTGATGCAGGTAGGGCAGTGGATGTTGTCTATATGGACTTCAGTAAGGCCTTTGACAAGGTCCCTCATGGTAGACTATTACAAAAGGTGAAGTCACACGGGATCAGGGGTGAGCTGGCAAGGTGGATACAGAACTGGCTATGTCATAGAAGGCAGAGAGTAGCAATGGAAGGATGCTTTTCTAATTAGAGAGCTGTGACTAGTGGTGTTCCGCAGGGATCAGTGCTGGGACCTATGCTGTTTGTAGTATATATAAATGAAAATGAAAAATGAAATGAAATGAAAATCACTTATTGTCACAAGTAGGCTTCAAATGAAGTTACTGTGAAAAGCCCCTAGTCGCCACATTCCGGCGCCTGTTCGGGGAGGCTGTTACGGGAATTGAACCGTGCTGCTGGTTTGGAAGAAAATATAACTGGTCTGATTAGTAAGTTTGCAGACGACACAAAGGTTGGTGGAATTGCAGATAGCGATGAGGACTGTCAGATGATACAGCAGGATTTAGATTGTTTGGAGACTTGGGCGGAGAGATGGCGGATGGAGTTTAATCCGGACAAATGTGAGGTAATGCATTTTGGAAGGTCTAATGCAGGTAGGGAATATACAGTGAATGGTAGAACCCTCATGAGTATTGAAAGTCAGAGAGATCTAGGAGTACAGGTCCACAGGTCACTGAAAGGGGCTACACAGGTTGAGAAGGTAGTCAAGAAGGCATACGGCATGCTTGCCTTCATTGGCCGGGGCATTGAGTATAAGAATTGGCAAGTCATGTTGCAGCTGCATAGAACGTTCGTTATGCCATACTTGGAATATAGTGTTCAATTCTGGTCGCTACACTGCCAGAAGGATGTGGAGGCTTTAGAGAGGGTGCAGAAGAGATTTACCAGAATGTTGCCTGGTATGGAGGGCATTAGCTATGAGGAGTGGATGAATAAACTCGGTTTGTTCTCACTGGAACGACGGAGGTTGAGGGGCGACCTGGTAGAGGTCTACAAAATTATGAGGGGCATAGACAGAGTGGATAGTCAGAGGCTTTTCCCCAGGGTAGAGGGGTCAATTACTAGGGGGCATAGGTTTAAGGTGAGAGGGGCAAGGTTTAGAGTAGATATACGAGGCAAGTTTTTTACACAGAGGGTAGTGGGTGCCTGGAACTCGCTACCGGAGGAGGTGGTGGAAGCAGGGACGATAGTGACATTTAAGGGGCATCTTGACAAATACATGAATAGGATGGGAATAGAGGGATACGGACCCAGGAAGTGTAGAAGATTGTAGTTTAGTCGGGCAGCATGGTCGGCATGGGCTTGGAGGGCCGAAGGGCCTGTTCCTGTGCTGTACATTTCTTTGTTTGTTCTTTGTAAATCGCGTATTGAATGGTTCCCACAGCAAGATAATTGCCCGATGGAAGTTTGAACTTCATTCAGTGCTCGTGGCAAACAGAGAAAATTCTGAGATGTACAGGAGAAAACAAAGAATTCTATACAGTATATGTCACCGCTTCTGTTGAAATATTTCAGCAAATTGCAACTAGATACGCTTCAGGCAAAAAAAACCCGAGATGATAAAAACAACTCAGACACCAGGGGCGTGATTCTCCCCGACCCGGCGGGGTGGGGGGTTCCGACGTAATGGAGTGGCGGGGACCACTCCGGCGTCGGGCCGCCCCAAAGGTGCGGAAGTCTCCGCACTTTTAGGGGCCAAGCCCCCACCTTGAGGGGCTAGGCCCGTGCCAGAGTTGTCTCTGCTCCGCCGGCTGGTGGGAAAGGCCTTTGGCGCCATGCCAGCCGGCGGCGAAAGGTCTTCGCTGGGCGACGCATGCGCGGGAGCGTCAGCAGCTGCTGACGTCATCCCCGCGCATGCGCAGGGAAGGGGGTCTCTTCCGCCTCCGCCATAGTGAAGACCATGGAAGAAAAAGAGTGCCCCCATGGCACAGGCCCGCCCGTGGAACGGTGGGCCCCGATCGCGGGCCAGGCCACCGTGGGGGCACCCCCCATGGCTAGATCGCCTCGCGCCCCCCCCCCCAGGACACCGGAGTCTGCCCGCGCCGCCTTGTCCCGCCGTTCAAAAGGTGGTTTAATCCACACCGGCGGGAGAGGGTTGACAGCGGCGGGACTTCGGCCCATCGCGTGCCGGAGAATCGTTGGGGGTGGGCCCGCCTACCGGCGCGATTCCCGCCCCCGCCGACCGGCGCGGCGCGATTCCCGCCCCCGACAAATCTCTGGTGGTGGAGAATTCGGGACATGGCGGGGGCAGGATTCACGCCAGCCACCGCCGATTCTCCGACCTGGTGGGGGGTCGGAGAATCGCGCCTCAGGATACCAGTAATTTGTCCATGCAAGAAAAAAAAATTACCTTGAGCTGAAAAGGTGGCCACATCCTGTTATGCGCCAGGGTTTAGAGAACCCCAAAGTGTATCATGGAGTTCACCTGACCCACAACTTTTAATAGATTGTGGTTATGAGGAGCACACAGGCCTACTTTATAGGTGGGATGCAGTAGAGATCTACAGTACTTTTCAATTAAAACAATGTTTATTTATGAAACCAGTTAACACTTTATACACCCACAGTAACCATCTTAACAACTCTCAACACCAATAAATCCCCCAAAGAATACAGTACTCTATAAGTAACTCTTAATCTTTCCTTGC
This sequence comes from Scyliorhinus torazame, assembly GCF_047496885.1. Classification (NCBI taxonomy): domain Eukaryota; kingdom Metazoa; phylum Chordata; class Chondrichthyes; order Carcharhiniformes; family Scyliorhinidae; genus Scyliorhinus; species Scyliorhinus torazame. The sequence goes on from NC_092708.1 coordinate 104,875,920, forward strand.
AACATCCATAAGACAAAAAAGAACCCTTTTTACAGAAACGCATCAGGTTTAACTTCTCTACTGAGAGCAGTTATCACTTTGAAATCAACAAATGAACATTATTTAGCTTGCAGAGATTCATACACATCTTACTGTGACTGCAGCTTCTCCAAATCTAAAACAAAACTAAACACACCCTGTAGCAGACAGCCCAAAGCGAAAGTAAAAGCAGACAGACAGCTCAGCTCCACCCACACTCTGACATCACTAGTAAACACCCATTTCTTAAAGATACATCCAATACAGCTATTTTATAAACACTCATTTCTTAAAGGTACAGCTATTCGATAACACCTATTTCTTAAAGGTACTCTCACATGACAATCCTCCTTTCTGCAAAGATGCCAATACTGCCTTCAGTTGCACTGATACTGGTCGGTAAAATATTTCATGTCATTTTTAAAATTGAGAATGGCATACAACAGTCTCAGATGAATCACTGCATTGTAACAACACATGTAAGCAAGATCCTTGGTCATGGGGGATAATCCAGTGGCATAGACTGATAATCCTGAGAAGGTAGGTTCAAATTCTACCATGACCAACCAAAAATTTGGATTTCAACAGAACCAGGAAATAAAAAAAGAACTGATTTCAAAACGACCTGTTGGAATGCCATAAACAGCCACTGGCTGACATTTTCCAGTTCTAATCACCTGAAACGTTTGTTCTGTTTCTCTCTCCAGAGATGTTGCCAGACCTTCTGAGTACTTCCACCATTTTCCGTTTCAGATTTTGAGCATCCACGTTTTGCTTTTGGCTAGATAATGTCCTTCAGGGAATAAAGCCTACTGTCCTGACTTGACATGCTCTGCAAGTTACTCCAATCCCGCACTGACATGAGTGACTCTGAAAGCCCCTTGTACATAGCTGAGCAAATCTATTCTCTTCCCTTCGAATCACCCCTTTGAATGCCTCCGACTGCTCTGACACTGATGTACCCTCAATTAGCTGTCCCCAGTCTACTTTTGCTCATCACTCTTCAGTTAAGTAAAGTTGGCTTTGCACCAATTTAGAACTTCAAATCCTGTTTTAGCTTTGTCCTTTTCGGTAATTCTGTTAAAACTAACTGAATTCTGATCACTACTACCAAAATGCTATCCCACTGTCATTCCTTCCACCTGCCCAGCTTCCTCACTTGAACTGTGCCTTCTATTGTTGGACTTGCTGCATGCGGCCCAAAAAACGTTATCCTGAATGCACTTAAGGATTATATTCCTTCCATTCCTTTCACACTAAAACTATCCCAGTTAGCAGTTAGTAAAAGGGTAGTTAAAATCCCCAACTGTTACTGCCCTATTGTTTTTCAGTTCTCAGAGGTTTTCCCACATATTTTCTCTTCTATCTCTGTCTGATTCGGGCCTTGGGTCACTGTCTTTGTGGTGTTTGCACTTCCTCCCCGTGTTTGGGTGGGTTTCCTCTGGGTGCCCGGTTTCCTCCCACAATCCACCAGGTTAGGTAGATTGGCCATGATAAATTGCCCCTTAGTGCTCAAAAAACATATGTAGGTTAGGTTAAGGGGTTATTGGGATAGGGCAAAGGAATGAGCTTCGGTGGCGTACTCTACCAGAAGGTCAGTGCAGACTCGATGGGCCGAATGGCCTCTTTCTGCACTGTAGGAATTCTGTGAATCTGTGATTCCGTGAATTCTACTCTGTTATTGTTTGGGGGTCTATTGTGCACTCCCAGCAGTGTGACTGCCTCTGAAGATCAATCCATATGGTCTCAATTGATGGTCTAACATATCATTCCTCCACATAGTGGTGATTGCTTCGCTAACCAAATTTGCCACCCCCCCACTCTTCCCTTGTTATCCCTCTCTCTAACTTGTCTGAAAACCCTGGATTCAGGAATATTAAACTGCCATTCCTGTCCATTTTTAAGCCACGTTTCTTTAAAAGTTCTGATATCTGTTTCGATCTGTGCCCTCAGTTCATCCGATTTATTTGTCATACTCATTGCATTGAAATACCTTGAGTACTACCAAGCTCTTTTTTTCATTTCCTATGTCCTCCTGTCTTCCAGAGTCACTCACTAGTTTTCTGCCTTTCATTTCCATTTTTGACCCATCTGAGTCAACACTCAGGTTTCCACCCTTGCCTCCACAAGAACAAAACTAATTTAAACCCTCCCTACAGCAATAGCAAACCTTCCAGAAGGATATTGGGCCTGACCTTATTGAGGTGCAACCCATCTTGTACCGGTCCCAACTCCCCCAGAACCGGTCCCGATGCCCCAGGAATGTGAATCTCTCCCTCCGACAACATCTCTCCAGCCACACATTCATCAGAACTAACCTATTTTTATGCTCACCAGAACATGGCAGGATAGAAATCTGTAGGTTTGTACCTCGGAGGTTTGTCTTTTAATGGCTCACCCCGTTCCCTAAAAGCTGCTTTCAGGACCTCTTTCCTCTTTCTACCTATGTTGTTTGTACCAATTTGAACCATAAACACCGGCAGTTCACCCTCCCCCTTAAGAAAGTCATGCAGCTGCTCTGTGATTTCCTTGACTCTGGCACAAAGACATAACATACTATCCCCGAGTCCTTCCTTCCCGCCTATGCAACTATGTCTTGAACTTGTCTTTTCCTTCACTCTCCTGAGGCACCTTCACCCTCATAAGCATCCAAAATGGAAAACCGGTTGGTGAGCAAGATAGACTCATAGGACATCTGCACTGTCTGCCTGGTGCTCCTAGACGTCCCAGAGGCTACCCATTCCCTCACTGTCTGAATACTCTTAACCTGTGGTGTGACCACTTCCCTAACCATGCTATCCATGGAGTCCTTAGTGTCACAGATGCACAGTGACTCCAGCCACCATTGAGTTTCGAAACCCAGAGTTCAAGTTTCTGCAGCTGGTGACACTCCCTGCATATGTGTCATCTAGGCTATGTGAAGTTTCCCCACATGCCACAGGATGGGAATTCCACACAGATGAGCTGCTCTGCCATAGCCCAAGCTTACTTTTCAACTAGGAAGTCTACCTGGCCAGGTGTACGTCACTTATATGCAGTCATGAACCCGAATGCACATATTTCTTGCTTGTGGAGAACTTAACAAAGAACAACAACAAAGAACAAAGAAATGTACAGCACAGGAACAGGCCCTTCGGCCCTCCAAGCCCGTGCCGACCATGCTGCCCGACTAAACTACAATCTTCTACACTTCCTGGGTCCGTATCCTTCTATTCCCATCCTATTCATATATTTGTCAAGATGCCCCTTAAATGTCCCTATCGTCCCTGCTTCCACTACCTCCTCCGGTAGCGAGTTCCAGGCACCCACTACCCTCTGCGTAAAAAACTTGCCTCGTACATCTACTCTAAACCTTGCCCCTCTCACCTTAAACCTATGCCCCCTAGTAATTGACCCCTCTACCCTGGGGAAAAGCCTCTGACTATCCACTCTGTCTATGCCCCTCATAATTTTATATACCTCTATCAGGTCTCCCCTCAACCTCCTTCGTTCCAGTGAGAACAGACCGAGTTTATTCAATCGCTCCTCATAGCTAATGCCCTCCATACCAGGCAACATTCTGGCAGGGAGGGAGCACTTAAAGCTGGTGAGCTGGCATCTTCATTAGCATGCATGACATGCAAATGCATACAAAAGGGCTGCCTGATACTGGTCATTGGGAAGATCGATCTGCCTTTAGAGTTCCGAGAAATTAAGTGAAAAGTGCATCCCGCTGTCGGGAAACTGATTTTTTTTGCCTCCCGCGAAATTAAGTTTCCTCACCCGTCAAGCTTTCTTCTTGAGGCAAGCCCGGAAGATTCTGCATGAAACTTTCTCCCAGTTCTAAAATCAACCATTCACCACTACTCATGATTTCCTTTCACTCAGCCAACTTCATAATCCATGCTGTCACTGTTCCTCTTATTTCATGGATGTCATCTTTACTGAAAAGCTTGCGTGTAAAACTTTATCAAATGCCTTTTGGAATGTATGCCTCATCAACCGTATCTTTCTCATCAACCCTCTCTAATACCTCACCAGAAACCTTGAGCAAGTGAGCTTAAAATAATTTTCCCTTAACAAATCCTGCAATTGGACCCCCAATAACCCCACCGCCCCGGAAGGGGTGCTTCTGGGGCACTTTCTCCAGGATTGTCTTGCAGGAAACATCCTGACTTCACCAATCAGAAGGGATTCCACTCCATCAATGTTCAACTGATATCTGATCACCACAAGGTTATGCTGCATGACTGCACAATATATCCTAGGAGCTGCTATGATTCTCTCATTCTGTGACAATCACTACTCCAACAGGGTTCTGCACCTCCAAACTGGATCAGCAGGTGTTTTGTTTTGGAGACAAAACCTGCCTCTGAGGATTTGGCTCCAGACCCCTGTGAGGAGTCCTACAACTGATGCAGAGAAAGGCACAACTGAAGTCATATGGGCACAAACACAATCATTGAATATGCCATTGGGTTGATGCAGATGTGATTCAGGTGCCTATATGATCGAGACAAAGTGTGTGCTCTTCAGTATACACCAGCAAGGGTCTCAAGAAAGATTGAGGTCTTCTGTGTATTACATGACAGCACAATGCAGAGAGGAATAAAGCTGTCACACAAGGAAGGGGCAGACAGCATGTCATCCTCATCCTCCAACTCCTCAAAAAGGTGAGGAGTCGGATGTGGCCAGAATTCCTGCAGCCGCTCACTGGTTGCCAGAGAAACCTACTGCTGGCAGCTTCAGCTAACCTGTGTGCGGAGGCTTTACGGCAGTGCAATCATGAATCCTTTGCCTCCCTACTGCCAACACAAATCCCACAGTCAAAGGCCAGCCAGTACATTCACATCCTTTCCGTGTCTTCCATCCTGTTCGTACCATTCTGAAAGCTCCTGCATATTTGGAATTTGGGCTGCAACAAAGTAGATTGCAAGAGAATGAAGAGTTCAATTAAAGTGCTTCATTCATTTAAATAAAGATAAAATTAATGCCATGAAAATTGATATACATACCCAGTTGAATCCACTTGTGTAACACATAAGTAGTTCTCTTTTGTTTCCTATTACTCATACGTGGTGTATCCTCTGTGGTTTTATCAGAGCAGGCTGCTCATTCCCCTGACTTGACAGATAAGATGCCTGTGATGGACGTCCTCTGATTTTGGGGCCCACCAAAGATGGTCCTATTTGCACCTGTGTCGGTCAGCACAGACTTAGTCATCAGGGCAGGAGGCAGCTTGTGGAACTCTAATGAAGATAAGAAGACAGGAAGGAGTGAGAAGTGGCAGCACCTCATTTCCATGTTCTCTTTCTCCATCGTCCCTCTCATGGCCTCTCATCTCTCTTTCAAGAGCAGGAGAGCACTTGACTGCATGTCAGTGAGGTCTTGAGCTGCCATGGTGAGGCCTTCCTCCATCACGTGTAAAATGACAGGCAGGCTCTGCAGGCCGTTGGCCTGCGTCAGCAAGCACTTGGTGGTCCATCGTTTGTGATACTTTATGCAACACTTCTCAAGAAGGTGCCTGAAACATTATGACACTTATGCTAGAGATGGACTCCTCCAATCTCTCTCTAAGAATGTGTACTGCCTCCAGAAATGCAAGCACACACTTTTCCTGTTGCTGTTCCACAAGTTCCCATTTCATGGAGTCCGTCAAGGATCAATATCTGTATCCAGCTGCAGGAAGTGTCCGGCACCCTCCAAAGGATTTTCTCCATATGGTCCTGTACGTGCTGGTGTCGGTTGCACAGTATATTGTCAGAATGTTCTCTCTCCTCTGAGGCCTTCTTGGACTCTGCTTGCTGTTGCTTCTCTGTCAATTAAAGGACCTGTGTGATGAAAGACATTTATTAGAACTTGACATTTCAGTTAGCGATAACAGTAAACCAAATTGTGTAACCTTTGCAAATGGTAGCATTTTATCTAGTTCTGTCAATAGGTCTATCGGAGGCACAGAGTTTCTTCATCGCTTATGTCCAATGACTTTGCAACTCTGTAGATAACCAAGGCATCCTCTCTGCTGTGGTCAGGGTGGGTTTGGTTGCAGGCCCATCCCCAGTTCTCTGTCACTCCCTGGAGTTGTGCACTTTCTTCTGTAATGAGAGAAAACAGGCGGTTATGAATGTGAGAAGTGCAATAAGTTCAGAGGAATAAATTATGACATTTGTGGATGGCAACTATAGTTATAGGTGTTGTTACCTGGGCAGGTGCGCAGTCAATTCCAGCTCCACTCCTACCGGAGTCACAACACAAGCGAGTTAACCATTAATTCTTACCAAAATACCTGAAGTCTTTAGCTCTTGGCTGCCCAATAATTACAGTCACCAGTTTTGTAAGTCAAAATACAATTGCTGTTTATTTCTAACAAGAATAATGATGAAATACGCAGCAGACACAATTGGTTAAATATTAACAAGTACCTAACTCCTACTTTAACTTGCCTCCCTACCTTCTACGAACACATACAAGACAGACAAACACAGAGGGGTGGAAAGGGGTGGAAAATAACAAGGATAAATATCAAAAGTTAAGTGCCTTTGCTTCAGATGGTGGTTCTTTTAACACACTTTCTTCACAGCAAGCTTGTACATTATAGGATTTGCTTTGCAGACCATATTGGTTCCCCTGCAGTTTTTAAAAGCACCATACTCACATCTTCCCCGGAGAGGCAGAGACTTTCTCTGCACAAACCTTGCTTTCAGTTTATGGTTTGTCTTCAGGCCTCTGTAGTGTAGAAAAGGTAGTACTCACAAGGAACAAGCCTTCTGGAGAAAGATAGTCAATTCACACCAGCTTTTCTGGAGAGAGTTAACAGATTCCGGACTTCACCTGCACAACCTATAATGGTTCTTCTATAAATAGATTCATCCAGGCTTTCTGCCAGCTGATGGGTCGGATGGGCCAAAGGGCACCCAGAGGGGTGCCCCCAGTGGGTCACCTATATGACCCAGGGCACCAGGTTTAAAGCGGGCTGTCAGTGGCATGCACAGCCGCATGGCTGCCTTGCCAGCTGTGGTAATGGTGTTACGTACCCACCCACCTTGACCCCACAGCCCACCTCCTGGCCACCCCCCCACTACTCCCCCTAGCCCTGGCAGAAGCCAACGGCACGACTGTTGGCGAAGTATGGTGGTGCTGGACACTGTCCGTACACCCTCTCTCTCTCAGCAGCCACCGCACCAAGTTCACGATTGTTAAGAGCACACGTGGACCGCGCCATCGGGAACTCGGCCTATCAGAGGTGGAGAATCGTCGGTGGCCCCACTAATGAGATGCAAATGGGGTTTCAACTAAGTGCGGCATGTGTCGCAATGATGCTGTTTTCAAGGAGGCAGAGCATTGCGATTCAACGTCAAACTGGCGCCTGCCACGATTTCGGCATCGGGAACTACTCTCCACCCGATCACACGCCCCGATTTTGGTGTCAGCCAACAGAGAATCCCGCTTCCAGCCTTTCTAGAGAAAAACAGAGCGAAGAGAGAGTGGGTCTTCTCTCTAAGCTGCCAAGAGTCAAACTGAAACCGAACTGGAAACCTCATGACTCTGAAAATATTCCAGTGGGATCAGATTCAATCGCCACCTGTTACTGAGCAAGCACAACATTTTGAACCAATTCATTGGCCATCAGTCGAATCAACCAAACCATGACCCAGCCAATCCCTGTCACTGGTGCCAGTCAGTCTACACTCCAGTCCAAGCCAGCACAGGCCAATGCTTTCTTCTGCTTGCATTAAAGATAGAGGCTGCCTTAAAGACACATGTCCATTCATCAACCATAAATCAAAAATGTAACGGCAAAAATAAAAGCAAGGGGAAATAAGGGAATAAACAAGAGGGACCCTTGCAGTGTGAGATGACACTAAGATGAAGGTGAGTGTCAGTGTTGGCTGATTAGGTGGTGAGGCAAGGAAGTGCCTCGAGGAACAGGAATGAATAAAGTTGCAATGTCTTTCTGAGATATGCTTAATAGGGAAACACTGGGGAAGTCAGAATTATGGTTGGCACCTGAAAATCAGATGTCACTCACCTTTCTTGGCCTAATGATGTAATTGCACATTGTTGAACACTTGAACTATGTCCCCAGGACAACACTGCCGTTGCAAACAGTCTCTGAAAGCTATACCTGTTTGGTCTGTGTGACCAGCCTTTTCCTCCTGTCATTGGAAACAGCATGGTCTTCATTGTGTTCAGCAGGGAAGAGTCAGAGAACCAAGAACCAGCAGTTCAATCTCTACATTTCTCCAGCATTCAGCAGCAATGTTGAGTGCAACCATTCTGTCTCCTGCTGGGATCCCTTTGAAGAGAAAGGTTTTGATTCACAAGTGTGGGCTATCATCACACCCTCACTATGTGACTCGATGAGAAACCTGGAGGCCGGTCACTAATGCCATGGCTGACTTAAACAGCCAGGACAAAGCTCATTCTGAAAACAAATGGTTTTTGACCAACTCCTGCCCCCCACCCCCCAACCCCCTGCCCTGACCTTCCTAATTTCCCCCTCTCCTGCTCACCCACCCATTGTTATCAGATCTGTTTCAATAAAATTCCACCCACTGTGTCACAAAACCCCTTTGATCTCAGTCACAAGTGAGGACAAAGATGTTATAAATAAGCATTTAGAAAATGGATGCTGCAGACAATAAGGCTGTATTGGTCGAATCCGATTATTACTGTGCCTCTTTCTATTCGCTTACTGTGCAATGAAGCGTAATAATTTCCATTAACCCTCATCTCACCAAGTATTCACTCAGTTTGAATTCCGAAAATTTGGAGAGGCCCCTGAGCACGTATGAGAAAGACACAAATGCTTAATTGTAGTCACACAATATATTAATGTTTCATCCCTTGGATGAAGAATCGGACAAGATAGGCTGTTCTCCTTCTGTTCTCAGCTGCCTGAAGGTTGGTCCTTGTTGATAATTGACTGAATCACAGCAAAGTTTTATGATCTTATGATGGGCAGGATGAGGAGGCAGACCCCAAGTTGACCACAGCTGCAATGGAATTGAACCCCATGCTATGAATCTGATCCATATGCCAGGTGTCCAGCCAACTATACTAACCAACCTCCCAAACATAGAGTAATGACAAGACAACTCCCATAAAAATAACTATTTCAGTCAGTTTATTAGAATGGTTGACACCTCAGAAGGTTAAACAGACCTAAATTTGTAACAAAGATACAGAGGCCTAGAAAAGGGTTATGCAGCACCAATATATTAATGCTACTTGGTCTACCAATTGTCCAGTATTGCAGGCAGAAAGCACTTCCATCTGAAAATGCACTTCCAGTTGTATTGGGTAAGAGCAAATGTCTTTACCCACACGTGAAACAGGAGTTAGGCTGTGCATACATGTAAATAGGGGGATTTCTGCCTATCAGAGGACCCTTGTCAGATATTGGTTTGCCTTGAGATGGCTGCCATCATACTCCATCAGACTCCACATTCAATTACATTCAATGGCTTTACCATTGCTGAATCCCCCACAATCAACATCCTGGCGGTTACCATTGTCAGAAACTGAACTGGACTAGCCATATTAAATCTATGGTTACCAGGGCAGGTCAGAGGCTAGGAATCCTACGGCGAGTAACTCACCTCCTAACCCCCCAAAGCTTGTCCACCATCTACAAAGAACAAGTCAGGAGTGTAATGGAATACTCTCCACTTGCCTGGATGAGTGCAGCTCCATCAACACTCAAGAAGCTTGACACCATTCAGGGCAAAGCAGCCCACTTGATTGCTCCTCCTTCCACAAACATTCAAACTCTACACCTCAGGGTCTGCAGCGGTTCAAAAAGGCAACTCACCACCACCTTCTGAAGGGCAACTGTGGATGGGCAATAAATGCTGGCCTAACCAGCGATGTCCACATCCCGTAAATGAATTTTAAAAACTCATTGTCACCACTTGTCAAACTTTTTAAAGTCCTACCACCCTGGATTATTGATGCCATTGCTTCTCTTCAAAACAGACTATTTAGAGTCCATATGGGGCCCAAAGCCAGCACATGGAAGTGGCAGCGTAATGGCCTACCTCTAGGATCAGTACTGGTCCCACCCTGGTTAATCTGTAAATTGATGACCTGTCAGCCACATGCAGCCGCAAGTTCATCTACGCAGATGACATCTGCTATGCTTACCAAGAGAGAGATTAATAGTGCAAGGAAATTAATAGTGCTCTTAATGACAACGTTGGTAAACTCTTGACTGCTGGCAAAACTGATGCCTCAAATCAAGCGCTGTAAAAACCTTATCATGTGTCTGCAACCTTGACAATGCATGAAGAACATGACCTGTACTTAAACAGCAGAGACATCAAACATCACTCAACACCTACCTATATGGTGTCGTTTTGGACCACATACTGACCTTTAAGCCACACATCCACAAAGTCTCAGCTAAACTGAACACCCACGGCAAACTCATCAGCATACTAGCAGGAACATTTTGAGGAGCCAATGGCAGAACTTTAAGAAGCTCCTCTTTGGCTCTCTGCTCCTCAGTAGCTGAGTCCTGCACTTCTGTCTGGAAGAACTCAGTGCCCTGCAAACCAGTAGATGTCCAGCTGAATGAGTCCATGAGGACCATCTCATCTATTCAACAAACACAAATTGACCACTTGTGCTCTACAATATTGCACCATCACAAATCCGTTGTGTAGCAAGCACAGCAAGATTTCTAGAAAAAGTGCATAAAATTCCAGATCAGTCACTGGTAGAAGACATCACCCACCCAACCAGCAGGTGCCTCATCTCAAGGCGGCCAATCTGGACCAACCTGCCTGAGGTAGGTCATTCTGCTGCAGACCTGTGGAAGGTCCTGTGGCACAACACCAAGAAAATAGCCCAGAATCAGCACTTGGTTGATGATTCCACATTGGAAATCCCAGGCTTCAACCTCCCGCGCAGCGAATGGGTCAAACTGAACAAATTTCCCACTTGAGTTGGACCCTGCCGCAAGAACCTCTCCCATTGGGGACACCGTGACTCACCCCTGTGCAACTGTGGCAAAGTGCAAACCGCGGTGTATATAATCAATAAGTGCCCCGACATGTGCTTTAGTGATGGCCGCACTGCCCGACAGCAGGCCGATGAGGAGGCTGGCAACTGGCCGAAGAATTTCAAATTTGACATCTTGCTGTTCGTAAGTGCATACAATAGGCACTGACTCCTGATTCTGGCATCGTTTCCCCTTGTTATAACCTGCCTGCTTACCACTGGCTGGGATCTAATGGCAATCCCACAATCCTTAGGGAATATGAGCTTCCCCAATGAGGGGGGACGGAGAAATCATTAGCAGAGTCCCTGCATGAATAGAGCTGGCCAGTATGGAACCAGCTAGAGAGGAGTGAGCAGTAAGGGAGTACTGCTGCTGTTGTATGTATATGATATTGTAAATAAAGTTGTTTCTTTCTATTCTACAAACTCGTGCTGGATTCTTCATGGCCCTTACAAAAGTGGCGATGAGGGTTAAAGTGGATAGCTGCCTACGCTGCTGAAGCCACCTCCCTGGATTTTTGTTGGATACAGGTTAGAAGTTTCTTTTCTGTTACACCATGCCTCTTTATGTACGTTTGGATGTCTTTGATGCTGTGCTGGAAAGTTGGAACCAGTATGCACAACGGATGCATTAATATTTCTGGACAAACATCATCACTGAAAACGAGCGCCAGGTGGTCATTTTGCTTACCACCTGCGGCCCGCATACATTTGGAATCCTTGGGTATTATCTGGCCCGTCTGTTTTGCTGACTGGGCAGCGCCAATTGTACCTCTAATGAAGCCAAATGCCACAGTTTGCTTGTGTGGCGACTATAAACTTACAGTGAATATGGCTTCCCGGCTCGACTGATATCCAATGCCCCGCATAGAAGATCTCTACGTGAAGCTTGCAGGTGGACTCTCGTTCGTGAAATTAAATATGAGTCATGCCAACCTACTGTTGGAGCTGGACCCTGCCTCCCGGCCAATGTAACTATTAATACACATGGGGGCCTGTATGAATATACACGGTTGCCCTTTGGAGTATCCCCTGCCTGCGCTATCTTTCAACGCGTAATGGAGGGCATCTTGAGAGGTTTACCGCGTGCCACTGTCTACTTAGATGACGTTTTGATTACAGGGACGTCGGGCAGGAACATTTGGAAAATCTGGAGGCTGTCCTTCGACGTTTTTCGGAGGCTGGAGTCCATTTACGTCGCACAAAGTGCATCATTCAGGCGAAGGAAGTGGTCTACCTGGGTTATCGGGTGGACCGCGAAGGTTTGCACCCCTTCGCAGAGAAGGTACGCACTATTCAATAGGCCCCGGCCCCGACTGACGTTTCGCATCTTCGTTCTTTTCTCGGCCTCGTAAACTGTTCTGGGAAGTTCCTCCCCAATCTGGCAACTACGCTGGCCCCATTGCACCTTCTGCTAAAGAAGAATCACACCTGGGTTTGGGGTCAGCCGCAAGAAACCGCTTTCCGACGAGTAAAACAGCAATTGTCACCTTCTGGGTTACTAACCCACTATGATCCTGGAAAGCCTTTGCTCGTCACGTGTGATGCATCCCCATATGGTATTGGGGCCGTCCTGTCCCACAAGATGGAGAACGGTGCCGTGCGACCGATAGCTTTCGCCTCCCGCACATTGACTGCAGCGGAAAAGAAGTATTCGCAGGTCGAGAAGGAGGGCCTGGCAGTGGTCCTTGCATGAAACGCTTCCACCAGTATGTGTATGGCCACCACTTCGCTATTGTGACTGATCATAAGCCTCTGCGGGGACTTTTCCGAGAGGATAAGCCAGTACCACCCATAGCTTCTGCACGGATCCAGCGCTGGGCTTTGTTGCTCGCTGCCTACGAGTATACTCTGGAGCATAAACCAGGGACCCAGATAGTGAATGCCGATGCACTGAGCCGATTGCCTTTGTCAGCCGGCCCATGTCGACCCCCACGATCGGTGAGGTGGTTGCAACCCTAAATTGTATGGACTCCTTGCCTGTTACGGCATCACAGATCCGTGAGTGGACCCAGACGGAGCCAGTCCTGTCAAAGGTTCGGCACATAGTCCTGTACGGTGGGCAACATAGACAGCTCCCAGGCGAGTTGCGGTCATTTTCCTCCAAGCTGTCAGAATTGAGCGTGGAAGACAGTATCCTCTTGTGGGGGACGCATAAGGTCGCCCCAGAAAAAGGATACTACAGGACTTGCACAATGGGCATCTGGGTGTGACCAAAATGAAAATGTTGGCCCGGAGTTATGTCTGGTGGTCAGGCCTCGACTCCGACATTGAGAAGATGGCCAAAACTGCTCCAGTTGCCAGGAGCATCAGAAGCTTCCACATGCCCCGCCCCTACATCACTGGGATTGGCCAGGGCAGCCTCGGGCGCGCTTTCATGCGGATTTCGCCGGCCCTTTTCAAGGATCCATGTTCCTTCTATTATCGATGCCCAGTCTAAATGGCTAGAGGTGCATAAGATGGTAGGCACAACGTCCTTTGCAACGTTTGAGAAGACGAGTTTGTCTTTCAGTACGCATGGCTTCCCCGAGGTGCTCGTCACGACGGACAACGGCACTCCTTTCACAAGTGAGGAGTTTGCGAGATTCATGAAGATGAATGGCATCCGCCATATCCGCACCGCTCCATAGCACCTAGCTTCCAATGGGTTGGTGGAGACATTCAAGTGCAGTGCAGACATTCAAACGGGGCCTAAAGAGACAGTCTTCCGGGTCTATGGACACGAGACTGGCTCGTTTTATGTTTTCAGATAGGATCACTCCACATGTGGTGACTGGGGTAGCACCAACGGAACACCTAATGGACCGAAGACTTCGCACCCATCTTAGCATGGTTTTCCCGGATATTGGTGCAAAAGTACGCCGCACTCAAGAACAGCAAGGACATGATCTTTCTCGGCATCGGCCGATTCGGCAGATTGCACACGGTGACCCAGTGTTCATTCGAAATTTTGCTGGTGGTGCCCAGTGGGTCCCAGGCGTTATCTTTTGCTGAACGGGCCCTATCTCTTACCAGGTTCAAGCCCAGGGTAGTCTCCAGCACAAACATGTAGACCACGTTCGGTCCAGAAAGCCGCTTCTTCCAAAGATTCCCTGCCCCCGGAGCTCACTTCTACAGCCGCAGAGACCAGACACAGTGGAGGGTATTCCTCATGATCTTCCTCTGGTGCCGCACCCAAAGCCTGTGCAGGTCATTGCAGAACCGCATGGAGATAGGGACGCCGAGATGACGGAGGCAGCGGACTCCGACTCTGAGATGGAGACACAGGACGCCTCAGAGGGGAAGTCCTCGGTCCCACAGGCCGTGGATGTACAACCATTACGCCGTTCATCAGGGAAGCCCCGTTCTCAGTCTCGTTACAATCCGCCCGATCCAGCGCCTCTTGCAAATGGTGTCCGGCCTGCGGCAACACGAGTCTGACGCCTTCCTTCGCCAGGGTCTTCGATGGATTTCTTGGACTTTGGGGGGGGGGATGTTATAACATGCCTGCCGACCACTGGCTGTGGACTAATGGCAATCCCACAGTCCTTAGGGAGTATGAGCTTCCCCAATGAGGGGGTGCGGAGAAATCATTAGCAGAGTCCCTGCATAAATAGAGCTGGCCAGTATGGAACCAGCTAGAGAGGAGTGAGCAGCAAGGGAGTACTGTTGCTGTTGTATGTATATGATATTGTAAATAAAGTTATTTCTTTCTATTCTACAAACTCGTGCTGGATTCTTCATGGCCCTCACAAAACCCCGATTCTGAACCAGATCTCTTGCCCTGATCATTGATATCAAATGTAATATATGCACAGATCCTGGCCCCAACTAGTGGACCCATTTACCAGTGAGTTGCTGGGAATCAATGAAGAGTGCAGGAGGGCATGCCAGGAGCAGCACCAGGAATACTGGGTGTCAACCTGGTAAACCTGCAACACAGGACTACTTGCATGCCAAACATAAGCAGCAAGTGATAGACAGAGCTAAGCGATCCCACAACCAATGGATCAGATCTAAGTTCTGCAGTCCTGCCATATCCAGTCGTGGATGATGGTGGACAATTAACAACTCATTGGAGGGGTAGTGTGGCCTACTGAGGAGAGGTTGCGACTTGGTTGGTGAGAGGGGGAGAGCGAGAGAGATCGGTAAGGGCGTGGACAAGGAGGCGGCGACTCTGCACGGTGGACATGTCCTGGATAGTCCGGCCGGTCATCGGCCTGATTCCTCGTTCAGTGTGGAATGCTTCTGTACAATATTGTCACTGGCGGATGGAGAATCCTTACCAATGAGAGCTGAACCGAAGAAAAAGAAGAAAGTGGATCCCAGGAGAGAACAGGCAGTAAGAGACCGTCTGAGAAAAAGACTGAAGAAATTGGAACGTGTCCCTCCAGAGCTGATCCCGATCGAAGATTTCATCACTCGAACTAAGTTCCTTGATGAATCCAGAATACGAGATCCTCCCAAGTTGCCAGTGGAAGAGACCGAGAGGCGAGCACTTCTGATGAAGAAATGGTCACGCTATAAGCAAAAAGAACATGAAAAGGAAGCTGAAATGATCGAGTCCATGATTGAGGCACAGCAGCAGGCTCTACAAGAACTGCGGCTAGAATCGGAAGAGTTGTACCAGGCTGCCATTAAACGGAACCAAGGACTGTTTCCATTGGAGTTACAGGGATGTCGTTTTACTCCACCCATAGCTAACTATGAAGCACCTAATGGGAAATACAGAGATATCACAAAAGTGTATACACAGTGACACAGCTGAGACCCTTGCTGCTTTTTGGTTGTCCTTTTTAAGCAATGTTTTTCTAAATAAAGCGAATATTGACATGTAAATATACCACACAGCTGTAGCATGAATGTGTATGTCATGCTTATATACAAATTTCCAGAAACTTTACTGGGCTTTATTAAATTTATTTTGTTAAAAAAAAAACTCATTGGAGGAGGATGCTCCACAAATATCCCATCCTCAATGATGGAGGAGCCCAATACATCGATGCAAAAGACAAGGCTGAAGCATTCGCAATAACCTTCAGCCAGAAATGTTGAATGGATGATCAATCTCGGTCTCCTCCAGAGGTCCCTCGCATCACAGATGTCAGTGTTCAGCCAATTCAGATTCACACTACGTGATATGAAGAAATGGCTTAAGGCACTGGATACTGGGAAGGCTATGGGCCCTGACAATATTCCGGCAATAGTACTGAAGACCTGGACTCCAGAACTTGTGGCACCCCTAGCCAAGCTGTTCCAGTACAGCTACATCACTAGCATCTGATGTGTTGGGTACACGGTTGCGAATGGTACAACTCAGTTTTATGACTAACATTTATTTACAGTGGTAAACTGGTTACTGAGGTTCGATCATAACCCTAGAATCTGTGGACCTATTCCTAATACTATATTGGAGTGGCACTCAGCCCATGGTGGATGTCTGAGTGGCTTGCTGTGAGCTCTGTGCCCTGAGCTGTCTCACTGGAATGCCCGGGAAGTGTCGTGTTCCCTGTTTTGTAGTGTGTATGCTCTTGCCTGTGATTGGCTGTGGTGTTGTGTGTGTGTTGATTGGTCCGTTGATCTGTCCATCAGTATGTATGTATGTTTGTACGATGATGTTTACCTGAATATCATGACAACATCTACCTGGCAATGTGGAAAATTTCCCAGGTATTTCTAAAACACAAAAGCAGGACAAATCCAACCCAGCCAATTACCACCCTTTCAGTCTATTCTCAATCAACAATAAAGTGATGGAAGGGATCATCAACAGTGCTATCAAGCAGCACTTAGTTCGCAATAACCTGCTTATTGACGTTCACTTTGGGTTCCACTAGAATCACCCAGCTCATTACATCCTTGGTTCAAACATGGATAAAAGACCTGAACTCCAGAGGTGAGGTGAGTGGGACTGCCCTTGACATCAAGGCAGCATTTGATCGAGTATGGCATCAGGGAGCCCGAGCTAAACTGGAGTCAATGGGAATCAGGGGGGAAACTCTCCATTGGTTGGAGTCATCCGTGGCACAATGGAAGATGGTTGTGGTAGTTGGAGTTCAGTCATCTCAGTCCCGGGACATCACTGCAAGAGTTCTTCAGGGTAGTGTCCTAGGCCCAATCATCTGCAGCTACTCCAACCTTCCAATCTAAGATCAGATGTGGGGATGTTTGCTGATTATTGCACAATTTTCAGCACCATTCATGACATCTCTGACACTGTCATGTGCTAATGCAGCAAGACCTGGATAATATCCACGCTTGGGCAGAATGTAACATTCACGCCACACAAGTGCCAGATAATGACCAACTCCAATAAGAGAGAATCAAACCATCGCCCCTTGACATTCAATGGCATTACTATCACTGAATCCCTCACTAACAACATCCATGGGGTTACCATTGACCAGAAACTGAACTGGACCAATCATATCATAGAATTTACAGTTCAGAAGGAGGCCATTCGGCCCATCGAGTCTGTACCGGCTCTTGGAAAGAGCACCCTACCCAACATCAGCACCTCCACCCTATCCCCAAAACCCAGTAACCCCACCCAACACTAAGGGCAATTTTGGACACTAAGGGCAATTTATCGTGGCCAATCCACCTAACCCGCACATCTTTGAACTATGGGAGGAAACCGGAGCACCCGGAGGAAACCCACGCACACACGGGGAAGATGTGCAGACTCCGCACAGACAGTGACCCAAGCCGAAATCGAACCTGGGACCCTGGAGCTGTGAAACAATTGTGCTATCCACAATGCTACCGTGCTGCCCCGTAGTATAAATACTACGGCTACAAGGGCAAGTCAGAGGCTAGAGATCCTTTGGCAAGTAACATACCGTCTGATTCCCCAATGCCTGTCCCCACCTACAAGGCACAAGTCAGGAGTGTGTTGGAATTCTCCCCATGTCCCTGGATGAAGAAGCTTCAAGAAGCTCAACACTATCCAGGACAAAGTAGACCACTTGATTGGCACCCCATCCACAAAAGTCATTCACTCCCTGCATCACCGACCCTCACTAGCAGCAGTATGTACCATCTACAAGATGCACTGCAGGGACTCACCAAGGTCGCACCTTCCAAACCCACATCCACTACCATCTAGAAGGACAAGGGCAACAGATACATGGGAACATCACCAGTTGGAAGTTCCCTTTCAAGTCACTCACCATCCTGACTTGGAAATATATCGCCGTTCTTTCACTGTCACTGGCACTGTGGCAAACTCTTGGAACTCCCTGCCTAATAGCACGGTGGGTGTACCTACACTACATGGACTGCAGCAGTTCAAGAAGGCAGCTCACCACCACTTTCTCAAGGGCAATTAGAGATGGGCAATAAATGCTGGTCGATCTAGCGAAGCCCACATCCCATAAAAATGAATTAGAAAAATATATAATCAGAACCCACATTTCTGGTCCACATACTTACTCAAAGCATGGAGAAAATAAAATAATAATTATATCTTTCTTCTTAATGCCCTATATATGATTTTTAGAATTCACTTTGTTTTTGTCAATCTTTTCAAAATTAATTTCAGAAACACTAAATTATGAAGTTTTAAATTATGTTCTGTATTTCCATTTTCAATTTGAGAATATTGGCAATTGTGGCATGCCTTTTATAGAATTAAGAGACCCACAGTGCTTTTTTTAAATGGCTCCAGTTTTTACTCTGCATATCCATCAGTTAACTAATGCCACAAAAATTGAATTCAAATTTAGTAGCAGCAGAGATGGTTTTCCTTTTTATCTGTTTATTTTCAATTGTTGAGAGAAGAATTCCTGTACCTGAAAGGTCATAGAATCATAGAATCATAGAAGTTTACAGCATGGAAACAGGCCCTTCGGCCCAACCAGTCCATGCCGCCCAGTTTTTACCATTAAGCTAGTCCCAGTTGCCCGCACTTGGCCCATAACCCTCTATACCCATCTTACCCATGTAACTATCTAAATGCTTTTTGAAAGACACAATTGTACCCGCCTCTACTACTACCTCTGGCAGCCCATTCCAGACACTCACTACCCTCTGAGTGAAGAAATTGCCCCTCTGGGCCCTTCTGAATCTCTCCCCTCTCACCTTAAACCTATGCCCTCTAGTTTTAGACTCCCCTACCTTTGGGAAAAGATGTTGACTATCTACCTTATCTATGCCCCTCATTATTTTATAGACTTCTATAAGATCACCCCTAAGCCTCCTACGCTCCAGGGAAAAAAGTCCCAGTCTATCCAGCCTCTCCTTATAACTCAAACCATCAAGTCCCGGCAACATCCTAGTAAATCTTTTCTGCACTCTTTCTAGTTTAATAATATCCTTTCTATAATAGGGTGACCAGAACTGCACACAGTATTCCAAGTGTGGCCGTACCAATGTCTTGTACAACTTCAACAAGACGTCCCAACTCCTATATTCAATGTTCTGACCAATGAAACCAAGCATGCCGAATGCCTTCTTCACCACCCTGTCCACCTGCGACTCCACCTTCAAGGAGCTATGAACCTGTACTCCTAGATCTCTTTGTTCTATAACTCTCCCCAACGCCATACCATTAACTGAGTAGGTCCTGGCCTGATTCGATCTGCCAAAATGCATCACCTCACATTTATCTAAATTAAACTCCATCTGCCATTCGTCGGCCCACTGGCCTAATTGATCAAGATCCCGTTGCAATCCTAGATAACCTTCTTCACTATCCACTGTGCCACCAATCTTGGTGTCATCTGCAAACTTACTGACCATACCTCCTAAATTCTCATCCAAATCATTAATATAAATCACAAATAACAGTGGACCCAGCACCGATCCCTGAGGCACACCACTGGTCACAGGCCTCCAGTTTGAAAAACAACCCTCTACAACCACCCTCTGCCTTCTGTCGTCCAGCCAATTTTGAATCCAATTGGCAACCTCACCCTGGATCCCGTGAGCTTTAACCTTCTGCAACAACCTACCATGCGGTACCTTGTCAAAGGCTTTGCTAAAGTCCATGTAGACAACGTCTACTGCACTGCCCTCATCTACCTTCTTGGTCACCCCCTCAAAAAACTCAATCAAATTTGTGAGACATGATTTTCCACGCACAAAGCCATGTTGACTGCCCCGAATCAGTCCTTGCCTCTCTAAATGCTTGTAGATCCTGTCTCTCAGAATACCTTCTAGCAACTTACCTACTACAGACGTTAGGCTCACCGGTCTGTAGTTCCCAGGCTTTTCCCTGCTGCCCTTCTTAAACAAGGGCACAACATTCGCCACTCTCCAATCTTCAGGCACCTCACCTGTGGCTGCCGATGATTCAAATATCTCGGTTAGGGGACCCGCAATTTCCTCCCTAGGTCTTGAAAATATTCACTTAACTTTTGCTGGATTCCAAAAGGAGCCCTTTGCAATGAAATAATGGCTGGCAAGGGAACACTTAACATAAAAACGTAGAATTTGTACAATGCATGAGGAGTCCTTTCGGCCCATCGGGTCTGCACCAATCCTCTGAAAGAACATCCTACCTCGGCCCACTCCCCCACCCTATCGCTGTAACCCCACCTAACCTCCACATCTTTGGGCACTAAGGCAATTCAGCATGGCCAATCCTGCACATAGAACATAGAACATAGAAAATACAGTGCAGAACAGGCCCTTCGGCCCACGATGTTGTGCCAAACTTTTGTCCTAGTTTAAGAACAAATTAATCTACACCCCATCATTCTACCGTAATCCATGTACCTATCCAATAGCCGCTTGAAGGTCCCTAATGTTTCCGACTCAACTACCTCCACAGGCAGTGCATTCCATGCCCCCACTACACTCTGGGTAAAGAACCTACTTCTGACATTCCCCCTATATATTCCACCATTCACCTTAAATTTATGTCCCCATGTAATGGTTTGTTCTACCCGGGGAAAAAGTCTCTGAAAGTAACAAATATTTTGCAAACTATCCCTAGTGCACTGCTGACCTCTAGCTGACCTGCCTTGGCAAACAAAACCCATCTTTCGTTTACCCAAGATAATTTATAGTTAAGTGATCTGTCTTTATTTTATCTTCAATCAGAACAATTGGTAGGATTAGATAGGGGCGTCATTTATCCTGACATGAGACCACATCCATTGTCACAAACAAGCCTGTTCCAAACTTTCAGGAGACAAGGGAGTGATGTAGAACAGGTGAGTCATGCATGAACTCAGTTTCATCTCGGAGATTATGGGCTGGCTTCTCCGTTGGGAGGCATTGTCCTCCTCCCAGAGCTGAATTGCACCGGTTTTACGATCCCCTTGCAGTTGTAAAGCGGGATGCAATTCAGTGTTCCACGCCATGCAAATTTATCCATGCCGTGGAATACGAGGGATTCCAAGGGAATCCCGCTATCAGGCCTCCATCTTGAGTGGGCGGCCTGAAAGCTAGGTCCCGTGGCTGGCAGGCCCCACACACCACACATCAGCCCCAACCCCTCCCACCGCAAAATCAGCCCAACCCCTCCCCACTGAAAGGCAGCCCCCGATTGCCTGGGTGCTCCCCCATCCCAAATTATGGGGTGATCCGTCCTGCTGCACCCAGGGACCTCTGTAATAGGGGAATCCCACCCAGAAACATTGAACACATCAAAAAGAGGTAAGTGCAGTGAAATTGCACTTCAGTGATTGGAATGCACTTAGTGCACTTACATCTCTTTAATGTATCAATGTTTACAAACATTGGGGTTCCACCACTTAGGCCATTGAAGTGTGAAGGGATAAAAGCTGTTGATGGTTTTTGTGAGCTGTTAATCACAGACCACTACTCCAAAGCTGTGAATGACTCGCAGACAGTGGATTTGTGGAAACCAGATGCAGGGACAGCTGTACTCCTTCAAGGAATGGGCAAGTGGAGTTGCAAGGTAAGTATAACAGCTATAATGCTTCCCATTGTTCCTGTCTGGACTGTTGTTTAGCTACCAGACAGGGTTCCTTTTCTGGGGTAGGGGTCTATTTTGTGGGGTCTATGTGTGGGGGAGGCTCCGTGGAGGAGGTTTCTTTAGGCAGGGGGCCCCTGTGGAAGGTCCCCTATTACAGGGGTCCCTGGGTGTTTCCAGCTATTACAGAGGTCCATGGAAGGGGGCCCCTATTGTAGGGGTCCCTGGGGGAGGTCCCCGATTTCAGGGATCGCTGAGGGATGTCCCTTAATTCAGGTGTCACTGGGGGTGCCCCGATTACAGGGAACCCTAGGGAGTCCCCATATTACAGGGGTCCCTGGGAGGGGTCCCCCTATTATAGGGGTCCCTGTGGGGGGCGGGGGGGAGGGGGTGTATGCAAGAATGGCCCTTGGATGAGTTTGGAGGGTCTCAGCAATCGTGGCTCTGGTGTAGTGGGCCTCGTAGTAGGTCAAGGGGGCTATAGTGATCCCTTAGTGATTCCCGGCTGCGGGCACTGGGCATTCACCAACGGCTGGAGCATAGGGCGCCGGGACCGCTAAATATTTACATCCTCCCGGCGGCACGCATCGTGAACCTCGTGAATTAGGAATTGGACATTCTGAATTC
Source organism: Scyliorhinus torazame (assembly GCF_047496885.1). Classification (NCBI taxonomy): domain Eukaryota; kingdom Metazoa; phylum Chordata; class Chondrichthyes; order Carcharhiniformes; family Scyliorhinidae; genus Scyliorhinus; species Scyliorhinus torazame. Next base: position 104,898,412 of record NC_092708.1, read on the forward strand.
TCCGAGCAGGGGCTCAGAGCATGTTGTTGGGCACCAATCCCGATTTGCCCGCCACACCCAATTCTCCGTCCCATCGAGGAACATGCTCCAGGCATCCTGGGATGGAGAACCCCACCCAATATTTTTAGTATCATCCTGAATTGGATATTCATGGGAGTCAACTCTTTCTATGTGACAGTGAATAGTGTATGAGGGTAGAAGTGACCCATGGTGATCATGTAAAACTGACAATAATAAGTGGGCAGCTTGCTTGACATACAATTAACACCAATTTGTTCGACTGAAAACCAGGCAGGGTTAAAATGGGCTGCTGAATGGTTAATGCCCATTTTGTGCTATTGCCAAAAACGAGATTCATCCCCATGAACCTGATGAACATGTGCAGAATCAATATGTAAATACTAAAGATCACTCATCAGAAAATTTCCCCTATATACTAGTTTCCACTACCAGTGTGTATAATATAATTTGGCACATATATATATAACAATAATAATCTGTATTATTGTCACAAGTAGGCTTACATTATCACTGCAATGAAGTTACTGTGAAAAGCCCCTAGTCGCCACTCAGGCGCCTGTTCGGGTCCACTGAGGGAGAATTCAGAATGTCCAATTCACCAAACAAGCACGTCATTCGGGATGAAACCGGAGCACCCGGCGAAAACCCACGCAGACACGGGGAGAACGTGCAGTCTCCACACGGACAGTGACAAAAGCTGGAATCGAACCTGGGACCCTGGAGCTTGAAGCAACAGTGCTAACCACTGTGCTACCATACCACCCATATATATATTACCTCCAACGATGTCACCCCAAAAAGGATTAGTGCTACAAACCTACTTGCATTATCATTGATGTCATCGGATAGTCTCACACGTGAAATATCAGTTAATGGTTGGTAACTATATGTATACTATCATGCAGATTCATTTCTGGATAGGGTTTAATAGCAGTCTCTTTTTGCAGTTTTATCAGCACCAGAGCGTGCAAACAATCAGGTCAACATTCCAAATATAATTTAAATAGTTATCCCAGTAAAATAAAAATTAATAAGCCCTAACATGCCAATTATCCCACAGTCAGCTCAAGAGCCTTATTGTAGAGTATTCTTTAGCAGAGACCTGGAAATCTCTGTACTTGGGGCATGGAGGCTTTCTCCATTGTAAAACATTACTCTCGCCAAAAGTCTTCAATTATTTGTTGATCATAATCTCCTCTCAATTTGTTACAAAAATAAACCCCATGAACTGTGACTGAGATAATAGTTCTAGAATGTATCACCATGCACACAGTTAGAAACAGATTTTTTTTTTCACTGCCTGGACATTAGGTTTTGTATTAGTGGAGTGCAGAAAGGAAAATTGGATGAGGAGGACAACATATCCAAAACAGAAACAACCTGATTCTTCTACAATTGAAACAATGGGAGGAAAATCCAGCGGAGAGTCTGCAAACATCATATGATCTTGTTCAACAAATTTCTTTTTCTGCAGACACTCAGGTGGAGATTGACACCCATAAAAATCTACGCCCATATGTTGAGACTGTTTTGAGTTATTGTAGAATTCCTCGTTGATCTTTTTCAAGATGAAATACTAACCAGTGCAAGCCTGCATTTAAATCCCAAAGTACAGAACATGGCACTTAAGATATTTTGGCTGTTCAAGCTAGCTGCATCTTCCGGTTCTGCCAATGGCACACTCCCACCATGGGTTTCCTGGTGGCATGGGGTGGAGGCAATGGGAAATCCTATTGACAGGCGTGGGACCAGAAGATCCCGCCACCGGCCAACGACAAGCGCCTTCCGCCACCTCGAAACGTGCTGCGGGAGTGGGGGCAGTGATGCAACCAGCAATTCACACGAGACGATTAGTAGAAGTCAACAGTGGTTTTAATAAGCTAGATCTGTGCCTGCCTGCGACTGCTCTGTACTGAGTGCCGCCCACAGGCTGCAGATCTATATACTACCCCGAGGGGGCGGAACCACAGGCAGAGCCCACAAGGGCATCAACGTAATACAATACAGTGGTGAATTGTAGCAGCAATACGTTCACCACAGGGGGTTGCAAAGAATCTTGGTTTGATGTTAAATTGTTCTTGTTTACAATTAAGTGCAATCCTGTCTATGGGTTTCCTAAAGAGCCTGGTAAAGTTAAGTCAAACATTTCAATCAGAGTTAATCTGGTAGGTATTTTAGTATTTTATATTCTGACTAGACGAAGGCACATTAAATGATGTTGTGCTTCACAGAAACAATCTGGAGAGGACAAGATCACCTGCCATTTGTGCGAAATAAAATGGCTGATTTCCATCTTCTGCTGTAAAACTGTCTAATTTGATTTGCAGTTCTTTAAGACGCGCCTGAATTCCAAAGGCTAATAGCATGCAATTTTCTGGTCTAGGGTCATTTGTGTAATTATTCACAGCTCGAGGTGCAGTCGCAGCTGGGTTTAGAGTTGACACGATCTGTGGGGGAGGAAAATTCTAAATGTGAAATTTGAAAGAATGGGGATGGCTAAAAGGGAGTGTCACAAGGAGAGGGATAGAAATTTAGAAAGCTTCTAAAGAACAGTAGGAGTCAACTCAACCCAACATGCTGAAGGATTGCAGAGGATTCAAAAGTGGCAGGCCTGGCAGAAGGGAACAGGATTCACAGGTGCAAGCATGAGTTTGCAGACGAGTAATGGGGTAGCGCAGCACTTGGCTTCCGAATCTATCTATGGTTGCTGAAGTTGAAGTGGCACTGAATAAAGTATTTATTAGGAGATTGCCATTCCAACATCCATGGGGAAGATGGTGGCGTAAAGGATAATATACAATATAATACATATAATATCATTGGACTAATAATCCAGAAGCCCAACATAATGCTCTGGGGAAGCGAGTTCAAATCCCAACACACCAGCTGGTAGAATTTAAATTCAGTTAATAAATATCTGGAATTATAAAGCTAACCTCAGTGATGATGACCACAAAACTATCGCCGATTGTTGTAAAAACCCATCTGGTTCACAATGCCCTTTATGGAAGAAAATCTGCCACCCTTACCTGGTCTGGCCTACATGTGACTGCAGACCCACGGTAATGGGCAACTGGGGGTGGACAACAAATGCTGGCCTTGCCATTGACACCCATATCCCATGGAAGGAAAGAGAAAAAAGGATATCCTTGATTTATATTTTCTATGCGGTTTACCTGAGAAATGTATGCTTCTACTAACAGTTCTAGGAGTCCAGTGGAACAGCCAACCTAGTCACCTGAGTCACTGCAAATGTGAGATTATTGTCTGGTGAAATGCAGACAATATTATGAAAAATAATATTTCTCCCAGGTAAACTCAGCTGTGGCAATTAACATCAGCTGGGATCGTTTGCATCTCTCTGGAAAATGTTTCAGAATAGTTTTGTGATTCCAGGACTTAAATTGGATAGTCCTGCCAACATGAAGCAATCTAATTCAGAAGAGCCATTCAACCCTGCAAAAAGTATTGTGTGACAAGGAGGGAGCCATGCTATTTAAAGGGATTAGAGGTAAATGAGTGAGAAAGATGATTCACTTGAGGTGTTGAAAATAAAGAAAGCTTAAAATCATATTAAAAAGCAGTTTACAATGGTTGAATGTTAAATAACCAGAGGACAAAGACCGAGGATGCATTTTTTATTCAACAGTGGTTAAGCGTAGAACTGCACGTCTGATGTGATGGTGGATACAGATTCAATAGTGGCCTTCAAAAGGGAATTGGATAAATACACAAAGCAGAAAAAATGATCGGGATGTGGGGGAAAGAGGAGGACATTTATTTTTTCTTTAATTACCTTAAACTTGCATCCCATGGGGATGGTGGAAGTAGACCCGATCAATGATTTCCAAAGGAAATTGGATGGGCACTTAAAGGAAAGAAGCTTGCAGGGTTACAGGAATAGACTTGGCAAATGGAACTGACTAGATTACTCCGGAACAGCCAATATAGAACTGATGGGCTGAATGGCATCCTTCTGAGGCGTAATTGCTTCTATGACACTGTGGGCTGGGTTTAGTGTTGGTGACGAGGTTGGTAAATGCGTCTTACTTCTGCGGGGGTGGGGGTTGCTCGGGGGAGCCCTGCCCAAAATAACAGGCACCTAACTGGCCAATGTGGCCCTTCCCCAGGATTTAGAACCACAGTGGTGGAAATTTAGCCCTCTGAGATCTGCCAGTCAATGAGAGGCCAGCAGCTTCCCATTGCAGGCAGTTCCACCTGGAGAGGTGGCTGCAATCACTAGTGCTCCAGGCGCTGCACACATTTTTCTTGGGCCCCTGGGCTCAGGTAAGTGAGATCTAGATGAGGGCCATTGGGAGTGGATCACTGGAGTGTGAGGGAAAACTTTCAGTGTTCCCCTTTCAAATGTCGGGGCCCTTGATCCGGCACTGGGTGCCTGACAACAAGGGGTTTCCTTTGCAGGACACTGCACTGACAAACCTGACATGCTGGAAAAAGATTCATACACAATGGAGAAAGGAGCCCAGCATTATATGACACAGCCTCTGAAGCATTATTTCATGACTCCAAGCATTTGTTCATTGAGGAACTTCTTTCACCCATGCACCTTATTTTAAATGTCCTCTGCTGGGATATGGGAGGTTGGTTGCACAGAGATGTAGGCCAGAATTTTCCGGCCGTTGGGATCTCAGTTCCCTCCGGCAGCGCACCCCGCCCACGGGTTTCTCGACGGCTTGTGGTTTCAATGGGAAATCCCATTGACAAACGGCAGGAGTAGAGAATCCCGCCACCAGCGAACGGTATGTCGCTAAGAAACTGGTGGCTGGGGGATCTAACCCATAATCAACAATAGCTGCACCAAGTAACATGGGTGGGATTCTCCGATTATGCGCCGGATCGGAGAATCGCCGGGGGGGGGGCGCGAATCCCGCGACGCTGCTCCTGCGTGAACTCGCGCCGGCCGTGCTCGCGCCCGTATCAGCAGCTGAAGCTGTGTGAAGCGCCCCAGTGCCATGTTGGCCACCCATGCGGCGCAGGATCGCTGATCCTAGGGGTCAGATGATGCCGTTGTAAAATACTCCGCCGTTTACGACGGCGTCAACACTTAGCCCCAGAGTCGCAGAATCTCGCCCCCTGTGCTGGGAAATGCGATTGGCGGAGAATCGGTTCCGACGCCAAAATCGCGGCAGGCATCCATTTGATCCCAAATCGCAATTCTCTATCACCAAAACAGCGGCATCAATGCGGTCCGGAACGCATGTACAGTAACCAGCGCTTGCATGTCATTAGCTGGCACGCGCCAGTATTCTCCAGGTCCTCCGCAATTCTCCACCTTCGATGGGCCGAGTTCCCAATGGGGCAGTTCACTTGTGCTTTTAAAAATCGTGAAACCGCCGTCGTGGCTTATGAGGGGCAGACAAGAGGTAGGACACAGACAGGCGCAACCATGGGCTGCTGGTCCGGACACTGGCCGGGCTAGCTGGGGTGGGCGGTGCAGGGGCATACTAGGGTCGGGCGTGGGTGGGGGTGGGGGGCCACCAGGGAATTGGCTGTGTCACTGGGGTGACCCACTACGGGAATGGGGCAGTGTACAGGCATGGACCGCAATTGCTGCGCGCTGTAAGGCAGCCATCTTGCTGCGCACCCATTGACCACCATCTTGTCCCCTTCTTCTGCAAAGTGACACCAACCGCATGGGTGCCACCATGCCCCCACATACGCACCCCACCATACACCCCACACCCATCCGACAATCACCGACGGGGCATCATGCGGCCCACTAAAGGGCAAAACCCACTGTAGTCGCTTACGGGGGCGTGTGGTGGGGGCCACGGAGTGTACCGCTGGAAAGGGTAGCGCCATCCGATGGTACCCCTGGCAAGAGGGAGGGTGACAGGGTCAGGGACACGGTGCTGGGCAACGACGGGGCCAGGGCTGTGGGGGGGGAACATGCGGGGGCCACCATGTAGCCCCGTTGGAGCTGGTTGGGCATGGGAGTATGCACCATGCTAACATGTCGGCCTTTCAAACCCTGCAGACAATGGATATTGGAATTCAACCAGCAATGGTGGCACCGCAGTGCCAGAGGATGCTGGAGCTGCTCCAGGAGGAGGAAGCTGCAGCAGCGAAACGTGCAGCTGAAAGAGTGTGCCTCAGAGGATCAGGAGGCGGCCACTGAGGACAGAGAGCTGGCCGCCCAAGAGGACCAGGAGGAAGAGGTGTAAAGGCGACGTCGCATGGGACCTTGCATGTACCGGCAGTACCTGTCATTCGAGGACCTACCGTCGAAGACTCCAGCTGAGCAGGGGTACAGTGCAACATATCTGCACAGATAATGACGCACCTGGCAATGCAGGGGAATGGGGTAGAACAACCGCTCCCGGTAGCAGTCAAAGTGACAGTCACATTGAACCTCTACGCCATGGGGTCCTTCCAGGCGGACCTGTCCGGGATTTCACAAAGCTCAGTGTGCGGGTACATCTGCTGTCACGGATGCCCGATATGCCCAGTCGGTGCAATACATCCATTTCAGTGTGGACCGAGCCCACCAGGATGCCCGGGCAGCGGGGTTCGCCACATCGCCGAGATGCTCTGAGTCCATGTCAATGAGCAGCTGGTGTGTGACCATCAGATATAATTCACGCATGTGTGCGCCCGATACCCTTCATCCTGGCACACTTGACAATTCCTGACCTCTTCAAGGTGAACCCCCAGCTGAGGGGTTGGCTCCTGGGCGACAGGGGTTATCCGCTGTGGTCGTGGCTGATGATGCCTATTCTGAGGCCACAGACACTACAGCGACGCTCACGCAGTGACCAGAGGCGTGATCGACCGGTGCTTAATCATCCAGAAAATGCGGTTGAGGTGCCTGGACCATTCTGGAGGGGCCCTCCAATATGACACTGGGAGGGACACCCGCATCGTGGCTGCCTGCTGCTTCCTCTGCAACACTGCACAGCAAAGGGGCAACGTGCTCAATGAGGAGGATGAACACCAGGCCTTGTCCGATGAGGAGGATGCGGGAGTGGACGAGGATGAGCAGGACATGGGGCCCAGGCAGGCACGAGAGTCCGCAAAACGTGTGCGCCAGGACAAACGCACATGGGGCTCTCTGATCGCTTCCATGTTCACCAACTATGGGGGTGGGGGTGGGGGGTGGGTGGACTGGCCAGGAGCACGGACACCGCATCCCACACCCACACCCACACCCATACTGCCCCCCGCGCACTCCCCCCCCCCGCAACTGCAACCGTCTCATATATATATATACGTGCTGCACTACGTGGTGTGGGCCCTGGGTTGGCAGTAATAGTGGGTCTGGTCCATGTGATGGAGGACGATGACAACCCACTCTGCGATGAGCTCAGGTCTCTGCAATATCCAGGTGGCTCTGGCACATGGCTGCCTGCGAGAGGGCAGCCCTGTCCTGAGCCTCAGCCCCAGGCCTTGGACATGCTAGTCCTTAGCCAAAACCCTCGCCCTGAGGCCTCCACCGCGACACTACCTGTGCAGTGTTGGCTTGGGTGATACACAAGGCCGACATCACCTCCTGCTCCAGCACGTGTTTGGACTCCTCCAACTTCATCTGCAGGTGCTGGATGCTTGCCGAAGCTCCACGATCGGTGAGACTGTCCGTTCCAGAAGCCCAAAATCTGTCTGGATGGCAGCTGGTTCCTGGGGATGGCCTGTCCTCCGACTATCCGCCCTCGTGGGAGTTCCTACCTCCACCTGCTGTACCGGAGCAGCTGTGTGGTGAGCATCAGATAGTGTCCCACGAGCCTCTTCACTAAAATGCCCCACACGAGGTGAGTGTCTCTGGGATGGTGGAGGGTGTTGGAGACAGCTGTGGCGGGAAATCTGTGTCATCCACCGACTCAAGTTGCAGGGTGGCCTAGATCTTGTGTTGACGAATCTCGCCCGTGTCGGTATCATCCTTGTCGCTGCTCAGCACCCGGGGCACTGGCTGTGGCTGTGGGCGGGGTATGTGAGGGTGGAGTGAGGGAGAGGGTGATGTGGGGCTGAGGGTGGTGTGGGGCTGAGGGTGGTATGAGGGTGGTGTGGGGGTGAGTTTGGTGTGGGGCTGAGGTTGGTGTGGGGGTGAGGTTGGTGTGAGGGTGGTGTGGGAGTGAGGGTGGTGTGGGGGTGAGCATGGTGTGGGGGTAAGGGTCATGTGGGGGAGGTGTGGGGGTGAGGGTTGTGTGGGGGTGAGGGGGGTAAGAGGGTGGTGTGGGGGTGAGGGTGGTGTGGGGGTGAGGGTGGTGTGGCATTGAGGGTGGTGTGGGGGTGGGGGTGAGGTTGATGTGGGGGTGAGGGTGGTTTGGGGTTGAGGTTGGTGTGGGGGTGAGGTTGGTGTGGGGGATGAGGGTGGTGTGTGGGTGAAGTTGGTGTGGGTGTGGTGTGGTGTGGTGTGGGGGTGAGGTTGGTGTGGGGGTGAGGTTGGTGTGGGGGTGAGGTTGGTGTGAGGGTGAGGGTGGTGTGGGGTTGAGGTTGGTGTGAGAGTGAGCATGGTGTGGAGTTGAGGTTGGTGTGGGGGTGAGGGTGGTGTGGGGGTGAGGGTGGTGTGTGGGTGAGGTTGGTGTGGGGGTGGTGTGGGGTGAGGTTGGTGTGGCAGTGAGGTTGGTGTGGGGGTGAGGGCGGTGAGGGAGTGGTGTGAGGGTGAGGGTGGTGTGAGGGTGGTGTGGGGGTGAGGGTGGTGTGTGGGTGAGGTTGGTGTTGGGGTGGTGTGGGGTGAGGTTGATGTGGGGGTGAGGGCGGTGAGGGAGTGGTGTAGGGGTGAGGGTGGTGTGGGGGTGAGGGTGGTGTGGGGGTGTGGGTGGTGTAGGGGTGAGGTTGGTGTGGGGGTGGTGTGTGGGTGAGGGAGGTGTGAGGGTGAGGGTAGTGTGGGAGTGAGGTTGGTGTGGGGGTGAGTTTGGTGTGGGGGTGAGATTGGTGTGAGGGTGAGGGTGGTGTGGGGTTGAGGTTAATGTGGGGGTGAGGGTGGTGTGGGGGTGAGGGTGGTGAGGGAGTGGTGTGGGGGTGAGGGAGGTGTGGGGTTGAGGGTGGTGTGAGGGTGGTGTGGGGGTGAGGGAGGTGTGGGGGTGAGGGCGGTGAGGGAGTGGTGTGGGGGTGAGGGTGGTGTGAGGGTGGTGTGGAGGTGAGGGTGGTGTGGGGGTGAGGGTGGTGTGGGGGTGAGGGTGGTGAGGGAGTGGTGTGGGGGTGAGGTTCGTGTGGGGGTGGTGTGGGGGTGAGGTTCGTGTGGGGCTGAGGGCGGTGAGGGAGTGGTGTGGGGGTGAGGGTGGTGTGGAGGTGAGGGTGGTGTGGGGGTGAGGTTGGTGTGGGGGTGAGGGCCGTGAGGGAGTGGTGTGGGGGTGAGAGTGGTGTGAGGTTGGCGTGGGGGTGAGGGTGGTATGGGGGTGAGGTTGTTGTGTGGTTGGTGTGTGGGTGAGGGAGGTGTGACTGTGAGGATGGTGTGGGGGTGAAGTTGGTGTGGGGGTGAGGGTGGTTAAGGAGTGGTGTGGGGGTGAGGGTGGTGTGAGGGTGGCGTGAGGTGAGGGTGGTGTGAGGGTGGTGTGGGGGTGAGGGTGGTGTGGGGGTGAGGGTGCTGTGGGGGTGAGGTTTGTGTGGTGGTGAGGTTGGTGTGTGGGTGAGGGTGGTGTGGGAGTGGTGTGGGGGTGAGGGTGGTGTGGGGGTGAGGGTGCTGTGGGGGTGAGGTTGGTGTGGGGGTGAGGGTGGTGTGGGAGTGGTGTGGGTGTGAGGGAGGTGTGGGGGTGAGGGTGGTGTGAGGGTGGTGTGGGGGTGAGTGTGGTGTGGGGGTGGTGTGGGGGTGAGGGTGGTGTGAGGGAGGTTTGGGGTTGAGGGTGTTGTGGGGGTGAGGGTGGTGAGGGAGTGGTGTGGGGGTGAGTGTGGTGTGAGGGTGGTGTGGGGGTGAGGGTGCTGTGGGGGTGAGGTTGGTGTGGGGGTGGTGTGTCGGTGAGGGTGGTGTGAGGGTGAGGGTGGTGTGGGGGTGAGGGTGGTGTGGGGGTGTGGTTGGTGTGAGGGTGGTGTGGGGGTGAGGGTGGTGTGTGGTGAGGTTTGTGAGGGTGTGGTGTGGGGGTGTGGTTGGTGTGAGGGAGGTGTGGGGGTGAGTGTGGTGTGGGGGTGAGGTTGGTGTGGGGGTGGTGTGTGGGTGAGGGTGGTGTGAGGGTGAGGGTTGTGTGGGGGTGAGGGTGATGTGGGGGTGCGGTTGGTGTGAGGGTGGTGTGGGGTTGAGGGTGGTGTGAGGGTGGTGTGGGGGTGAGGGTGGTGAGGGAGTGGTGTGGGGGTGAGGGTGGTGTGAGGGTGGTGTGGGGGTGAGGGTGGTGTCGGGGTGAGGTTGGTGTGGGGGTGGTGTATGGGTGAGGGTGGTGTGAGGGTGAGGGTGGTGTGGGGGTGAGGGTGATGTGGGGGTGCGGTTGGTGTGAGGGTGGTGTGGGGGTGAGGGTGGTATGGGGTGAGGTTTGTGTGATGGTGAGGGTGGTGTGGGGGTGAGGTTGGTGTGGTGGTGAGGGTGGTGTGAGGGTGAGGGTGGTGTGGGGGTGAGTGTGGTGTCGGGGTGAGGGCGGTGATGGAGTGGTGTGGGGTTGAGGGTGGTGTGAGGGTGGTGTGGGGGTGAGGGTGGTGTGGGGGTGAGGTTGGTAAGGGGGTGAGGGTGGTGTGGGGGTAAAGGTGGTGTGAGGGTGGTGTTAGGGTGAGGGTGGTGTGGGGGTGAGGTTGGTGTGGGGGTGAGGGTGGTGTGAGGGTGGTGTGGGGGTGAGGGTGGTGGGGGTGAGGTTGGTGTGGGGGTGGTGTGTGGGTGAGGGTGGTGTGAGGGTGAGGGTGGTGTGGGGGTGAGGTTGGTGTAGGAGTGAGGGTGGTGAGGGAGTGATGTGGGGGTGAGGGTGGTTTGAGGGTGAGGTTGGTGAGGGGGTGAGGGTGGTCTGTGGGTGAGGTTGGTGTGGGGGTGAGGTTGGTGAGGGGGTGAGGGTGGTGTGGGAGTGAAGGTGGTGTGGGGGTGAGGTTAGTGTGGGGGTGGTGTGTGGGTGAGGGTGAGGTTGGTGAGGGGGTGAGGGTGGTGTGAGGGTGGTGTGGGGGTGAGCGTGGTGTGGGGGTGAGGTTGGTGAGGGGGTGAGGGTGGTGTGGGAGTGAAGGTGGTGTGGGGGTGAGGTTAGTGTGGGGGTGGTGTGTGGGTGAGGGTGGTGTGGGGGTGAGGGTGGTGTGGGGTGAGGGTGGTGTGAGGCTGATGTTGGGGGTTCTGTGACATACGTGTCACAGGGAATCACAATTCAGCGAGGTCTCACTTCCTGACCCAAATATTGATCTGCCCCCCGGCGACTGCCCACCGACCACCGACCACTTTCAGGGCCCACTCTTCTGCCGTGTTGAGGGACCACAGATCTGGCGGTCCCCCTCCAGTCTTTTCCCGCTCCCAGCAGTTATGGACAGCCTTCTCCTGGTGCGGGGGACAGAAAATGCAGGAAATGGGACAGTCTGATACATGCAGCCCAGGGGGTGTGAACTGGTGGCCTCAGTTGCCAGGGCATCTGGCCATGGCGGCCGGTATGGGTGCCGACATGTGGTGCAGGGTGGGGGTTCGGTTGCCCTCCGGGTGGGGGTGTCGAGTTATGGGTGTGTGGGATGGGGGTTAGTGAAAGGGGCACAGTGCTGCCTACTTTGTGGGCGTAGTGCAGTTTTTCCTGCAAGGCTGGCCGGTTCAGACGGTGTTGCTAGTGGCGCTACAGCCTCTGCCACCTGCTCCCAGGCACAGTGAACAGCGGCGGCTGTCAGCCTCATTCCCGGGTCGGGGTACAGCGTCGCCCGCCTCTCCTCCACGGAGTCCAGCACCGTCTCAAGCTCAGTGTTCGTGCACCTTGGTGCCGCTCTCCTTGCTGCCATTTTATTGACTGGGATGGTGTATGTGTGAGGAGTGAAGTATGTATATGCAGCTGCAGCTTGTCAGCCTCCTGAGTGTCAATCACGCATCCGATGAATCCGGCACTGTTTCTCATTGGAATCGATTGTGTTCCACACGTTGCCGGTGCCAACCCCTCAACAGTCGCTGAATCGGTCCAGGAGCATTGACAGTTTTGCTGTTGTAGAACTCCTGCCCCGGTGTCACCACTTAGGGCTGGATTCTCCGATCAACGACGCCTAAACCGTGTTCGGCGATCGGCCGGAGAATCCGTTTTTACGCCGGAATTGGGGCGCCACCATTTTTCCGATGCTCCACCCCCTCGAGAAGTATGATGCATGGTGTCGGAACGGCCTCAAGACGTCACCTGAGGCCTTTCCCCGATGCTCCATCCCCGATGATCCGAGTCCCCGACGGCATGGGCGCGTGTCATCTCACTTTTCGGGAACCTCGCATGGCGTCTGTGGACTGTGTCCTCACAGGGGATTCCTGCATTGACTGTCTGCCCTTTCTAGTGGTTACGCATCTGTCTGTCTGCACCTTGGGTGTGACCACGTCTCTATAACTCCTATCTATGACGTTCCCGCCACCTGTATGCTACTAAGTGCATCCAACTGCTGCTCCAACTGAACCACGCGGTCTGTGAGGAGCTGCCATTGGTTACACTTCCTACAGACGTAGTCGACCGGAACGCTGGAAGCATCACGCATCTCCCACATCTCACAGTCAGAGCACTGCACCCCACTGAGTGACATTTAAGCACTAGTTAACTAATTCAAAATAATCACTTAAATTAAATCGTTATTAGATTAAGTTACGATTAACTATGTGGTCCCTGGCACCAGATGTTTACTGTAAAATGCTAAATACTAATCTCCGCCCTCAGGTTTAGTTACTCCTCTACCTAGTTAAGTAATTAGTTTTAATTCGTTTTTTTCAATGTTTTTATTTCAAATTTAACACAGATTCCCTGCCAGCCAATCAGGTTTACTGTGGTGCCACTTTGTTTCCCCCCCCCCACAATTAGCAGGCAGATTATTTAATATTAATATCAGATTATCATTGCTCAGTGTTTGGCAGTAGAATAACGATCCAATACTTTCATCCAAACTCCTCATACAGTTTACATGTAGTTGTGTTGGGAAAATGTGCAACTGCCCACTGTATACCCTCTTCCTTCCACTGACTGGTTTGTAACAGTTGGGTTATAGATCTCTGTGGTAGTATGTATTGGGGGTCATGTGGGACTGGAAGCCCTAATGTCATTGGCTGACAGATCCCGGGTCCTGGTTGGCCGTTGACCTCAAGCTCCGCCCTGAAGGCGAAGTATAAGAAGCCGGTGTCTTCCCCCGCAGGCCAGTTTACTATCGGGCTGCTGGGGAACAGACACGCTTAATAAAGCCTCATCGACTTCACTATATTCGTCTCATGGAGTCTTTGTGCGCTACAATTTATTAAGCGTGCCTAAAAAGGACTATGGAGCTCAGGATCATTCCAGAATGCCTGAGGATCAGCCCCCACGCAGTGAATGCGGCAGCAGCCTTCAAACACTGGCAGACTTGCTTCGAGGCCTACATCAGATCGACCACAGGCCGAGTCTCAGACGAACAAAAACTGCAGGTCCTGCACTCGAGGGTGAGCACGGAGATTTTCACCCTCATTGAAGACACCGACGATTTCCAGACGGCGTTCACAGCTCTCAGAAGTCTCTACATTCGCCCAGTTAACCAAATCTACGCTCGCTACCAGCTCGCGACAAGACGGCAAGCTCCCGGAGAATCGATGGACGAGTTCTACGCCGCGCTGCTAATTTTGGGACGAGCCTGCAGCTGCCCGTCGGTGAATGCAAACGAACACACGGACATGTTAATGCGCGATGCTTTTGTGGCAGGTATGCAATCCTCCCAAATCCGCCAAAGAATTCTAGAAAAAGAGTCGCTAGGACTCTCAGAGGCACGGGCCCTAGCAGCCTCCCTAGACGTGGCCGCGCATAATACCCGCGCCTACGGCCCCGACCGCGCGGCAGGCCATTGGGCCCCGTACGTACCCGTCGCGGCAAACCCCCTACCCCCCCCCCCCGGACACCCCACAGGCTTGCGCAGTCCAAACGCCGAGTCGCACCAGGGGCGCCCGCTGTTATTTCTGCGGCCAGGCGAAGCACCCCCGACAACGCTGTCCGGCCCGCGCAGCCATCTGCAAAAGCTGCGGGAAAAAGGGCCATTATGCAGTTGTGTGCCGATCCCGCGAGGTCGCCGCCGTCCCGGGGCCACAGGGAGCCCTACAAGCAGTCTATGCCTCCCAACCCCCCCAGCACGCCATGTGCGACCCGCAGGCGCAGCCGCTCTGGGTCCCGACCACCGCGGTCCCGGGAAAACTGGGAGCCCTGCACGCCGCCTACGCTCCCCAACCCCCCTCCCCGCAGCCCATGTACGACCCGCCGCCGGCGCTCCCGCTTTGGGTCCCGGCCAACACTCTCCACGGAGAGGAAGGGGTTTTTCGCGTCCCGAACGCCACCCTCACCCCCGTCCTACGCCCCACGCCTGACCCGCCGGCGCCACCTACTTGGACCCCGACCACCGCTGTCCCCGGTGAGGGAGCTCCTCGCGCTCCTTGCGCTCGCGGCCCCACGCCTGACCTGCCGGCGCCGCCGACTTGGGCCCCGACCACCGCTGTCCCCGGCGAGGGAGCTCCGCGCGGTCCTAGCGCTCGCGGCCCTGGCGCTCGCGGTGAGGGAGCTCCGCGCGGTCCTAGCGCTCCCCAGACCCCCCAGCACACCATGTGCGACCCGCAGACGCGCCATTTTGGGTCCCGACCACCACAAGGGGAGGAGGGGCGCCGTTGTGCGACCCGCAGACGCCGCCATTTTGGGTCCCGACCACCACGAGGGGAGGAGGGGCGCCACCATCTTGGACCGCCCCCGACCTGTACGACGCATGGGGGCGGCCATTTTGTCCACCCCCGCCGCCATCTTGTGACCCCCCAGCCACGTGCGATGTATGGGGGCGGCCATTTTGTCCATCCCTGATGCCATCTTGGACGGCAACAACGGACCCCACCCCACTACTACAACCACGGCTCGCTTCGGTTACTCTCGATCAGGCTCGGCCCCGGACTCTCCAGACGACGATGACAACGGTCCTAATTAACGGCCACGAGACGCCATGCCTAGTCGACTCCGGGAGCACGGAAAGTTTTATACACCCCGACACGGTAAGACGCTGTTCCTTAACCACCTATCCCAGCGCACAAAAGATTTGCCTAGCTGCAGGATCCCACTCCGTACAGATCCAGGGATTCTGCATAGTTACCCTAACGGTGCAGGGGAGGGAGTTCAAAAACTACAAACTTAACGTCCTCCCCAACTCTGTGCCCCCACCTTGCTGGGATTAGATTTCCAATGTAATCTACAGAGCCTTACGTTTAAATTCGGCGGCCCCATACCCCCACTCACTATCTGCGGCCTCGCTACCCTCAAGGTGCAACCCCCGTCCTTGTTTGCGAACCTCACCCCAGATTGCAAACCCGTCGCCACTAGGAGCAGACGGTACAGCGCCCAGGACCGGACCTTCATTCGGTCCAAAGTCCAGCGGCTACTAAAGGAGGGCATAATCCAGGCCAGCAATAGTCCCTGGAGAGCACAGGTGGTAGTAGTGAAGACAGGGGAGAAACAAAGGATGGTCATTGACTATAGCCAGACCATCGACAGGTACACACAACTAGATGCGTACCCTCTCCCCCGCATATCCGACATGGTCAATCGGATTGCCCAGTATAAAGTCTTCTCCACCGTGGACCTCAAGTCCGCCTACCATCAGCTCCCCATCCGCCCAAGTGACCGCAAGTACACAGCCTTCGAGGCAGACGGGCGATTATACCATTTCCTACGGGTCCCTTTTGGCGTCACAAACGGGGTCTCGGTCTTCCAACGGGAGATGGACCGGATAGTTGATCAACATGGGTTACGGGCCACGTTCCCGTACCTCGACAATGTAACCATCTGCGGCCACGATCAGCAGGACCACGACGCCAACCTCCAAAAATTCCTCCAGACCGCCAAAGCCTTGAACCTCACGTACAACGAGGACAAGTGCGTTTTTAGCACCGATCGGCTAGCCATTCTGGGCTACATAGTGCGCAATGGGATAATAGGCCCCGACCCTGAACGTATGCGCGCACTCATGGAATTTCCCCTCCCGCACTGCCCAAAAGCCCTGAAACGCTGCCTGGGGTTCTTTTCGTACTACGCCCAGTGGGTCCCCCAGTATGCAGACAAGGCCCGCCCCTAATACAGACCACGACCTTCCCTCTGTCGACAGAGGCTTGCCAGGCCTTCAGCCGCATCAAAGCGGACATCGCAAAGGCCACGATGCGCGCCATCGACGAGTCCCTCCCCTTCCAGGTCGAGAGCGACGCCTCCAACGTAGCTCTAGCGGCCACCCTTAACCAAGCGGGCAGACCCGTGGCCTTCTTCTCCCGAACCCTCCACGCCTCAGAAATCCGCCACTCCTCAGTGGAAAAGGAAGCCCAAGCCATAGTGGAAGCTGTGCGACATTGGAGGCATTACCTGGCCGGCAGGAGATTCACTCTCCTCACTGACCAACGGTCGGTAGCTTTCATGTTCGATAATGCACAGCGGGGCAAAATTAAAAATGACAAGATCTTAAGGTGGAGGATCGAGCTCTCCACCTTCAACTATGAGATCTTGTACCGGCCCGGAAAGCTGAACAAGCCGTCCGATGCCCTATCCCGCGGCACATGTGCCAACGCACAAATTGACCGCCTCCAAACCCTCCACGAGGACCTCTGCCACCCGGGCGTCACTCTGTTTTACCACTTCATCAAGTCCCGCAATCTCCCATACTCTTTAGAAGAGGTCCGTACAGTCACAAGGGACTGCCACATCTGCGCGGAATGCAAGCCGCATTTTTTCAGGCCAGATGGAGCGCACCTGATTAAGGCTTCCCGCCCCTTCGAGCGCCTCAGTCTCGATTTCAAAGGGCCCCTCCACCGACCGCAACGCATATTTCCTTAATGTAGTGGACGAATACTCCCGCTTCCCTTTCGCCATTCCCTGCTCAGACATGACCGCGGCCACAGTCATTAAAGCCCTGAACAGCATCTTCACACTGTTTGGTTACCCCGCATACGTCCACAGCGACAGGGGGTCCTCTTTCATGAGTGACGAGCTGCGCCAGTTCCTGCTCAGCAAGGGCATAGCCTCAAGCAGGACGACCAGCTACAACCCCCGGGGGAACGGTCAAGTAGAAAGGGAGAACGGCATGGTCTGGAAGGCCATCCTACTGGCCCTACGGTCCAGGGACCTCCCAGTTTCACGGTGGCAGGAGGTCCTCCCGGACGCTCTCCATTCCATCCGGTCGTTATTATGTACAAGCACTAATCAAACGCCTCACGAGCGTCTCCTTGTCTTCCCTAGGAGGTCCTCCTCTGGAACGTCGCTGCCGACCTGGCTGGCGGCCCCAGGACCCATCCTGCTCCGAAAGCATGTGCGGGCACATAAGGCGGACCCGTTGGTCGAAAGGGTTCACCTCCTCCACGCAAACCCCCAGTACGCCTACGTGGAGTACCCCGACGGCCGACAGGACACGGTCTCCCTGCGGGATCTGGCACCCGCCGGCACCACGCACACCCCCCCCGACACCATCAACCCAACCGCCCCCTTCCTGCCACCGCCGCACCCCGCGACCGCCCCCTTCCCAGGAGGATCAGTCCCCCTCCCCTTTGCACCGACAGCTGAAACCGTACGGCTCCTGGAGGCGACAACACTGGTACAAGCACCACCACCACCGCCGGGGCCGAGGCGATCGACACGGACGACCAGACCGCCCGACCGACTCGTGGCGTCGATGTAAAACAAAGATGGACTGTTCAAAGAACATTTTGTTTTTCCTATACCCGCTGTAAATAGTTGTAACAGGACGAAACTGTCCAATACCGTCCTACCATGTAAATGTTCTATCCTCCCAGGACCAGCCCTGTAAACCCTTACCACCATACGAAGCATCACCCCGCCGGGTTCATTTTTGAAAAGGGGTTAATGTGGTAGTATGTATTGGGGGTCATGTGGGACTGGAAGCCCTAATGTCATTGGCTGACAGATCCCGGGTCCTGGTTGGCCGTTGACCTCAAGCTCCGCCCTGAAGGCGAAGTATAAGAAGCCGGTGTCTTCCCCCGCAGGCCAGTTTACTATCGGGCTGCTGGGGAACAGACACGCTTAATAAAGCCTCATCGACTTCACTATATTCGTCTCATGGAGTCTTTGTGCGCTACAATCTCTATGTCTGTGTGCTGATTACCTGTGGTTGCTATTTCCCAATTAGCAGGAATTTTCTGCTGGTCTACTCCCAGGGCCTGTTCTGTGCTGTATTTTCTATGTTCTATGTTCTATGTTCCCAGTTTCATGGTTCTTTTCTCCTAAATCTGACTCCAGACTGCAGCCAGCTGGCTCTCTCCATCCTTGGGCATCCCACCCTGCTCAGTACTGGGTGAAGGCAGCTTCCTGCTGCCTCCCACACTGTTCCCTCCGTCCCACTTTACCCCTAAAGACCTCAAACTCCTGCCTTGTGCCAGAGCTTCCTGGGGCTTGGTGGCAGGATTCCTGCCGACTTCTGAGGCTTCGTGCCAAGCCTCTTGCTGTTCCAATCTTGGCATGAGTTCTGCCACTCATTCAGACCGTGCCATGGGGCCTCCTGCTTGCACTGAGTCTCAATATCAGACCTCCTGTTTGCTTTTGTGCTAACTCCTAAATCTTGGAATCAGGCCTCCCATTTGCCTTCCGGGGTTCTATGCAGCAACAGGCTTCTTGCTATCAGGAGAACTGTGCCAAATCTTTACTCTCTCAGCCACGATCTGGAACTTCAATTAGTTGCCAGGTTTCCCACTCCCCCAGTCTCAATACTGAATCTCTCCAGTGTCCAATACAGACATACCATGGCAGGCTAAAGGGAAAACCAAGTCATGAACTGTTGAGTGAATCAATTTGTTCCAGTAGCCATAAATGTGGATCATAAATAAATCACTGAGTTGAAGTGCAGTTGAACATAAATAACCAAGTTAACAGAAGAAATAATGTGCTTTCCTTACACAAATCTTGTTTTATCTCCTCTCAGCTTTAAGTTTTACATCTTTTGTAAAGAAGTCCTTCATTGTCCTTCATTGCTAGAGGGATGGAGTTTAAGACTAGGAAGGTTATGCTGCAATCGTATAAGGTGTTAGTGACGCCACACCTGGAGTATTGTGTTCAGTTTTGGTCTCCTTCCTTGAGAAAGGACGTACTGGCACTGGAGGGTGTGCAGAGGCGATTCACTAGGTTAATCCCAGAGCTGAAGGGGTTGGATTACGAGGAGAGGTTGAGTAGACTGGGATTGTACTCGTTGGAATTTAGAAGGATGAGGGGGGATCTTATAGAAATATATAAAATTATGAAGGGAATAGATAGGATAGATGAGGGCAGGTTGTTTCCACTGGCGGGTGAAAGCAGAACTAGGGGGCAAAGCCTCAAAATAAGGGGAAGTAGATTTAGGACTGAGTTTAGGAGGAACTTCTTCACCCAAAGGGTTATGAATCTATGGAATTCCTTGCCCAGTGAAGCAGTTGAGGCTCCTTCATTAAATGATTTTATGATCATTAGGGCAGCACGGTAGCATGGTGGTTAGCACAATGGCTTCACAGCTCCAGGGTCCCAGGTTCGATTCCGGCTTGGGCCACTGTCTGTGCGGAGTCTGCACATCCTCCCCGTGTATGCGTGGGTTTCCTCCGGGTGCTCCGGTTTCCTCCCACAGTCCAAAGATGTGCAGGTTAGGTGGATTGACTGTGATAAATTGCCCTTAGTGTCCAAAATTGTCCTTAGTATTGGGTGGAGTTACTGGGTTAAAGGGATAGGGTGGAGGTGTTGACCTTGGATAGGGTTCTCTTTCCAAGAGCCGGTGCAGACTCGATGGGCTGAATGGCCTCCTTCTGCACTGTATATTCTATCTATCTATAAGATAAAGATAGATAGTTTTTTGAAGAATAAAGGGATTAACGGTTATGGTGTTCGGGCCGGAAAGTGGATCTGAGTCCACAAAAGATCAGCCATGACCTCATTGAATGGTGGAGCAGGCTCGAGGGGCCAGATGACCTACTCCTGCTTCTAGTTCTTATGTTCTTAAGTGCAGGTAATTTAAGCATTGAAAAATAATATTTGTTCATACTTAACTATCAAATATTTGTATTACAAGAGTTTTGATAACATTGCTACATTGGGACGTTCCTAATTACTCAGTTCCCCCAGACGGACGAGGTTTTCGACAAATTCACGGGTGCAACAGGTATAGGCCAACCTCAAAATTAGTTGAGAAGGGGATTCAACTTCCTTCTGTTCGCAAGAGGACAGCCATTTTCAGCAGTACTTCATGCAACCCCTCAGGTTGAAGGGGCTTGGGCTTGATGTGGGCTTGGCAGCAAGGCAAAGGACAACCGACAGGGCAAAAGCTTTCCCTTTCTTGCACAATTCTGATGATTTCAGGACTTGAGACTGGCAATGCCGCAGATGCAGACTGTCAGGTCTGCAGCAGAGCTTTCTGATGCAATACAGGAGATGTTGTTTTCAGACAAGGAGGGGATAGTCATTTGGTAGTACAGAACTTGAGTATTGCTGAAAAAAGGGACTTGTCAAAGCTTTTCAACTTGCACTCATCAGAACACTTCGCTAGAATATCGATATAAAGAGAAAACAACAATTTCTACTTCATGAGAAGCGAGTGCTGCTTCATTGGCAACTGGACTTTGATTGGTGGAGACTTCACCATTGAGAATGCACAAAATGATGGTGACTGCCAAGCAGAGCTAACTGCTCTGCCACCGTGCCGCCCTCATTGTGTCTTTTGTGGAAGTGGAGCCAGGTGTGGTGCACAATGCTGTGCCCAATGACCTGGGCAGTACCTTCGTCGAGGGCTTCTTTGTCAGTTGGGGCAGTCTTCTCTTGTCGTACTTGGGCACCAGAATGTTGTGCCTGGCACTGACCACCTGCACGAGGACAGATAGGCACTCACCTGTGAAACAGAGGCACTCCGTCCCCCTGACTTTCCCTCCCACCTTTTAGGAGCTCCTGGTCCTGATGTCATTTCTGGTCTTAAGCCATACAGCGCCCTCAGTCTCCCCTATGACTCCTACAGCCTTTAGGGAGCTGCTTCCTCAGGCCTTGAATCCCCCCCCCCCCCACCCCTCCCACTGCTGGGTCCTTATTGAACCCGGCGCCCGATGCAGCCTCACCCCTGCTCAGCATGAGCCCAGTCAGTAGATGCATTACACGCTGGGCAGGCCTTAATTGGCCACCCTAATTGGTTAACAATGTGATCTTAGGTGGGAGCGGGTTTTACATTTGTTTCCGCCCACATCGACTTCAGTCATGCCCCGAGGGTAAAATTCAAGCTCTGATCCACTTAACCCACCTTATTCCCCAGATCTAGTATTGTCCCCCTTTTCCATTGATCTGAGAACATAGCACTCAAAGAAATACTCCTGAAGACACTTCAGAAACTCTTCCCGTTCTCTGTCCTTTACACTATTACTATTCTACTCTCATCATTCTGTCTTCTCTACCTGAAGGCAGTTTCCTGGTTCATAGTCTTTCCATGTGTCTCTGTCCTGTGCCAGTCTTTTCATTTTCCAATCACCTTCAATTTTCAAGCTATCAGGCGTTGATATCTTTCCTCCATTTCCTCTTTTTCCTTGATATCTTCCTTCCATAAGTTCCCTTACTCATCTGTTTCCTCTTAAGATGTGCCCTGCCTCGTCGCTCTGCCTTTTCCCAATTACATTCAGCAATTTAAATTGTTTTAAACTTTCCTCAGCACTTCATTCTTTGTTACTTTCAAAGTGTAGCCGATCCTTTCTGTTCTGCTCCCAACCCAGGTTTCAAAGCTATTCAGCAAGTTGGCCTCCTTTCTCTAATGTCCAACCTCACATCCATTCAAAACAAGACTTCAACATCAAGCTCTTGACAAAGGCACTTTTTGAGTTGTTCATTCAGCTTTCCAGTTGGCAACTGTCTCTTCGTACTAAGTTTAACAAAGAACAAAGAACTAAGAAAAGTACAGCACAGGAACAGGCCCTTCGGCCCTCCAAGCCCGTGCCGACCATGCTGCCCGACTAAACTACAATCTTCTACACTTCCTGGGTCCGTATCCCTCTATTCCCATCCTATTCATGTATTTGTCAAGATGCCCCTTAAATGTCACTATCGTCCCTGTTTCCACCACCTCCTCCGGTAGCAAGTTCCAGGCACCCACTACCCTCTGTGTAAAAAACTTGCCTCGTACATCTACTCTAAACCTTGCCCCTCGCACCTTAATCCTATGCCCCCTGGTAATTGACCCCTCTACCCTGGGAGAAAGCCTCTGACTATCCATTCTGTCTATGCCCCTCATAATTTTGTATACCTCTATCAGGTCGCCCCTCAACCTCCGTCGTTCTAGTGAGAACAAACCAAGTTTATTCAACCACTCCTCATAGCTAATGCCCTCCATACCAGGCAACATTCTGGTAAATCTCTTCTGCACTCTCTCTAAAGCCTCCACATCCTTCTGGTAGTGTGACGACCAGAATTGAACACTATACTCCAAGTGTGGCCTAACTAAGGTTCTATACAGCTGCAATATGACTTGCCAATTCTTATATTCAGTGCCTCGGCCAATGAAGGCAAGCATGCCGTATGCCTTCTTGACTACCTTCTCCACCTATGTTGCCCCTTTCAGTGACCTGTGGACCTGTACACCTAGGTCTCTCTGGCTTTCAATACTGTTAAGGGTTCTACCATTCACTGTATATTCCCTCCCTGCATTAGACCTTCCAAAATGCATCACCTCACATTTGTCCGGATTAAACTCCATCTGCCATCTCTCCGCCCAAGTCTCCAAACAATCTAAATTCTGCTGTATCCTCTGACAGTCCTCATCGCTATCTGCAATTCCACCAATCTTTGTGTCGTCTGTAAACTTACTAATCAGACCAGTTACATTTTCCTCCAAATCATTTATATATACTACAAACAGCAAAGGTCCCAGCACTGATCCCTGCGGAACACGACTAGTCACAGCCCTCCAATTAGAAAAGCATCCTACCATTGCTACTCTCTGTCTTCTATGACCTAGCCAGTTCTGTATCCACCTTGCCAGCTCACCCCTGATCCCGTGTGACTTCACCTTTTGTATTAGTCTACCATGAGGGACCTTGTCAAAGGCCTTACTGAAGTCCATATAGACAACATCCACTGCCCTACCTGCATCAATCATCTTAGTGACCTCCTCGAAAAACTCTATCAAGTTAGTGTGACACGACCTCCGCTTCACAAAACCGTGTTGCCTCTCGCTAATACGTCCATTCGCTTCCAAATGGGAGTAGATCCTGCCTCGAAGAATTCTCTCCAGTAATTTCCCTACCACTGATGTAAGGCTCACCAGCCTGTAGTTCCCTGGATTATCCTTGCTACCCTTCTTAAACAGAGGAACAACATTGGCTATTCTCCAGTCCTCCGGGACATCACCTGAAGACAGTGAGGATCCAAAGATTTCTGTCAAGGCCTCAGCAATTTCCTCTCTAGCCTCCTTCAGTATTGTGGGGTAGATCCCATCAGGCCCTGGGGACTTATCTACCTTAATATTTTTCAAGACGCCCAACACCTCGTCTTTTTGGATCTCAATGTGACCCAGGTATCTACACACCCTTCTCCAGACTTAACATCTCCCAATTCCTTCTCTTTGGTGAATACTGATGCGAAGTATTCATTTAGTACCCCGCCCATTTCCTCTGGCTCCACACATAGATTCCTTTGCCTATCCTTCAGTGGGCCAACCCTCTCCCTGGCTACCCTCTGGCTTTTTATGTATGTGTAAAAAGCCTTGGGATTTTCCTCCACCCTATTTGCCAATGACTTTTCGTGACCCCTTCTAGCCCTCCTGACTCCTTGCTTAAGTTCATTGCTACTTTCCTTATATTCCACACAGGCTTCGTCTGTTCCCAGCGATTTAGCCCTGACAAATGCCTCCTTTTCCTTTTTGACGAGACCGACAATATCTCTCGTTATCCAAGCTTCTCAAAAATTGCCGTATTTATCCTTCTTCCTCACAGGAACATGCCGGTCCTGAATTCCTTTCAACTGATACTTGAAAGCCTCCCACATGTCAGATGTTGATTTACCCTCAAACATCCGCCCCCAATCTAGGGGCGTCATTCTCCGAACCCCCGCCGGGTTGGAGAATCGCCGGGGGCTGCCGTGAATCCCGCCCCCGCCGGTTGCCGAAGTCTCCGGTACCGGATATTTGGCGGGGTCGGGAATCGGGCCGCGCCGGTTGGCGGGCTCCCCCGCTCGATCCTCCGGCCCGGATGGGCCGAAGTCCCGCCGATAAATTGCCTGCCCTGCCGGCGTGGATTAAACCACCTTTTGAATGGCGTGACAAGGCGGCGTGGGCGGGCTCCGGGGTCCTGGGGGGGACGCGGGGCGATCTGGCCCCGGGGGGTGCCCCCACGGTGGCCTGGCCCGCGATTGGGGCCCACCGATCCGCGGGCGGGCCTGTGCCGTGGGGGGCACTCTTTCCCTTCCGCCTCCACCACGGTCTCCACCATGGCGGAGGCGGAAGAGACGCACTCCACTGCGCATGCGCGGGAAACTGTCAGCGGCAGCTGACGCTCCCGCGCATGCGCCGCCCCGATATGTCATTTCCGCATCAGCTTGCAGGGCAACAAAGGCCGTTTCTGCCAGCTGGCGGAGCGGAAATCCCTCCGGCGTCGGCCTAGCCCCTCAATATTGGGGCTCGGCCCCCAAAGATGCGGAGCATTCCGCACCTTTGGGGCGGCGCGATGCCCGTCTGATTGGCGCCGTTTTGGGCGCTAGTCGGCGGACATCGCGCCGTTTGGGGAGAATTTTGCCCTCGGTTCTTCAGTTCCCGCCTAAAATTGTTATAATTAGCCTTCCCCAAATTTAGCACATTCACCCGAGGACCACTCTTATCCTTGTTCACCAGCACTTTAAAACTTTCTGAATTGTGGTCACTGTTCCCGAAATGCTCCCCTACTGAAACTTCTACCACCTGGCCGGGCTCATTCCCCAATACCAGGTCCAGTACAGCCCCTTCCCTAGTTGGACTGTCGACATATTGTTTTAAGAAGCCCTCCTGGACGCTCGTAACAAACTCTGCCCCGTCTAAGCCCCTGGCACTAAGTGAGTCCCAGTCAATATTGGGGAAGTTGAAGTCCCCCATCACAACAACCCTGTTGTTTTTACTCTTTTCCAAAATCTGTCTACCTACCTGCTCCTCTATCTCCCGCTGGCTGTTGGGAGGCCTGTAGTAAACCCCCAACATTGAAACTGCACTCTTCTTATTCCTGATCTCTACCCATATAGCCTCACTGCCCTCTGAGGTGTCCTCCTGTAGTACAGCTGTGATAGTCTCCTTAACCAGTAGTGTAACTCCGCCACCCCTTTTACATCCCCCTCTATCCCGCCTGAAACATCTAAATCCTGGAACGTTTAGCTGCCAATCCTGCCCTTCCCTCAACCAGGTCTCTGTAATGGCAACAACATCATAGTTCCAAGTACTAATCCAAGCTCTAAGTTCATCTGCCTTACCCGTAATACTTCTTGCATTAAGGTGGCACTTCAGGCCACCAGACCCGCTGTGTTCGGCATCTTCACCCTGTCTGCTCTGCCTCAGAGCCATACTGTCCCTATTCCCTAGTTCTCCCTCAATGCTCTCACCTTCTGACCTATTGCTCCCGTGCCCACCCCCCTGCCATACTAGTTTAAACCCTCCCGTGTGACACTAGCAAACCTCACCACCAGGATATTTATACCTCTCCAGTTTAGATGCAACCCGTCCTTCTTATATAGGTTTCACCTGCCCCGGAAGAGCTCCCAGTGGTCCAGATAACGGAAACCCTCCCTCCTACACCAGCTGTTTAGCCACGTGTTTCGCTGCTCTATCTTCCTATTTCTAGCCTCACTGGCACGTGGCACAGGGAGTAATCCCGAGATTACAACCCAAGGTCCTGTCTTTTAACTTTCTGCCTAGCTCCCTGAACTCTTGCTGCATAATCTCATGCCCCTTCCGGCCTATGTCGTTAGCACCAATATGTACAATGACCTCTGCCTGTTTTCCCTCCCCCTTCAGGATGCCCTCGACCTGTTCGGAGACATCCTGGACCCTGGCACCAGGGAGGCAACATACCATCCCATTGCTATCCATTTTCTTCTTTCTTTGTTGTATCTTCCATTTGCAGATAGTATTCTTCCCAAATATTTGAATTTTTTCACCTGTTCAAGTTCTTTACCTGCTATGAATATAGAAA
Source organism: Scyliorhinus torazame (assembly GCF_047496885.1). Taxonomy (NCBI): domain Eukaryota; kingdom Metazoa; phylum Chordata; class Chondrichthyes; order Carcharhiniformes; family Scyliorhinidae; genus Scyliorhinus; species Scyliorhinus torazame. The sequence goes on from NC_092708.1 coordinate 104,924,621, forward strand.
TGTTTCTTCGTGATTTTGAGATGTGCATCATTTTGGTTCAGCTGATGTTTACTTTGATTCCAAAGTTCATGCCTGCTGTTACTAATCTATCTGCTACTTTTTGTAATCCTTGTGTGCTTGTTCAAGGTGCTTAGTCATCTGCAAATCTAATTGATGTTATCACTTGCCCCCCCCCCAATCTTAATGCTAGATTCTGTGTCTTCAAATATTTCTTTAGTCATTGCTTTTGCATAGCCTTGAAGGGGACTGCTGATAAACAACACCCGTGTTGAGTTATCTCTCAGGTCTCTTCCAACATTTTTCAGCTCTGTCATGAACTTAATTTGGTCAACCCTATTGAGTGGTTTTTCAAAATCTACAAAACAAACATACCAAACTCTAAACTGCATATGCCCATTAATCTTATAATGCCAATTGCTTTTTTCATCCCTCTTCCTCCCTGGAATCCAAACTGGTTATCTCCAATATAGCTCTATGCATCCTCATCTCTCTGTTACAATTGTCACCATAACCTTTGACTAATTGTACAAAAGTCACAATATCAACAATATCAAGAATTTGGCTTCTTTCTCAGGGTAATCAGTTTTATGTGCAGGAAGTCCTCTGGCCACCCCCTCAATAAATACCATTACGTATTCTAGTAAACATTTATGTGGCGTTCTTTCTGATGTTTTAAAGCAACTCCTTAAGTTTTAAATCTGTTACAACCACTTTCCCTGTTCAAATTACATTTATTGCTGCTCTTATCAAACTTTCAAGTATTTCTGGAATGAAATCAATGAGAACATCACTCACTTCTTCCAACAGAACTATACAGGTTTTTCATTATTTTGCAGATATTCTTCAATAGGTTTCTTCCATCTTTTTCTTGTTTCATCAGGGTTTGTAGATAAAACACCTTCCTTGATCTCCATTGCTGCTGTTTTCTAAGCCAGGTCAGTGGTGTGAGGTCTGTTCCTGGTATCACTGTAGCCCAGCAATACATGCCACAATGGTCAAATTGTCAGTGACTAAACTGGCATCACAATGGAAGGCAATGATGAACCACACTGCCACACTCGGCAATGGAGGCCTTCCCACGTCGCCATCCAGTGAAATCCTCAGATATACAAGCTTGTCAGTATCAAAAGAGTAGGATTGTGAAATATACAAATAATGAACAGGAAAAGAAAATGAGAGGGCCCAAAGTAAGATGAAAAGGAGAAACAACACATCGGGGGCTGGGTGCTCGATTTTAGAGACTAAGTGCTGATGCCGGGACTAAATCGGTCGTGTTCTCCGTTTCCGAAAGCAGTGCCGGTCCCAGAGCAATTCAGGTCGTTAATAGGCGAGCACCGTCGCAATGTAGAACGCCCGCAATTCATATGCATTCCTCAAGACGATGGCACTGGTTGCGCCGGAGCACGACTATCCCATTGATGGATCGACTGGAGCCAGAAGGTACCTAGGGGGGGGCACCCATATGGCCTGTGGCGCTAAGTTCACAGTGGGTGGTCAGCTGCGTTCTTAGCCAGATGGCTTCCTTGCAGTGTTCTGTGGTGTTCTGTGCCTGTCTACTCTAACCCCACAGCGTACCTCCTGGCAACCCGCCTCTCCTTCCCAGCTTTGGCAGAGGCCCCCCCGGCTTTGACAGAGGCCCCCCTCCTCCTCCGGTCAGCAGCGCAACGCTCAGTATACTATAGCGATGCTGGGCATTTTTCGGAATCCTCTCTCTCCCTCACCAACCATGGCATCTGTTTTCCTAATTTGAAATACCACAGGTGAACCTCGACATCTTATAATTCAATGACACTTTGTCATTTTATTTGACCTCAGGGAGTTTCTCTTGGCACGTCCAGCAGGAAAGGCTCCTCGCGGATCAGAGCGCAATTCATTCTGGCTGCCCCAAATTCTCTTCCCCTCTCAGCCCCTTGCTCTGTTTTCCAATGCCTCTGCCCTGCAACCTCAAAGAAGGAATGCCCCCTCACCCACTAACCCCCCCTTCACATGGTAAGGTCTCCCGGCCTGCTCCCTGGCAGTTCCACCATGAATCTCTGGCACCATGGCACTGCCAGCCTGACACCATGGCAGTGTCCCTGCCAGCCTGGCAGTGCCAACCTGTCACCTTGCCAGTGCCAGGGTGGCACCACTAGGAGTCCCTGGGTGGCACTGCCAGGGTGACCAGGTGGAACTACCAGGGTGCAAGGCTGGCAATGCCAACATACACTGGTGCCAGAGACTGTGCCAGGCTGCCACCCTGCCCTGTACCCGACCACGCGGTGGTCTCTAATGGCCTGGGAGGACCCCCCCAGGTGCCATTACGACTTGTCCACTTGTGGAAACTGGTACTAAATGGCATCCTGGTGAGGTCTCTCATTTAAATGTGCAGCTCTGGATCATGCCCAGTGAGTGCAAGACCCAAATCGTGACATCTCACGAGATTTTGCTAAATCTCATGAGGCGTTTAAAGCATAGCAAATCTCGCAAGAGGCCTCTTGCACGATTCACTGGCCTTGTCCTGCCACAAGATCTGGCGCGACGAGGCTGTTGAATCGCACCTACAGTTTTCCCACACCTCTGTAATTTCCATGCAAAGTCTATCCGGGAGTAGGCTCTATGGGAAAAGAAGGAAAATTCCCTGGCCAGCGGCCTGACAAACCTCCATTGATCCACTCCCCCAAATTGGTCCATAAACCCCTGAGCACCTCGGCCGCAGCCGGCCTCTTACCCGTCTGGACCTACAACGGTCCAGTGCTGGGTCCAGCACCGTGTTGAAGTCCCGTCCCCCCCCCCCAATTATCAAGCTTCCTACCTCCAGATCCAGAAACCGATCCAGCATGCGTTTCATAAATCCGGCATCATCCCAATTCGGGGCATATACGTTCACCAGTACCACCCGCACCCCCTGCAACCTACCACTCACCATCACATATCGACCTCCATTATCCACTACAATATTCAGTGCCTCGAACGACACCCGCTTCCCCACCAGTATTGCAACCCATCTGTTCTTCGCATCCAGCCCTGAATGAAAGACCTGCCCTACCCATCCCTTTCTCAGCCTAACCTGATCTGCCACCTTCAGATGTGTCTCCTGGAGCATAACCACGTCTGCCTTCAGTCCCTTTAAGTGCGCGAACACCCGGGCCATCTTGACCGGCCCGTTCAGGCCCCTCACATTCCAAGTTATCAGCCGGATCGGGGGGCTAATCGCCCTCCTCCCCCTGCCGACTAACCATCTCCTTTTCTAGGCCAGCCACGTGCCCGCGCTTCCCGCACCCTCCAGTCCCCCAGGCAGCGGATTCCCGCCCCGACTACCTCTCCCACTTCCAGCTCCCCTTTGGCCAATGCAGCAGCGACCAGTTCCCCCCCCCACTCCTCCCCCCCCCCCCCCCCCGCTAGATCCTCATGTAGCCATTTTGCTCCCCCCATGACACTCCCGTAAGTCAGCTGACTCCTGCTGACCCCGGCCTCTCCCGCCATTCCATCGACCCCCCAGTGTGAGAATCCCCCCACCCCTTGGCAGACAGTGTGCGCTCCTCTCCAGTACCATCCTTCCCCCCCGGCCCTGCCCCCATCCTTCCCTAACGCGGGAAAAAAGCCCGCGCTTTCCTGAGCTGGCCCCGCCCCCTCTGACGCAGTTCTTATTTGCGGTCTTACTCCAACTCTCCGTCCCCGGGCCTCCGCCCCCCCTCTTCCTCCACAGGGCCCTGCCCCTCCAACACCGACGCCCACACTCTCCCACAGCCCCCACATCAAATCCATTTACCCATCCCCATCCAGCACCAAAACAAAAAGAACAGTCCCCAAACGCAGTAAACATAGTAAACATCCCCCCACGACAAACCCTCAGTTTGAGTCCAACTTTTCAGTTTGGTTAAAGTTCCATGCCTCATCAGGCTTTCAAAATAGTGGTGTCGATCTTGGAACATGACCCACAATCGCGCTGGCTGCAGCATCCCAAACTTCACCCCCTTCCGATGGAGCACCGTCTTAGCCCGGTTAAAACCAGCCCTCTTCTTAGCCACCTCCGCACTCCAGTCCTGGTAAATTCAGATCTCCGTGTTCTCCCACCTGCTGCTCCGCTCTTTTTTGGCCCATCTCAGGACACACTCTCTGTCCATAAAGCGGTGGAACCTCACCACTAAAGCCCTTGGCGGCTCGTTGGCTTTGGGTCTCCTTGCCAGGACCCGATGAGCCCCATCCAGCTCCAGGGGCCTCGGGAAAACTTCCGCGCCTATCAGCGAATTGAGCATCATGCTCATGTATGCCCCGGCATTGGGCCCCTCCACTCCTTCAGGGAAACCCAGAATCCGAAGATTCTTCTTCCTCGACCTATTCTCCAGGTCCTCGAATTTTTCCGCCCACCTCTTGTGCAGCGCCTCGTGCGCCTCCACCTTCACCGCCAGGCCCAAGATCGCGTCCTCGTTCTCCGAGGCTTTTTGCTGCACCTCCCGGATGGCCGCCCCTTGGGCCTTCTGGGTCTCCACAAGCTTCTCAATCGACGCCTTCATTGCGCCAGCATTTCTTTCCTCAGCTCCTCAAATCAGCGTTTAAGAAACTCCTACTGCTCCTGCGACCACTGCGCCCATGCTGCTTGGTCTCCACCCGCCGCCATCTTGCTTTTCCTCCCTCACACTTTCCGCTGCACCAGGATCACCTTTTTAACCGCTCCACTCCTGGTCCAATCCATATACTGTCGGGGGGACCTTGCTGTCACCTTCCCACACTGGAAGCCCTCGAACAATTGCCGTTGGGGCCCCTCTGAAGAGCCCAAAAGTCCGTTCCCGGCGGGAGCTGCCGAACGTGCAACTTATCTAGGCATAACCGCAACCAGAAGTCTTACTTTTTATCTTCTTAATCAATGCTGCCAACCCTCCTCCTTTCTTTCTTTCCCTATCTTTCCTAGGAACTTTGCATCCAGGAACTTTTAGTACTCAATCTTTTCCTGTTTGAGCCAAGTTTGCGTTATCACCACAGCATTATCTTCCTTTATAACTTTTGCATCTGCAGTTTACCAACATTAATTACTGCCACTTGTACATTGGTGTAAACCTAATTTCAATTGGTGTAAACCTAATTTCAACCCCTCTTAGTTTGACCCCACCTTAATAATTCTTACTGTCATGCTATTTGTCTCTCCCAATCTTTGTGCACCTTATTACTCCTTTCTGATGCTATATCCTGATTCTCACTCCCTTACCAATTTAGTTAAACACTCCACAGCAACACCAGTTAACTACCCTGTGAGAACATAGGTTCTGGTTCTGTTGAATTTCAACCTGTCTCGCTTATCTGGCTGACTTCAGTATTTTCAGTTTTCATTCCTTATTAATTTCTCCCTCCCATACTTGTCTAGCTTCTCCTTGAACACAACCACACTAATCACTTCAGTGATCCCCTGTTGTAGCAAATCCCACATTCTAAACACCGTCTGGGTAGACTTTTTTCCTGAATTTTCTATTCCTGCATTTCTTGAATTTTCTATTCGATTCATTGCATTTCAGACAGTGCCACATGGCAGGTTGTTTCTCAAATAAAAAATGTTTGGGATTGATGGGTCCTTGGCAGCATGGATTAGAGGTTGGCGAAGAGATAGGAAACAGAGAGTGGGCATTTCTCAGACTGGAGGCGAGTTGAAAGTGATGTTCCACAGGGCCCAGTGTTGGGACCCTGGCTTTTTCTGATTTATATAAATGATTTAGAAATGGTGTTGAGGACAAAATCTCTAAATTTGCAAATGATACTAAGCTAGGGAGAATAGTGAATTGTGAGGATGACGCTGACCGACTTCAGAGGGACATTGACAAGTTGGCCAAATGGACAGGCACCTGGCAGATGAACTTCAATGCAACGGAATGTGAGATGATACATTTTGGTAGAAGAAACATGGGGAGACAATATAGACCCAATGGTACAACTTTGGGGGGAGCACAGGAGATGAGGGGCGATATTCTCCGATCACCAACGCCTAAATTGTGTTCAGCGATCAGCCGGAGAATCCACAGTTATGCTGGAATTGGAGGCTGTGCCATTTTTGCGATGCTCCGCCCCCTCAGTGAGTACGCCGCACGCCATATGGACGGCCTCAGGGCGTCACCTGAGGCACTCCCCCGATGCTCCGTCCCCGATGGGCTGGGTCCCCGACGGCATGGGATACGTGTCTTCACAACCTTTGGGGATCTCGCGTGGTGGCTGTGGACTGAGTCCAGCACCGCCACAGTCAGGGGTGGAGGGAGCTATTCCTTTGGCATGGGTGCTTCGTCAGGGGCTGGGGTGACTGGTGGGGGGTGGTCCGGGGGTGGCGAAGGGGGTTGCAGGGGGGCCATTTTTGGCAGGCTGCCGCCGTGCGCATTGTGGCCATGGGCCCGTCCATTCTGCGGTTGTTTCCACAGGTAAAGTCGAGCGCTGCGCTGCTGCTAGCCCCCCACCAGGTGGAGGGTCAGTGTGGGGGCGGCACCCACTTTCTGGTCGCAAGACCAGACGGATCCTGTGGACATAGCAGCAGAGTCGGAGAATCCAGCCCGAGGGATCTCGGGTTCAAGTGCATAATTTTCTGAAGGTGATCAGATAAGTTGAAACAGTTGTTAAAAAGGCTTCCAGCATCCTTGGGTTTATAAATAGAGGAATAAAGTATAAAAACAAGGAAGTGATATTTCACCTCTACAAATCATTGGTCAGACTACATGTGTAGTATTGTGTTCAGTTCTGGGCACCTTATTTAAGCAAGGCTGTTAAAGCCTTGGAGAGAGTGCAGAGGAGATTTATGAGAACTTTGCCAGAAATGAGTAATTTTAGATACAAGGAAAGATTGGAGAGATTGGACTTCTTGGGCGTCATTCTCCGCCGGCGGGAGTCTCCGTTTTGCCGGCGCCCGGGGGTTTCCCGACGGCGTGGGGCTGCCCCACAATGGGAAACCCCATTGACCGGCCGGTGTTACGGGGACTCCCGCCGGCCGGTCGGGGCAGAAATGTGGCGGGGCGGGTAGGAGAATTTTGTCCCTTGTCCTTGGAGCAGAGAAGATTAAGAGGCAACCTTATTGGGGTGTTAAAAACTGTGAAGAATTGTGCCAGGGTAAAGAAGGTTATTCTGGGCGGGATTCTCTGTTTCTCGACACCAATATCGTATTCAGCGAATCGGGGGCGGTGCCTGTTTTGGGATGCCCCGCCCCCACCAATACAGGGTCATCGGGGAGCACGCCGCATGCCATTGGGACGGCCTCAGGACGTCACCTGAAGGCCTTCCCTGATGCTCCGCCCCCGATGGGCTGTGTTCATGACGGCGCGGTTCACTTGTGCTCTCAGTTTTCGTCAACCTGTGTGGCAGCTGTGACTGTGTCCAGTGCCTCCACAGTCGAGCGGGGGGGGGGGGGGGGGGGGGGTGGCGGGGGGGAGTCGTGCCACTGGCCGGGGGGGCGGGGGGGGGTGGGGGGGGGAGCTTCGGCACTGGCTTGGGGGGACTGGTGGGTGGTGGTCTGGTGGTGGCGAGGGACGGTCCAGGGGTGCACTATCTGGCAAGTCTGGTCCGCGAGAGGCCGGCGCCATGTTGTACTGCGCGACGGCTGTAGGTCTTTGCCATACGCATGCGCGACCACGGACTCGGCCATTCTCCAGCTGTTTTTGGCGCGGGACCCGGGAGTTTTACCCGGCGCGGCTGCTGGACCCTCACCAGTCCCGGTGAGGGTTCGGCGGCGATTTTGGCATTGTAAAATTCCACTGTTCCCACGGCGGTGTTGGCACTTAGCTGCAAAATCGGAGAATATGCCGCACGCCGTTGGGACAACCACAGGACATCACCTGAAGGCCTTCCCCGATGCTCTGCTCCTGATGGGCCGAGTTCACGACGCCGTGGATCACTTGTACAGGTGTTTCCACTAGTTGGTATGTCAGTGACCAGGGTTCACAATTTCAAGATGGTCAGCAAGAGAACTATTAAACCTACCTAAACTACTCTTTCAGAGTGAAAATGCCACCTCCAAAGGGCCTGCAATGACTCGTATTCCTATTCCAAACAGAAGGAACTGTGAACTATTAATTTACAAAATTTAAAAGTGTACTCCTCTTTATAAATGTGTCTTTCTCAAGTGCATATGTGTCAGTGAGAGACATATTTTTGAAGTTTGCATTGGATGCATGAATAAAGATACTCTTTATTTAAATCCATGAAAGCTTACTGCTCTTTGTATTAAAAATACCAGGCAACATTCTGGTAAATCTCCTCTGCACCCTTTCCAATGCTTCCACATCCTTCCTATAATGCGGCGACCAGAATTGCATGCAATACTCCAAATGCGGCCGCACCAGAGTTTTGTACAGCTGCAACATGACCTCATGGCTCCGAAACTCAATCCCTCTACCAATAAAAGCTAACAGACCATACGCTTTCTTAAGAACCCTCTCAATCTGGGTGGCAACTTTCAGGGATCTATGTACATGGACACCGAGATCTCTCTGCTCATCCACACTGCCAAGAATCTTACCATTAGCCCAGTACTCTGTCTTCCTGTTATTCCTTCCAAAATGAATCACCTCACACTTTTCTGCATTAAACTCCATTTGCCACCTCTCAGCCCAGCGCTGCAGCTTATCTATGTCCCTCTGTAACTTGTAACATCCTTCCGCACTGTCCACAACTCCACCGACTTTAGTGTCAATCTGCAAATTTATGCACCCATCATTCTACGCCCTCCTCCAGGTTATTTATAAAAATGACAAACAGCAGTGGCCCCAAAACAGACCCTTGTGGTACACCACTAGTAACTGGACTCCAGTCTGAACATTTCCCATCAACCACCACCCTTTGTCTTCTTCCAGCTAGCCAATTTCCGATCCAAACTGCTAAATCACCCTGAATCCCATGCCTCCGTATTTTCTGCAGTAGCCTACCGTGAGGAACCTTAACAAACGCTTTACTGAAATCCATATACACCACATCAACTGCTTTACCCTCATCCACCTGTTTGGTCACCTTCTCAAAGAACTCAATAAGGTTTGTGAGGCACGACCTACCCTTCACAAAACCGTGTTGACTAGCTCTAATCAAATTATTCCTTTCCAGATGATTATACATCTTATCTCTTATAAACCTTTCCAAGATTTTCCCCACAACAGAAGTAAGGCTCACTGGTCTATAGATACCGGGGTTGTCTCTACTCCCCTTCTTGAACAAGGGGACAACATTTGATATCCTCCAGTCTTCTGGCACTATTCCTAGACAAAGATGACTTAAAGATCAAAGCCAAAGGCTCAGCAATTTCCTCCCTAACTTCCCAGAGAATCCTAGGATAAATTCCATCTGGCCCAGGGGACTTATCTGTTTTCACACTTTCCAGAATTGCTAACACCTCCTCCTTATGAACCTCAAGCTCTTCTAGTCTAGTAGCCTGAATCTCAGTATTCTCCTCGACAACACTGTCTTTTTCCTGTGTGAATACTGATGAAAAATATTCATTTAGCACCTCTCCTTCCTCCTCGGACTCCAAGCACAACTTCCCACTACTGTCCTTGACTGGCCCTACTCTTACCCTAGTCATTCTTTTATTCCTGACATATCTATAGAAAGCTTTAGGGTTATCCTTGATCCTACCTGCCAAAGACTTCTCATGCCCCCTCCTGGCTCTTCTTAGCTCTCTCTTTAGGTCCTTCCGAGCTAACTTGTAACTCTTGAGCACCCTAACTGAACCTTCACATCTCATCTTTACATAAGCCTCCTTCTTCCTCTTGACAAGTGTTTCGACTGCTTTATTAAACCACGGTTCCCTTGCTCGACCACTTCCTCCCTGCCTGACAGGTACACATGGTTCTATGGTGCATCTGTAAAAGTTGATAAGTGTTAATGTGGACATGCCAAATTTCCTTTGTTTCCTGAGGAAGTATAGGTGCTGTTGTGCTTTCGTGGTGGTAGCGTCGACGTGGGTGGACCAGGACAAATTTTTGGTGAACCTCTAGGAATTTGAAACTGCTAACCGTCTCCACCTCGGCCCTGTTGATGCAGACAGGGGTGTGTACAGTACTTTGCTTCCTGAAGTCAATGACCAGCTCGTTAGTTTTGCTGGCATTGAGAGAGAGATTGTTGTCGCTGCACCACTCCACTAGGTTCTCTATCTCCCTCCTGTACTTTGACTCGTCGGTATTCGAGATCCGGCCCATGATGGTCGGATCATCAGCAAACTTGCAGATGGAGTTGGAACCAAATTTTGCCACGCAATCCTGTGTGTACAGGGAGTAGAGTATAGCGCTAAGTACGCAGCCTTGCAGAGCCCTGGTATTGAGGACTATTGTGGAGGAGGTGTTGTTTATTCTTACTGATTGTGGTCTGTGGGTCGGAAAGTGGAAGATCCAGTTGCAGAATGGGGAGCCAAATCCTAGGTTTTAGAGCTTTGATATGAGCTTGGCTGGGATTATGGTGTTGAAGGCAGAGCTGTAGTCAATAAATAGGACTCTGATGTAGGCGTCCTTGTTGTCGAGATGCTCGAGGGATGAGTGTAGGGCCAGGGAAATGGCTTCTGCTGTGGACCGGTTGTGGCGGTATGCGAATTGCAGTGGATCAAGGCATTCTGGGAGTATGGAGGTGATGCGCTTCATGACCAAACTCTTGAAGCACTTCATTACGACTGAAGTCAGGGCCACCGGACGGTAGTCATTGAAGTGTTATGTGGCCACCTGCAAGGAGGAGGAAAAGGAGGCGCTGGACCAGGAGGGGCTGGAGGATAAGCCAGGGGTGATCCGAAGGGCCAGTGAGGCCCTCATCCTTGCCCACTTCACACAGGATGTGGCCTCTCCTGTCATCCCACTCCCCACTTTTCCTCGCCCTCTGCCCCCCCTCCCTGTCCGCTCCCTCTCCGCCTTCCCCCCTCCACCCATCCCTTTACCCTTCCCCTCCCCTCCACCCCTCATTTCCCCCTGCCCCCTCATCCTGTTCTACCCTCTCAAGGTGTGTAAGATCACTCCAGGGTGATGGGACTATGGCGGATCTGTCAGTGGGTCACTAGCGAGGGAAGGGGGGTGATGATAACCCGCTGAGAGCGGAGTGCTGGTGCTCCTCAATCTTCACCATAGTCTGAATATTGCCTGTCTGCTGAGTGCTCCCTCACACCCATCACCTGTACGTAGTGTGTCTGGGTAGAGGGGGTGTGGGGAGACATCCAGGACCTCCTAGCCCGGGGGGGGCTGGGGAAGGGGATTGGTAGTTGGCCTGCATCGTGGAAGAAAGTGCTAGTCATATTTCCTGAGTGCAATGTTTCTAATTCTGCACATATATGTCCCCCAACTGCTCCCGGCCCCCGATGGTGCTGGCCCACCTTCCCCACCCCTCCCAAACCCTTCCCCCCCCCTTCGCCCCTCCTCATCACAGCCTGCCCCCTTCCCCCTACCCCCTTCCACCACAGTGCCCTCTTAGTGGTCCTCAACCTGTTTAGCCTTCCGTGCTCTACCATTGCACTGAGGTGTGTCCCCAGGATGCACATCAGATGTGGAGGCAGTATGCTGCTTTCCATGTCCCGTGGTCTTCGATGCCTCTGGTGAATGTCCTCTGAGGACCAGAAAGCCCCTGCCCACTTGCCGATGGCACGTACCCCGCCGTGCCACACTGTTCTGGGTGCCGAATCCGAGACGGACTGTTGCCAGCGGGGTTGGTCTCGGGGGAGCAGGTGGCCGCCGTCGCCATTCTATAGGGTGGCTCCAGGTTGACACTCAGCAGCCCCTCCACCCGGTTGGTGCCCATAGGGCCATGGGGTTCACCTCGGGACGGAGGGGGAAACTGTATCGAGCCCCGGCTGCCCCTGCATTGTCTGGCTCTGCCAGCTGTAAAATCTCCCCAATAACAGCAGCATGGTGTTGACGTCCATGCCGATGTTTTTCAGTGACTGGGACATGCTCTGGAGCGCCACGGCAATGTCCAGCTGGGACTGGGACAAGTCCCCCAGTGACCGTGACATGCTCTACAGCGCCTCATCAAGGTCCCTCAGCGACTGGGCTTGCTGCCGAGGTGCTCAGCCATGGCTGTTACTGACTGAGCCACGCCTTGGACACCTCCACTCATGCTGCTAACGTTGTGCACCAGGCTCTTCACTGCAGCTGCCACTGTAGCAGTGTTGGCCTCGATGCCACACATTGTCAGCACCATCTCCTGCACCTGTAGCCTCTGGGACTCCTCCAATCGGCTATGGACCTGCTGGAGTGTCGCTGGTATCCTCCTCTGAATATCACAGGGTCACCCTAATGTCTGCATCTGCTCTGGGCAAACATGGTCCAGATGTTCAGCAGCTGACTGGGACCCAGCTGGGTCCTGGGATCCAGAAGACCTCCAACTCCTGCCTCGCCTCGGTGTTCCTGCCTCCACCTGATGTGCATCAGCAACTTGCTCACCAGAATGTACCCCAGAGACCTGATCACTACTATCACCCGCCAAAGTGCGTGTCTCTGCACTGGTGGAGGGTAGGGATGACAGCAGTGCTGCAAATAAGGTGGTCTCCTCAGAGCTCCCTTGCAAGTTGTTCTCATGGAAGGCGGTGGGGAGGGGGCCTCCCGGGATGGGCCAGCACCATCGGATGGAGGTCCTGCGGGAGAATGGACGTGTGCTCCGTGGGAGGGATGGGTCATTCTGTATGGCATTAACAACTCATGTATGACAGGTTATTGAGGTGGATCCTCACCTCTGCGCCGTACTCAAACCTCCACCTTGGTGACAGATCTGACCTCGGCCACCCATGCCTCCTCCAGGGCCTGTTCCTTGTAGGGGGTGAGAACTCTGATGTCCGGCGCCATGCCATCTGTTTGTGCCCTCTCCCGTCTGTTGTGGGACAACTCCTGCTGTGGGGACAGAGAGGGGCCATCTTGAGTCGCACATGTCGTTCATCACGGGGGTGGGGAGGGGGTTGCAGGGGGGTGGAGCAGATAGGAGGAAGGGAATGGGGGTTATAGGAGGGGCTGGAGTGGGTGGAACTGCTGGGCATGGTTGGGCCAAGGCACAGTACGGTGCTGAGCAGTGTCAGGCACATTCTCATGATGGGGGGGGGGGGGGGGGGCGGGGGGACACCAGAAGGCCAGTGCCAATCCACTTGTGCAGCCCAGTTGAGGTCGTTGACCTTCTTACAGCACTGGATGCTGTTCCTCCTGGTGATGCTCCCCAAGCTGATGGTCGCTGCCACTTCCTCCCAGGCAGCACTGGCTGTCCTGTGGCTGACCCTCCGAGCCTCTCAGGGGAACAGGGCATCCGTCTGATGTCGACCACATCCATTAATCTGGCCAGGTCACTATCCCCGAATCGCGGGCCTGGTCTCTGTGGCATGGATGTGAGTTGTGTGGGGTTTGCTCTGCAGGATCGGTTTAAGTGCTGCTCTCCCTTGTTAGCAGTGAGCTGTTGGGCACGATCCCGGCGAATAAGCCGGCGTGACCATCATTTACGGCGTGAAGCCCACGGGGCCCCGTTAAGTTGTCCAATTAGCGTTTGATACCGGTGATGGCTTTACTCGGCCGAGCATCGGGAAACTAACAGCAGTTGCTGCTCGCTACCACACTTGGAAACTTTCCCATTAAATTGTGTCCTTTGTCTTGGACCTTTTTACATCACAGATATCCTTCGCACTACCATTGGTGGCCATGCCTTCTGCTGCTCAGCTTCTTAGTTCTCAAAAAGGGGCTGGTTTAGCACACAGGGCTAAATCGCTGGCTTTTAAAGCAGACCAAGGCAGGCCAGAAACACGGTTCAATTCCCGTACCAGCCTCACCGAACAGGCGCCGGAATGTGGCGACTAGGGACTTTTCATAGTAACTTCATTTGAAGCCTACTTGTGACAATAAGCAATTTTCATTTCATTTCATTTTCAAATGCCACTTTCCATATCGTTGCCTCTCTCCCGACTTCTAATCTACTTAAAATTTACCACTTTGACCAAAATGTAGATTACTTCTGAAAAATTTACCTCATTAACCAAAATGTAGATTACTCGTCCTCATATCTCTTTAGGCAGTCAAATAATGTCTGACAATGCTCCTCTGAAGTACCTTGGGGCATTTTACTGCATTAAAGGCACCCTGTAAATGTAAGTCTTTGTTGTCGCTATTAATTTCAATCCAGTTTTCAATTGACCAAGACTCACTGCATAAATACCTCTTAATAAATGCTAAACTGACAATTCACTCAGGAAAGCCATGGGATTGCAGGCATGTGAAATCAAAAAGTGTCACACTCTTGGAGTAGAGAATACTCTTCTTGGGCAAAGTTTTACTGTGACAATGTTATGTCAGACCTGGAAGTATTTGATGCAGCCCAGTCACACATTATTGAGTCTCTTACAGCCTCACTCTCTGCCATGTCACATTAGCATTAGCTTTTTCCTACACTGCATGGTACATATTTGTGTATTCCTGAAGGGGTTTACTGCTGCCAGTGACAGTCGCCTTGCATTTCTTCAAAATAATGTGTCAAATGTTTAATGTTTCCCACTGAGAAATGTAGTTTAGTTTAAAATGTTTTTAAAATGCACAGCCAAGTGGTATTATGCACAGAAGCATAGAATGGGTATAGCACAGAAGGCCCACCGTGCCTATGCCAGCTCTCTCCAAGAGCAACTTACCCAGCTCCACTCTCCCCCCTTCTCAGCACTGATTTTATTTTTCTCTTCGAATAATTATCCAATTCTCTTTTGAAGGCTTGCATTGAATCCACCATATTCTCAGGCAGTGCCTTACAGGTCTGAAAAGCAATTTTTTTCTCATGTCCCTGATGCTTCTTTTGCCAATCATATAAATTGAATCATAGAAAAGTTACAGCACAGACAGAGGCCATTCAGCCCACCTTGTCCATGCCAGCTCGAGGACACCCAGGTGTCCTTCCTAATTCCACTTTCCTGCACCCAGTCCATAGCCCTGGAGTTCAGAGCACTTGAAATGAAAATGAAATGAAAATTGCTTATTGTCACAAGTCGGTTTCAAATGAAGTTACTGTGAAAAACCCCTAGTCGCCACATTCCGGCGCCTGTTCGGGGAGGCTGGTATGGGAAATGAACCCGCGCTGCAATCTTGGATTCATGTCGCATTATATTCATCACCCACCATCTGGCCTGGGCTTGCAAAATCCTACCAACTGTCCTGGCTTGAGACAATTCACACCTCTGTAACCTGGGGTTACCCCTATCTCTGGATCTGTAAAGATTAATCCCTGCAAATGCTCGCATTCCCGTACCAGCCTCCCAGAACAGGCGCCGGAATGTGGCGACTAGGGGCTTTTCACAGTAACTTCATTTGAAGCATACTTGTGACAATAAGCGATTTTCATTTCATTTTCTTCATTTCATTTCATTTCATTTTTTCATTTCAAAGCATTGTCTTGCATATTTGACTTTTGTCTATATATATGTTTCTGGAACATACTGCTTCATTCACCTGAGGAGGAGCAGCGCTCCGAAAGCTAGTGACATCGAAACAAACCTGTTGGACTTTAACCTGGTGTTGTAAGACTTCTTACTGTGCTCACCCCAGTCCAACGCCGGCATCTCCACATCACAATTTACCATGAACAAGTCTACGCTAGCTTCTTTTTATTATTCCACATTTGTCCAAGTGATTGTAAATTTTGTCCTGAATGATTGTTTCTGAAAGCTTTCCTGTCATCGAGGTTAGACTGGCCTGTGGGTGCTGGGCTTATCCTTACACACTTCTTTTGACAGGGATGTGACATTTGCAATTCAACACATTGTATAGTGGAGCAACGAGACACAGGTTTCCCCCTGTATGTCCTGTGACACTGCCTTCCTAGGCTGTTCCCATATCAGGAAACACAAAGGGATAATTGGAGAATGGTTCACAGCACTCAACTGCCATACCTGACATAAGGGACAATTGTTAAACTCCGTATTATGTTCTTCATTGTTGTTTACACCCATGAAGAATGAATGGGCTGTTAGTAAACAGTCTGTTCTTCACAGAAGTTTCTGCCAGATGCTCATCAATAACAAAGGGAAGTGAAATGATACGCAGTTCATTGTATTGGTAACACCTCATTTTAAAGAGGGAGTCCCACTATCAACAACACTTTGCAAATCAAACAGTTGCAAAGCCACTTTAACATGGTTGCTTTTTCTCTACTTTTTTCTCTAACATGACTTGTTGTGCTATATATCCAATTCAATCCATAGAATCCCTACAGTTCAGAAGGAGGCCATTTGGTCCATCGAGTCTGCACTGGTCGTCCGAAACATCTCCACAACCTTACCCACGCATTTTGGGATGCTACAGGGCAATGTATCATGGTCAATCCACCTAACCTGCACATCTTTGGACTGTGGGAGGAAACTGGAGCACCCGGAGGAAACGCACCCAGACGTGGGGAGAACGTGCAGACTCTGCACAGACAGTCACCCAAGGCAGGAAACAAACTCGGGTCCCTGGTGCTGTGAGGCCGCAGTGCTAACCACTATGCCGTCGTGTCGCTCCCTATATGTTATATATATGTTATACAGTTTTCTCAGTTCAACCATTTGTACATTTATTTACAGCACACAGTGTTGCATAAGTGCAGAAAGCACAATGGTGGTTGGAGCAGAAAATCCCATGTAGATATAAATTCAAAAACTACAGCTGATTAAAAGGAAGTTGCAGAATAAAGGAATATAATTACAGCCTTTTGAAAGGCTCAAAAAGCATCTCAACATATTGGCAGCATTTGCCAGGGTTGAAAGGGCAAAGAAGTGACAGGTAAAATATGAGGGGACAGGAAATCCAATCTGCAGGCAAGTGACAGAACAGCCCAGCTGCCAAACCCCTACTTCATGGTATGATGAATGAGATGGTTGCAATGGGGTGGCCCTTATTGTCACTCAACAGCACTGCCCTAAAAGGTCACCATACAACATGCCTGGAAGGAGCTGAAGCATGTTTGAAGTTGCAGCTGACTGGTGCTGTCATTTGATGCCAGCGGCTGCTGCCTTAGCAATACCTCGTACAACTCTGCAACTGTCTCTCTGCTGACTCAGGCACCGTGAAGATGGTTTCCCACAATCACTGCCAGGTGGATGTAATAATGCCTGTAAATATGCTTGGTGGCATGCTGACAGTAGGTACTGATAGCTGTTGATTAAACCGGCATGCCTTCTTTTGTGTAGCAGCAGTGACATGCAGTCCTCTGACTGTGGGCAGCACGGTAGCATTGTGGATAGCACAATTGCTTCACAGCTCCAGGGTCCCAGCTTCGATTCCGGCTTGGGTCACTGTCTGTGCGGAGTCTTCACATCCTCTCCATGTGTGCGTGGGTTTTCTCCGGGTGCTCCGGTTTCCTCCCACAGTCCAAAGATGTGCAGGTTAGTTGGATTGGCCATGATAGATTGCCCTTAGTGTCCAAAATTGCCCTTAATGTTGGGTGGGGTTACTGGGTTATGGGGATAGGGTGGAGGTGTTGACCTTGGGTAGGGTGCTCTTTCCAAGTGCTGGCGCAGACTCGATGGGCCGAATGGCCTCCTTCTGCACTGTAAATTCTATGATAGTCTATGACATACAATACTATTGGTTCCTAAAAACTCGTCTTAAGTTGAAATGTTATTTTTTTTAAATTTAAAGTAGCTAATTCTCTTTTTCCAAATAAGGGGGAATTTAATGTGGCCAATTCACCGACCCTGCACATCTTTTGAGTTGTGGGGGTGAGACCCACGCAGACTCTTGGAGGTCCATGTGCACAACACCAAGGGAGAATGTCCAAATTCCACACGGACATTGACCCGGGACTGCGATTGAACTCGGGTCCTCCGCACTGTGAGGCAGCAGTGCTAACCACTGCGCCACCGTGCTGCCCAAATTGAAATGTTCCAAGTCAGAACCGATTTTCCCATGAGAAACAATGGGATAAATGGGGGACTGGTTCCTGAACCAAGATCTGATACCCTAATTTCAACAAAAGAATCTAGAATTTAGTACTCAATCAATTAGAGATGAGTATATATTAACAGCAACATATTTATTGACAGAAAGAAAGCCTAGAAATGTACTGGTATATATGGTATAGGACCATACGATGCAGTACTGTCTAATATGTAGTCCCTACAAATTATCTAAAAAGCACAGACAAATTTTGAAAACCTTACAGTAATTTGCCTTCATCATTTCTGGGCTCATGCGTGGGTCTGGACTTGGTTTGGAGATTTGTTACTGTTTCAATTCAGTGAGGGCCTCATTAGTTAATTCTTCAAAACTTGATGCCAGCAACTCATCAACATCCTCTCAGTTGAGTTCTGTGGCCATTTAGATAACACTTCTGATCACCTCTTTGACAGAGTCTGTAAAGCCTTGAGAGCCACACACAATTAGCACTGCTGCCTCACGGCGCGTGGACCCGAATTAGTACAATTTTCTCCAAATACCATGCAAACACCACGATTGTGTGACTTCTATGCCTTACCTATGTTCTTAACTGCACGGTAAATGTTGAAGCCCTTTCAGAATTCTTTGACAATTGGTCCACCTCCTTTCTCAGTTGCTCTGAAAATCTGTGCAGAAGGCAATAGGCTTTAAAGCCTACAATCCAGTAAATGTGGCAAAAGAAGATTCTGGGAGAAGTCAACAAAATCACCTCGACTGTACTGTGGGTAGTCGACGAACCCCTCCAGTGACAAACAGGAGGAGGTTTATCCAGTAGAGGTGGCAGAAAAGGATTCTGGGAGAAGTCAATACAGTCACCTCAACTCTACTGTGGGTAGCCGAAGAACTGGTGCCAAGGAGCGGTTAAGCCCGAAACACTACATTAATGTTTCCCTCCCTCCCTCCCCCTCTAATCAAGAAAAGAGGCACTGTGAGGATGACAAGCAAGGGTAAAGGAGGTTACCATGGCCAGCAGGTAAGTGATTGGCTGGAGACTGGTAAGTAGTTTTTATTTTCTATTTTCTTTTCTCTTATTCTCTCTTGGCGTCGTTGTAAAGTTACCTTCAGGGTTAAGTCATGGCAGCAGATTTCAGAGCTGTGTCTTGCTCCTCCTGTGCGATGTGGGAATTCAGGGATCCTTTCTGACTTCTTGATGTGCAGGACGTGTGTGTGGTGGTATGTATTAGGGGTATTAAGGTACCCTGGGATGCCGAGAGGTTATTGGTAGATAGACACTGGGTCCCGATTGGATCAGCCGCCTGCTGGCTCCACCCAGCAAGGCGGAGTATAAGAGCCCGGGTTCTCCCAGCAGCCGCATTCTGTAGCTGTGCTGCTGGGGAACAAGTCTGCGTAATAAAGCCATTGTTCAACTCCTTCTCATCTCGCCTCGTGAGTGATTGATTGTGCTACAATTTATTATGCAAACTTTTAAGGACATGGAGCTCCGAATCATGCCAGAGTGTCTGCGAATCAGCTCCCACGCGGCAAACGCAGCGGCCACTTTTAAGCATTGGTTAGCGTATTTCCAGGGATACCTCCGAACAGCCCCCGGCATACCTACAGAGGAACAGAAAATCCAGGTCCTGCATGCCAGGGTGAGCCCTGATATCTACATGCTCATAGAGGATGCGGAAGATTTCCCGACGGCGATCGTGATGCTGATAGGAATCTACGTTTGGCCCGTCAACCAGGTCTACGCACGCCACCAGCTCGCGACGAGACGGCAGATCCCCGGGGAATCGCTGGATGAATTCTACAATGCGTTGTTGATACTGGGGAGAAACTGCAACTGCCCATTGGTTGCGGCTAATGAACACACGGAGCTGCTGGTCGGAGTTGCGTTCGTGGCAGGTATGCTTTCATCCAAATTCGCCAGCGATTGCTGGAAAGAGACACACTAGGCCTCAAAGAGGCATGGGCCCTCGCAGCCTCGTTTGATGTGGCATCACAGAACGCCCGCGCCTATGCCCCCGACCGCGCGCCAGCCCCTTGGGCACCGTGGACCCCCGCCGCGACCGAACCCCCGGGACCCCCTGCCCCCCCCCCCCCACAGGCCTGCGCTGCCAGAGTGGCCGATCACCCGGGGGGGCCCCACTGCTACTTTTACGGGCAGGGGAAACACCGCCGAAGGAGCTGCCCGGCCCGCTCGGCCCTCTGTAAAGGGTGCGGGAAAAAGGGGCACTTTGTAGCGGTGTGCCAGGCCCGGGGGGTAGCCGCAATCTCCGGGGGAGTGCCCCAAACTCAACCCCCCCCCAGCGATCCATGCGCAGCCAACGGGCGCCGCCATCTTGGGTCCTGGACTCCACGCGGGAGGGATGGGCGCCGCCAGTTTGTGCTCCCCCGGCAACGTGCGATCCATGGGCAGCGCCACCTTGTCCACCCCCGACCGCGTGCGACCCGTGGACGCCGCCATCTTGGCTGACATCTAAAGACCCCGGGATGGACGGCCACACGGGGCCTGAAGAAAACGCCCCGGTGCAGCAACTTTGACTGGCTTCTGTGACCCTGGACCAGTCGCGGCCCCGAACGCTCCAAACAGCATCAACAACGATATTTGTAAACGGGTACGAGACGCCCTGCCTGATCGACTCTGGGAGCACGGAGAGTTTTATAGATCCTGATACAATAAGACGCTGCTCCATTCCGATCCACCCGAGTAATCAAAAACATTTTCTGGCGGCTGGGTCCCATTCGGTAGAGATATAAGGGTTCTGCATCGCAAACCTCACGGTGCAGGGGAGGGAGTTCAAAAACTACCGGGTTACGTCCTTCCCCACCTCTGCGCTGCCACACTCCTGGGATTGGATTTTCAGTGTAATCTCCAGAGTTTAACGTTTAAATTCGGCGGCCCTATACCCCCACTCTCTATGTGCAGCCTCGCGACCCTCCAGGTCGATCCGCCTTCCCTGTTCATGAACCTCACCCTGGATTGCAAACCAGTCGCCACTATGAGCAGACGGTACAGCATCCAGGATCGACCTTTTATCCAGTCAGAGGTCCAGCGTCTGCTGAGGGAAGGCATAATTCAGGCCAGCAATAGTCCCTGGAGAACCCAGGTGGTAGTTGTAAAGACCGGGGAGAAGCAGAGGATGGTCGTACACTATAGTCAAACCATCAATAGGTACACGCAGCTGGATGCGTACCCTCTCCCCCGCATATCCGACATGGTCAATCGGATTGCACAGTACAAGGTCTTTTCCACGGTGGACCTTAAGTCCGCCTTCCACCAGTTCCCCATCCGCCCAAGCGACCGAAATTACACTGTTTTTGAAGCAGATGGGCGGCTCTATCATTTTTTAAGGGTTCCATTCGGCGTCACAAACGGGGTCTTGGTTTTCCAATGGGAGATGGACCGAATGGTTGATCGGTGCAGTTTGCGGGCCACGTTCCCGTATCTCGACAATGTCACCATCTGCGGCCACGACCAGCAGGACCACAACGCCAACCTCCGCAAATTCCTCCAGACCGCAAACGCCCTGAAGCTCACATACAACAAAGAAAAATGCGTGTTTAGCACCGACCGTCTAGCCATCCTCGGCTATATAGTGCAAAATGGGGTGATAGGCCCCGACCCCGAACGCATGCGCCCCCTCATGGAGTTCCCCCTCCCCCACTGCTCCAAGGCCCTGAAACGCTGCCTGGGCTTCTTCTCTTATTACGCCCAGTGGGTCTCCAACTACGCAGACAAGACCCGTCCGCTAATCCAGTCCACGGTTTTCCCCCTGTCGACAGAGGCCTGCCAGGCCCTCAGCCGCATCAAAGCGGATATCGAGAGTGACGCGTCTGACGTAGCTCTGCTGGCCACCCTCAACCAAGCGGGCAGACCCGTGGCCTTTTTTTCACGCACCCTCCACGCTTCAGAAATCCGTCACTCCTCAGTGGAAAAGGAGGCCCAGGCCATAGTGGAAGCTGTGCGGCATTGGAGGCATTACCTGGCCGGTAGGAGATTCACTCTCCTCACTGACCAACGGTCGGTTGCCTTCATGTTCGATAATGCACAGCGGGGCAAGATCAAGAACGACAGGATCTTGCGGCGGAGGATCGAACTCTCCACATATAACTATGAGATCTTGTATCGTCCCGGAAAGCTGAATGAGCCTTCCAATACCCTATCCCGCGGCACGTGTGCCAACGCACAAGTGGACCGTCTCCGAACCCTCCACGAGGACCTCTGCCACCCGGGGGTCACTTGGTTCTATCACTTTGTGAAGACCCGCAACCTGCCCTACTCCATCGAGGAGGTCAGAACCGCCACCAGGAACTGCCAGATCTGCGCAGAGTGCAAGCCACATTTCTACCGGCCAGATAAAGCGCACCTGATAAAGGCTTCCCGTCCTTTTGAGCGCCTCAGCCTGGACTTCAAAGGCCCCCTCCCCTCCACCGATCGCAACACGTACTTCCTCAGCGTGATTGATGAATACTCCCGGTTCCCATTCGCCATCCTCTGTCCCGACATGACCGCGGCCACGGTCATTAGAGCCCTCGGCACCATCTTTACACTGTTCGGTTTCCCCGCCTACATACATAGCGATAGGGGGTCCTCTTTCATGAGCGCCGAACTGCGTCAATTCCTGCTCAGCAAGGGCATCGCCTCGAGCAGGACGACCAGTTACAACCCCCGGGGGAACTGTCAGGTAGAGAGGGAGAACGGAACGGTCTGAAAGACCGTCCTACTGGCCCTGCGGTCCAGAAGTCTCCCAGTTTCCCGCTGGCAGGAAGTCCTCCTGGATGCCCTCCACTCATTCCGGTCGCTGCTGTGTACAACAACGAATCAAACACCTCACAAACGCCTCCTTGTCTTCCCTAGGAAGTCCTCCTCCGGAACGTCACTTCCGACTTGGCTGGCAGCCCCGGAACCCATCCTGCTCCGAAAGCATGTGCGGACGCACAAATCGGACCCGTTGGTCGAGAGGGTTCATCTCCTCCCCGCGAACCCTCAATACGCCTACGTGGCGTACCCCGACAGCCGACAGGACACGTTCTCCCTGTGGGACCTGGCACCCACCGGAGCCCCGCACATCCCCCCAACACCAGTACCCCCTCTGGAGCCACGCACCCCCCCCCCCAAAACCGATCACCCCCTCCCTCCCGCCGGCGCACCCAACAGCCGCCCCCTTCCAAGGTGGATCGATCCTTCCTCCGGCCCTGAATAGGGATATTGGAGCGGGACGAGGCATCGCGATGCTCCCAGAGATGACGAGGCCGGAACCTGCGCCGGCATCACCACCGGGGCTAAGACGATTGGCGAGGATGACCAGGGCACCCATCCGATTCATCGAATCTGTATAATGAAGCACAAAATGCCTCTGTAAATAATTTTTTTGGTTAGGTTGCCCAGTAAAAGCGGCATTGTAAGTAGTTAATATCGGAGCATAGCCCCGTGTTAGCGGCATCCTCGGTACCGACTCTGGAAACCCATACCACCATTCGGCCCACTACCCCGCCGGGTTCTTTTTTAACAAGGGGTGAATGTGGTGGTATGTATTAGGGGTATTAAGGTACCCTGGGATGCCGAAAGGCTATTGGTAGATAGACACTGGATCCCGATTGGATCAGCCACCTGCTGGCTCCACCCAGCAAGGCGGAGTATAAGAGACCGGGTTCTCCCAGCAGCCGTGTTCTGTAACTGTGCTGCTGGGGAACAAGTCTGCGTAATAAAGCCATTGTTCAACTCCTTCTCATCTTGCCTCATGAGTGATTGATTGTGCTACAGTGTGTCCAACTGCAGCTCCTGTCAGACGCTTTACAGCTCTAGAGCTGCAGGTGATTTCACTTTGGAGCATCCGCGATGCTGCGGAAATTGTGGAAAGCATGTTCAGTAAATTGGTCATAGCGCAGATTAAAATTACTGAGAAAGATGGGGAATGGATGACCACCAGACAGGGGAAGAGTAGGAAAGCAGTGCAGGCATCCCCTGTGCTCATCTCCCTCCAAAACAGATATACCGTTTTGGATCCTGTTGGGGGAGGTTGCTCACCAGGGAAGCCAGCAGTAGCCAGGTTCATGGCACCGTGGCTGGCTCTGCTGCACATGAGGGCAGGAAAAAGAGCGGCAGAGCTATAGTGAGAGGGGATTCAATTGTAAGGGGCACAGACAGGCATTTCTGCGGATGCAAACAAGACTCCAGGAAGGTATGTTGCCTCCCTGGTGCAAGGGTCAAAGATTTCTCGGAGTGGCTGCAGGACATTCTGGAAAAGGAGGGTGAACAGCCAGCTTCATGGTGCATATAGGCACCAACGATATAGTAAAAAACATGATGAGATCCTAAAGCTGAATTTAGGGAGTTAGGAGCTAAACTAAAAAGTAGGACCTCAAAAGTAGTAATCTCAAGATTGCTACCAGTGCCACTTGCTAGTCAGAGTAGGAATGTAAGAATAGATAGGATGAATACATGGCTTGAAAGATGGTGCAAGAGGGAGGGATTCAAATTCCTGGGACATTGGAATCAGTTCTGGGAGCGGTGGGACCAGTGCAAACCAGACGGTCTGCACCTGGGCAGGGCTGGAACCAATTTCCGAGGGGGAGTGTTTGCTAGTGCTTTTGGGGACGGTTTAAACTAATGTGGCAGGGGGATGGGAACTGATGCAGGAAGTCAGAGGGAAGTAATGTGGAGACAGAAACAAAAGGCAGTAAGGGAAAAAGTGAAAGGCAGAGAAACCAAAGTCAAAAATCAAAAAGGGCTGCAGTATAGAGTACAGAGACAGATTAAGTCCAGTAAGGCGAAGAGAAATAAAACACAGGGAGAGTGTACAAAACATGACTGGACAGATGGTCTGAGAAAGCAGGGCAGAGAGCAAGGGAAGTCGAGATTAAACTGCATTTATTTCAATGCAAGGGGCCTGACGGGCAAGGCACATGAACTCACGGCATGGGTGGGTGCATGGGACTGGGATATTATAGCTATTACTGAAACATGGCTAAATGAGGGGCAAGACTGGCAGCTCAATGTTCCAGGGTACAGGTGCTATAGGAAAGACAGAACAGGAGGTAAAAGAGGAGTGGGTGTTGTGTTTTTGATCAGGGAGAATATCACGGCAGTACTGAGAGGGGATATATCCAAGGGTTCGCCCACTGAGTCTATATGGGTATCACTGAAAAATAAGAAGGGAGAGATCACTTTGATAGGATTATACTACAGGCCCCAAATAGTCAGTTGGAAATTGAGGATCAAATAAGTGAGGAGATTGCAGATAGCTGCAAGAAAAATAGGGTGATAATAGATGGGGACTTTAACTTTCCCAACATTGACTGGGACAGCTATAGCATTAGGGGTTGGATGGAGAGAAATTTGTAGAATGTATTCAGGAGGAATTTTCATTCAGTTATGTGGATGGCCCGACTAGAGAGGGGGCAAAACTTGACCTCCTCTTGGGAAATAAGGAAGGCAGGTGACAGAAGTGTTCGTGAGGGATCACTTTGGGACCAGTGACCATAGTTTTAAGATAGCTATGGAGAATGATAGGTCTATCCCAAAAGTTACATTTCTAAATTTGGGGCACGGCCAATTTTGTTGGTATGAGGATCTTTCAATAGTTGATTGGAGGAGTCTGTTGGCAGGCAAAGGGATGGCTGGTAATTGGGGGGCTTTCAAAAGTGTGTTCACCAGGGTTCAGGGTAAGCACATTCCTTTTGGGGTGAAGGGCAAGGCTAGTAGAAAAGGGAACCCTGGATGACTCAGGATATTTCTCTCTTTACTCTACTCCGGCAACCTCTGTACTCTTCAAGTTATCCATTTGATCCCAGATGCCCGTCATATGCCTCCTTCTTCATTTTGACCAGGGGTTCATGACGGGCATCTGGGATCAAATGGATAACTTGAAGAGTACAGAGGTTGCCGGAGCAGAGTAAAGAGAGAAATCAGGAGGGTAAAAAGGGGACGTGAGATTGCTTTGCAGATAAGGAAATGGAGAATCTAAATAGCTTCTACAAATACATAAAGGGCAAAAGAGTAACTAGGGAGAGAGTAGGGCCACTTAAGGATCTACTAAGTTATCTATATGCGGATCCACAAGAGATGGGGGAGATCCTTAATTGATATTTGTCATTGTTATTTACTATTGAGAAAGGCATGGATGTTAGGCAACTTGGGGAAATAAATTGTGATGTCTTGAGGAATGTACATATTACAGAGAAGGAGATGCTGGATGTCTTAAAAGCGCATCAAGGTAGATAAATCTGATGAAATGTTTCCCAGGACATTGTAGGAGGCGAGGGAGGAAATTGTGGTTCCCCTAGCAGAGATATTTGAATCGTCGACAGCTACAGGTGAGGTGTCTGAAGATTGGAGGGTAGCAAATGTTGTGCCTTTGTTCAAGAAGGGCCACAGGGAAAAGCCTGGGAACTATAGACCAGTGAGTCTAACGTCTGCGGTGGGTAAGTTGTTAGAAGGTATTCTGAGAGACAGGATCTACAGGCATTTAGAGAGGCAAGGACTGATTAGAGACAGTCAGCATGGCTTTGTGAGTGGAAAATCATGTCTCACGAATTTGATTGAGTTTTTTGAAGGGTAACCAAGAAGGCAGATGAGGGCAGTGCAGTCGACGTTATCTACATGGACTACAGCAAAGCCTTTGGCAAGTTCCACATGGTAGGTTGTTGCATAAGGTTAAATCTCATGGGATCCAGAGTGAGGTAGTCAATTAGATACAAAATTGGTTTGAAGATAGAAGACTAAAGGCGGTTGTAGAGGGTCATTTTTCAAACTGGAGGCTTGTGTCCAGCGGTGTGCCTCAGGGATGAGTGCTGGGTCCACTGTTCGTTATTATTGACAACAATGATTTGGATGAGAATTTAGGAGGCAAGATTCGTATGTTTGTAGATGACACTAAGATTGGTGGCATAGTGGACAGTGAAGGAGATTATTTAGGATTGCAATGGGATTTTGATCAATTAGGCCAGTGGGTCGATGAATGGCAGATAGAATTTAATTTAGATAAATGTGAGGTGATGTATTTTGGTAGATCGAATCGGGGCAGTTAAACTCATATTTAATTGTCCTTATCTTGTGATCTCCCTGAGGGTTATAACAGTTGGATGACCAGGGAGGATTTACAACTCTTTAAATGCAAGATTGTTTCTGCTCCCCTTTTACACAATCGGACCTATTCAGTTAATGGTCGGGAGTTGGGGGAGTTATAGAACAAAGAGATCTAGGGTACAGGTTCATAGCTTCTAGAAAGTGGAGTCATAGGTGGACAGGGTGATGAAGAAGGCATTTGGCATGCTTGGTTTCATTGGTCAGAACATTGTCTGAGTTGGGAAGTCTTGCTGAAGTTGTACAAGACATTTGTATGGGCCCACTTGAAATACTGTGTACAGTTATGGTCACCCTATTATAGAAAGGATATTGTTAAACTAGAAAGAGTGCAGAAAAGATTTACGAGAATGCTACCGGGACTTGATGGTTTGAGTTATAAGGAGAGGCTGGATACTGGGACTTTTTCCCTTGGAGCGTAAGAGGCTTAGGGGTGATCTTATAGAGGTCTATAAAATAATGAGGGGCATAGATAAGGTAGAGAGTCGACAACTTTTCCCAAAGGTAGAGGGAGAGATACGCAAGGGTCCAAATGGACAATTTTTCACACAGATGGTGGTGAGTGTCTGGAACGAGCTGCCAGATGCAGTGGTAGAGGTGGGTACAATTTTGTTCTTTAAAAAGCATTTAGACATTTATATGGGAAAGCTGGGTATAGAGGGATATGGGCCAAATGCGGGCAATTGGGACTAGCTTAGTGGTAAAAATTGGGCGACATGGGCAAGTTGGGCCGAAGGGCCTGTATCCATGCTATAAACCTCTATGACTCTAAAGGGCACAATTACACCCTGGTCCATGGGTTGCAACAGGGAGGTGGTGTTGGGGGCAGAAAGACCACTTTGATATCAAGATGCACGTCATCAAGGATGGTTGGTGTAGAATCCGCTAAAGCAGAACACATGGATCAGCCAGGTAGAAAACATAGGTTCTATTTATTCACAATATTACACTCTCCACTCCCTGAAGAGCTTCCTCCCTGACCTGCCCCCAGGTCGGGGTACTTAGACTAGCTGAGCTCTCAGTTAAGGGGAAAGCGCCACTCCCTCATTACTGGGGAAACTCATATTTAATTGTCCTTATCTTGTGACCTCCCTGAGGGTTATAACAGTTGGATGACCAGTGAGGAGTTACAACTCTTTAAATGCAAGATTGTTTCTGCTCCCCTTTACACAAACTGATGGCTCAACCAGTCCTCAGAAATATTCTACTGACCCAGGTCTTATGACTGGATTTCCATATCACTGGGAGAAACGTCTTAGAATATCCAATGAAAGCCCTGACGTTTTCCGAATGGTACACAAGCAAAGGTTTAAGTTTAAAGTCACCTGCAGCATTGATACAGAGCAGAAGAGTGAGCCTATCTTTAGTAGCTTTATAAACTGGCATGGATTTTTCCTCTTTGACAATGTAGGTTCTCAACGGCATTTCGTTTTCCAAAGGAGCCCAATTTTGTCAACATTATAAACTTGCTGAGCACAACACCAACCCTCTTCAATGACTTCAGCCAATATATCAGGAAAAACACGAGCTGCCTCCTCATCAGTACTGGCTCCTTCACCTGAGACCTTGATGTTCTACAAATTGGCCGTGGCTTTAAAATGCATGAACCACCCACTACTTGCTTTAAAAGGCTCAGCATTAGAACTGTCCCTCTGTTAAGTCTTTAGATCATTATAAAGACTCTGAGACTTTTCCAGAATTATGTCTAAACTCGCAGGTGCACAGGGTTGATTTTGATCCTCCAGCCAAACGATTAACAATTTCTCAACCTGAGCAATACGTCCAGCATGCTGCTTCACTATCACAGTTGATTGCATAATAGTTGAACTCCTCACATGCTCCTGAATTCCAAGCTTATCCTTCAGGATGGCCACTTTGGAGGATATCTGAAGCTCTACCAATTTCAGTTTGCATACCGCCTTTTTCAGACTTCTTAATTATTTCCATTTTTCTTTCCATAGTAATTGTTCTACGTTGTAACTGATGTGGTGCCACAAGGTTGGAAATGATGTTGTGCGTGAGGTCGCTACTGAAATGGTGCGTGAGGTTGCAACTGATGTGGCATCAAGCGGTCAGCACTGATGTGTTGGGATGTGTTGCCCCTGATGTGGTGTTTGAGATTGCAACTGACTTGGTGTGGGGGTTGCCACTGACGTGGCATTTGGAGGTCAAAACTGATGCAGGAAAGTTGGAACCTGGCATCAATTTACAAATGCTGTAAACATCGTTTGTCTTAATTTGAACGTCGTAAAGTCGAGGAATGCCTGTACTATGATTTGGATGTTTCTGAGGAGCCATCCAACAGGAAGATCCGTCATACATTCATATATCCTTTTTGTGCCCATCGGATCCACTACCCCTGGTTTTCTTATGAACAATAGCCTCTGCATCCATTGATTATCTGTGAAAATGATATCTGTGGTCTTCTGTCTGCAGATGTGGAAATGTACAAACTGCTAGGCATGCACAGGCCATCTTTCGTACAACTGGACTTGTTTAGTGTCCATCTCGTCAATGTCTCTGTCAGAAAGCTGAGATTATCACCAATGGAGCTGGAAGAAATTTGGAACAGCAAAACCTAAGAGGAAGCAAAAAAAATCAACAAAGAATAAAACAAATGGTGCAAAGAGAGGGCTCACAACTGTTAATTTAACTTCTTCCTATCCAATTCAAATGAATGTTTGCCTGCAGCTGATCCCTTAGAAACCGTGGACACCAATTGCCTAACTGCATTAATGATATTTGATGCTGCACAAGCGTAATGAGCACAGAAAATTGTCTTAATTTTGATGCTGTCTTAAACCCTATCAGAAACTCGTATGAATGAGAAAATAACCTCTACTTATTTTTGTAACCTTCTGTAGTGGATCTGGCATGATCTGGCACCAAAGTGAAGGATTGGGGGAAGTGATTTGCCTCTGCCCAGCCTGTGGGTTCCTCTATATTGAGACTTTCTGAGCAATTACTCATTTAGTCTTCCATAAGACCATAAGACATAGGAGCAGAATTAGGCCACTCGGCCCATCAAGTCTGCTCCGCCATTCAATCATGGCTGATTTCTTTCTCATCCCCAGTCTCCTGCCTTCTCCCTATAACCCCGATCCCATTATTAATCAAGAACCTATCTATCACTGTCTTAAAGACACCCAGTGATTAGGCCTCCACAGCCTTCTGCGGCAAAGAGTTCCACAGATTCACCACCCTCTGGCTGAAGAAATTCCGCCTCATCTCTGTTTTAAAGGATTGTCCCTTTAGTCTGAGATGGTGTCCTCTGGTTCTAGTTTTTCCTACAAGTGGAAACATCCTCTCCACGTCCACTCTATCCAGATCTCGCAGTATCCTGTAAGTTCCAATAAGATCCCCCCTTATCATTCTAAACTCTGACAAGTACAGACCCAGAGTCCTCAATCGTTCCTCATATGACAAGCTGTTCATTCCAGGGATCATTCTTGTGAATCTCCTTTGGACCCTTTCCAAAGCCAACACATCCTTCCTTAGATACGGGACCCAGAACTGCTCACAATACTCCGAATGGGGTCTGACTAAAGCCTTATACAGCCTCAGAAGCAAATCTCTGGTCTTGTGTTCTCGCCCTCACGACATGAATGCTAACATTGCATTCCGAACCGCCGACTGAACCTGCACGTCTTCATGGCTTCTCTCCCTTTACTGCTGGCTCTATTCTCTTCCAGTGCTGTACCGCTAAATCTGCCTCACTAACAATGACAGGCACTTTCCAAAAAGCAGAGATACTACTGGGTGTCCACCCATCATCTGATGGTGATCCCTGAAATAAGTTGAGTCAATAGGCATAAGTAATAGGTTGGATTTTACGGTAACCGGTCAGGTTGCTGTCCTTCCTCGCCCTCAGTAAAATTGAGCACCATGGCGTTGGATCAGAAACCCGATGTCATGACACCCATCGGCAATAATACAGAAGGCGAACGTGGCACAAAACTGGAAGCCTGCCAGCTTTTCAAACTGAGCAATTATCTGATGTTTATGGCCATTAAAGTGACAGTCGACTGAAATTTTATGTGCTTCGTGCAATCTTACCTAATGAGCAAATGCCAAACTAGGGGAGTGAATCACACCAGGCAAGCATGGGCAAGACATGGGTGCAATGTAAGTGATGGAAAAGAGGGACTCACTCTGAAAATGTGGAGGCAGCAGCTGAAGTTGCTGCCAGAGTTGAGGAGATGCTTAATCTTGGAGAGTTTTCCAAGGTGATACATGGGAAAGGAGACTCTGCAAAGGAATCATTGTGCAGGGGGCCTTAACAGGAAAGAGGCAAATTTTCAAAGGTCACCACCTCCATGGACATTGTGCACTCTAGTGGAAGTTCCTCCAGTGAGAAAGAGAAGTGCAGGAGCGGTAGGCGGGCAGCAGGACAGGGACAGATGCTTTATGCTGACCATCTGCATGTAGCGCTTGATGTTTTTAAATGGGCAGAATGCTGCAGAGATCACTGTCACCAAGTTCACCAAGCAGAAGACCTTACCATATGGGAAGAATATGCCAGTATTAGACAAACTACCTGCAGCTTGGAGAGCATCAGTGTCTTCACCAGCTGCATCTGTCCTGGAAAACAGTGACATCTCTGTGAAATACTGGCAGTTGGCAATAAGTTAAAATTATGATGGCAGCCACCGGTGCCTATTGCGCTGAAGGTGGCTGCAGCCTTCAGATTTTGTGCCTTGGGCTCCTTCAAGGCAGCTGCGTGGTATCCTGTAGGCCGCAGCATATCACTGCCTCAAGATCATAACTGATTAGCTTTATCGGAGACTGAGTGACTTCACCAGCTATACAACAATGAGATACAGTCAAGCTGAGAAATCCTGAGGGTTTGATGCAAAATTAGAATTCTCCAAAGTACAGGGAGTCTTCAACTGTGCACATTGCAGGAAAGCCAGAAGTTGATTGGATCACAGGAAAGCTGTAATTTGATTGGCTTGTGATGACTCTGCTCCGGGATTGAGTCTAAACAACTAGGATTTTTAAAATATTTAAAATATTAAATATTGATAACAAGAAACTAATGAATAGCTGGTGAGTCTTAACTCGTAATTTGATATAGAGGTGAATCTTATCGTTCAGTCGTGGCAGTGAAGCCATAAAACGTAGCGCGCCGTTCAAAACTCCATTGACTTTGGTGGGACCAAAAGACCCCATCAGTGGGAGGGGCTGTAACATTCCACCCATTAGGTTTATTATCACAAGTAAGGTGTATCAAGCATTAATACAGCTTATCAGTATTAGGAGGATTTACTGGTAGTGGTAAGGTTTATTAGTATTGATAAAGTTTTATTGATATTTATAAGGTTTATTAGCAGTAATAAGGTTTATGAGCAGTAACAGGGTTATTAATTAATAAATAGAGGAATGGCCGAGTTGCTCCAATCGTTGGAGTGCACATCCTGTGCAATGTGGGAACTCCAGGACACTTCCTGTGCCCAGGATAATAATTTGTGAAGGAAGTGTTGTCAATTGCAACAGTTTGAACCCTGGGTTTCAGAATTTGAGCAGCAACTGGCGTCACTGCGGTGCAACCATGAGGTTGAGAGCTTTGTGGATAGCATGTTTATAGATATGGTCACCTCATAAATTAAGAGTATGCAGGAAGAGAGGGAATGGGTGGTGACCAGTCATTTAAAAAGAAAAAGTAATGTAGTGCAGAAGTCCCTGAGTGCATCCCAGTCCTCAGTTGGCATTTAGGTCTGAATATTGCTGCGTTTGGTGGCTCATCCAGGGAGTACAGCCAGAGCCAAGTCCCCAGCACCACACGTGGCTCAACTGTTCACGGAGATACATGGAAGATGGAAGCACAATTGTGATAGGTAATTTAATAGTTAAGGGAACAGATAGGCATTTCCGCAGCCACATATTGCCTGTTACCTCCCTGGTGCCAGGGTTAAGGATACCACTGAGTGGCTGCATAGAAGGGATGGTAAACAACCAGCAATCATGGTCCACATTTGTACAAGCAGCATAGGCAAAAAAAGAGATGTGGCCCTGCAGTCAGTATTTAGGGAGCTGGGTAGGAAATCGGGTAGCAGGACCACAAAAGTAGTAATCTCGGGATTACTCTCTGTGCCATGCGCAAGTGAGTACAGAAATGGGAAGATGAAGTAGATGACTCATGGCCGAAAAGATAGTGCTGGAGGGACCGTTTTAGATTCCGGGGACATTGGGACTGGCTCTGGGGGAGATGGGATCTGAACGGGTTGCAGCTCGATAGAACCGGGACTGAATTCCTTGCAGGGTGTTTTGCTCGCACTATCGGGAGGGTTTAAACTAACTTGACAGGGGTGTGGGAATCAGAATATAATATCAGAAAGATATACCAAGATGCACAAAATACTGAGAGAGACAGATAGAATAATAGAGAAAGTAATAAAGTCTAATTCAGGGTTGCTGTGCAAATGTACGGATTGCGGTTCATATGATTGGTGGGCTGTAGACACATATTGCCAGGAAGAAAAATAAAGTGTTGAAGCCATAAGAGAAACAAGGCTCAAAGAAGGGCAGGACTGAGCGTGGGTGACATGGAATGATAGAAATGGAAAAAAACAGAGAAGGTTGGTCATATTGATTAAGGAGAACATTGCAGGGCTGGAAAAGGGAGATGTCCAGGAGCGGCTAAGGATGGAATCAATTTGCCTTGAGGTCAGGAACAAAAAAGATGCAATTACATTGCTTGGGCTAGTCTGCAGGTCACCAACTGGTGGAAAGGAGGTACAAGAGCACGTTTGCAAGGAAATTACAGAGAGGTAATGTTTTTATTGGGTTTTATACATGATATAATTACAAATATACGCATAGAAAAACAAAAAACGAAAAGTAAAAAACACGGAATAGGAATGGGGGTCTTCCTCCTCCTCCCCCCCCCCCCCCCCCCCCCCCCCCCCCCCACCACCCCCAACTTTCTTCTCTTTTTTTAAACTAAACAAAACAGGGTGGAAGGGGCACCTAGATGGTGCCCCTGATGCTATGTACATTTCACAGTCAGTTTTTTATCTCTGTACAATTGCATCAGCATCGGCCATTGGTTGTTCCTTCTTCCCTTTCTCTCTTTCCCTCTTTGTCCTTGCTATGTTTGTTATGGCCGTTATCTTACCCTGCGTTCTCTCCCCAATTTGTGTTTCCTTCTCTTTTCTCCCTTCTGGCTACCCTCTATTGTCCTCCCCCCTTCTTCTCTGCTACCCCCTTTATTTCCTGCTGGGTTTGGCTACCCCTCCATGCCACCCCCCCCCCCCCCACCCCCGTCCACCCTCATTTCCCTCTCTTCTATCTTGTCTTGGCTACTTTCCCCTGGCTCCTGGCTACTTATTTATTCATGTGTTGGCCATAAACAGGTCCCGGAACAGTCGGGTGAATGGCTCCCATGTTTTGAGATCTTCCAACCCACGGATGGCGAATTTGATTTTCTCCATGCTGAGGGATTTAATTTTCTGAATATAGACCGGGATTGTGGTTGTGTAAAGGGCGGAGAGAGGCAAAAGTTCTTAACTTGTGTACAGGAGACTTTTATGCAGCAGCGGATCAAGTGTCAGGGCGGGAACATGTCGAGGAAAATATTCATTATACCATAAAGTTTAGGCTGACTATGGAACAGGACAAAGAGGAATCCAGAGTAAGAATAATTAACTGGGGCGGGGTTGTGTATGTGTGGGTGGGTGGGGGGGGGGGAGGGGGGGTCGGTTGTTGGAAGCCAACGTGAATGGGGCAAGAATAGATCTGAACTGAAGAAATTGAAATCAAAATTTGGCAGGAAGAACAGTGACTGAACAATGGGATACCTGTAAAGAATAGTTAGTTTGGGAAAAGTCACAGTACAATCCTTTGCTGGAAAAGGTCAGGAAAACAAATTCAGAGCTCCTTAGATGATGAAAACGATAGATATTAAATTAAAAAAGAGGAAGTATGCTTATGATAGATGTCAGGTGGTAAATGAAATTGAGAACCAGGCTGAATACAAAAGGCTTAGAAGGGAGGTGAAAAAGCAGACAAGTAAAGAGGGAGTATGCAAAGAGATTGGCAGCTAACATAAAAGGGAATCTCAAAGTGTTCAGCAGGCCATGTGAATTGTAAAAGAGTTACAAAAGGAGGAATAGGGCTGCTAAGGGACCAACCAAGGGATTTCAATATGGAGCAAGGGAGCATATCTGAGGTATTAAATGAATACTTTACATCTGTCTTTATAAATGAGGAAAAAGCTACCAAAGCCATGGTGAAAGAGGAAGTTCTGAAATTCAGGCACTAGAATGGTTTACAATTGATAAGGAGGATGCATTTGATAGGCTGTTTGTACTTAGTTGATAAGGTGCCAGAACCAGATGGGATGCATCCAAGGATAACAAGGAAAGTGAGAGTGGAAATTGAGGAGGTATTGGTCATAATTTTTCAGTCTTCTTTAGACTTGAGGGTGGTGCCAGTGGGCAGGAGAATTGCAAATAGAACATAGAACATAGAACAATACAGCGCAGTACAGGCCCTTCGGCCCACGATGTTGCACCGAAACAAAAGCCATCTAACCTACACTATGCCATTATCATCCATATGTTTATCCAATAAACTTTTAAATGCCCTCAATGTTGGCGAGTTCACTACTGTAGCAGGTAGGGCATTCCACGGCCTCACTACTCTTTGCGTAAAGAATGTTACACTCCAGAGGGTATAATGATAAGCCTGGCAACTCCAGGCCAGCCAGTTTAACTTGGTGGTCAGAAAACATCTAGGAACAATAATTTGGGACAAAATTAATAATCACATAGACAAACATAGATTAATCAAGGAAAGTCAACTCAGACCTCTTTGGGGAAACTCGAGTTTGACTAAATTGCTGGTGTTCTTTGAAGAGGTAACCGAGAGAGTTGATGAAGACAATGCTGTTGTGTTTTTTTTAACTGACAATTCTGAGGGGCGCTATGTCAAACAGGGGCATGCATTACAAAACAAGAAAATCGGAACCTCTAACTATCCTTAATAAACTACACTCACTCAAACATTCCATCACACTAACTTCCTAAATAATACAAACAAAATCATAGCAGTATTATACACATTTTCTGGCTTGGCAGTGAAGCTCAGGATTGTACATCTGCTCACGAAACATTTCTTTATTCACAACAAAAAACACAAACGAATGCTCTTTATTATAGATCGCGGGGGTCGGGGGCCTGGTCGTATCCAAAAATAGGGGATCTTATTTTATATACCGGGGTGCGGTGCGAGCGCGGTAGGCTCTCCTTCTCCATTTTCTCAGACGAATAGTCTGCACGATGCAGCAGAGTATTGCTAATACTAGTAGGGATTCTATCAAGTCGGACAGGGAGTACCAGGTTATAAACCTGTCACACCAAGATGGTGTGGTGTCGCTTGTGACTGGGCTCTGGGTACTGTGGGGAAGTGAATCATTAACGGCTGGGGGGCGGGGGGGGGGGGGGGGGGGGGGGGGTAGAGGTCAGGGGGTTCGCATTCGCGCGCAACCAAATGTCTATTATAACGATGAGCCACGCGGAGGATGTCCTCATGGTTCTTCTTCCTTCACTTCTCTTCTTTTCTCTTCTCTGGTCCTGGAGCTTCTGGAGTTCTGTGGGATCAAGCATAGTGTCTCTTACGATCTTGGTTTAATATCTCGTATGATATCCTGTCTGTCCTTTAGTGCCAATTACTCCCTTTATAATTGGTCACTATGTGGGACTCCCTCATTTTTTTTCTCCAAAATCCGAATTTCAGGACAAGACACACATACAAATACTGAAACAGTGCGTGCCATCTCGCAGACAGTGCGGTTTACCATCCAAATGTTTGAGGATGTAAATAGCAGAGGGTTGGCGATCTAAGGGTTACCTGAAAACAAAACAAAACGTTTTGAACGAAAATTGCCGAAGTGAGGTGCGTATGGGCCTCGACGGGTAGATTTGGATGGAATCCCCGGGTAGGGCGGCGACCAATGCCGTGTGTGCCCTACCCGAGCGTAGCTGACCAGAGGGGGGTTCCCAGGCAGTGCTGGTCCCAATGCCGTTTCTCCACTGCCTGAGCAACTGACAAGAACGGGCAAGAAGTGTAGTCATCGTGGGGGGTTGCCGTATTGGTTCTTCCTTCGAACCAGAAGGGCAGTTACGAACGGGGGTCTGTGTATCTGTCGACAGACGAGTTCCTCTGAACTGGCATCTGGGACATTAACAAGTCTCTGCGGACAAGTTCTCAGAGGTTTCGGCCGAAAAATAAGGCGTGGGGCTGTGGGAAATGTTTTTTTCCGGTCTAACATACAAAATTTAACAGAACAAGTACAAACAACATCAAACATGCAGCAGGTTCCATCAGAAAGGACACCGTTTTCTCCCAAGCAGTTCCTTTTAAAACATCATCTGGACACCTCAGTTATCGGTTGCGAACAGGGTCGCAAAGGGGTTCTCGTTTTGCGAGTCAGACTCAAAGTCGTCACCTTCTCCCAGGTGCCAAACTCTTGTGTGTATCAGGGCTGATAGGGCTGCATGGTGTGATTTGGGATCGCTCTCGTCATTCCGGACGAGTCTGTACGAATTATCTCGGTGCCAAAAGGTGGTGTCTAGTTCTGTGGGGACGGAATCGGGGTCGTCATTATAGTTCGGTGGTCAGTGGTGGGGTTTGTTTAGGAAAATGATCGTGAAGGGATCACTCGAATTATGGTCAGATTCGCTGGGTGCTTTTTCGTGTGTGAGGGCCGTCAATTCGGGGCTGGTCAAATCTAATCCTAACAAAAATTCTGTGCCTTTCATGGGGCGTCCGGTCATGAGAGTGTGTGGGGTGTAACCTGTGGATGTTGAAACTGTATTTCGCAAAAAATATCAGTGCAAAAGGGAGGACTGAATCCCAAGTGGTGTTGTTTTGCTGGACCATTTTTCTGAGGGTGGATTTTAGGGTCCGATTCATGCGCTCCATGATACCACTTGACTGGGGGTGG
This sequence comes from Scyliorhinus torazame, assembly GCF_047496885.1. Classification (NCBI taxonomy): domain Eukaryota; kingdom Metazoa; phylum Chordata; class Chondrichthyes; order Carcharhiniformes; family Scyliorhinidae; genus Scyliorhinus; species Scyliorhinus torazame. The sequence continues at coordinate 104,962,428 of NC_092708.1, forward strand.
TATGCAATGTGGAATTTTTGGGTAATGCCAAATATCGTGAGGACGTTCTTCATGACACGTCCCGTAAAATGGGAACCTTGGTCGGATTCAAGCTGCAGGGGAGTCCCCATCTCGTAAAGATGTGGTGGGTTAAAATCTTGACTGTGGTCTTTGCCGTGTTAGTTCTGGATGGGAATGCTTCCACCCATTTTGTAAACGTGTCTATCACCACGAGTACATATTTATAACCATTCCTGCAAGGGGGCAATGGTCCAATATAATCAATCTGGAGGTTAGTCCAGGGGCCATTAACGGGTCGGGTGTGACTGAGCTGAGCCTTTTTGGCGTGTCTGTCCGGGTTGTTCTGGGCACAGATAAGGCAATTCTCAATGTAGTGAGTTACATCGTCTTTCAAACTCGGCCACCAACAGAGCTGCCTGAGGTGGGCTGTAGTGGGATTAATTCCCTGATGTCCATGACTGTCATGGAATAAACAAATCAGTTGATTCCTGTCCTGTTCAGGAACCACATAAAGGGTGTCTTTTAACACCACACCGTCATGTGTGGTCAGAGCATTTTTAACTCTCTCATAGGGTGCTGGATAGTTTCCTTTTAAACTCTCCCTGAGATTGCTGTCTTGCTTCTGGGCCTGCACTAAATCCTCGATATTAGTCTGCGAGACCTGAACTGCATTCACTGGTGCGCTTTCGGGGGTGTCCAAAAATATCCATGCCTGGAACCTGCTTTGGCCAGTGCGTCGGCTTTTACATTTCCAGGGGTGAGGAACGATGGTGACTACGAACTTTGACTATCCCAAAAGTCCTGTTCTGTGCTCGCTCTAAAATGTGACGGAGCACTGGGGCTGAGGGGAGGGGTTTTCCGTCTGCGAAACAAATCCTCTTGCTTTCCACAGGGGTAGGAATTCCGTAAGGCTGTTGCAGACATAGAGGCTGTCCAAATATATGTCTGCTGGGCTGGGGAAGGAATCTGGGTGTCCCACTATGTATGCGATGGCCGCAAGTTCTGCCGCCTGCGCGCCTCAGTGTCCTGGAAGTTTTATTGCTATTTTCTCTAGGGCGCGTCCCTGCGTGTCCTCGACGTAAATGCCGCATCCTGTTCTGCGCTTCCCTTCTAATATTATGGAAGAACCATCCACATATATCTTTAAGGGTTTGCACGTGTCTGTGTGCTTGGGGCTCTGGGTTGAACTACCCATCTTTCTGGGGGGTGTTTTAGCAATAAAGGGGCCTGTGTTGTGGTGTGGAGAGATAATGTCACATTCATGGGGGGTTCCGGGGTACTATAGATTATCGACTAAAGAAGTGTGGGTCTTTGTCCTTTTAACAGTGATGTCCCGTCCCTGCAAAAGAAGCTTCCATCTGGCTGCTCTAGTCTGACTAACTGTACCGTCCTTGAGTCGTCCGTCCAGTAAAAGTTGGGTGGGGGTCTGTTCTGTGAGGATTGTGATGGGGTTCAGTCCGGTTATGTACGAAAAATGGTGTACTGCCCAAAACACTGCAAGCAGGTGCCTTTCACAGGCTGAAAATCCCTGCTCCACAGCATCTAAAACTCTGGAGGCGTAAGGCACGGGCCTTAACTGTTCGTGACGTTCCTGAAGGAGCACGGCCGAAAGGGTGCGGTCTGTGCTTGCTACCTCTATCGCATAGGGGGAAAGCGAGTCTGGAACTTGTAGTGCAGGGGCTGCAGTGAGTGCTCTTTTCAACGAGTCCATAGCATCCGTATGTTGCGGAAGCCATTTCCAGGGGGCTCCTTTCTTTAGGAGGTCTGAGATGGTTGCTGCCTTGCTGGCGAAACCGTCAATGTGGTTTCGGCAGTAGCCAACCAGTCCTAAAAACGACCAGAGGGCTGAAACGTTCTGGGGAAGGGGCAATTTAGCAATCGAGTCAATCCTTTTATGCTCAATCTCACGTTTACCATGTGTGATATTTGTACCCAAATATATCACCTTATCTTCCAAAATCTGGGTCTTTTGGGGGTTAACTTTACAACCTATTGAGTGTAAGAGTTCTAGGAGTTCGGACAGAAGCTCGATGTGCTCTTCCTTGGTGTCTGTCTACAGTAGTAGGTTGTCTACATACTGGACCAGACATTCGGGGCGAAAGAATTTGGCTGAACCATTTGCCAGCTGTCGGTGGAAAATGGAGGGGGAGTTGTGGAATCCTTGTGGCAGGCATGTCCACGTGTACTGCTGTGCTCTAAAGGTGAAGGCAAATTTGTACTGGCACGCCTTTGCCAATAGAATGGACCAGAATCCATTACTGATATCCAAAACTGTAAAGTATCGGGAATTGAGTCCCTGCTTGAGCATGGTCTCGGGACTCGTTGCTACTGTAGGGTCTGCTGCGGGGGTGATTTTATTGAGTTCCCGGTAATCGATGGTCAGTCGCCATGATCCATCGGGCTTTCTCACTGGCCAAATCGGGGCATTATTAGTGGAGGCTACTGATCTAAGTACGCCCTGCTCTAATAAGCTGTCGATTACCTTGGAGATTTCTCCCTCTTGGGGAAATCCATATTGCTTTTGGCGTCTAGGGTCAGGTCCTGTGATTTGTACTGAACCAGTTATCCGGCCACAGTCGTGTTTGTGGGTCGCGAATGCTGTCCTCTTCTTTTGTAACACTGCCCTAACCTGCTTGTCCGTGCTAATTATAGTCGGGTTAAACCAAAATTTGCCTACTGCGCTAATTTTGTTGGCGTATTCACCTATTGTGAGTGTTGCGTGGGCTCTTGCAGATTTTGCCATTCTCCAGACACATTGGTTGACTGGATCAAAGGTTAGACTGTGGGAATTCATAAAGATTTTGCCATTCTCCAGACACATTGGTTGACTGGATCAAAGGTTAGACTGTGGGAATTCATAAAGTCAATGCCTAAAATGTGTTCTGCTGTGTGGGGTAGATCGACTAAAACTATGGGGTGCTTGGTGGTGATGTTGCCGATTTGAATGGGTACAGGGGCTGTGATGTGTCCCTGCTGTGAGTGGCCTGTAAAGTCGCTGAGGGTGATGGTGGCTGTAGTGGGCCACATGTCCTTTTGGAATATGGTGGAGGAATTTATTGTGGTGCGGGACCCTCCTGTGTCCCAGAGAAACTCGATGGGCTGTTCCCGTATCTTTGCTGCAACTACCGGTCGTCCGGACCTATCCCAAAGTGTGTCGCAGACCCAACTGGGGGAGCCAGAACACTGTCAGTCCATTCCGTTCAGGTCCGTCTGATCTGAACGGGTGCTTGTCATGATATTCAAACATACATCATAACACATACATAATGATAGATAGACCAACGGACCAATTAGCACACATAACACGACAGCCAATCGCAGACAAGAGCAGACACAGAATAAAACAAGAAACACGACACTTCCTGGGCAGTCCATCTGGAGACGGCACAGGGCCAGGACCTCATAGCAAGACACTCACACAGTCACAACGTGCTGAGTACCAAGTCTGATGTATAAATAGTTTAATGGAATAAAACTGCGTTGTACCAATCGCAACCGTGTTGGTTCGTCTGTACCTCAGAGAACCCAACACTTCAGGATACCAGGAGTGAATCGATACCTACTGGCAAATCTGCCATCCTGAGCCATGGACACCCGCAACAAACCGCAGCCGTTGCAAGTCACTGGGAACCTGGGCACAAATTGGAAGCTCTTCAAGCAGCCCTTCGAACTCTTCATGCAAGCCAATGAAAAACAGGGCGCCTCGGACAAAACAAAGATTGCCATGCTCCTCACTACCACAGGTCAGCACGCCATCGATGTATACAACTCCTTGGTATTCGCGGAAGGCGAGAACAAAGCTAAGTATGACACGGTCCTCCTCAAGCTCGACAAGCACTTCAACGTTGAGGTCAACGAAAGCTTTGAGAGGTATGTCTTTCAGCAGCGCCTGCAAGGTAAGCATGAGCTCTTTTAGTCCTTCCTGACGCACCTCCGCATACTCGCGCAGTCCTGCGGTTACGACACCACCTCAGAGTCCATGATCCGGGACCAGATCGTTTTTGGCGTTGCCTCCAGTGGCCTACGCCAGCAGCTTCTAAAAATTAAAGGCCTGACCTTAGCATCTGCAGTTGAAGCCTGTGTCCTGCATGAGAATGCGACTAGCCGATATGCCCAATTTCAGGCGACCGAATCGGCACGGAGGGGGTCCCACGTGATCGAATCGGCAAGCCAGGCCGCCCACGAAGCCGAACGCGTCCAGGCAATCGAGTTTCTCCCGGCCCGCGGCCCGGACGAGGGCGGCCGTTTCACGCGCTTTTTAAGTCCTCCCGCGTTTGTGCGCGCCAAAACCAGCGGCAACACTGAGGGACGTGCTGCGCAGGCGCGCCCGACGCAAGACCGAACTGCGCACGCGCAGTGGCGTAACGAACTCCATGACGTCATGACGTGCGACAACTGTGGAGCTGCACATTTAAAAGGGCAATGTCCTGCAAAAACACGACAATGCCTACGCTGTGGCAAGATGGGCCACTACGCTGCCTACTGTCGAGCGGCTCAACCTGTTGATCTTCCACATCTCCGACAACCTCGCAGGAACGTGCGGACCATTCAGCCTCCACATCACGACATCCAAACCGACGACACAGATGACCAAGACGCCTTCTGGGTTGCGGTCATTGATGCGAACCGGGTCAACACCATCAATCTGGGCGATGAATGGAGTGCCACCCTAACGGTCAACCGATCGTCGATCACTTTTCGCCTGGACACTGGCGCCTCCGCCAACCTCATAGCATGGTCAGCCTTCTACGCCATGAAGGTCAGACCACCAATCCGGCCATCCCGGTGCAAGGTGGTCGACTGCAACGGGAACGTTATCCCGGCCATGGGATCCTGCCAGCTCCAGGTGACACACAACACACACACGGCCACACTCTCGTTCGAGATAGCGAAGGACTCCCTGCTGGGCGCACAGGCATGCAAAGCTCTCCACCTTGTGCAACAAATCCTCTCTCTCTCTCCAGATGGCACGTCTGACTTCCCGGATGAGAGTTCAACGCACAGCTCCAATCGCTCCTCGCCCACAACCAGGAGGCATTCAAAGGCATGGGAACACTGCCATACACCTACAGAATTCGCCTCAAACCGGACGCCATCCCGGTCGTTCACGCACCTCGCAGGGTTCCTGCGCCACTTAAAGACTGCCTCAAGCAGCAGCTGCAGGATCTCCAGGACCAAGGGGTCCTATCCAGGGTCACGGAGCCCACACCATGGGTCAGCTCCATGGTGTGTGTCAAGAAGCCCTCCGGCAAGCTCCGTATCTGTATTGACCCCCAAAGACCTCAATAATAATATTATGAGGGAACATTATCCCACACCCAAACGGGAGGAGATCACCAGTGAAATGGCCCAGGCGAAGATATTCACAAAACTGGATGCTTCTAAAGGATTTTGGCAGATCCAACTGGACCCGTCCAGCCGAAAGCTATGTACCTTCAACACCCCTTTCGGCAGGTTCTGCTACAACCGGATGCCATTTGGCATCATCTCAGCATCCGAGGTCTTCCATAGAATCATGGAGCAGATGATGGAAGGCATCGAAGGGGTGCGCGTATATGTGGACGATGTCATCATCTGGTCCACCACACCGCAGGAGCACATATATCGTCTCCAACGCGTTTTTGCCCGCATACGGGAAAACGGCCTGCGCCTCAACCGAGCCAAGTGCTCCTTTGGCCAGACCGAGTTGAAGTTCCTGGGGGACCATATCTCCCGGTCAGGGGTCTGTCCGGATGCAGACAAGGTGAGCGCCATCACAGCCATGCCGCAGCCGGCCGACAAGAAAGCTGTCCTACGCTTCCTTGGCATTGGCAACTTCCTGGGGAAGTTCATTCCCAACCTTGCCTCCCACACGACGACTCTGCGCCACCTCGTCAGAAAATCCAGAGTTCCAGTGGCAACACACACACCAGCTGGAATGGGAGGAGCTGAAACGCAAACTTACTACGGCACCAGTGTTGGCGTTTTTTGACACGTCTCGTGCCACCAAAATCTCAACTGTGCCAGCCAATTCCGCATTGGAGCAGTGCTCCTGCAGAGGGATGACACGGCATCATGGGCCCCAGTGGCCTATGCATCGCAGGCCTTGACCCCCACAGAGCAGCGCTACGCGCAAATCGAAAAAGAATGCCTGGGCTTGCTAACCGGTTTGGACAAGTTCCACGATTACGTATATGGTCTTCCACAGTTCACGGTCGAAACTGACCACCGCCCCCCCCGGTCAGCATAATAAACAAGGACCTGAACGAGATGACCCCTCGCCTCCAGCGCATCCTACTTAAACTCAGGAGGTACGACTTCCAACTGGTCTACACTCCAGGAAAGGACCTCATCGTGGCGGATGCCCTATCCAGAGCAGTGAGCACGCCGCCAGATGCGGAGGGGTTCGTATGTCAGGTCGAGGCACAGGTGGCTTTCACAGCGGCAAATCTGCCGGCTGACGACTCCAGTCTGGCCCGTATCCGCCGAGAGACTGCGGCCGACCCCCTTCTGCAGCGAGTGATGCGCCACATGATGGGAGGGTGGCTCAAAGGGCAGTGCCTGCAGTTCTACAATGTACGAGACGACCTAGCCATCATTGATGGTGTCCTTCTGAAGCTGGACCTGATTGTGATTCCGCACAGCATGCGCCAGCTGGTTCTCGACCAACTACACAAAGGCCACTTGGGGGTCAAGAAGTGCTGACGGAGGGCCCGAGGGGCGGTATACTGGCCGGGCATCAGTGACGATATTGCCAACATGGTGCTCAACTGCACAACCTGCCAAAGGTTTCAGCTGGCGCAACCTCCTGAGACGCTTCTGCCCCATGAGCTGGTGACGTCCCCCTGGGCGAAGGTGGGTGTCGACCTATTTCACGTGCTCGGCATGGACTATGTCATCATAGTTGACTACTTCTCAAACTACCCTGAAGTCATACGCCTGCACGATTTGACGTTGTCTGCTGTCATCAGGGCCTGCAAAGACGCCTTTGCTCGCCAAGGCATTCCGATGACTGTCATGTCGGACAATGGGCCCTGTTTTGCCAGCCATGAATGGGCGTCCTTTGCCGCCTCATATGGCTTCACACACGTGACGTCCAGCCCTCTACACCCCCAGTCAAATGGAAAGGCGGAGAAGGGCGTTCACATTGCCAAGCGGCTCCTCTGCAAGGCTGCTGCTGCCGGGTCGGACTTCTGCCTCGCCCTGCTGGCCTATCGCTCGGCCCCACTAGCCACTGGTCTCTCACCAGCACAGCTGCTGATGGGTCGCGCCCTCAGAACCACTGTGCCTTCCATCCTGGCACCAACAATAGACCATGCTCCGGTACTGCATGGAGCAGTACTGCATAGGATGCAACTGCAGCGCGGTCGCCAGAAGAGATTGTACGACATTCGGGCAACTGATCTTCCCTCCCTGGCCCCTGGAGACAACGTCCGCATCCACCTACCTGCCGAAGTTCTCCGACGCGTGGCTCCCCACTCGTTCCTGGTACGCATGCTGGATGGATCCGTGCATAGGCGCAATCGCCAAGCCCTTCGCTGACTTCCACGCTCGCAACGTGACCCTACGCAGACGCTGTGTCCTCCACTGGTTCCTGATAGCGACTTCGTGGAGCTGCCATATACCATGCCCCTTCTGTCGCCGCCCGTGGCCAGGCTCGCACCTCAGCCGGTGGTTCTCGACCCACCTTTGAGGCGGTCAACCCGAATTCGTCGCCCACCTACCAGACTGGACTTATGAGACTGTTCACACATCAAACCTTTGCAACCACTGTTTTATAACATGTCTCTGTTTTATCGTTACAGGCTTCGTTTGATCGGTCCAAATTTCCATGTTGTTCTTCTTTTGTTACGGTACAACCTCGTTAGCATGTCACACCTGACATCGCCCCTTGTATATAGTTAAGCCCCATGTACATGATGTAAATATTACGCACACACACACCTTTAGCTGCACTCAGGACACATTTATATTTATAACCACGTAGGCACATAATCTTGTAAAAAAGGGGGGATGTCATGATATTCAAACATACATCATAACACATACATAATGATAGACAGACCAATTAGCACACATAACACGACAGCCAATCACAGACAAGAGCAGACACAGTATAAAACAAGAAACACGACACTTCCTGGGCAGTCCATCTGGAGACGGCATAGGGCCACGACCTCATAGCAAGACACTCACACAGTCACAATGTGCTGAGTACCAAGTCTGATGGATAAATAGTTTAATGGAATAAAACTGCGTTATACTAATCGCAACCGTGTTGGTTCGTCTGTACCTCAGAGCACCCAACACTTCAGTGCTCACACTATGTATGGGCTCTGTCTTATTCTTATTCAGGGTGCCTGTCTGCTGTGCTCTCTGTGGCTTTCATGGGGCATTGCATTCTCTTGCAAAGTGTCCCAACTGTCCACAGTTGTAACACTCCTGTGACTTTGGTGGGGGGCTGTTCTTGCCTTCATTTACCCATGCGGGGTTCTGGTGTGTTTTAACTGCTTGTATGTCTGCTTCTGCCTGCTTTTCTTCGGGATTTTTAAATGCGGGTTTGTTTTGTACAGACTGCTCCCAGGTGCGGGACAATCTTTTTACGACCCATTCCTCATTATGAGCCTCCTCTGAGGGGGTCATAATTCGCACAAGCTTTTTGTCCTGTTTCTGTGGCATGGGAGATAAGGGTACGGGTCCATTTGGCCATGTTGTCTGGGGACAAATGGGCTGCGGTCTAAGTCTCCGAAAACTGCTGCAAAATGGAACCACAGGCGTCCAGCAAATGCTGTGGAGTGCTCGGTTTTTTTTTGCCTGCACTTATTGAGGCCATCTACGGGGTCACCCCGGTTATACCCGATCGCGTCTAGGATCACGGTATGCATTTCTGCAAGGGTGCCTCCTCCTACATTCTGTGGGTCGGGAAGGGCTGCTACGACCGAAGGGTCTAAACTCAAAACTGTGAGCTTTACGTGCTTACTCTCGTCCAGGCCGTACATGGCCGCCTGCTGCTTTACTCTGGCAAAGAAGTGGTGGGGGTCTGAGGTGGGGAGGAACAGTGTGATTTTCTCGCACGCGTCCCGTAACTGGGTCACTGTTAAGGGGGTGGTTTACAGAAATTCTGTATCGTCCGATGTGGCTGTGCGGTGGGTGGTTACTGGGTTCATTGGAGCCTGAACTACCTGCCCGGTGGGGGGTTGGGGCGCTTATCTCTTTTGGGGCTTTCCCTGCACACATGTTCCCTGAACATATCTCTGCGCTGTCTCATTTAACTCTTCCCAATCAGGGCCGTCTTCCTCATCTAACTTTGATCCAAATGTTTCCTGGAATCCTTTTTGGACTGAAAGCAGCGATTGCAGCTCTGCAATCTGCTTCCGGCACTTTGCGTGGTCTAGTGAGCTTTGTCTTTGCTCCGCGGTGGCAGCAAGGAGTGCTCTTAATGCTGCCTTCAGGTCACTACACTGCCTCTGCAATGCCTCTACCTGCTTCTCGGTTTCCTCTCGTACCAGGACTGCACGTTGCGTATCCTGATAGGCCTTTTCGTACTGGGACTGGAAGCTGCTTAAGTGCGCCAGACAAGACTGGTGTGCCCACTTGGCATCATCCACCTCTCCGTCTTTTGCTGCCAACCTCCTCCTTAACTCTACGTTCTCTCTTTCTACCTCACTGACATCGACCTTGCTCATTCGATGTATGCCTTCTATCTCTTTCCGGAGAGTCCTAACAACCTCCTCTGTGCCTCGCAATTGTGCCAAGTAGGACACCATTGCCATCGGCTTGCGAACTTTTCCTAAGCTCTTCTTGTGAATCTCACTCAGGTTCTCCCACCAAGTATGTCCTATACTCCCGGGACATGTTTCCTCATTGTTACAGAATTAGCTCCAAAGGTGCCATCCTTTCCCTTTGAGGTACTTCCTTATTTCTCCTTCCCAAACGGGACACTGTCCTACTCTGCTGCTGCTGGTCGCTGCGACCACAAATTCTTCTGGGTTCATGAGGCGTTGCATTGCCTGCATTGCCATCTTTATTCTCTGAATGCTTTCTTAAATTTGGAATGAGGGGGACTAAGGCGGTGCTGTAATTAAGGGTACGGCTTTCGCTATTTTCCGAAATACAAACTCCCGACAGTTTTGTCGCAACAAAAAGTCTATCAGTATTACCTTATCGCCCTGTTAGTTACGCATGCATTTAACACACTTCCGAATTATGAGGATTGATCAGAACTGCTTGAACACTTGTGGTTCTCTGTTCCCAATTGGATCTCTAATTCAAATTTTTGGGTTCTCCCGGACTGGTGGAGCCGCGTCTAGATCGGGTCCCACCAGAGTCGCCAGTAATATGTTGCTCCTGGTTCAATCGGCTCTGTTTTATAACCTTTGTTCTCGAGTTGCCAGGTATCTTTATGATACCGCCACGAGGTTCAAGTTCAAGTAATGATCAATAACTCAATACACCAATTAGTAAGATTCAACTCAAAGCACATTTATTATACACAGTAATCGCTACTCATGCATAACTTCTACTTCTAAGCTACTTCTACAACTAATAGGCTTCGGACTGGCCCACCAGGTCATGGGAACAAATGGCCTTTTGTTCGGGTTCTGAGTCTGCGGGATTCAAAGGTTGGTACAGACTGGTAGGTAGGAGTGCCTATCTCGTAGTGCGCGTTGGTTTAAGACTTACGGGCTCTTGGCGGCAGCTGAACCGGTCACTGTCAAGGGTTGGTTCGCGTTGCTGAGTGACCCTGTCAAGAAGGACGATTTGAACTTGGGGGCTTAACTTTATTGTCCCCAGGGGCTTCTCGCCTTTCGGGGTGGACCCCGTACCTGGTTACAAGTGATTGGACTTTGTTCCAATCACTTGGTTCGATTTCTTCAATACTGGAGCGGTTCCCTGATCAATGGGCGGTCTTGAGGTGTACGTTAACCTCTTTTGTGTTGGCTCCTGCTGGCGCCGAGGAGTCTGGCTTGGCCTTGTTTATCCCAAATGTTTTGATTGTTCCCGGGGATCTCTCATTAGTATGTAGATGGCTGCTTGTCTCGATGCTGTTTGGGCTTTTGCAGGGTTTAATACACAGTAAACTTGCACTTGCTAGTTTCTGCCTCTGTTGGCTGAATTTCCCTTTAGCCTTTGCTGTTCTCCATTTTACACCGGGAGTTGGCCAACCCAGGTGGCTACACACACAACAGACTAGTGAGCACAGTTATAACTTATGGAAGAAAAGAGACAGTTGAAATTAGTTGAATGACAGGAAACAATGAGTAGTGGTTAACGGGTGTTTTTCAAGCTGGAGGGAGGTTAGTAATAATAATAATAATCGCTTATTGTCACAAGTAGGCTTCAATTAACTTACTGTGAAAAGCCCCTAGTAGTGGAGTTCCCAAGAAGTAAGTGTTGGGACCCCTGCTTTTCCTGTTATATTAATGGCCTATTCCTTGAGGTAGATGACACAATTTCAAAATTTGTAGATGATGCAAAACTTGGAATGATTGTAAACTGTGAGGTGTAAAGTGTAGAACATCAAAGGGACAAAGACAAGTTGCAGGAAAGGACAGACAGGTGGCATATGAAGTTCAGTGAGGAGAAATGTGACGTGATTCATTCTGACAGAAAGAACATGGGGAGACGATATAAAATGAAGGATGTATCTCTAAAGGGGGAGCAGGTGTAGAAGGACCTGGGTTTATGTGTGCTTGGTGATTAAAGATGGTAGGTCATGTTGAGAAAATGATGAGGAAAGCATACAGTACCCTAGGCTTTATTATTAGAGGCACAGAGTACAAGAGCAAGGTTTTTATGTTGAACAAACTTGTACAAGACACCAGTTCAACCTTAGCTGGAGTAATGTGTCCAGTTCTCGAAAAATGTGAAGGCATTGGAGAACGTGCAGGAAGACTCATGAGATTTTTCCCGGGGATAAAATCATTGAATCATTGAATTTACAGTGGAGGCTATTCGGCCCATCGAGTCTGCACCAGCCCTTACAAAGAGCACCCTACTCAAGCCCACGTCTCTACCCTATCCCACTAACCCCCACTTAACCTTTTTGGACACTAAGGGCAATTTAACATGGCCAATCCACCGAACCCGCACATTTCTGGACTGTGGGAGGAAACCGGCGCACCCGGAGGAAACCCACGCAGACACAGGGAGAACGTGCAGACTCTGCACAGACTGCGACCCAAGCCGGGATTCAAACTGGGACCCTGGAGCTGTGAAGCAACTATGCTAACCACTATGCTACCATGCTGCCCAGGATGAGGAACTTCATTTATGAAGATAGATTGGAGAAGTTAGGACCAACTTGTGACAATAATAAAGATTATTATTAAAAATTTCACAAGGGGTCTGGACAGAGTAGATAGGCAGAAACTGTTCACACTCTGAAATGACAGAAAATGGGAGAGCATAAATTTAACGTAATAAGGGCAGCACGCGGCGCAATGGTTATCACTGGGACTACGCCACTGAGGACCTAGGTTCGAATCCCGGCCCTGGGTCACTGTCCATGTGGAGTTTGCACATTCTCCCCGTGTCTGCGTGGGTTTCACCCTGACAACCCAACGATGTGCTGGTTAGGTGGATTGGCCACACTAAATTGCCCCTGAATTGGAAAAGGAAAATACGCTAAATTTATTTTTTTTAAATGTAATGAAAAGCAAAAGTGATTTGAGAAAAATGCTTTCATGGAGCGAATAGGTAAGGCCTGGAATGCACTGCCTGAGGGTGTGGTAGAGACAGGTTCAATTGAAGCATTGAGTCTTTTATCTTAAAAGGAAGAGTGTGCAGAGTTATGAGGAGAAGGCAGGAGAATGGCACTAAGATGCAGACCCGATAGGCCAAATGGCTTTCTGCTATGCTGTAACAATTCTGTGATTCCATGAAACTATGTGACCGTAATGGCTCCCATGGGCCAACCAGGGGCATTGGTAAACCACAAGGTGTTTCACTTCTTTAATGTGCAACTAGTGTGTGACTATCACCGGGAAATCATGTGGGTCTATGCATAATGCCTTGGAAGTTGTCACACTGTCTGTATCCTCAGGCACTCCCAGGTGCCACAGATATTCTCTCCAGCACCACTATTAGAGGGATGGATACTTGGTGACAAGGGCTATCCATTAGAGTAGTGGCTCATGATCTCGATAAGGAATCTTTGCATTGAGGCTAAGCACCAATGTAACCATGCACCCACCAGGGGCACAACTGAGAAGACCAAATAAGATACCAATGCCTGGACTGAGCTGGTGGTGCACAGGAGTATACACCAGTTTGGCTCTCATGGTGTTGTGGTTTGTTGCACCCTTCACAACCTAGTTGACCAGCCCGCATGCTCAGATGATGAAACAGAAGAGGATTCGGAAGAGGCTCAGAAAGAGCCGGATTTGCCTGCCATTCCATTCTTCGTGCCAACCTAGTGAATGGATGCCAGGAAACACAGAAGCCTCCAATACTGAGGTGCTTCTCTTCCAGCTCTGAAGGCCTTTCAACTTTAAGATCTGTGCTCTGCAATCTTCTGCTCTGCCACCTACACAGTGACAGGAGCCCCCTCTGTTGTCGCAGCACCCTGAGGTGTTGATGTCAATGGCAGATGGGCAGAAATGCCCATCAGGCGACTCCCAAGAGCACCCTGAGACAAGCCCCCAGATTCAGTGGTTTTTTTAAGTGGAGGCTTTCTGACAAGCCAACCTTCTAGGATTAAATGATAAAAGTTTGATGTCTCTGTTCCAAATCTTCCCAGGTTCCAGCCTTGGGTTGACTCTTTAAATGCACCATTGGTTTTCCTTTCCTACGACTGGTGAGACTCTTGTCAGCATCAATTGTACAATGGCCACGCAGCAGTGCTGTAAGTGAGCAGTGTGCTTACTGAACTGACCCAGCTCTGGATCCTATCCGAGCTACGTCTAAAAGGTCAGCCCAGTCTCTTCATCCTGAGCCTTACGCAACCAATTTGGATGCATTTGTTTGAAAAAGTGAACACATCAAAGGATGAGTTACTACATTGTAGCAATATTGACTAATATGTCACTTCAGATCATTTCAAAAGGACAACTCTTCATTTTCAGTGCCGAACACATAATGATAATCAGTCTCTAATTTGTTAACTCTAACTGCACAACAAAAAAGAAATAGCAACGCATCAGAAAATGATTCCAAATCGATATTTATTACTTGTAAGTTAACAAATTGTTGCCATTTTTGTAATTGCAAGACCATAATTCAATTGTGCAATCCTGATGACGTCATCAGGATTCATGAGCATGAGAAGATGTCCGAAATAGAATGATCACATTTAAATCATTGCCAGTAATTCATTATACTTTGTAAGTTATGTTGGACAGCTCAGCCAATTCTAATACAGTGTTTTCAAGCTTACCATTTTGCAGCAAGCAAAGTGAGGATGATAAGACATATGTGAAAAGATGGCAATGAAAATAGGCATCCAGAGACTTCTACTATACCATTATACATTCTTTTGGCCCAAAGGCAGGCCCTTAGTGATTACATGCACATGATTTTTTTTTTACTATGGGTAGGGTGTGGAGACAGGTCTCCAGTCAACTTCAGCTGGAACAGGGATTGAACCCTGTGCTGTTGTTTTAAATCTGATTCACACATTAACTGTTGAGCCAACTGAGCTCACTGCATCCCAGCCTTTCATATAGTAGATAACTAATCCTAAAATTAAAGACTTTGAAATCCCAACCACTGGAATTGGTAGGGAGTGGACACACACATCATCGAACATCAGATCCTGTTTACGCTGGAGTCCTATCTATTTAACCAGCACTAGAAGTGGTACTGACATCAAGGGCGGGATTCTCCCACGGCCGCGCCGAAATCGGGAAAGGCGATTGGGCGGAGAATTGGTTGTGAAGCCAAAATCATGGCCGGTGTTGGATGCCCGCTGAAATGCCATGCTCCGGTGCCTCGACAGCAGTGCCAATGCGTTCTACTCTGGATGTGCCATAAATGCCGTTCGCATGTCATTATACCGGGCCCGACCTGGTATTCTTCAGGGCCTCTGCGATGCTCCACTTCCGCCGGGAGGAATTACTGATGGCATGTTTCTCTTGTGGTTTCAAAAATAGAGAAGCAGGCGCCGTGGCTGATGAGGGAGAAAGAGGATGTAGAACATGCAGAGGCATGACCGTGGGCTGCCAGTCCTGCCATTGACAGGGCTGTCTGGGGGGGGGTGGGGAAGTCTGCCAGGCCTGGGTAGGGCAGCTTGGTGTGATGGGAGGTGACCAGGAGATCGGCCGTGGGATTGGGGTGAGCCCCCCCCCACCGCCTCCCCCCCCACCGCCTCCCCCCCCCCCCCACCGCCCCCCCCCCCCCACCGCCCCGCCCCCCCCCCCACCGCCCCCCCCCCCCCCCACCGCCCCCCCCCCCCACCCCCCCCCCCCCCCACCCCCCCCCCCCCCCCCCGGGACTGGGACCCCCAAGCACGGACTGCCATTCCCGTGTCCTGCAAGGTAGCCATCTTTTTTTTTAGTTTAGAGTACCTAATTATTTTTTCCAATTAAGGGGCAATTTAGCGTGGCCAATCCACCTACTCTGCACATCTTTGGGTTGTGGGGTTGACCAGACATGGGGAGAATGTGCAAACTCCACATGGTCAGTGACCCAGTGCTAGGATTCAAACCAGGGTTCTCAGCGCCGCAGTCCCAGTGCTAGCCACTGCGCCACATGCCGCCCTCAAGATAGCCATCTTGCTGCACACCCCATTGAGGCACACCGTGGCCCATGGTTGTGCCCCCATCCGGCTGCAACCCGCCGCAGGGCAGCATGCGGCCCACCGAAGGGCAGGGGCCACAGTAGTCCCTGCAGGAGGATGCTAGACGGGGACCATGGAATATACCACTCGCATGGGTAGCGCCAGCCAATGGTACTCCTGGCAGGGGCAGACACCTTGGCCAGGGTTGCAGAGGGCAGAGTGCTAGGAGGTATGGCCGGGTGTGGGTATAGGGAAGGAGAAGGAGGGGGGGGGGGGAGCGATGGGAACATGTAGAGACAGGAGCTGCAGTCCAGACCGGGGCTACTGTATAGATCTTTGGACCTAGGTGGGCACAGGGGTATGCACCATGCTAACATGGTTGACTTTTACCCTGGATTTCGGAATCCAACCGGCAATGGTGGCCTTCATCCTAGTCACCGCATCCCTTGGGGTTGCACTGAGGGTATACGAGTGAGCTGCTCGGGGAGGACCCTGAAGCAGTGCAGCCTGCCCCAGAGGGGGCAGCCAGTGAGGATGGATAGCCAGCTGTCCAACAGGCCGAGGAGGAGTTGGGAAGGACGAACTGCATGAGGCCTCGGGTGTACCGGGGGCACCTATCATTCGAGGACCTGCTGGACTGGGCATGCCATTGAGGACTCCGGCTGAGCAGAGAGACAGTGCGACATATATGCCAGATCATGGTGCACCTGGGATCATAGGGGTATGCAGGAGGACACTCGGTCCCTGTGGTTGTGAAGGTGATGGTCGCCCTGAACTTTTACACCACGGGGTCCTTCCAGGTGCCGAGTGGGGACCTGTCCAGAATTTCACAGACATCGGTGCACAGCTGCATCCGTGCCATCACAGAGGCCCTATGTACCCGGCCGGCACATTTCAATGTGGACCATGCCCAACAGGATGCCCGGGCAGCGGGGTTCGCTGGGTCCAGGGTGGTTGTGTGCAGCTGGTGTGTGACGCACATCATGCACGTCTGTGTCCGATACCCAGGCAGTGCGCATGACGCCTTCATCCTGGCACATTCAATGGTTCCTGACCTCTTCGAGGTGCATCCCTGGCTGAGGGGGTGACAGAAGTTATCTGCTGTAGCCGGAGCTGATGACACCTATCCAGAGCCCACAAATCGATGCGGAGACCCTTTAAAACGATTCCCATGCCATGAACAGGAGCATGATCGAGTGGTGATTCGATATCTGAAAGATGATGTTCAGGTGCCCGGACTGTTCCGGAGAAGCCCTGCAGTATTGCACTAGGATAGATTCCCACATTGTGGTGCTCTGCCGCGTCCTCCAGCACATCGCGCAGCAGAGGGGTGACACGCTGCTCCCCCACCCCCACCGTCACTTTGCAACCCCCTCCGTGATTCCTACCTGCCATATGGGAAGCACGGTGGCACAGTGGTTAGCATTGCTGCCTCACAGCTCCAGGGTCTCAAGTTCTATTCTGGCCTCGGGTAACTGTCTATGTGGAGTTTGCACTTTCTCCCCGTATCTGCGTGGGTTTCCGCTGGGTGCCCCGGTTTCCTCCCACAGTCCGAAGATGTGCAGGTTAGGTGGATTGGCCATGATAAATTGCCCCTTATTGTCCAACAGGTTCAGTCAGGTTGCTGGGTTACAGGGATAGGGTGTAAGCCTGGGTTTAATTAGGGTGCTCTTTCCAAGGGCCAGTGCAGATTCAATGGGCCAAATGGCCTCCTTCTGCACTGTAAATTCTATGATTCTACTATGGGGTGCGGGCCCTGGGTTGGCAGTAACAGCGGGTCTGGTCCATGGGATGGAGGATGATGATGATCCGCTCTGTGACGAGCTCTGGTGCTCCGCACCGTTTGAAAACGGCTGACTCCTGCGAACGGTAGCCCTTTCCACCGGCAACTGGGTGTTCCCTGCATGTGCACCATGCCACCACACAGTCCCACCGAACACTTGGGGTGGCTGAAGTGGATGCGGAGAGGGCTGGGATGTGGTGGGGAGGGTTGGGGGTGGTTCCCTGGAGCGATGAGCTGAACTGGGCTCCCTGGCCCAAGCCCACCCCCAACATCTGCCTATCTCCCCCCACTGCCCCCAGCGACCCTCTGCAGCCAGCCCAGCCCAGCCCATCCCTCACACCCTTCTGACAGAGCAGCGAGGCAGGTTGAAACATTGTGAACAGGTATTTATCATGCAATGGTCACCATAGCCCCTATTGTTATACTGTGTGCCGGCACATGTGCCAATTTAACTGCTGTCTACCTTTCTGGCATTATGGGCCCTAACGCTACACTTTGGTGGATCCTCAGGCGGCACATGAGGAGTGGAGGGTCCCCTTTGGCTGCCGTCATCTGAGGCGACCTGTCTTGGATGGGCCCGGCTGCTGCTCGGGTGTCCCAGGTGGCGATGTGCCACCCTGTTCTGCCACTGCCCATCAGATGCGCCAGATACAGGAGAGAGAAGTCCGAGGTGCTGGAGTGTTCTGACACCTCCACTGCGGGAGTTTTTCTCCGCCGAGGATGCACTTGAGTAATTTCCTCCTGACGAACCTGGGCCTGGGACATGCCAGTGATGGCAGAGAATCCTGCTGGCCGGGCACCCTGGTATGCCTGGTCCAGACTGAAATTTGGATTGGATTGGATTAGATTTGTTTATTGTCACATGTACCGAGGTACAGTGAAAAATATTTTTCTGAGAGCAGCTCAAACAGATCATTTAGTACATGAAAAGAAAAGCAAATACATAATAGGGCAACACAAGGTACACAATGTAAATACCTAGACACCGGCATCGGGTGAAGCATACAGGAATGTAGTATTAATCAGGCCAGTCCATAAGAGGGTCGATTAGGAGTCTGGTAACAGCGGGGCGGAAGCTGTTTTTGTATTTGCGTGTTCTCAGACTTTTGTATCTGCTTCCCGATGGAAGAAGTTGGAAGAGTGAGTAAGCTGGGTGGGAGGGGTCATTGATTATGTTGCCGCTTTTCCAAGGCAGTGTGAGGTGTAGATGGAGTTAATTGATGAGAGGCAGATTTGTGTGCTAGACTGGGACGGAGTTCACGACTCTTTGAATTTCCTTGCGGTCTTGGGCCGAGGAGTTATCATACCAGGCTGTGATGCAGCCAGATAGGATGCTTTCTATGGTGCACCTGTAACAGTTGGTAAGAGTCAGTGTGGACATGCCAAATTTCTTTAGTTTCCTGAGGAAGTGTAGGCGCTGTTGTGCTTTCTTGGTGGTCGCGTCGACGTGGGTGGACCAGGATAGATTTTTGGTGATGTGCAAACCTAGGAATTTGAAGCTGTCAATCATCTTGGCTCCGTTGATGCTTCAAATTCCTAGGTTTGCACATCACCAAAAATCTATCCTGGTCCACCCACGTCGACGCGACCACCAAGAAAGCACAACAGCGCCTACACTTTGTGTCCTGAAGTCAATGACCACCTCTTTAGTTTTGCTGGCATTTGGAATCAAATTTTGCCATGCAGTGTGTGTACGGGACCCTGGTATTGCAGTGAGGAGCCAAGTCCAAGGTTTTGGAGCTTTGATATGAGCTTGCCTGGGATTATAGTGTTGAAGGCAGAGCTGTATTCAATAAATAGGAGTCTGACGTAGGAGTCCTTGTTGTCAAGATGCTCCAGAGATGAGTGTAGGGCCAGGGAGATGGCGTCTGCTATGGGCCAGTTTCGGTGGTATGCAAATTGCAGTGGATCTAGGCATCCTGGGAGTATTGAGTTGATGTGCTGCATGACCAACCTCTCAAAGCACTTCATTACGATTGATGTCAGGGCCACCGGATGGTTGTCATTGAGGCACGTTGCCCTGTTCTTCTTTGGCACCGGTATGATGGTGGTCACCTTGAAGCAGGCGGGGACTTCAGAGCGTAGTAGGGACAGGTTGAGATGTCCGCAATCACATCTGCCAGCTGGTCTGCACAGGCTCTGAGTGCATTACCAGGGACCCCATCTGGACCTGTTGCCTTCTGAGGGTTCACTTTCAGGAAGGCCGATCTGACTTCAGAAGCTGTGATGGTGGGTATGGGTGTGTTATGGGCTGCTGGGGCAGTCGTCAGCGGATTGATGATTTCCTGCTCGAACTGAGCATAGAATGCATTTTGTTCATCGGGGAGGAGTGCCCTGCTGCTGGAGATACTGCTCCGCTTCACTTTATAGCCCCGTTATGTTGTTTAGGCCTTGCCACAACCGACAGGAATCTGTAACGCTGGTCTGTGACTCTAGCTTGGTCTGATATTGTCTCGGCATCCCGGATGGCTTTGCGGAGGTCATAACTGGATTTCTTGTAGTGGTCAGGGTTGCCTGACTTGCAAGCATCAGACCTGTGCTTCAGTAGGGAGTCAATTTCCCGATTAAGCCATGTGGTTTACACTCTGAAACACCAGGGCTGCCCTCTCTATGATGGTGGGTATGGGTGAGTTATGGCCTGCTGGGGCACTCGACAGTGAATTGATGATTTCCTGCTCGAACCGAGCATAGGATGCATTGAGTTCATCGGGGAGGGGTGTGTTGCTGCCCGATATGCGCAAGCAAATAGGCCATCCATCACAGGATACATGGATGCACCTGTGTGCAAATGTCTGAGAGATCTCAGAAACGTGCCGCTCTGCCCTTGGACAGACCCAGAGGCATAAGAGTTTAGGGCGACCATCACATTGATGGCCACTGGGAGTGGGTGTCCTCCAAACCTACATGAAGATAGGTGCGCCACCATCTAGCACAGGTGCCACATGGTCACAGTGGTTAGCCAAGGTCTTTTGCGGCAAATGAGGTCCAGCACTTGCCCAAAGGACAGGTGCCGAAAATATAAACGTGGCCTGATGCGGGCTTCCTTCGGACCCCCTCCTTGGCCTGTTATTCTCACTGGCTGGCCCCTGCTCTTAAAGGGGAGGCTCCTCTGAGGCAGGGCCCTCCCAGAGTGGGCACTGTAACTCCAGCATCTGTGCATCCCGAAGCAGTAGCTGCGGACAGGTAGATAACGAGCATTGCTGCCGAAATTCATTCTCTGCAGGGGGTGAAAAGAGAAGACATGTTTGCAAGATGAATATTCTCTTGCCAACCAAATCTAACAAGCTACATGGTAACCCTGAGTTGCACTTCAGCTCCACCCTCCGCATGTTACCCGCCCCCCCCCCCCCACAAGCCCACCCCCGAGGTCTTGGGTGTGACACGCAGGGTGTGACAATCTGTCCTAGGGCAGGATGGTTGGGGGCGGGGGCGCGGTGGGCAGGCAATACTTGAGGCATCTGGTGGTCCTGAGGAGTGGGCTAGATGATAGTGTCACTGGTGAGGCCTCTGCCCTGAGATGGGCAGTGTGCCAAGCAGCGTGGCAAATGCGAGGGTGCATGTGTCCTTTGGGGTGAGCTCTGCTATTCCCCTGCTTGTCCTACAGTGGGGCTGTGCTTCTGAGGAGTGGCAGCACCTGGTGGACCACTGAATGATCTTGGCCAAGCCTAACCCATTGATGACACTGCTTGGGTATGAGGGTTTCCAGAGGGATGGCCTGGGAGGGCTCCCAAATGACTAGAAGCTCTCTGTACACTTACAGGACAGGGTGAGCAGTCAGCAGAGTGAACGGCCAGGGGTCTGGAAGTAGCACAAAAGGGTGCATTTAAAACACTTACTGCAGCAATGGTGGTCTGAGCCAGGCCATCCCGATCTCGAGGGAGACACCCCAGGTCCACGGACTAATCAGCAAGCTGCTTCCCGCTAATCCCCCCAACCCAGGCAGCCACCCTCCAGCAAACATGACAATTTTAAAGTGTTTTTAAAAGTGTGGTAAACCACTGTGTTCCTATATTAAGGGTTGTACGGTAGAACCTGCACTACAGATTCACCTGGGCCCCTGCATGCTAGCTCCGCCCAGGAGCCGGGTTATAAATATGCGTGGCCTTCAGCTAGCAGCCATTTTGTCAGCTGCTGTAGGAGGCCACACTTCAGATACTAATAAAGCCTCAGTTTGAATTCAACTTTGTCTCCAGCCAAATTGATCGTGCCTCAATTTATTAGTCTCTGATTCAGAAGATGGACCTCCGGATTAAACCAGATCGACTGCAGCTGGATCCACACGCAAGCGACGCCAGAAAAGACTTTCAGCATTGGCTAGCTTGTTTTGAAGCGTATATCAACGCGGCGCTGACCCCTGTTCCAGAGGCTCAGAAGATTCAAATCTTGTACTCCAGACTCAACTCTAAAATCTTCCCACTGATCCACGATGCGCCCAATTCCGCTGACGCTATGACTCGACTCAAAGAGAGTTATGAGCAGAAGAAGAACACGCTCTTCGCCAGACATGCGCTCGCAACGCGTACTCAACTACCTGGTGAGTCAATCGAGGACTTTTGGAGGGCCCTGATCCCACTAGTTCGGGACTGTGACTGCCAGGACATTACAGCTAAGGACCACTCAGATCTCCTTATGAGGGACGCTTTTGTAATTGGGATTGGGTCCGATGTTATCAGGCAGCGGCTCCTAGAAGGGGCCACGCGCGACCTCGCAGAGACTTAAACACTAGCGTTTTCCATGACGGCCGCCCTACGCAATGTACAGTCCTATGCCCCCAACCGCGTGGCCCACTCCTCCTACACTTCATGGGCCCCACAGGCAGCCATCCCAGCGGGGGCGCTACCCACCCAGTACGCCTGCGCTACGTGCCAGCCGGTGATCTCCTGGGGGCCCCGATGCTATTTATGCGGCTTACAAAGACACCCCCGCCAACGCTGCCCGGCCCGCGCTGCCCTTTGTAAGGCATGCGGGAGGAAGGGCCACTAAGCAGCAGTGTGCCAGGCCCGCTCAGCGGCAGCAGTCGCATCACCAACGCATCCACCAGCGTGAAAGTCAACGGCCACGTGACCTCCTGCCTACTGGACTCCGGGAGCACCGAGAGATTTGTACATCCAAATACGGTAAGGCACTGCTCCCTTAAGGTACACCCTATCAATCAAAGTATCTCCCTGGCCTCCGAATCCCATCGTGTAGCGATTCAGGGGTACTGCACGGTCACGCTCACATTCCAAGGCATAGTCCAAGTCCACGGTTTTCGCCTCTACGTCCTCCCTAACCTCTGCGCTGCACTTATCCTTGGCCTGGATTTTCAGTGCAACCTCCAGAGCCTGACCCTTAAATTCGGTGGACCCTTACCACCCCTCACTCTGTGCGGCCTCGCGGCCCTAAAGGTCGAATCTTCTTCCCTCTTTGCCAATCTAACTCCAGATTGCAAACCCGTCGCCACCAGGAGCAGACAGTACAGCACCCAGGATAAGGCCTCCATCAGGTCCGAGGTCCAGCGGTTGCTTCAGGAGTGAGTCATCGAGGCCAGCAACAGCCCTGGAGAGCACAAGTGGTAGTGGTTAAGTGTGGGGAGAAAAATCGAATGGTCGTGGACGACAGCCAGACCATCAACAGGTACACGAAGCTCGACGCGTACCCCCTCCCACGCATATCTGACATGGTTAACCAGATTACACAGTACCGGGTCTTCTCAACGGTGGACCTGAAATCCGCTTACCACCAGCTCCCCATCAGTAAATCGGACCGGCCATACACTGCCGTCGAGGCAGACGGCTGGCTGTATCACTTCCTTCGGGTCCCCTTCAGCGTCACCAATGGGGTTTTGGTCTTCCAAAGGGAGATGGACCGAATGTTCGACCGGTACGGCTTGCGGGCCACGTTTCCATACCTAGACAATGTGACCATCTGCGGCCATGACGAGCAGGACCACGACGCCAACCTCGCTAAATTTCTCCGCACCGCCACTCTCCTCAACCTCACGTACAACAAGGAGAAGTGTGCGTTCCGTACAAACCGCTTAGCCATCCTCGGCTAAGTGGTCCAGAACGGAGTTCTGAGGCCCGATCCCGACCGCATGCGCCACCTCATGGAGCTTCCCCTCCCCCACTGCCCCAAGGCCCTCAAACGCTGCCTGGGGATCTTCTCGTATTACGCTCAGTGGGTCCCAAACGATGCGGACAAGGCCCGCCCACTCATACAGTCCATTTGTTTCCCCCTGACGGCAGAGACCCAACAGGCCTTTGCCCGGATCAGAGCTGATATTGCCAAGGCCACAATGCACGCTGTAGACGAAACACTTCCTTTCCAAGTAGAAAGTGACACATCGGACGTCGCCCTTGCCTCCACTCTCAACCAGGTAGGCAGGCCTGCACCCTCAATGCCTCCGAAATTCGGCACTCATCCGTCAAAAAGGAGGCCCAGGCTATCGTTGAGGCTGTGCGCCATCGGAGGCATTAACTGGCCGGCAGGAGATTCACTCTCCTCACTGACCAATGGTCAGTAGCCTTCATGTTCAACAACATGCAGCGGGGCAAGATCAAAAATGACAAAATCTTGCGGTGGCGAATCGAGCTCTCCACCTATAACTACAAGATTAAGTATCGCCCTGGCAAACTCAACGAGCCCCCTGATGCCCTATCCCGAGGTACATGTGCCAGCGCACAGGTAGACCGACTCCGGACCCTGCACGACAGCCTTTGTCACCCAGGGGTCACTCGGTTGTACCACTTCATTAAGGCACAAAATTTGCCCTACTCCGTCGAGGAAGTAAGGACGATCACCAAGGACTGCCAGGTCTGTGCGGAGTGCAAACCACACTACTACTGGCCTGACCACATGCACCTGGTGAAGGCCTCCCACCCCCTTGAACGCCTCAGCGTGGATTTCAAAGGCCCCCTCCCCTCCTCCGACCGACACCCGTATTTCCTCAGTGTGATCGATGAATACTCCCGTTTTCCCTTCGCCATCCCATGACGTCTGCCACGGTCATTAAAGCCCTTAATTCTATCTTCACTCTGTTCGGCTTCCCCGCCTACATCCACAGTGACAGGGGATCCTCATTCATGAGTGATGAGCTACGCCAGTTCCTGCTCAGCAGGGGTATCGCCTCCAGCAGAACGACGAGCTACAACCCCCAGGGAAACGGACAGGTAGAAAGGGAGAATGGGACGGTATGGAGGGCCGTCCAGCTGGCCCTACGGTCCAGAAATCTCCCGGCCTTCCGCTGGCAAGAGGTCCTCCCTGATGCACTACATTCCATTCACTCATTACTTTGCACTGCTACTAACAGTACACCGCATGAACGCCTTTTTGCCTTCCCCAGGAAGTCCAAATCTGGGGTATCACTCCCAACTTGGCTCACAGCTCCGGGAACCGTGCTTCTCTGTAAACATGTGCAGCTGCACAAGGCTGACCCGTTGGTGGAAAGGGTGCACCTGCTCCACGCAAATCTACAGTACGCCTATGTGGCGTTCCCCGACGGCCACCAGGATACCGTCTCCCTCAGGGACCTGGCACCAGCAGGTTCCACCCCCACACCACCCCCGGCGCCCCCGGCGCCACCCTCCCCTACCCCGCCGCCCCCATCACCCTCCCTAGGACCATCCGTCCTCCCCTTGCCCACCCCCGTTGATGAAGAGGATTTCGGCATGCTCCCGGAGTCAACTTCAACCACGACAGCACCAACATCGCCGGCTCCACTTCGTCGATCTCAGAGGACGATCAAGGCGCCGGACCGGCTGAACCTCTGACCGGCCCACCGGATGACCAGAGACATTTTTTTTTCACTGTTCTGTAAATATTAAAGATTGCGAATTGTATATATTTATCCACCACCCCTGCCGGACTCAATTTTAACAGGGGGTGAATGTGGTAAACCACTGTGTTCCTATATTAGAGGTTGTACGGTAGAACCTGCACGACAGGTTCACCTGGGCCCCTGCATGCTAGCTCCGCCCAGGAGCCGGGTTATAAATATGCGTGGCCTTCAGCTCGCAGCCATTTCATCAGCTGCTGTAGGAAGCCACACTTCAGATACTAATAAAGCCTCAGTTTGAATTCAACTTCGTCTCCAGCCAAATTGATCGTGCCTCAAAAAGTTTCCTTACTTTCTCGCTCCCTCTCAGCAGCCATGGTACCCAGGCCCTGTTTGGAAATACTTGAACAAAGTCACACCCCTGTGACATTCGCCAGAGAGGGGCAGAGCATCATGGAAGGAATGAGCATACTGTGTCCAACCCACTAAGTAGATTTAAACCTTAATTTCGCTGCCAGGGAGGGGCTGGAGCTTGATGCCAGAATCGGAGTCGGGCACAAACCTTGATTTACACATGACGCCCAATCGCACTGGACGTTTCTAATGTCGCAGAGTGGAGCATCCAGCCCAAGGTTCACTCAAATGATTTTGGGGATGAGCAGCATACCTTAAGAAGAAAGGCTGACAATATTGGGACGATACTCATTGCGGTTTAGAGGAATAAAAGGAGCTCGTATTTAAATGTATAAGATTCTGAGGGCAATCAGAAGGGTAGGTACCAGGAGGATGTTTCCATTTTGGGGGAGACTAGAACTAAGGGGACACAGTTTAAGAATAAGAGGCCTCCCTTTTAAGATAGAGATGAGGAGAAAAACATTTTCTCTCATAGGGCCATTATCTGTGGAGTTCTCTTCCCCAGAAAGCAGTGGAGGCTGGGTCACTGAACTTATTCAAGGCAGAGTTAGACAGACCTTTGATAGACAAGAGTGCCAAGGGTTATAGGGGAACAGGAAAGTGGAGTTGAGATCACAACCAGGTCAGCCATGATCTTATTGAATGGCGGAGCAAGCTCAGAGGACTGAATGACCTTTCCCTGATCCTAAGACCTATGTTCCTAGGTCCCCATGGCACTGCCTCCTGTTCACCTTCCCATCCCTTTTAAGTACTTAGCTGAGGTTGCTGCCATCGATGCTGAATCCGAAATTCAAAGCGTCTTTATCAGCGAGCTGCCCGAGGGCATCCAGCAAGTGTCTGCAGTTCACTAGTTTCAGTTAAATAAGGCCTGAGGCCCAATATTAGATGCATATTTCTGGATTACCAATTCAGACACCAGGATTGTTTCCTGTCCTGTAGCCACCTGGGTTGGCCACTTCCCGATTTTAAAATGGAGATCCGCTAAGAATGCAGGGAAATTCAGCCAATGCAGGAAAAACAAGCAGGTGAAAAGTTTCCTGTAATCAGAACTTGCAGAAACCCAGACAGCACTGAAACTAACAACCATCTACATATTGATGAGCGATCCCCGAGAACAATTGGAAACAGTTAAGGTAAAAAAGGCCAAGCCAGACTCCTCGGCGCCAGCAGGAGCCAAGACAAAGGAAGGCCAACGGACACTTAGGAACCGCCCAGCGATCAGGGAACAGCTCCAGTTTTGGAGAACTCGATCCAAGTGATCAGAACTTAGTCCAATCACTTGGAACCAGGTACGTGGTCCGCCCAAAAGGGCGCGAAGCCCCTGGGGACTATAAAGTAGAGCCCCCAAGTTCAAATCATCCTTCTTGGCAGGGTCTCTCAGCAGCTCGAAACAACCCTTGACCATGACCTGTCTAGTAGCTGCACCAACCAAGTAAGTCTCCAGTCAACGCACGCTACGAGATAGGCGCTCCTAGCTACCAGTCTATACCAGCTTTGAAGCCTGCAGACTCAGAATCGAATGAAAGGCCATTTGTTCCGCTGACCTGGTGGGCCAGTTCCGAAGCTAAGTATA
Source organism: Scyliorhinus torazame (assembly GCF_047496885.1). Lineage (NCBI taxonomy): Eukaryota > Metazoa > Chordata > Chondrichthyes > Carcharhiniformes > Scyliorhinidae > Scyliorhinus > Scyliorhinus torazame. Next base: position 104,989,651 of record NC_092708.1, read on the forward strand.
GGCCTATAGTGTTAGAGATAGTCTAGTAAGTAGAGTTTTATACATGAGTAGTGATTGACTGTGTATAATAAATGTGTTTTGATTTGAAACATACTAACTGGTGTATTGCGTTATTGATCAGCACTTGAACTTGAACCTCGTGGTGGTATCAAAAAGATACCTGGCGACTCTCGAGTAAAGGTTATAAAACAGAGCAAATTAAGTAAAGACACAACGAGCCAACCAAAAGTTAGCAACAGTACCCAGTTCACAACATCTTTATGGATGCGTTTGTTATATTGCATGCAATGAATGTTCGCCTCTGGCTGCTGTTGAGTAAAGAGTCAAGAATTCTGCTCCTTTTCCCAAACACCTTTGGGCACGATTCTCCACTCCCACGCCAGTTGGGGGAATCGCCTGGGCCGCCAAAATTTCCGGGGCCTCCAAAATTTCCGGGGCCGCCGGTCCGACGCCCTCCCACGATTCCCCCAAGCGGCGGGAACGGCCCGGACGAGTTTCGCGGGCCGCAGGCCGGAGAATCGCTGGAAACCCACGCAGACGCGGGGAGAACGTGCAGACTCCACACAGACAGTGACCCAAGCCGGGAATCGAACCTGGGACCCTGGAGCTGTGAAGCAATTGTACTATCCACAATGCTACCGTGCTGCCCCTGTCCTGATACCAGGACGGGCCTCCAGGACTGACAGCGCCAGGTGTCGGGGGGGGCGTCGGGTGCTCGGTCCATTCGCATCCTCGACCTATGTAGAGGCCGGGGGGCCCTCGGGCACCCCGGGGGAGGAGGAGGTGCTGGGGCCCGTTCCGGGTCCCCCGTAAGGGAGGTCCCGAAACACCAAGACACCACAGACACCCCCCTTCCGTCCCAGGTGCATCTGGTGGGCAACAGACAGGACAGGCAGGCAGCTCGCCATCCCAGTCGCCCGAGCCGCAGCCTGGCCCATCTAGGCTGGGCTGCCCTAGGAAATGGCCGCCAACGTGGTCCCTACTCACAGGGCAGGAATCACAGGAGTCCACCTCCAGTTCTTCTGTACCGTCAGGGGAATCACCTAGATGTAGTCAAAGGGCCCGTGAGGCCAAATCATTAGACACTGAGTAAGTTGGCAGGGCACAGATTAGTTCTGGGGCTGGGCCACGTGTATGAACTGTTTCTTATTAAAATCATTTTCACACCTACAGAAGCTGCCCTTGCGCTCTGTCCGATGCGTGCGGGGATGTGGTGTGAGGTGAGCGCCAGTGTGTGTGTGCGGGGGGATAGAACGTCGGCCTCAGGTGAGGGTGCCCCCCCTCCCCCCGGGCTGCCCTTGCCATCCCCCCGGGCAGACGACGGGACCGGGCGCTGCAGTGTCACAGCCGCATGCAGGGACGGTCCGGGTGGAGGTTGGTACTGTGGCCATGGGTCAGACATTGTCCAACGATGTGGAGCCCAGAGCTCATCGCAGAGCGGGTTGTCATCATCCTCCATTGCCTGCAATAGACACGCTTCCACCAGCGACCGCTTCAGTCCGGCCTGTTGTGCCGCAGGTGGATGTGCAATGGAGGGGTGGTGTGCATGCGAGTGGTTGGTGGTGGGTGGGTGGGGTGAGTGTGGTAGGCTGTGGGTGGATGGGGCGAGGATGGTAAGCTAGTGGGTGGGGTGAGGGTGGTAGGCTGGTGCCGTTCTGTGCAATTTGTGCCCACACCCGGCGATTCCCATGCCCCAGTAGTCCATGAACCGGGCGGCTATCAGCCTGTCCCGTATCCGCTGGCCCAGCCGGTAACGGTGGGCAGCCTCCCGTCCACGTCCAGCCCGTCTGTCCTGACCATTGCCCCCATCCTCCTCATCTGGGGAGGTCTGCGCCTCGTCTTGCTGTTCCTACCCTTCTCCCTCCTCTGCCTGCAGCACATCGCCCCTCTGCTGGGCTATGTTGTGCAGGACGCAGCAGACCACAATGATGCGGCCGACCCTATCTGATGGGTACTGGAGGGCCCCCACCAGAACTGTCCAGGCACCTGAAGCGCATCTTCAGCAGCCCAAAGCACCTCTCTATCGCACCCCTGGTCGCTGCATGGGCATCGTTGTAGCGTTTCTCTGCGTCAGTCTGTGGCCTCCATATAGGCGTCATCAGCCATGACTGCAACGGGTAATCCCTGTCGCCCAGCAGCCAGTTCCTCAGCCGGGGGGAGGGGGGCGGGGGTGGGGCGGGGGTGGGGGGTCGTCCCTCGAACATTGTGGGGATGAAAGATTGTGCCAATACGAATGAGTCATGTACACTGCCCGGACACCGGACGCAGACGTGCAGGATCATCATGTGGTGGTCGCAGGCCACCTGAATGTTCATGGAATAGGTCCCCTTCCTATTCGCGAACACAGCCCTGTTATCCGCAGGTGGCCGCACGGCGACGTGCATCGCATCAATCGCCCCCTGGACCATGGGCATCCTGGACGCCACAGCGAAGCCCGCTCCCGGGCATCCTGGCTGGCCCGGTGCACAGGGGACTGGATGTAGCGGTCCGCAATGGCATATAGGGCGTCTGTCACTGCACGGATGCACCGATGCTTGCGAGATGCCGGACAGGACCCCACTCGGCGCCTGGAATGACCCCGTGGCATAGAAGTTCATGGCCACCGTAACCTTGATGGCCACGGGGAGAGGGTGTTCTCCCCCAGTGCCATGCGGTGCCAGGTGTGCCATCAGGTGGCAGATGTGTGCCACGATTTCCCAGCTCATCCAGAGTCTCCTCCTGCATGCTGGTCCGTGAGATCCTGGTACGATGAGCGGGGCCGGTACACCCGGGCCTCATCTGGCGTCTCTGTCGCCGTGGCCCCACCACCACCTCCTCCTCCTCCTCATCCTGTCGTGCGGTCGGCCCTCCAGCCTGGGCGGCTGCCTCCTGCCTCCCTGCGGCACGCTCCTCTGCGGCAGCCTCCGCTGCCTTCCTGGCACGCTCCTGCTGCAGCTCCCCCAGGGCAACATGTAGAAGTGCGGCTCCCGCCAAGGAGGCCAACATCGCTGGGTGATGACCAAACATAACGGCCTGCAGGGGGTTGGGGGTGGGGGTGGGGGGGGGGGGGGGGGATAGGCGACATGTCACCATTGCCCATACCCCCCCACCCCCCTCCGCAGCCAGGTGCCAGGGACTGGCACATGACCGGCGGACACCTCCCCCTCCTCAGCACGCAGCCTCCCCATTTTTATCTCCAGCTGGAGCTTCTACGAATCCACAAGACTGCTGTTTGGAGTGTCATCAGCTTGCACAATGTTTCAGCGCGTTATGGGGAACATTCTGAGAGGGCTTCTGTGTGTGGCAGTCTACTTGGGTGATGTCCTGGGCATCGGAGCCACGACAAAGGAGTACCTGAGCAACCTGGCCTAACAGGGGCGGAGGCCCATCAGCGGGATAGTTAACTCAGGACCTTAAAGCCGGCCCTGGTAGGTGTTGAGCTGTAGACTAGCCCCAACTGGGACTAGGATTGTACTTGTAAATACTTTGCTTTTGGTAAGAAACCTTTCTTTTCACTCTCCTTTCTGGACTCCTCTGTGATTACTAAAGAAACTGAAACTAAAGCTGACCAACCTGTTGCTATTTCATATGTAAGGCAAAATATACTACTTTAGACCGCAACAATTTGGTAAATAAAAATACCCATCACTGATCTCTGCCTGCTTCAAGCAAACCTGCATACCAAGATTTTAGACAATGTACCTTATACTGTGGTACATGTTAACATAAGTTGCAACTCAGACATAACCCCAGATTTTTCAGAGAAAACCATTAAAGATTAAAGTCATACTGTAATAACCCTTTGAGCACTGAATTCTTTTTGCAGTATTAAAACTGCATTTTTCATCATTTAATATCAACATAATCAGAATTCTAAAATATTTTAAGATTGAATTAAAAGCATGAATATATTCTCAGTGGTGCTCCTCAAACTAAGCATTGGAACATCGTCATATTTTCATTCTCACATAAAATGCTACCACAGTCATCAAAGAGTTAATGGTTATATTGTTTCACTGCTACACGATCTCTGAAATAGAAGGTTCCATTTTCAATTTTAAAAACATGCTGTTATAATGAAACAAGCATAGAAACGTCTATTTGCAGGACTGCACAGTAACTGTTTAGTCCTTGCTATTGCAAGTATCACTATGTATAAGTCAGTTTTATTTTGGATGTGAAAGGCGACTTGTATTATGCGGTAGATACTTGTAGTCAGAACTCTCCTCTCCTAATATAAATAAAGGTGCTTATATATATATATATATATACGTATATATAATCAACATCCTGGGGGTTACCATTGATCAGAAACTGAACTGGACTAGCCATATAAATACTGTGGCTACCAGAGCAGGTCAAAGGCTAGGAATCCTATGACGAATAACTCACCTCCTGACCTGCCAAAGCCTGTCCACCATCTACAAGGCACAAGTCAGACGTGTAATGGACTACTCTCCACTTACCTGGATAATAGCAGCTCCAGCAACACTCAAGAAGCTCAACACCATCCAGGACAAATCTGCTTAATTGCTCTCCCTTCCACAAACATTCAAACCATCCACCACCAACGAACAGTGGCAGCCGTGTTTACCATCTACAATATGCACTGCAGTAACTCACTAATGTTCCTAAGATAACACCTTCCAAACCCATGTCCACTACCATCTAGAAGGACAAGAGCAGCAGATACTTGGGAGCCCCACCACCTGGAGGTTCTCCTCCAAGTCACTCACCACCCTGGAAATATATTATCGTTCCTTCATTGTTGCTTTAGCAAAATCATGGAACTCCTTCCTGTCATAATATCCACTCATGTATATAATGAGATGCAGACAGGCAGTGATTAACACACAGGATGACCAGTAAGCACACAAAACAGTGCAGCCAATTACCAGACAGGACACTACCACTATAAAGCCAGAGGGCACTAGGTTTCCCGCTCTCTCGGGGCCCAGCCACTGAGACAGTCAGAGTCCACAAGCTAGCAAGTGCAAACACCATGTGGTAGCTAGTAAGTCTGGTCAAGCTACTTCAAGGTCTCCAGTCAGTTCAGTATAGTGTGGACCCACAGCTGAATATGTATATCAGTTCTATTATTGAATAAAACAGTGTTGGATCTTCTCCAGTGTTAGACGTCTGTTTCTAGCTTCCCTGCATCGAGTACAGTCCACATCAAACCTACCTGCCTCACCCATCATGGTACCAGAGTGATACTGATATTGACGGACCTACCTCGAGTGAATCAGCATTGACCAGCAAGCAGCCATCCGGTGAAATGGAAAACATCCAGCCTCCTCCGCAGCTCCGCATCTCCGGCAACCTCGGCGCCAATTGGAAAATCTTCAAGCAAAAGTTCCTCTTGTACATCGAGGCCTCCGACCTCGAAGCAGCATCGGATGCCAGGAAGATCGTGCTACTTCCCTCCACCGCGGGGGACCACGCCATCCACATCTAAAACTCCCTTACGTTCGCTGACGGCGAAGCCAAAACTAAATTCAAAACAGTCCTGCAGAAGTTTGACAACCACTGCGACATTGATGTGAATGAGAGCTTTGAACGGTACGTTTTCAAGCAGAGGTAGTGGCTCTTGAAAAGGATGAACCTTTTCAGTCCTTCGTGACCCATCTCCGCGTCCTAGCGCAGTCATGTAACTATGACTCGATGGCTGATTCCATGATCTGGGATCAGATCGTTTTCAGGGTACACTCCGACTCCCTTCGGCAGCAACTCCTGGAAGTCAAACAGTTGATCATCTCTGTCGCTATTGAGACGTGTGTTGTCCATGAGCATGCTAAGAATCATTACTCCCACATCAGGGTGGCAGAAACTGCGAAGCTGGCCTCCCACGAGGCGGAACGGGTGCAGGCCATTGCACAAACGCAGGTCCTGAGCATCGAGGAGAGTGGCTGTTTTGCGCGCTTTTCCCGGGTCCCTGTTCATGCGTGCCATGACCGAGTGGACGACGAGGCCGACAACCTGACTGCGCAGGTGCGTACGTCAACCGACCGCACTGCACATGCACGATGGCGCACGGAATGCGCTGACGTTGGTGTCATGACGTGTCCGAATTGTGGCTCCACCCACTTAAAGCGGCAATGTCCGGCAAAAGGACGCCGGTGTCTACAGTGTGGCAACCTTGGCCACTACGCAGCCCTTTGCAGATCTGCTCCACCGCTCAGCAGCCAGCGATCCCAGCTGCGGCGCATAAGTGCACCGCAGCTGGGATCAATACAACAAGGCATGCCAGATTCCGATCCCGACAGCCCAACAGACCCTGATGCTGAGTGCCTCAAGTCCCCATACCGGGTGGGCATCATAACTACACATGCGCTGCCTTCCACCACAACGGCGCAACGCCTATCCATCCTCAGTGTGGATCCCGATGATGAGTGGTGTGCTGTCCTCACAGTTAACAAGGCTCGCATCCGACTTAAACTGGACACCGGCGCATCAGCGAACCTCATCTCAAAATCCGACCTCAACACCATCCGCGCCAGACTAAGCATTCTTCCACCGATCTACCAGCAATCCTGCCGGCCCGTGCAACCACCGCGATGGCAGTGATCCCGCCTATCCACTTGCAGGCGGCTCCTGATCCACCTCTGTGGCAATCGACAAGAATTCGTCGCCCACCACAAAGACTGAACCTGTAACTGAACTTTTGTACATTTTGTGAATTCATCGATTTAACCTCTGTAAATAATGTTTTGTTTGCCATGTATCTGCACTATCGACACCTTCCTATGTATATACGTTCATTTAGACACCTTTTGTATATAGTCAGGCACATATATATATACCTATACATACGCACGCACACCTTAATATTTATTTATCTAAAAAAAAAGGGAGAGATGTCATAATATCCACTCATGTATATAATGAGATGCAGACAGGCAGTGATTGACACACAGGATGACCAGCAAGCACACAACACAGTGCAGCCAATCACCAGACAGGACACTACAACTATAAAGCCAGAGGGCACTAGGTTTCCCACTCTCTCGGGACCCAGCTACTGAGACAGTCAGAGTTCACGAGCTAGCAAGTGCAAACACCATACGGTAGCTAGTAAATCTGGTCAGGCTACTACAAGGTCTCCAGTCAGTTCAGTATAGTGTCGACCCACAGCTGAATATGTATATCAGTTCTATCGTTTAATAAAACAGTATTGGATCTTCTCCAGTGTTAGACGTCTGTTTCTAGCTTCCCTGCATCGAGTGCAGTCCACATCGAACCTACCTGCTTAACACATCTCCTCCCTAACAGCACAGTAGGTGTACCTACACCTCAAGGGCTGCAGCAGTTCAAGAAGGCAACTCACCATCACCTTCTGAAGAGCAACTAGGGATGGGCAATAAATGCTAGCCTAACCAGTGACTCCCACATCCCGTAAATGAATATATAAAAAAAGCATAATATGCAGCAGCTAATTAAGACCAGGTTTTTAAACATGCGCTAATTATGTGGAGCAATGCCCGCTTACCTTACATATTGAGAAACAATGGGGAGCAAGTTGCCAAAATTTGATGTTGGTGGATGTTGCTCCTACAAGTGGGGCACATGTAACTTGTCCAATAGAATGAGTGGACTTTGCTCACCCCTAGGTGGCAGAAATGGAGACGGAGTGCCCTATTAAATGCCGGGATACTGGGCAAGATGGGAACCCCAACACATTCCCACCACTAGGGATGTTTCCATGCAGCAGGGATGACAGAAGTTCAGTTGAATTTGGGCTTTGCTATTGTAGCGCACAAAGACTCCGAGAGACGAATAGAGTGAAGTCGATGAGGCATTATTAAGCGTGTCTGTTCCCCCGCAGCTCGATAGTAGACTGGCCTGCGGGGGAGGACTCCGGCTTCTTATACTCCGCCTTCAGGGCGGAGATAGAGGTCAACAGCCAACCAGGACCCGGGATCTGTCAGCCAATGACATTAGGGCTTCCAGTCCCACATGACCCCTAATACAGACTACCACATTCACCCCTTGTCAAAAATGAACCCGGCGGGGTGATGCTTTGCATGGTGGTAAGGGTTTACAGGGCTGGTCCTGGGAGAAAAACATTCATATGGCAATACAGTATGTACAATTTTGTCCTGTTTCAACTATTTACAGAAGGTATCGGGAGAAAAGCAAAATGTTCTTGTGAAAAAGTCCATATATTGATTTAGACCGACGCCACGAGTCGGTCGGGCGGTCTGGTCGTCCGTGTCGATCGCCTCGGCCCCGGTGGTGGTGGTGGTGGTGCTTGTTCCGGTGTTGTCGTCTCCGGGAGCCTTACGGTTTCAGCTTGGGCTTTATTCCTGGTCCGGCCTGGGAGGAGGACTGATCCTCCTGGGAAGGGGGCGGTCGCAGGGTGCGGCGGTGGCAGGAAGGGGGGGGTTGGGTGAATGGTGTCGGGGGGGTGTGTGTGTTGCCGGCGGGCGCCAGATCTCGCAGGGAGACCGTGTCCTGTCGGCCGTCGGGGTACTCCACGTAAGCGTACTGCGGGTTCGCGTGGAGGAGGTGAACCCTTTCGACCAACGGGTCCGCCTTGTGTGCCCGCACATGCTTTCGGAGCAAGATGGGTCCTGGGGCCGCCAGCCAGGTCGGCAGCGACGTTCCAGAGGAGGACTTCCTGGGGAAGACAAGGAGACGCTCATGAGGCGTTTGATTAGTGCTCGTACACAATAGCGACCGGATGGAGTGGAGAGCGTCCGGGAGGACCTCCTGCCACCGTGAAACTGGGAGGTCCCTGGACCTTAGGGCCAGTAGGACGGTCTTCCAGACCGTGCCGTTCTCCCACTCTACTTGCCCATTCCCCCTGGGGTTGTAGCTGGTCGTCCTGCTTGAGGCTATGCCCTTGCTGAGCAGGAACTGGCGCAGCTCGTCACTCATGAAAGAGGGCCCCCTGTCGCTGTGGACGTATGCGGGGCAACCGAACAGTGTGAAGATGGTGTTCAGGGCTTTAATGACTGTGGCCGCGGTCGTGTCAGAGCAGGGAATGGCGAATGGGAAGCGGGAGTATTCGTCCACCACATTAAGAAAATATGCGTTGCTGTCGGTGGAAGGGAGGGCCCTTTGAAATCGAGACTAAGGCGTTCAAAGGCTCCAATGTCGCACAGCTTCCACTATGGCTTGGGCTTCCTTTTCCACTGAGGAGTGGCGGATTTCTGAAGCGTGGAGGGTTCGGGAGAAAAAGGCCACGGGTCTGCCCGCTTGGTTAAGGGTGGCCGCTAGAGCTACGTCGGAGGCGTCGCTCTCGACCTGGAAGGGGAGGGACTCGTCGATGGCGCACATCGTGGCCTTTGCGATATCTGCTTTGATGCGGCTGAAGGCCTGGCAAGTCTCTGTCGACAGAGGGAAGGTCGTGGTCTGTATTAGGGGGCGGGCCTTGTCTGCGTACTGGGGGACCCACTGGGCGTAGTATGAAAAAAAACCCAGGCAGCGTTTCAGGGCTTTTGAGCAGTGCGGGAGGGGAATGGGAAGCGGGAGTATTCGTCCACCACATTAAGAAAATATGCGTTGCTGTCGGTGGAAGGGAGGGCCCTTTGAAATCGAGACTAAGGCGTTCAAAGGGGCGGGAAGCCTTAATCAGGTGCGCACCATCCGGCCTGAAAAAATGCGGTTTGCATTCTGCGCAGATGTGGCAGTTCCTTGTGACTATACGGACCTCCTCTAAAGAGTATGGGAGGTTGCGGGACTTGATAAAGTGGAAAAACCGAGTGACCCCCGGGTGGCAGAGGTCCTCGTGGAGGGTTTGGAGGCGGTTAATTTGTGCGTTGGCACATGTGCCGCGCGATAGGGCATCGGACGGCTCGTTCAGCTTTCCGGGACGATACAAGATCTCGTAGTTGAAGGTGGAGAGCTCGATCCTCCACCTTAAGATCTTGTCGTTTTTGATTTTGCCCCGCAGTGCATTATCGAACATGAAGGCTACCGAACGTTGGTCGGTGAGGAGAGTGAATCTCCTGCCGGCCAGGTAATGCCTCCAATGTCGCACAGCTTCCAATATGGCTTGGGCTTCCTTTTCCACTGAGGAGTGGCGGATTTCTGAAGCGTGGAGGGTTCGGGAGAAAAAGGCCACGGGTCTGCCCGCTTGGTTAAGGGTGGCCGCTAGAGCTACGTCGGAGGCGTCGCTCTCGACCTGGAAGGGGAGGGACTCGTCGATGGCGCGCATCGTGGCCTTTGCGATATCCGCTTTGATGCGGCTGAAGGCCTGGCAAGTCTCTGTCGACAGAGGGAAGGTCGTGGTCTGTATTAGGGGGCGGGCCTTGTCTGCGTACTGGGGGACCCACTGGGCGTAGTATGAAAAAAAACCCAGGCAGCGTTTCAGGGCTTTTGAGCAGTGCGGGAGGGGAAATTCCATGAGGGCGCGTATACGCTCGGGGTCGGGGCCTATTATCCCATTGTGCACTACGTAGCCCAGGATGGCTAGCCGGTTGGTGCTAAAAACGCACTTGTCCTCGTTGTACGTGAGGTTCAAGGCTTTGGCAGTCTGGAGGAATTTTTGGAGGTTGGCGTCGTGGTCCTGCTGGTCGTGGCCGCAGATGGTTACATTGTCGAGATACGGGAACGTGGCCCGCAACCCATGTTGATCAACCATTCGGTCCATCTCCCGTTGGAAGACCGAGACCCCGTTTGTGACGCCAAATGGGACCCTTAGGAAATGGTATAATCGCCCGTCTGCCTCGAAGGCTGTGTACTTGCGGTCACTTGGGCGGATGGGGAGCTGATGGTAGGCGGACTTAAGGTCCACGGTGGAGAAGACTTTATATTGGGCAATCCGATTGACCATGTCGGATATGCGGGGGAGAGGGTACGCGTCTAGTTGTGTGTACCTGTTGCTGGTCTGGCTATAACCATCCTTTGTTTCTCCCCTGTCTTCACTACTACCACCTGTGCTCTCCAGGGACTATTGCTGGCCTGGATTATGCCTTCCTTTAGTAGCCGCTGGACTTCGGACCAAATGAAGGTCTGGTCCTGGGCGCTGTACCATCTGCTCCTAGTGGCGACGGGTTTGCAATCCGGGGTGAGGTTCGCAAACAAGGACGGGGGTTGCACCTTGAGGGTTGCGAGGCCGCAGATAGTGAGTGGGGGTATTGGGCCGCCGAATTTGAAGGTAAGGCTCTGTAGATTGCACTGGAAATCTAATCTAATCCCAGTAATGTGGGGGCGCAGAGTTGGGGAAGGACGTGTAGTTTGTAGTTTTTGAACTCCCTCCCCTGCACCGTTAGGGTAACTATGCAGAAACCTTTGATCTGTACGGAGTGGGATCCTGCAGCTAGGGAAATCTTTTGTGCGCTGGGATAGGTGGTCAAGGAACAGCGTCTTACCGTGTCGGGGTGGATAAAGCTCTCCGTGCTCCCGGAGTCGACTAGGCATGGTGTCTCGTGCCCGTTTATTAGCACCGTTGTCGTCGTCATCTGGAGTGTCCGGGGCCGAGCTTGGTCGAGCGTTATTGAAGCGAGACGTGGTTGTAGTAGTGGAGCGTCTTCCTCGAACCCCGTGGAGCCGTCGACACTGGGGTCCGTTGTTGCCGTCCAAGATGGCGTCGGGGATGAACAAAATGGCTGCCCCCATACATCGCACATGGCTGGGGGGTCACAAGATGGCGGCGGGGGTGGACAAAATGGCCCCCCCATGCGTCGTACAGGTCTGGGGTGGTCCAAGATGGCGGCGCCCTTCCTCCCCTCGTGGAGGCCGGGACCCAAAATGGCGGCGTCTGCGGGTCGCACATGGGGCGCTGGGGGGGTTGGGGAGCGTTAGGAACGCGCGGGGCTCCCTCATCTCTGGGGACAGCGGTGGTCGGGACCCAAATTGGTAGCGCCGGCGGGTCATACGTGGGGCACGGGGGGGGGGGTGGTTTGGGGGGCGTTAGAGCCGCGCAGAACTCCCTCTTTTCCGGGGAGAGCGGTGGTCGGGACCCAAAGTGGTAGCACCGGCGGGTCATACATGGGGCGCGGGGGGGGGGGCGGTTGGGGAGCGTAAGCGGCGTGCAGGGCTCCCTGTTCACCCGGGACCGCGGCGGTCGGGACCCAGAGTGGCTGTGCCTGCGGGTTGTACATGGGGAGCTGGGGGGGGTTGGGGAGCGTAAGCGGTGCGCAGGGCTCCCTGTTCTCCAGGGACAGCGGCGACCTCGCGGGACCGGCACACAACCGCGAAATGGCCCTTAATCCCGCAGCTCTTGCAGATTGCTGCGCGGGCCGGGCAGCGCTGCCGGGGGTGTTTCGCCTGGCCGCAGAAGTAACAGCGGGCACCCCCGGTGCGACTTGGCGTTTGGACCGCGCAAGCCTGTGGGGTGTCCGGGGGGGGGGGGGGGTGGGTTTATCGCGACGGGTACGTACGGAGCCCAATGGGCTGCCGCGCGGTCGGGGCCGTAGGCGTGGGTATTACGCGCGGCCACGTCTAGGGAGGCTGCTAGGGCCCGTGCCTCTGAGAATCCTAGCGACTCTTTTTCTAGAAGTCTTTGGCGGATTTGGGAGGAGTTCATACCTGCCACAAAAGCATCGCGCATTAACATGTCCGTGTGTTCATTTGCGTTCACCGACGGGCAGCTGCAGGCTCGTCCCAAAATCAGCAGCGCGGCATAGTCCGAGAGACGAATAGAGTGAAGTCGATGATGCTTTATTAAGCGTGTCTGTTCCCCCGCAGCTCGATAGTAGACTGGCCTGCGGGTGAGGACTCCGGCTTCTTATACTTCGCCTTCAGGGCGGAGCTAGAGGTCAACGGCCAACCAGGACCCGGGATCTGTCAGCCAATGACATTACGGCTTCCAGTCCCACATGACCCCTAATGCATACTACCACAGCTATTACTTATACTAACCCGCGCATGGCAGGAAAGAAAGAAGCAGGTTTTAGCTTACAATCATAGAATCACAGAATTCTTACAGTGCAGAAGGAGGCCTTCCGCCCATCGAGTCTGCACCGATGCTCCGAAAGTGCATCCTAACAAGGCTCCCATCCCGCTCTAGCCCCATAAGCACATTTAACCCGCATATCCCTGGACATAAAGGGACAATTTATCATGGTCAATCCACCTAACTTTCACATCTTTGGACTTTGGAGGAAATCGGAGCACCTGGAGGAAACCCATGCAGACATGGGGAGAATGTGCAAACTCCACACAGACTGTCACCGGGATTGAACCCGGGTCGCTAGCGCTAACAGTGTTAACCACTATGCCACCGTGCCACTGTGTCAATGTCCTAATCTCATTATAAAAATGGTTATCAGGCAAAGGGTAAGAGAGAAGTTGTTAGAAATAGGCCAGTGAATGTCTTCCTGTGCTTCAAATGGTTGCATGATAAGGGATGAGATTTTGTCAGAGAGTTTGCCCCGTCATTGCAGTGGTTTCCAGCACAAACAGGCAGGATGCAGGACGTCCTCCATAATATTGCCAGGAGGAGGCAATTAAGAGCTGGCAGGTGGGGGAGACAGCAATTAAGGATGTTGGGTGGGTGGAAATAGTGATATACAAAGGACAAAGAGCAGAGAAAAGTAGAGCACAGGAACAGGCCCTTCGGCCCTCCAACCCTGCGCCGGCCATGCTGCCCATCTAAACTAAAATCTTCTACACTTTCGTGGTCCCTATCCCGCTATTCCCATCCTATTCATGCATTTGTCAAGATGCCCCTTAAACATCACTATCGTCCCTGCTTCCACCACCTCCTCCGGCAGCGAGTTCCAGGCACCCACTACCCTCTGTGTACAAAACTTACGTTGTACATCTCCTCTAAACCTTGCCCCTCGCACCTTATACTTATGCCCCCTAGCAATCGACCCCTCTACCCTGGGAAAAAGTCTCTGACTTTTTACGAATGTGAGGTTGGAAGTTCATCTCAAGATAATTCTGATTGACTGAGTCCATTTGGCCTATTTAAATTGAAATATCTAGAAATACTCCACAGATCACACAATGGCAACATTCAGTTTGTATCTTGAGTGATTCTAGAATTTCATCTCCACAACTTGTTCCAGCAGTCCATTCCACAATCTGATCACGCCTTGTGTGAAGAGGTGAAGAGAAAATTTCTAATATTGGTACCAAATCCGCTTCATAAATTTTGATACTTGGGGCTGAATTTTCAGGCCCCCTCCAAAATAGGAAGAGAGGCAGACGGGTCTCAAAAATACTGCTTTCTGACTCTGTTCCCGGCCCTTGCCATTTTAGTGGAGGTACGTTCAAGGTCAATTAAAGGAGGATGATCAGAATTTTTCAGTCAGCCTCCAGTTTCCTGTACCAATAGGGGTCAGTTCAGGTACTTGAGGGTTGTAACCCCTGTGGCAGGCAAGTACTCCAAGAAGGCCTAGAGGTCCTCTCTGCATGTCTGAATGCAGCAGCAGCCACATGCTGTCATGTATAGCAAATACCTGGCAACTGAATCTAATTTTTAATTAAAGGTTTGAAAAGGTTTACAGAGAAAGCACCTCCATTATGAAGCATCCTCTCTGTTACTTATCTTACAATGCTGCCCGCTGCTTCTCTCAAGCTGGAAGGCCATGATCGGTCCCTCAGCTTTGGGAACTTGCGTACAACGCTTAATAAGACAGGAAACTGATATCTTTGCCAATTAAGGCGGCTCCTCCATGAAAATCTCAGTGAGTGTCTGTTGCCCTCTGGGGGTAGTCAGGACCCGGAAACAGTCCGAACTGCTGTTTCCAGCTCCCATGGGAAAAATCCAGCCTTTGGTCCTTTTCCTTCTCTCGCAATTTAATTTACGGTAATGCAGCCAGAATTTGCTCAGAAATTCTCATTACTTCTGGTGGCACCCATGGAGTGAGTGGTCACCCATTTGGTGGCTCCTGCTCGAGGCGGATTTTTTCGAATTGTGTGGTGTTTGATGGCAAAAGGTATATGAGTGCAGAGCGAATGTGATACTCCTCTGGTGGAACTAGTTTATGGCTCATTGGACGAGTAGTGCAACGAGGAAGAAAGTTGTTGTGGTGCGACACAGGAGAAGATGGCAGAGATCAGGGGGGCAGTGCTGCCCGCCCAGTGGTCTATGAAATAGCTGGTCGAATTCCTCAGTGGCAGGTTTCAGTAGTAGAGGACGGAGACCTCAGAGGACTTGGCTAAGGTGGTGGATCTGCTTAGGGCGGCGATTGAGAGGCTGGAGCAGAGGCAGGAGGCTCAGGGCCTGGCAATCCAAAAGGTGGAGGGGTCGGTGTGGGAGTATGAGGATCGGTTGACCTCGCTGGAGACGGAGATGGGGATAGTGATGAGCAGCCAGAAAAGGCTGACGGAGAAGCTGGAGAATCTGGAAAACCGCTACAGGAGGCAAAATCTGTGATTGTGAGGATTCCCGAAGACATTGAAGGTGCAGAGGCCGGCAGGTATGTGGCAAGCATGTCTGAGAAGTTGATGGGGGAGGGGGCCTTTGGCCAGCCTCTCGGGATGGACCGAGGGCACAGGGTGCTGAGGAGGGTGCCGCAAGTAGGGGATCCGCCGAGGGTGATAGTGGTGAGGCTGCATCGGTTCCTTGATAAGGAGAAAATTTGAGGTGGGTGAGGCAGACCAAGAAGTGTACCTGGGAGGAGAGTGCGCTGCGGATTTACCAGGGCCTGGGAGCGGAGTTGGCCAAGTGGAGGGCCGGTTATAGCTGGATTTAGGCCACCCTCGACAAGAAGGGGTGAAGTTCAGGGTTCTGTACCCCGCCAGAAGCAAGACTTTTATTGACTCGCCAGAGGAGGCCATGGACTTAATGAGGGATCATGGATTCAGAGGAGTGTGAGTATATTGAACTTTGAAGTGGAGTTGTCAGGAAGAGGGTATGGAGGGGTGGCAATGGGTTGGTTCGTTGTTTGGTTATGGGGGTGGGGGGGAGGGTTGCTGATATGAGTGTGGTTGGTGTGGCGCAGTTGGGCAAGGATGGATGGCAGCGGACATCTTGGGAATAGCCGGGAAAAGTGTGCAACGTGGGTCAGGGGGTGGTGGCTAAAGAAGGGTTATGGTTGATTGGCTGGGGGGATTGGGGGAGGGAAATTGGGTCCCCCCCAACCAGGCTGGTTACTTGGAACGTCTGAGGGTTGAATGGGCCTGTTAAGCGGTCGCTTGTTTTCGCGCACTTGAGGAGTTTGAAGGCGGATGCTGTGTTCTTGCAGGAGATACAATTGAAGTTGGGAGATCAGCCGAGGGTGAGGATGGGATGGGTGGGGTAGGTGTTTTACTCAGTTTTGGAGATGAAGATGAGGGGGGTGGTGGTATTGGTTAATAAGAGGGTGGCTTTCGAAGTGTGTAGTATTGTAGCCGACCCGGGTGTTGGTATGTTATGGTCAGTGGGAAGCTGGAGGGACTCCCTGTGTTCCTGGTGAATGTTTATGCCCCAAATTGGATTGATGTGGACATTATGAGGAGGGTGCTGAGGAAGATCTCAAATCTGAACGGGCATCAGTTGAAAATGGGAGGAAGATTTCAACAAGGTTCTGGATCCGAGGATGGTCCGGTTGCCAAAGGTTTTGCCGGTGGCTCAGGACTTGAATGGGTTCATTGGCTGTATGGGCGAGGGAGTTCTTGTGCTTCTCACATGTGCACCGGGTGTACTCTAGGATCGATCTTTTTCATGATGGACAAGGCGCTGCTGGCAGGCGTGGCCTTCTCGGAGTATTCGGTGGTCGTGGTTTCTCACCACACGCCATATTGGGGGTGGCACAGGGGAAGACCCAACAGCTGCAATGGAGGCTGGACATGGGGTTGTTGGCGGATGAGGGAGTGTGCGAGAGGGTGACGGCCGCCATTCGAGGGTATGTGGAATGGAATGACATGGGGAGGTCTCAGCCTCTACCTTGTGGGAGGCACTTAAAGTAGTAGTTAGGGGGGGATTTATCCCGATCCGGGCACATAGGGACAGAGTGGAGCGTGAGGAGAGATTTTGAGGGTGGATCGGAGGTACTCAGTTGTGCCAGAGATGGGGCTATTAAAGGAGAGACGGAGGCTCCAGATGGAGTTTGGGTTGGTGTCCACGGGGAAGGTGGTATGGTAATTGTGGAGGGTCAGAGGAGCAGTATACGAGTATGGGAAAAGGCAAGTAGGATGGTGGCACACCAACTGAGGAAGCAGACTATGATGAGGGAGGTTGGGAGGGTGAGGGATGAGAGGGGCAAGGTGGTGTCAGACCCAGAAGAGGTGAATGGGGTATTTGAGGCCTTCTACAGTAGTCTGTATGGCTCAAAGCCTCCACTTGGGGAGGAGGGTATGAAGTGGTTCTTAGACAGGTTGGAGTTGCTGGGGTGGAGGAGGGTAGGGTGCAGCGATTGGGGACCCAAATTGTGCTGAGAGAGGTGATGGATGACATTGGATCGATGTAGACAGGGAAGGCCCCGGAGCTGATGGGTTCCCAACGGATCTTTATAAGAAGTTTGGTGCGAAGTTGGGCCCTTTGCTAGTGGGGATATAGAATGAGGCGAGGGATAGCGAGGAGCTCCCCCAAATATTGTTGCAGGCATCCTTTTTTCTGATTTTGAAGAATGATAAGGACCCGGAGCAGTGTGGGACGTACCACCCGATATCACTGCTGAATGTGGACATGAGCATCACGTATAGCGGATTGTGTGCTGGGGGTGGATAGTGGAGGACCAGACGGGATTTGTGAAGGTTCGTCAGTTGTCGGCCAATGTGTGAGGCTGTTTAATGTCATTATGATGCCCTCGGAAGGGGAAGAAGGTAGAAGTGGTGGTGGCAATGAACGCGGAGAAGGCTTTTGATCAGGTAGAGTGAACGCATCTTTTGGAAGTGCCGAGTCGATTCAGGTTTGGTCAGGGGTTCATGGATTGAGTTTGGCTGCTGTACAGGGCACCGATGGCTAATGTAAGGACGAATATCATGAGTTTGGGGTACTTTGGGCTGCATCGGTGGACGAGGCAGTGATGCCCGCTCTCCCTGTTGCTTTTTGCTTTGGCTATAGAACCGCTAGCTATGGCACTTCGGGCGCCGAGGGGTTGAAAAGGGATTGAGCGAGGTGGGGCTGAGCACAGAGTCTTGTTGTATGCGGATGATCTTTTGTTATAGATCTCGGACCTGGTGGGCAGCTTTGAAAGGATCATGGAGACCCTGAGGGAATTTGGCCAGTTCTTGGGATGTAAATTGAACATGGGGAGGATGCTGGAGAGGAATCCAGGTAGCGTGTGTGGTAGTATGTATTGGGGGTCATGTGGGACTGGAAGCCCTAATGTCATTGGCTGACAGATCCCGGGTCCTGGTTGGCCGTTGACCTCTAGCTCCGCCCTGAAGGCGGAGTATAAGAAGCCGGAGTCCTCCCCCGCAGGCCATTCTACTATCGAGCTGCGGGGGAACAGACACGCTTAATAAAGCCTCATCGACTTCACTCTATTCGTCTCACGGAGTCTTTGTGCGCTACAATTTATTAAGCGTGCCTAAAAAGGACTATGGAGCTCAGGATCATTCCGGAATGCCTGAGGATCAGCCCCCACGCAGTGAACGCGGCAGCAGCCTTCAAGCACTGGCAGACTTGCTTCGAGGCCTACCTCAGAACGGCCACCGGCCGGGTCACAGAAGACCAAAAACTACAGGTCCTGCACTCTAGGGTGAGCACGGAAATCTTCTCCCTCATCGAAGACTCGGAGGATTTCCAGACGGCGTTCGCAGCACTGAAAAGTCTCTATGTTCGCCCAGTTAACCAAATCTACGCTCGCTACCAGCTTGCGACGAGACGGCAAGGTCCCGGAGAATCGATGGATGAATTCTACGCCGCGCTGCTGATTTTGGGACGAGCCTGCAGCTGCCCTTCGGTGAACGCAAATGAACACACGGACATGTTAATGGGCGATGCTTTTGTGGCAGGTATGAATTCCTCCCAAATCCGCCAAAGACTTCTAGAAAGAGAGTCGCTAGGACTCTCAGAGGCCTGGGCCCTAGCAGCCTCCCTAGACGTAGCCGCGCGTAATACCCGCGCCTACGGCCCCGACCGCGCAGCAGCCCATTGGGCTCCGTACGTACCCGTCGCGACAAACCCCCCCCGCCCCGGACACCCCACAGGCTTGCGCGGTTCAGACGCCAAGTCGCACCGTGGGCGCCCGCTGCTATTTCTGCGGCCAGGCGAAACACCCCCGGCAGCGCTGCCCGGCCCGCGCAGCAATCTGCAAGAGCTGCGGGAAAAAGGGCCATTCCGCTGTTGTGTGCCGGTCCCGCGAGGTCGCCGCCGTCCCGGGAGAACAGGGAGCCCTGCAAGCCGTTTACGCTCCCCACCCGCTGGCGCAGCCGCTCTGGGTCCCGACCACCGCGGTCCCGGGAGAACAGGGAGCCCTGCACGCCGCTTACGCTCCCCAACCCCCCCCTCCCCCCCCCCCCCATGTATGACCCGCCGGCGCTACCACTTTGGGTCCCGACCACCACTCCCCACGGAGAAGTGGGAGTTCTGGCCGTCTCTAATGCCCCCCTAACACCCCCCCCCCCCCACGCTCCACGTCTGACCCACCGGCGCTACCAACTTGGGTCCTGACCACCGCTGTCCCCGGAGAGGAGGGAGCCCCGCGCGGTCCTAACGTTCCCCAGCGCCCCATGTGCGATCTGCAGACGCCGCCATTTTGGGTCCCGGCCACCACGAGGGGAGGAAGGGCGCCGCCATCTTGGACCACCCCAAACCTCTTCGACGCGTGGGGGCGGCCATTTTGTCCACCCCCGCCGCCATCTTGTGACCCCTCAGCCACGTGCGATGTATGGGGGCGGCCATTTTGTTCATCCCCGACGCCATCTTGGACGGCAACAACGGACCCCACTCCACTACGACAACCACGTCTCGCTTCAATTATGCTAGATCAAGCTCGGCCCCGGACACTCCAGACGACGACGACAACGGTGCTAATAAACGGCCATGAGACACCATGCCTAGTCGACTCCGGGAGCACGGAGAGCTTTATCCACCCCGACACGGTAAGACGCTGTTCCTTGACCACCTACCCCAGCGCACAAAAGATTTCCCTAGCTGCAGGATCCCACTCCGTACAGATCCAAGGATTCTGCATAGTTACCCTAACGGTGCAGGGGAGGGAGTTCAAAAACTACAAACTAAACGTCCTTCCCCAACTCTGCGCCCCCACCTTACTGGGATTAGATTTCCAATGCAATCTACAGAGTCTTACGTTCAAATTCGGCGGCCCAATACCCCCACTCACTATCTGCGGCCTCGCAACCCTCAAGGTGCAACCCCCGTCCTTGTTTGCGAACCTCACCCCGGATTGCAAACCCGTCGCCACTAGGAGCAGACGGTACAGCGCCCAGGACCGGACCTTCATTCGGTCCGAAGTCCAGCGGCTACTAAAGGAGGGCATAATCCAGGCCAGCAATAGTCCCTGGAGAGCGCAGGTGGTAGAAGTGAAGACAAGGGAGAAACAAAGGATGGTCATAGACTATAGCCAGACCATCAATAGGTACACACAACTAGACGCGTACCCTCTCCCCCGCATATCCGACATGGTCAATCGGATTGCCCAATATAAAGTCTTCTCCACCGTGGACCTCAAGTCCGCCTACCATCAGCTCCCCATCCGCCCAAGTGACCGCAAGTACACAGCCTTCGAGGCAGACGGGCGATTATACCATTTCCTAAGGGTCCCATTTGGCGTCACAAACGGGGTCTCGGTCTTCCAACGGGAGATGGACCGAATGGTTGATCAACATGGGTTGCGGGCCACGTCCCCGTATCTCGACAATGTAACCATCTGCGGCCACGACCAGCAGGACCACGACGCCAACCTCCAAAAATTCCTCCAGACCGCCAAAGCCTTGAACCTCACGTACAACGAGGACAAGTGCATTTTTAGCACCAATCGGCTAGCCATTCTGGGCTACGTAGTGCGCAATGGGATAATAGGCCCCGATTCCGAACGTATGCGCGCCCTCATGGAATTCCCCCTCCCGCACTGCCCAAAAGCCCTGAAACGCTGCCTGGGGTTCTTTTCATACTACGCCCAGTGGGTCCCCCAGTACGCAGACAAGGCCCGCCCCCTAATACAGACCACGGCCTTCCCTCTGTCGACAGAGGCTTGCCAGGCCTTCAGCCGCATCAAAGCGGATATCGCAAAGGCCACGATGCGCGCCATCGGCGAGTCCCTCCCCTTCCAGGCCGAGAGCGACGCCTCCGACGTAGTTCTAGCGGCCACCCTTAACCAAGCGGGCAGACCCGTGGCCTTTTTCTCCCGGACCCTCCACGCCTCAGAAATCCGCCACTCCTCAGTGGAAAAGGAAGCCCAAGCCATAGTGGAAGCTGTGCGACATTGGAGGCATTACCTGGCCGGCAGGAGATTCACTCTCCTCACTGACCAACGGTCGGTAGCCTTCATGTTCGATCATGCACTGCGGGGCAAAATCAAAAACGACAAGATCTTAAGGTGGAGGATCGAGCTCTCCACCTTCAACTACGAGATTTTGTATCGTCCCGGAAAGCTGAACGAGCCGTCCGATGCCCTATCCCGCGGCACATGTGCCAACGCAAAAATTAACCGCCTCCAAACCCTCCACGAGGACCTCTGCCACCCGGGGGTTACTCGGTTTTTCCACTTCATCAAGTCCCGCAATCTCCCATACTCTTTAGAGGAGGTCCGTACAGTCACAAGGGACTGCCACATCTGCGCGGAATGCAAACCGCATTTTTTCAGGCCGGATGGTGCGCACCTGATTAAGGCTTCCCGCCCCTTTGAACGCCTTAGTCTCGATTTCAAAGGGCCCCTCACCTCCACCGACAGCAACGCATATTTTCTTAATGTGGTGGACGAATACTCCCGCTTCCCATTCGCCATTCCCTGCTCTGACATGACCGCGGCCACAGTCATTAAAGCCCTGAACACCATCTTCACACTGTTCGGCTGCCCCGCATACGTCCACAGCGACAGGGGGTCCTCTTTCATGAGTGACGAGCTGCGCCAGTTCCTGCTCAGTAAGGGCATAGCCTCAAGCATGACGACCAACTACAACCCCCGGGGGAATGGGCAAGTAGAGAGGGAGAATGGCACGGTCTGGGAGACCGTCCTACTGGCCCTACGGTCCAGGGATCTCCCAGTTTCACGGTGGCAGGAGGTCCTCCCGGACGCTCTCCACTCCATCCGGTCGTTATTATGTACGAGCACTAATCAAACGCCTCATGAGCGTCTCCTTGTCTTCCCTAGGAGGTCCTCCTCTGGAACGTCGCTGCCAACCTGGCTGGCGGCCCCAGGACCCATCTTGCTCCGAAAGCATGTGCGGGCACATAAGGCGGACCCGTTGGTCGAAAGGGTTCACCTCCTCCACGCGAACCCGCAGTACGCTTACGCGGAGTACCCCGACGGCCGACAGGACACGGTCTCCCTGCGGGATCTGGCGCCCGCCGGCAACACACACACCCCCCCGACACCATTCACCCAACCCCCCCCCTTCCTGCCACCGCCGCACCCCGCGACCGCCCCCTTCCCAGGAGGATCGGTTCCCCTCCCCTCAGGCCCGACCAAGAATAAAGCCCAAGCTGAAACCGTAAGGCTCCCGGAGACGACAACACCGGTACAAGCACCACCACCACCGAGGCGACCGACACGGACGACCAGACCGCCTGACCGACTCGTGGCGTCGATCTAAATCAAAATATGGACTTTTCACAAGAACATTTTGCTTTTCTCCCTATACCCTCTGTAAATAGTTGAAACAGGACAAAATTGTACAATACTGTATTGCCATGTGAATGGTTTTTTTTCCTCCCAGGACCAGCCCTGTAAACCCTTACCACCATACGAAGCATCACCCCGCCGGGTTGATTTTTGACAAGGGGTGAATGTGGTAGTATGTATTGGGGGTCATGTGGGACTGGAAGCCCTAATGTCATTGGCTGACAGATCCCGGGCCCTGGTTGGCCGTTGACCTCTAGCTCTGCCCTGAAGGCGGAGTATAAGAAGCCGGAGTCCTCCCCCGCAGGCCATTCTACTATCGAGCTGCGGGGGAACAGACACGCTTAATAAAGCCTCATCGACTTCACTCTATTCGTCTCACGGAGTCTTTGTGCGCTTCAGCATGGAGCTGGGCACAGTTGGCACGGCTGGCAGAGGGAATGAAGGCAGATTTCGAGAGGTGGGGTCTGTTGTCGCTGTCACTAGTTGGATGATTGCAGATGGTTAAATGACGGTTCTGCCCAGCTTTTTGTTTGAGTTCCAGAACCTCCCTGATGTACCATCAATAACGACAGAAGATGAGTTGAGAGTGAAACTGTGGCTTTAATTAGCTTAAAGATACCTGCTGGTAGCCGGCCCCAGACTGAAGGTAGGGCCGGAGGTTGACCACCTTTATACCTGAGCCCGAGGGGAGGAGCCACAGGCAGAGCCAGCAGGGGCAAGCCCGGGCATGTTACATACAGCAGGTATAATACAATACAGTGGTTTACCACACTCCCAATTCTGAATTCTCCCTCTGTGTCCCCGAACAGGCGCCGGAATGTGGCTTTTCACAGTAACTTCATTGCAGTGTTAATGTAAGCCTACTTGTGACAATAAAAGATTATTTATTGATTTATTTGTTCTCAAGACCTTTTTCAGGAGGGTGATTGGAATAGCTTTGGGGTTTGTGAGGGCTGGGAAGTCCCCATGCTTTTGGAGAGGGGACAAGGTGGGGGGGGGGGTGTTGGGCGGGGGGGGGGGGGGGCTGGCTGGTGTTGCCCAGTTTGATGAACTAATGGCAAATATCGCAATGGTGAAGAAATAGACAGTGGGGATGGGGTAGGTGTAGGGGTGGATGGAGTCAGCATCACCAAAGGGAACCAGCTTGAGGGTACTGTTGTTGGTGCCCCTTCCATTCTCGCTGGTGGTCCCAGCATTGCTGGTTTGGAACACTTTAGGTCAGAGGGCATGTCGTTGTGAGCGCTGATATGTGACAATCACAGGTTTGTGCCGGCAGGTCTGGATGCGAGGTTCTGGGGATGGTGGCAGGTGGGGATGGGGTACTTTAGGGACTTGTTTATAGGGGACAGGTTTGCAGGCCTGGAAGAGTTGGAGGAAATATATGAGTTGCCGAATGGGCATGGTTTCAGATACCTGCAGGTTAGGGATTTTGTGAGGAGAGAGGTGCTGTTCTGCCCGGGGCTGCCGTCTCCGGTGCTGCAAAACAAGCTGCCGTTGGAGGATGATATTGGGGAGGGGAGAGTGTCAGAGGGGGTTAAATACAACTGGGAAGAAAAGTTGAATAATAATCTTTATTAGTGTCACACCTAGGCTTACAGCTACACTGCAATGAAGTTACTGTGAAAATCGCCTAGTCATCACACTACGGCGCCTGTTCGGGTACACTGAGGGAGAATTCAGAATGTCCAATTAATCTAACAGCCCATCTTTCGGGACTTGTGGGAGGAAACTGGAGCACCCGGAGGAAACTCACGCAGACACGGGGAGAACGTGTCGACTCCACACAGACAGTGACCCAAGCCGGGAACCCAAGCCCCATCCTTGGCCCTGTGAAGCAACAGTGCTAACCACTGTGTGGGAAGGTGAGGGCCGGGATGTGGAAGGAAGCCCTGCATCCTCGTCATGTGCAAGGTTAAGCCTCATCCAGTTTAAGGTGGTGCATTGGGCCCACATGACAGTTGCGAGGATGAGTCGGTTCTTTGTGGGGGCAGAGGGTAGGTGTGGATGGTGTGCGGTGGGGGGTGGGGGGTGGGTGGGGGAATTATGTCCACATGTTCTGGGCTGTCCAAAGCTGAGGGGCCTCTGCGAGGGGTTCTTGAATGTCATGTATGAGATTCTGGATGTAGGGGTGGCCCCAAGTCCAGAGGTGGCAATGTTTGGCGTGTTGGAAGATCCGGATGTCCAGGTGGGGAAGGAGGCCCATGTCTTGTCCTTTGCCTCCCTGATAGCCCAGAGATCTTGTTGTGCTGGCGGACTCAGAGCTGCTGAAGTATGGGCGAGTAACCTGGCAGAATTCCTGCGTTTGGAAAAGGTCAAGTTCGCTTTATGGGGGTCAGGGGAAGGGTTCACCTGGAGGTGGAAGCCGATTATCGATTTCTTCAAGGTGTCAGCGGGGTCTTGGGGTTTTGCGGGGGGGCGGGGGGATACGGGGAGAAAATTAAGAGGGCGGGGTGTTGGTATCAGGGGTGTTGGGAGCCTGTGTTCTCTGTTCTGTTGATGTTTGGTCTTCTAATATTTTCATGTACATATGCAAAACGCCTTTAATAAAAATATTTGAAGAAAATAAATTCTCCTCGTCACTTGCCATAATTTTGGTAGAAAATTGGTGAAAATCTCAGTGACACAGTATACCCAGCCACTTACACTGGAGCCTCCATCATTGTCCCACCAAAGTTACAGCTGATAGTTGGAAGAATGCCCATGGAAATTCTACCTCCATATTCCCCCTTTACCGTTTCCATATTTATTCTGTCTTTTATAACACCATAAGATTGTCTCCCAATCCCAGATCTGCTCTTTCCAGACTGAAGAGCCCAAGTTTCAACCATTTTTCCTGAGACACTCAACACTGGGTATCAGCCACATTCCGCAGCTTCTAACCCTTGGCTGTCACCCTAGTGGTTCAGCAACCAGAGCTGAACACAAGGTAGTGCTGATCAGAGCTTTGTACAGTTTAATTTTAGTTTCCTCAGATACATTCAATTATTTTGACTGTAGAACATTGGTTTTGTTGTCTTTGCTCTGCATTTATTGGGCATGTTTAGTAAGGTCGGCTAAGATTCCTAGGTCCTTTCCAGCTTTCTCCATAGTTATTTCTACACCATCTATTGACTACATATATTCATCATCTTTCCTTCTATGGGCGAATACCATTGGGCTCATTTGCATTATATTTCATCTTCCATTGGTCTGACCACCCATATTAGGTCCAACATAACAAGCAATTTTTGAGATGCTCCTCTAACCTTACCATCCATTCTAACTTGGTGTTATCAGAAAATTTGACCATGACCTTGCATTGGCTTTCTGAGTCAAGTTCATTTATGTATTTTAAAAGAATATTGATCTGATAATGAGCCCTGACTCAATGGGCGGGATTGTCCCCTACAAGGCGGGGCGGGCGCTTCCGTCGCCGAGGAGTGGCGTGAACAATTCCGGCCTCGGGAAGCCCAGAAAGTCTCCGCACCTTCAAGGGCTAGGCCGGCACCGAAGGGCCTCCACCGGCCGGCACGAGTTGGCGCATGCGTGGGAGTGCCAGCGTGTGCTGGTGTCATCCCAGCGAATGCGCAGGGGGGTTCATCTCTCCACTGGCCATGGCGGAGGTCCACAGCAGCCGGTGCAGAGGGAACAAGTGTCCTCCATGGATCGGTGGGCCCCGATCGCGGGCCAGGCCACTGTGGGGGCACCCCCCAGGGCCAGGTTCCCCCGAACCCCCTTGAGGACCCCGGAGGCCCCCCGCAGAGCCAGGTCCTGCCGGTAAGTACCAGGTCCAATTTATGCCGGCAGGACCGGCCTAAAACGGGCGGCCGCTCGGCCCATCGCGGGCCGGAGAATCACCGGGGGAGCCGCTGCCAGCGGCCGCCGGCCGGTGCGGTGCGATTCCCGCACCCGGCCAAAACCCCGGCGCCGGAGAATTCGGCAGCCGGCGGGGGCAGGATTCACGGCCAATATTTCCCCTGTCTCGATACATCGCCATAAGACCATAAGACATAGGAGCAGAATTAGGCCACTTGGCCCATCGAGCCTGCTCCGCCATTCAATCATGACTGATATTTTTCTCATCCCCATTCTCCTGCCTTCTCCCCATAACCCCTGATCCCCTTATTAATCAAGAACCTATCTATCTCGGTCTTAAAGACACTCAGTGAATTGGCCTCCACAGCCTTCTTTAATGCTCATCTTTTTTCCTGTTAGCTTTTTTAAAAACCAAATCCTTCAATTTATGTTGAATCTCCACAGTTGTGTGAGTTTGATCATAGATTTTCATGTGGAAGATTTGCCAAATGCTTTTTGAAAGATGTTGGATTCCTCCTCATGTTGATGGTTCAGCAAGGGGATTGATTGTTCTCCATTTAGGTTGGTGTAATTTCTTATGTGGTATTAAAGCAAATCTTCATTTGCAGATCTGGGCTGGAATTCTCCAGCCGCTGAGATTCTCTGTCCCACTGGCAACACATACCTGCCTGTGGTTAGCCCGACGGCATGGGGTGGCTTCAATGGGAAATCCCATTGACAAGAAACGGGAAGAGAGAATCCCATCGCTAATAAATGGCATGGAACCGACAAACACATGGCTGGTGGAACGGGAACTCCTGCCCCTGATTGCAAACATTACTCATGGGACGAGATTCTCCGGTCCCCCGGTCGCATGTTTGTCGGCAACGCACTGTTCACTGGTGGCGGGATTTTCTCTTCCCACCGCTTAAAATGGGATTTCCCATTGAAGCCACCCCACGTCTCCAGGAAACTCGTGGGCGGGACTACGCTGCCGGCAGAAACATAGAATCATAAGGGCTGGAAATTCACTGTTGGAGGAGTGAGTAAGTCACTGACTTTGTGGCGTTCTCACTTGTGTCCTCAAATGTAGAATCATAGAATTTACAGTACAGAAGGAGGCCATTCAGCCCATCAAGTCCGCAGCAGCCCTTGGAGAGAGCACCCCACTTAAGCCCACATCTCCACCCCATCCCTGCAACCCCGTAATCCTACTTTTTGGACACTAAGGGCAAATTAGCATGGCCAATTCACCTAATCTGCACATCTTTGGGCTGTGGGAGGAAACCGGTGCACCCGAAGGAAACCCAAGCAGACATGGGGAGAAAGTGCAAACTCCATACAGTCACCCGAGGCTGGAATTGAACGTAGGACCCTGGAGCTGTGAGACAGCAGTGCTAACCACTGTGCCACCCTGCCACCCAGTTTTGGGACCAGAGACAGATCAGAGACCTTTAAGGAGAATATTTAGGTCATACTTATTGACAGCTTCCTGAAGCTCTACAGCCTTGTTTAACCATCATTGTATCTTCACCTCTCTTAGTTTAGCCGGCAGCATGCGTTTTGCTTGATGAGATCTGCTTTTATTGCTGGTGATTTTTTTGTCAGTGAGGTAGGATCTGTGAGTATTGGCCATATCATCTAGTAGCTTGACTATATTGTGATGACCCATATGCTTTGGGACGCATGCATTTCCTTTTTGTGCAATGTACCTTTAAGACAAAAGTGGGCTGGGACTATTCTGAAAGAGAGTTAATTAGTTTGCCAATAATGACCTCATTAGGTTGCAAAAAAACTTTCCCATATGACCTGGGGTTGCCACGGAGATGAAGAGCTTAGCAGAAAATGTCAAATCAGAAATTAATTGAGGTGGGCTTGGGTCAGCCTGTTTTAGCTTACTGTTTGGCTGTTCGGAACACTGAGTGTTTGTATGAAGAAGAGACGATCAATGTTCCCTCTGAATGAAATGGTTTTTTGTTTGACATTCATCAAGCAAATCCTGGTACTGAAACAGGTCCCTGAGAATAGAGCAGGGACCGTGTCACTGTGTGTGTTATACAATTTGAATGAGCAGAAAGTGGAAGACAGGGAGGACAAGGGTTTATGAATTGGACAAGACCCATTGCTGTTTGTCTCAGTGTTGCCAGAACCCACCAGACCATTTAACTGGATGTGTGAAGGGGATTCTGTGCCTCCAGTGTTGAAAGCTGGCCATTTTCAGATGGCCTGGGCAGCACAAATCTGCCCATCAGAAGTTTAAACTTTCTGGACTAATGTCGCGCATGTGCAATTTTCACAAAGGAAAACATGAGTAATATGCCCATTGGTCACTAAAGTACAATCAATTCGATAAGTTAGTTGAAGTCCTTGAACTGTTAAAAGGACACAAACAAATAACTTTTTAGGGATGTACAGTGTTTATGCCAGAGAGCTTCAAACTGACTAGGGAGATTTGTGAAATGCTGACAATTATGAACAATACTGAAACGATAGATATCAGTAGGTTTGAAACAGGCAATGTGTGACCATTTCCAAAACAGGGTATAAAACAGACACAAGCAACTGCAGACTCATTAATCTCACTTCCCTTCAATATAGAACATACCTCAGTTTAGATAACAAAGTCCCATTCAAAATTTTGTATCATACTGAAATGTTTCCAACAAAATATTTTGTTATAACACTGTATTCTTTAATAATTCATTTTGGTTTTGTCTCTTTACCAGTTAAGTCTTTGATATTGATGCTGAAAGACTTCACTATTTAAAACCCTTTCTTTCCTACATTGCTAATATTGGACAAATATCAGCATACAAAATTATTTTTTGTTGTTCAAGTCCTGCCTTTTACAATGGTATTTCTAAGGGATGTGTTTTCTGTGCTATAGCCACAGGTTTTCAATTTGTTGTATTTCTCTCCCCGCCCGCCCACCGACCAACCCTACTACCCTACCTCCGCCCTCCTCCTCCCTCCCTTCCCCCCCCCACCCACCAGTATCCCTGCCTTTGAATTTAACACCAAAAGCTTCAGTCGGTCAAAGCATTTCAAAGTGTTTGAAATTTTACGTTATTAACAAAACAATTTCTCTGGTTTTAAGCAATTTATTTTGAACCACATAACTTACATAGACAAAGCCTCAAAACCCAATGTAGCCAGAATGTCATAAAGGAGTGAAAGGAACTGACAAGCTGCTCCTTTTGTCTTGCTTGTTTGTTTTAAAATAACACTACCCAACCTGGCTTTGACAGACTTATTCTTCCAGTTTCATTTTTACTACGAGACACCCTGAAATTGAAGTGTGCCTCAAGAAATTACCAACACACGGAGTATGCATTGTCCTCGATGCAAAATTCTTTATCCTGTCAGATTAGCACTCATGATATGACAGGGAGGGAAGCCTTCTCTTTATATGCCAGCTAGGAGAACAAAAGCTGTCACTGATGGTGTAATGTGCTATGTATTATCACTCTGACTGATCCAAAAGGCCCAGAGACTGTCATCTTTTTAGACTGTACAAGTCAACACAAATAAAACCGAGGAGGCAAATAATAATGCCCAAGATAGATCCAGGCTCATTTTCCACAGTGCTTCTTATTCAAACCTTGGAAATGACATGATGTGAAAAACGAGCCTGTGTCTAGTTCAGTGCCCATTAGTGTGCGAGCACATTATCTTCCACTTTTCATCCTGAATCTTGCTATACACTGTGTGTCAGCTGTTCCTATGCAGCCGCTCAGCTTTTACAGGCATTTGACCATCATCTTTCAAACAAAAGCAGATAATGTCCTGATATAATTTGTGAATGTTCTTACTTCGTGTTTGGTGGACAGATGCCATCAGCAGTCTTCCTGGTGCACAGGAGTCAAAAGTTCTGTTTCCTTGGCATATGTTCACAGTTAAAGAAACTTACAACTGAATCCAGATTACTGTCTTGTGCAGTGCTGTGGAATCCTTGCTCATTATTCCAGAAGGGGTCAAGAAAATAGCAAACATATGATAAACAGATAGAGCCACTGCCCTGTCAGCAATCAGCATCATCACTTTGTCCGCATTCCATAAAATAAACATTTTTTTTTTGCCTGCTGATGTGGGAAAATCAATTAATTTCTCATATCACTCCTTCAGCACTGCACTATTTTGGCCAGGGTCGGTGACTCCGGCTGCTAAGATTTGCCTTTCAACAGCTCTATCTGATACAAAAGCTGACAGAGCTCAAGCAGAACATTTCCTGCCTTCAGAAAGAATCTAAAATAAAATCATGTTCAGGGAATGAGACAGTACCTCGAGAGGTTTTAACACTGTCAGTAACGCTGCCATTTTTCCTACACGAATCCCTGTAACTGTCCTTTATAACCTTTAATTCACAGCCCCAAAATATCTCTCAATTACCTCTTGGGCAGAATTATGCATATTTTAAAATTCTCTCAGGGATAAAACACTAAAAGCTGGGGTGTTCTGGTTCAATGGTTTAAATTACTATGTACTTAATTAAACAATGTAAAGCATTACAGCCCTGCCCTAAAATTCCAAGTGCTTTCATGTGCTTCAGCATCGTGGCATAAAATCCTGAGGATGAACTCAAAATTAAACTTTTGACCGAAATACGTAGAAATTTCAATGTAAACTCTCACACAAAAATTAGTCATCTTTATTTTGCAGCCCAGTATCTGATTTTTACTGTGTGTGAGGATTATAACGGCTTTTCTGAGAATTTGCTGACTGGGTAATGGAGCGCTGAACTTTGCATCACAGAAGACAAATTTTTACTTTCTGTGACATTTAATTATTGGTAAGAGATGGCAGCCAGGATAACAAACTAAAAGCAACATGTTAAATTAGCAATCGAAACATTCCAATTCTGAAGAAAGGTCATTGACCTGAAAAAATAACTCAATTTCTCTCTCCACGGATGCTGCCCAGACCTGCTGAGTATTTGGAGCATTTTCAGTCCACATGCTTAATTTAAAATCTTTTCACACTAAACCAATTTCCATAGATGTGAATGTAAGTTTACCGCTTGATCAAATTGTGGAGTCAGTATCGGCGTGGACATCTCTCTCAAGTGATACAAATGCAGCGTGGGAAAAACTCACTTTCATTCTGATGAATGAGGTTTTTTTTGGAACAGAAGAGGCTGAAGTGAGATTTAATTGAGTTGTATAAAATTGCGAGGGGCTTAAATAGAGTGGATAGGGAGTACCTATTTCTGTTTGCAGAGAGGTCAAGAGTCAGTGGCATGGACTTAAAATGAATTGGGGGCAGGGGTAAAGAGGAGGAGTCCATTTCTCACCCAGAGGGCGGTGGTGGCCTGGAACTCACTGCCTGAAAGAATGGCAAAGGCAGAAACCTTCACTATATTTAAAAGGCTCTTGGATATCCACGAGAAGCACTGCAGGGTTATAGACTGTCATAACTTCAGAGAGTCGTGAATACGGCTCAGTCCATCTCATGAATCTGCCTCCCATGCATTGACTCCATCTACACCTCCTGCTGCCTGGGGAAAGCGGGCAGCATAATCAAAGACCCCTCCCACCCAGCTTATTCACTCTTCCAACTTCTTCCATCGGGCAGGAGATACAAAGGTCTGAGAATACACACAAATAGACTCAAAAACAGCTTCATCCCCACTGTTACCAGACTCCTAAACGACCCTCTTATGGACTGACCTCATTAACACTACACCCCTGTATGCTTCACCCGATACCAGTGTTATGTAGTTACATTGTGTACCTTGTGTATTTTCTTTTCATTTCTTTTCATGTATTTAATGATTTGTTGAGCTGCTCGCAGAAGACTACTTTTCACTGTACCTCGGTACATGTGACAATAACAAAAATCCGAACGCCCACGAGGACCATGGAGAAACCATTGTACATCTCTCTGTGGGATCCGTGGGCTGTTGGCTGTCCCAACAGGGACTGGATTGGGGGAGTTAGTGCCATGGGCAGAATATTGTACAAAGTTCAATAAATCCTTGTTCCAGTACCGCTGGCTTCCTCAAGCCAGTGCACATTTTTCCTGTTCAGATAATGCCTCCACCATACTCTCAGGCAGGGAGTGAAAGTTATGGGGGCCAGGCAGGAGTTAAGGCCACAATCAGATCAACTATGATATTAGTTGTAGCGCAACAATTACTCACTCGAGTCGAGAAGAGATGAAATCAATCGAGGCTTTATTAAGCAAGACTTGTTCCCCAGCACCTCAGTTACAGAATGCGGCTGCTGGGAGAACTTGAGCTCTTATACTCCGCCTTCAGGGCGGAGCCAGCAGGCGGCAGATCCAACCAGGACCTGGGACCTGTCAGCCAATAGCCTCTCGGATTCACAGGTACCGTACTACCCCTAATACATACCACCACATTCACCCCTTGTTAAAAAAGAACCCGGCAGGGTGGTGGTTCGCATGGTGGTAGAGGTTTACAAGGCTGGTCCTGGAACTGATTTCGTACAGTGGCTATGCATTTAGCTCAACAGTTAACTATGTACAAGTTGTCAGAATTATTTACAAGTTTGTTTTTTTCTTTTTGTGTCATGTGGATTCCACGAGTCGAGCGGGTGCCCTGGTTGTCCTTGTTGATCGCCTCAGCCCCGGTGGTGGTGCAGGTGCTGGCTCGGGCACTGTCATCTCTGGGAGCGTTGCGCTGTTCATCCCTCCTGGGCGGGCACGGGAGGAGGACCGATCCACCCGAGAAGGGAGCGGTCGTGGGGTGCGCCGGTGGCAGGGAGGGGGTGATCGGTGTTGGGAGTGTGTGTGTGTTTCCGGCGGGCGCCAGGTCCCGTAGGGAGCCCGTGTCCTGTCGGCCGTCGGGGTACGCCACGTAGGTGTACTGAGGGTTTGTGTGGAGAAGGTGAACCCTCTCGACCAACGGGTCCGATTTGTGCGTCCGCACATGTTTTCGGAGCAAGATGGATCCTGGGGCTGCCAGCCAGGTCGGCAGCGACATTCCGGAGGAGGATTTCCTAGGGAAGACAAGGAGGCACTCGTGAGGTGTTTGATTAGTGGTGATACACAGCAGCGACCGGATGGAATGGAGGGCATCCGGGAGGACTTCCTGCCACCGGGAAACTGGGAGATTTCTGGACCGTAGGGCCAGTAGGGCGGTCTTCCAGACCGTACTGCTCTCCCTCTCTACCTGACTGTTCCCCCGTGGGTTGTAGCTGGTCGTCCTGCTCGAGGCAATGCCCTTGCTGAGCAGGAACTGACGCAGCTCGTCGCTCATGAAGGAGGATCCCCTGTCGCTATGGATGTACACGGGGAAACCGAACAGTGTAAAGATGGTGCCGAGGGCTTTAGTGACTGTGGCCGCTGTCATGTCGGGGCAGGGGATGGCGAAGTGGAAACGGGAGTACTCGTCCACCACGTTCAGGAAGTATGCAGTCGGTGGAGGGGAGGGGGCCTTTGAAGTCCAAACTGAGGCATTCAAAGGGACGCGAAGCCTTTATCAGGTGCGCTCTATCTGGCATGAAAAAGTGCGGTTTGCACTCTGTGCAGATTTGGCAGTTCCTGGTGGCTGTACGGACCTCCTCAACAGAGTAGGGGAGGTTGCGGGACGTCACAAAATGGTAGAATCGAGTGACCCCCCCGGGTGGCAGAGGTCCTCGTGGAGGGCTTTGAGGCGGTCTACCTGTGCGTTGGCACATGTGCCGCAGGATAGGGCATCGGACAGGTCGTTCAGCTTTCCGGGATCTCATAGTTATAGGTAGAGAGCTCAATCCTCCACCTCAAGATCTTGTCATTCTTGATTTTGCCCCGCTGTGCATTATCGAACATGAAGGCTACCGACCGTTGGTCAGTGAGGAGAGTGAATCTCCTGCCGGCCAGGTAATGCCTCCAATATCGCACAGCATCCACTATGGCTTGGGCTTCCTTTTCCACTGAGGAGTGGCGGTTTTCTGAGGCGTGGAGGGTCCGGGAGAAAAAGGCCACGGGTCTGCCCGCTTGGTTGAGAGTGGCCGCCAGAGCTACATCGGATGCGTCACACTCGACTTGGAAGGGGAGGGACTCGTCGATTGCGTGCATCGTGGCCTTTGCGATACCTGCTTTGATGCGGCTGAAGGCCTGGCGGGCCTCTGTCGACAGGGGGAAGGTAGTGGACTGTATTAACGGGCGGGCCTTGTCTGCGTACTGGGGAACCCACTGGGCGTAATACGAAAAGAAGCCCAGGCAGCGTTTCAGGGCTTTGGAGCAGTGGGGGAGGGGAAATCCCATAAGGGGGCGCATGCGTTCGGGGTCGGGGCCTATCACTCCATTGCGCACTACGTTTCCCAGGATGGCCAGACGGTTGGTGCTAAAAATGCATTTTTCCTCGTTATAGGTGAGGTTCAGGGCTTTAGCAATCTGGACGAATTTGCGGAGGTTGGCGTCGTGGTCCTGCTGGTCATGGCCGCAGATGGTTACATTGTCGAGATATGGGAACGTGCCCCGCAACCCGTGCTGGTCAACCATTCGGCCCATCTCCCGTTGGAAGACCGAGACTCCGTTCGTGACGCTGAATGGGACCCTTAAGAAGTGGTAGAGCCGCCCGTCTGCCTCGAAGGCCGTGTACTTGCGGTCACTCGGGGGGATGGGGAGCTGGTGGTATGCGGACTTGAGGTCCATGGTGGAAAAGACCTTGTACTGTGCAATCCGATTGACCATGTCGGATATGCGGGGGAGAGGATACGCATCGAGCTGCGTGTACCTATTGATGGTCTGACTATAGTCTACGACCATCCTATGCTTCTCCCCGGTCTTCACAACTACCACCTGGGCTCTCCAGGGACTATTGCTGGCCTGGATTATGCCTTCCTTCAGCAGCCGCTGGACTTCAGACCGGATAAATGTTCGGTCCTGGGCGCTGTACCGTCTGCTCCTAGTGGCGACTTGTTTGCAATCCGGGGTGAGGTTCGCAAACAAGGAAGGCGGTTCAACCTTGAGGGTCGCAAGGCTGCAGATAGTGAGTGGGGGTATTGGGCTGCCGAATTGGAACGTAAGGCTCTGGAGGTTACACTGGAAATCTAACCCCAAGAGAGTGGGTCGCAGAGTTGGGGAAGGACATAAAGCCTATAATTTTTAAACTCCCTCCCTTGTACCATGAGGTTCGCGATGCAGAACCCTTTGATCTCTACAGAATGGGATCCCGCTGCCAGAAAAATCTTTTGGTTACTCGGGCGAATAGAGAGAAAACAGCGTCTTACCGTGTCCGGGTGGATAAAACTTTCCGTGCTCCCAGAGTCGATTAGGCATGGCGTCTCATACCCGTTGACCAGCACCGTTGTCGTTGCCATTTGGAGCGTCCGGGGACGCGATTGGTCCAGGGTCGCCAAAGCCAGTCTTGGTTGCTGCACCGTGGCGCTTTCTTCCGTCCCTGTGGAGCCGTCTATGGTGGGGTCCTTGGCTATCAGCCAAGATGGTGGCGTCCATGGATTACACGCAGTCGGGGGTGGACAAAATGGCCACCCCCATGGATCGCACATGGCTGGGGGGGGGGGTCACAAGATGGCGGCGCCCATCCTCCCTGCGAGGTGTCCGGGGCCCAAAATGGCGGCGCCCGCGGGCCGCACATGGTGCGCTGGGGGATTGAGTCTGCTGTCCCCGTTCTCCCCCGGAGATTGCGGCGACCTCCCGGGACTGGCACACCGCTGCGTAATGCCCCTTTTTGCCGCAG
The DNA here is from genome assembly GCF_047496885.1 of Scyliorhinus torazame. Lineage (NCBI taxonomy): Eukaryota > Metazoa > Chordata > Chondrichthyes > Carcharhiniformes > Scyliorhinidae > Scyliorhinus > Scyliorhinus torazame. The sequence continues at coordinate 105,025,624 of NC_092708.1, forward strand.
CTTTTACAAATAGCTGAGCGGGCCGGACAGCGCTGCCGGGGGTGTTTCGCCTGCCCGCAAAAATAGCAACGGGGCCCACCAGGATGGTCTGGTGCTCTAGCCGCGCAGGCTTACGGAGGGGGTGGGGGGTGCCGGGGAGTCGGTCACAACGGGGGTCCACGGAACCCAAGGGGCTGCCGCGCGGTCGGGGCCGTAAGCGCGGGCATTTTGTGAGGCCACGTCGAGGGAGGCCGCAAGGGCCCGTGCCTTTGTGAGTTCTAATGAATCTCTTTCTAACAGTCTGTGGCGAATTTGAGAAGAAGTCATACCTGCCACAAAAGCATCCCTGATTAGGAGCTCCGTGTGCTCGTTTGCGCTCACCGACGGGCAGTTGCAGTTACTTCCCAAAATCAAGAGCACGCTGTAGAACTCATCGAGTGATTCTCTGGGGATTTGCCGTCTCGTCGCGAGTTGGTGGCGTGCGTAGACCTGGTTTATGGGCCGAATGTAGACTCCTTTCAGCATGGCGAGCGCCGTCGGGAAATCCTCCGCGTCTTCGATGAGCGTGTAGATCTCCGGGCTCACCCTGGAATGCAGGTCCTGCATTTTCTGATCTTCCGTGGTCCGGCTGGGAAGGTAACCTTCGAAGCATGCTAGCCAGTGTTTAAACACGGCTGCCGAGTTTGCTGCATGGGGGCTGATTCGCAGACACTCCGGGGCGATCCAGAGCTCCATAGTCTTTTAAGCTTGCTTAATAAATTGTAGCGCAACAATTACTCACTCGAGTCGAGAAGAGATGAAATCAATCGAGGCTTTATTCAGCAAGACTTGTTCCCCAGCAGCTCAGTTACAGAATGCGGCTGCTGGGAGAACTTGAGCTCTTATACTCCGCCTTCAGGGCAGAGCCAGCAGGCGGCAGATCCAACCAGGACCTGGGACCTGTCAGCCAATAGCCTCTCGGCTTCACAGGTACCGTACTACCCCCAATACATACCATCACATTAGTGAATGGAGGATCAAGTTCAATTGGCAAAATGGGGTATTCCTGCTCCTATTTCTTACGTTCTCATGCTTATATTGATCCGGTCAAGCCCATCAGTATGTCCCAGCAAGTGTTTCACATATTGTGGTGGTGTACTGTGCTCTGCACAACCTGGTACTCCAGCAGAGAGGGGCTTTGAACAATGAGGATACTGTGGACCATTATGGCTCCTCTGATGATGAAGTTACGAAGAAAGATGCTGACCAGGCGAGAAACCACAGGGACTGTAGGCCTGGGGCATGCACAAGCAAGGCTCACAAATTGCGAATGCAGAAACTTTTCAGATGATCTTTAATGAGAGATCCATGCAAACCAATAGAGGCCTTCTGTAGTCCTGTTGCCATTTCCTTTGTTTCCCTCACATTTACCTGCACCCATGAAGGTATAAGTGAAATATGTTGACTTTACACAGCATGGTCCTCCCCCGCACATCCCTTTGATGCAGTCGGGGTACTGCTGAGGGCCCAGAAGCCGGGATGAAATGGAAGGATTCCTCCTGTCTTTTCAAAATTCATCATTGTTGGCTGTCATTCGATTTGCGAATGGTATCTACTCAGGCTCATGAGATTCGTGTCTGCATTATAGGTTATAATATGACTGAACAGGTTGATTCTCACCCCACAGATTGTTGGGCTGTGGGACAGGATGTCCCATGAGATAGTGGGATCCAGAGCGCAGGATTTGCTTCCTTTTCTTTCTTCTTCTACTCGCACTGTGCCTCACCATTAAGACATTGTGATTCAAAGCGTGATGCCAAGTTCTTGTCATTTTGATTTATTGAAAGCGAGCTCCACCAAGTCATTAATGTCAATGCTGCCGTGCTTCAAGGAGAGTTTCAGAGTGTCTTTGAAGCATTTTCTTGTCCTCCCTTGAGGGTTGGCCACTTGAGAGTTCAAAACACAAGACTTCGTGGAGAAGTTGCTTTTTAGCCATCCAGACCTAGAGCCCAGTGCATCATTATTGATTTTGCAGGGGTTTTGCCTGAATGCTTGTGGAGCTGACTTCATGAAGGACACTAGCATTTGCTCAACAGTACTCCCATTGAATCCAAAAGATGCAGTCGTCGCATTGCTGATGAAATTCCTCCAGGACTCTTAAGTGTTGATGCACAGTCTAGATCTCACTGCAGCACGGGATGTGTGGTGACAACAACTGCTCTGTTTACTAGAATGGTTCCAGGGAAGAAAAACTTTAGTTATGAGGATAGATTGGAGAGCCTGGGACTGTTCTCCTTGCAGAGAAGAAGGCTAAGAGGAGATTTTATGGAGATGTGCAAAATCATGAGGGGACTGGGCAGAGTAGTTAGGAAGAAACTATTCCCGCTCACAAAAAGGATGGCATAGATTTGCAAAAGAAGCAAATGTGATGTGAGAAAAAATTTCTTCACACGAGTGGTTTGGGTCTGGAATGCACTGTATGGAAGTGTGGTGGAGGCAGGCTCAATCGAGTTATCCAAGAGGTTATCAAATGATTACTTAAATAGAAACAATGTGCAGGGATAATGGGGGAAAAGGCAGGGGAATGACACAAAGTCATTTTGCTCTTTTGGAGAAGCAGTGCAGATGCGATGGGACAAATGGTCTCCTTCTGTGCAATAACAATTCTGTGATTCTGTACCTTGGATTGGAAAAGATTGGATTTGTTTATTGTCACGTGTACTGAAGTACAGTGAAAAGTATTTTTCTGCGAACAGTTCAACAGATCATTAAGTACATGAGAAGAAAAGGGAATAAAAGAAAATACATAATAGGGCAACACAACATATACAATGTAACTACATAAGCATTGGCATCGGATGAAGCATACAGGGTGTAGTGTTAATGAAATCAATCCATAAGAGGGTCATTTAGGAGTCTGGTGACAGTGGGGAAGAAGCTGTTTTTGAGTCTGTTCATGCGTGTTTTCAGACTTCTGTATCTCCTGCCCGATGGAAAAAGTTGGAAGAGTGAGTAAGCCGGGTGGGAGGGATCTTTGATTATACTGCCCGCTGGGAGGTGTAGATGGAGTCAATGGATGGGAGGCAGGTTCGTGTGATGGACTGGGCGGTGTTCACGACTCTCTGAAGTTTCTTGCGGTCCTGGGCCGAGCAGTTGCCATACCAGGCTGTGATGCAGCCTGATAGGATGCTTTCTATGGTGCATCTGTAAAAGTTGGTAAGAGTCAATGTGGACATGCCGAATTTCCTTAGTTTCCTGAAGAAGTATAGGCGCTGTTATGCTTTCTTGGTGGTAGCGTCGACGTGTGTGGACCAGGATAGATTTTTGGAGATGTGCACCGCTAGGAATTTGAAACTGCTAACTATCTCCACCTCGGCCCCGTTCATGCTGACAGGGGTGTGTACAGTACTTTGCTTCCTGAAGTCAATTACCAGCTCTTTAGTTTTTCTGGCATTGAGGGAGAGATTGTTGTTGCTACACCACTCCACTAGGTTCTCTATCTCCCTCCTGTATTCGGACTCATCGCTAGGACATCTGTTGACTCACAGAGGTCTTTGTTGTCAAACACTAGCTGCCATAATTTGAAGAAGGCTGAGTTGGTGCATTTGATCCAGTGTTGGATCTCCTCATCTATGACGGCCTTTTGAGAGGTGATGGCCGAGATTTGTAAAATGCTCAACATATCCCAGAGTCTCTTCTTTAGCATATAAGCATATTCATAGAAATGACAGTGCAGAAGGAGGCCATTCGGCCCATCGAGTCTGCACCGGCCCTTGGAAAGAGCACCCTACCAAGGTCCACACCTCCATCCTATCCCGATAACACAGTAGCCCCACCCAACACTAAGGGAAATTTTGGACACTAAGGGCAATTTAGCATGGCCAATCCACCTAACCCGCACATCTTTGGACTGTGGGAGGAAACCGGAGTACCCGGAGGAAACCCACGCAGACACGGGGAGAATGTGCAGACTCCACACAGACAGTGACCCAAGCCGGGAATCGAACCTGGGACCCTGGAGCTGTGAAACAATTGTGCTATCCACAATGCCACCGTGCTGCCCTAAATCATTTCAGGGCAGCACGGTAGAACAAGTGGATAGCACTGTGGCTTCACAGCGCCAGGGTCTCAGGTTCGATTCCCCGCTGGGTCACTGTCTGTGCGGAGTCTGCACGTTCTCCCCGTGTCTGCGTGGGTTTCCTTCGGGTGCTCCGGTTTCCTCCCACAGTCCAAAGACATGCAGGTTAGGTGGGTTGGCCATGATAAATTGCCCTTAGTGACCAAAAAAGGTTAGGAGGGGTTATTGGGTTACGGGGTTATGGGGATAGGGTGGAATTGAGGGCTTAAGTGGGTTGGTGCGGACTCAATGGGCCGAATGGCCTCCTTCTGCACTGTATGTTCTATGTTCTATATAAGGAAGGTGGAACATTTGGCTAACCAGCTGTGAGTTGATATATGAGTTTTGTTTTGGAAACATTGAAGGGAGGACTGAATTCCTTATAATATTTAAGAGATTTGGAGTTGCTTGCTGGTGCAGAATGGGCAATAACATTGCCATCATTGCAATCTTGCACATGAATTGGAGAACAAAAAGATTGAAAGGCAACATTAATTAATAAAGTAAAAAACCACCAACCCCAAGTACAACTCTTCTTAAATCTCTGATGTGTGTTGGTACATGATGCTTTACTTGCCCTGTCAGCTGAGGTGCAGGCAGTCTGCTGTCCTTCCGACACAATAGTTCTCAATCATTCTGGTATCACCCTGGAGGGCTCCAGCATATTGAGAACTTCCTCCACAGAGCCATCTCAGTCATTTCAACTATGTGCTGCACTGGTAGCACCGACAGAGAGGCCGAGGAACTGTTACTCATGGCAGGAAAGCCCTGAGAGAAGCCCTCAGCAGTAAAGTAACAATGATATACTTACAAGTCGGGCTGGTGAGTGACTTGGAACATAGAACGTAGAACATAGAACATTATAGCGCAGTACAGGCCCTTCAGCCCTCGATGTTGCGCCGACCTGTGAAACCACTCTAAAGCCCATCTACACTATTCCCTTATCGTCCATATGACTAACCAATGACCATTTGAATGCCCTTAGTGTTGGCGAGTCCACTACTGTTGCAGGCAGGGCATTCCACACCCTTACTACTCTGAGTAAAGAAACTACCTCTGACATCTGCCCTATGTCAATCTCCCCTCAATTTAAAGCTATGTCCCCTCGTGCTAGACATCACCATCCGAGGAAAAAGGCTCTCACTGTCCATCCTATCCAATCCTCTGATCATCGTGTATGCCTCAATTAAGTCACCTCTTAACCGTCTCCTCTCTAACGAAAACAGCCTCAAGTCCCTCAGCCTTTCCTCATAAGATCTTCCCTCCATACCAGGCAACATTCTGGTAAATCTCCTCTGCACCCTTTCCAATGCTTCCACATCCTTCCTATAATGCGACCAGAAATGCACGGAATACTCCAAATGCGGCCGCACCAGAATTTTTTACAGCTGCAACATGACCTCATGGCTCTGAAACTCAATCCCTCTACCAATAAAAGCTAACACACCGTACGTCTTCTTAACAACCCTCTCAACCTGGGGGGCAACTTTCAGGGATCTATGTACATGGACACCGAGATCTCTATGCTCATCCACACTGCCAAGAATCTTATCATTAGCCCAGTACTCTGTCTTCCTGTTATTCCTTCCAAAATGAATCACCTCACACTTTTCTGCATTAAACTCCATTTGCCACCTCTCAGCCCAGCGCTGCAGCTTATCTATGTCCCCCTGTGGTACACCACGAGTAACTGGACTCCAGTCTGAACATTTCCCATCAACCACCACCCTTTGTCTTCTTCCAGCTAGCCAATTTCTGACCAAACTGCTAAATCACTCTGAATCCCATGCCTCCGTATTTTCTGCAGTAGCCTACCGTGGGGAACCTTATCAAATGCTTTACTGAAATTCATATACACCACATCAACTGCTTTACCCTCATCCACCTGTTTGGTCACCTTCTCAAAGAACTCAATAAGGTTTTTGAGGCATGACCTATCCTTCACAAAACCGTGTTGACTATCTCTAATCAAATTATTATTTTCCAGATGATTATACATCCTATCTCTTATAAACCTTTCCAAGATTTTGCCCACAACAGAAGTAAGGCTCACTGGTCTATAGTTGCCGCGGTTGTCTCTACTCCCCTTCTTGAACAAGGGGACAACATTTGCTGTCCTCCAGTCTTCTGGCACTATTCCTGTAGACAAAGATGACTTAATGATCAAAGCCAAAGGCTCAGCAATCTCCTCCCTAGCTTCCCAGAGAATCCTAGGATAAATCCCATCCGGCCCAGTGGACTTATCTGTTTTCACACTTTCCAGAATTGCTAACACCTCCTCCTTATGAACCTCAAGCCCTTCTAGTCTAGTAGCCTGAATCTCAGTATTCTCCTCAACAACATTGTCTTTTTCCTGTGTGAATACTGACGAAAAGTATTCATTTAGCACCTCTCCTTCCTCCTCGGACTCCAAGCACAACTTCCCACTACTGTCCTTGACTGGCCCTACTCTTACCCTAGTCATTCTTTTATTCCTGACATATCTATAGAAAGCTTTAGGGTTATCCTTGATCCTACCTGCCAAAGACTCCTCATATCCCCTCCTAGCTCTTCTTAGCTCTCTCTTTAGGTCCTTCCCAGCTAACTTGTAACTCTCGAGAACCCTAACTGAACCTTCATGTCTCATCTTTACATAAGCCTCCTTCTTCCTCTTGACAAGTGTTTCGACTGCCTTATTAAACCACAGTTCCCTTGCTCGACCACTTCCTCCCTGCCTGATAGGTACATACTTATCAAGGACACGCAGTAGCTGTTCCTTGAACAAGCTCCACATTTCCATTGTGCCCATCCCCTGCAGTTTTCCTTTCCATCTGATGCATCCAAAGTCTTGCCTCATCACATCATAATTGCTTTCCCCCAGATATAACTCTTGCCCTGCGGTATATACCTATCCCTTTCCATCATTAAAGTAAACTTAATCGAATTGTGGTCACTATCACCAAAGTGCTCACCTAACTCCAAATCTAACACCTGTCCTGGTTCATTACCCAGTACCAAATCCAATATGGCCTCTCATTGGCCTATCTACATACTGTGTCAGGAAACCCTCCTGCACACATTGGACAAAAAAGGACCCATCTAATGTACTCGAACTATAGCATTTCCAGTCAATATTTGCAAAGTTAAAGTCCTCCATAACAACTACCCTGTTGCTTTCCCTCCAATCCAGAATCATCTTTGCAATCCTTTCCTCTACATCTCTGGAACTTTTTGGAAGCCTATAGAAAACCCCTAACAGGGTGACCTCTCCTTTCCTGTTTCTAACTTCAGCCCATACTACCTCAGTAGACGAGTCCTCATCAAACGTCCTTTCTGCCACCGTATTACTGTCCTTGACTAACAATGCCACCCTCCCCCTATTTTACCACCTTCCCTGAGCTTACTGAAATATCTAAACCCCGGCACCTGCAACAACCATTCCTGTCCCTGCTCTATCCATGTCTCCGAAATGGCCACAACATCGAAGTCCCAGGTACCAACCCATGCCGCAAGTTCACACACCTTATTCCGGATGCTCCTGACATTGAAGAAGACACACTTTAAACCACCTTCCTGCCTGCCGGTACACGCCTGCAACTTTGAAACCTTACTCATGACCTCACTACTCTCAACCTCCTGTATACTGGAGCTACAATTCAGGTTCCCAAGCTCGTGCTGAACTAGTTTAAACCCTCCCGAAGAGCATTCGCAAATTTCCTCCCCAGGATATTGGTACCCCTCTGGTCCAGGTGTAGACCATCCCGTTTGTAGAGGTCCCACTGACCCCAGAATGAGCCCCAATTATCCAGAAATCTGAAACCCTCCCTCCTGCACCATCCCTGTAGCCACATGTTCAGCTCCTCTCTCTCCCTATTTCTCATCTCGCTAGCACGTGGCATGGGTAACAACCCAGAGGTAATAACTCTGTTTGTCCTCGATCTAAGTTTCCACCCTAGCTCCCTGAATTCCTGCCTTACATCCGTATCCCTTTTCCTACCTATGTCGTTGGTACCTATGTTGACCACCACTTGGGGCTGCTCCCCCTCCCCCTTAAGGATCCCGAAAACACGATCCGAGACATCACGCACCCTGGCACCTGGGAGGCAACACACCAACCGCGAGTCTCTCTCGGTTGCCACAGTATCTCCTATCTATCCCCCTAACTATGGAGTCTGCAATGACTAATGCTCTACCTCTCTCCCCCCTTCCCTTCTGAGCAACAGGGACAGACTCTGTGCCAGAGACCTGTACCCCATGGCTTGCCCCTGGTAAGTTCCCCCCCCCCCCAACAGTATCCAAAGCGGTATACTTGTTACTAAGGGGAACGGCCACAGGGGATCCCTGTACTGACTGCTTCCTCCCAGCCCCTCACACTGTCACCCACCTATCTTTATTCTTCGGAGTAACTATATCCCTGAAGCTTCTATCTATGACCACCTCTGCCTCCCGAATGATCCGAAGTTCATCCAGATCCAGCTCAAGTTCCCTAACGCGGTTTCTGAGGAGCTGGAGATGGGTGCACTTCCCACAGATGAAATCAGCAGGGAGACTGACGGCGTCCCTCACCTCAAACATTCTTCAGGAGGAACATTGCACTGCCTTCCCTGCCATCCCCTCTAGGTAAAAAAAGAAAAAGAAAGAAAGAGCTTACCTGTTATTCACTCCCCTTCTCAGCAAGCACTCACTCAGCAAACTCTGCGCCCCGCACAATAACACCTGAGGGAAAAGAAAAGAAAAACTACCTACCAGTCACGAGCCAATCCCTTACCTGCAGGCTGTGACGTCACGGTTCAACTTCTTTCTACTTCTATCTGCCCTCGAGCCTTCCTCTTGATCTTTACAGCAGTTGGTTTTTTTTGGTTAGAGGAGGGGGTAGGGAGGGAAACACTGTGTTTCGGGTTTAAGTGTCACTTGACAACAGCTCCTCCATAAACCACCTTCAAGTTAGGGTGACCACAATGGACGTATGCAAATTTCCCTGCAACAGCCGATCAGCAGCTCTGCTCTACTGCCCTCTGCTGGATGCTTGTCTTCACTTGAACAGCTCGGGTCTCTTGCACAGGTACACCTTCCAGTTAGGGTGATCACAACGGACGTATGCAAATTTCCCCTGCAACAGCCAATCAGCATCTCCGCTCTACTGCCCTCTGCTGGATCGATTGGAGGGGAACGTCCAGGTGGTGGGGTTCCCAAATATCTGCTACTTTTCTCTTTCTCAGTGATAGTGGTCATGAATTGGGAAGATTCTGCCGATGGAACCCATGCCTTGTGTGGAGCTCCTCGTGATCAATGGTGGACACACAAATACTATGCCTTCTGTTATAAACCCCACGAGGGTCACAGGTGTGGTGATGTGCATCAATGTAAATACATGTAGGCTAGCTAGACACTAGAGGGAGCACCAGAAACATCACACACGCACTCAACCAATAGATCAGTTAGATAGGACACGACCAATGGACATTCATGATACACACAGTCAGTCTGGGTAGCTATAGTAGGATTAACAGTAGTGTCGAACCCGAGTAATAGAAGTGTAAATAGTTTAATAAACGTGTTGAAGTTATCTCCACGTCTGAACCTTCCTTTGTCAAGTGCACCACAAGGAAGCCACTTATGTTACACCTAGACCATAACAAATCAACAGGAAAACATTGTTGATCTCCCCGTACAACCCGTGGAGTACATGCGTCGTAGATAGGGGGCGGAAGCCACTCAGCTGGAGCTCGTTCCAGACTTACATAAAAGCCAGGTTCAAGCAGGGCCTAGAGTGATTTGCTCGTCCATCAAGGATTCGTGTGGTAGTAAGTTACTGCCTTGAGCAGAATATTGAGGCGGCACAGTGGTTAGCACTGTTGTCTCACAGGTAGGTAACTGGGTTCAATTCCGGCCTTAGGTGACTGTATGAAGTTTGCATATTCTCCTCGTGTCTGCGTGGGTTTCCTCTGGGTGCTCCGGTTTACTCCCACAGTCCAAAGATGTGCAGGTTAGGTGGATTGGCCCTTCACATCCAAAGGTCAGATGTGGTTGCTGGGTTGGGGCGGGGGAGTGGGCCTAGGTGGGGTGCTCTTTCAGAGGGTCGGTGCAGACTCGGTGGACCGGGTTGCCTCCATCTGCATTGTGGGAATTCTATTCTGTTCAATTCTATATAGTTAACTATACCATGCTAGGGCAGCACGGTAGCATTGTGGATAGCACAATTGCTTCACAGCTACAGGGTCTCAGGTTCGATTCTGGCTTGGGTCACTGTCTGTGCGGAGTCTGCACATCCTCCCCGTTTGTGCGTGGGTTTCCTCCGGGTGCTCCGGTTTCCTCCCACAGTCCAAAGATGTGCAGGTTAGGTGGATTGGCCATGCTAAATTTCCCTTCGTGTCCAAAATTGCCCTTAGTGTTGGGTGGGGTTACTGGCTTATGGGGATAATGTGGAGGTGTTGACCTTGGGTAGGGTGCTCTTTCCAAGAGCTGGTGCAGACTCGATGGGCTGAATGGCCTCCTTCTGCACTGTAAATTCTATGATAATCTATGAACTAAATCTCTGTTCTACTACCGCTGGCTTCCTCAAGTTACTAAACTGGCAACAAGGACAAGAGGAAACTCTGGACTCGCTCGTGGAACCACCTAGCTGCTCGGTCAATTACTACCCTGGAATGTGTAGACATAACAGTTCAGGATGCCACTATTCGGCAAACGAGAAGCCTTTGATACAATCTTGGAAAACTGAAGCCAGTATGCTGAGCGCATTATGTATTTCTTCCAGGCTAATGGGTATTTGGGGGAAGACTGTCAGAAAGTCTTCCTTCTGACTTCCTGTGGGGTCCCAACTTTTCGGATCATAGAAGTCTAACTTACCCGATTGCACCTGACTACCTGACACCAAATTGTTTGATAAGCTGATCACTCTGGTTGCTGAACATTATGATCCGAAGCCTTCGTAATCATGCAATGTTTAGGTTTAATACAGCGATGTGGTCGCCAGATGAATCAGTCACTGATTTCTTGACCCTCCTAAGGCGTCGGGCTGAGCACTGCAAATTCGGACCGTCCCGCTCCGAAATGTTGAGGGATAGGTTTGTGTGTGGCATAAACAACACAGCCACTGACAGGACGTTGTTGGCGGGGCTCACCTTGGATTTGAAACGGGCCATCGAGCTTTTGAGTCCCGCAAGCACGCGGAGTAAGGAGTGCAGGAGCTGCAGGGGTCCATGGACTATGGTGTTCATTGTTTGGCCCGCCCTCTATTTCAAACTCCCACTGCATCACGGGATCATGCTGGTCTGGCCAGATCACCTCGGAAAAATTAGCTCTACAGGCAATGCTGCAGCTGTGTCAGGCTCTCGGACGTTACAGCTGATCGGCGGGATACCTCACGCGCAGATGAAGGGGAGAGCCGGCCACATTGCCAAATGTGTGGTCGGAGGACTCGTGAAGGCCAGAGCTGCCAACTCCAGGGCAGAGAATGTCATCCATGGCAGCCGCTGAGATCACCGCGAATAAGAGCTTTGCAAGTGGGCCCTCCTGGATTAGAAGGACTTCTTAATGCAGCCGAACTGCATCATGGTCCTGAAAGTAGCACCGATCCAGATCACGTGACAAGTCAATGGTCGCCCCGTGGTGAACAAAATGGACACTGGAGCTGCCATCTCCATCGTGGACTATTGGCTATTTTGGCAACTCCAAAGGGAAGTTGGTTTAGCATACTGGGCTAAATAGCTGGCTTTTAAAGCAGACCAGGGCAGGCCAGCAGCACGGTTCAATTACCGTACCAGCCTCCCCGAACAGGCGCCGGAATGTGGCGACTAGGGGCTTTTCACAATAACTTCATTGAAGCCTACTTGTGACAATAAGCGATTTTCATTTCATTTCATTCATTTCATTTCATTTCAACTCCGTGCAGGGACCATGCCAATGAAAATGAGTGACACCAAAGCAAGGTTGGCGACCTGTACCGGCCAGCTTTTGAACATCATGGGGACCACCGTGACTTTGGTAACGCACGGGCAGCAGTTGACCCATCTTCTCTTGATTATGGTACAGGGATCAGGGTCCAATTTGCTGGGGCATGACTGGTTGCGAGTCCTCCGTTTCAACTGGCAACAGAATTTCGGATGGGCACCGGAAATCTGTAAGACATACTGGGCATATACCTCATAAGACATAGGAGCAGCATTAGGTCACTCTGCCCATCGAGTCTGCTCCGCCATTCAATCATGACTGATAATTTTCTCATCCCCATTCTTCTGCCTTCTCCCCATAACCCCTGATCCCCTCATTAATCAAGAACCTATCTATCTCTGTCTTAAAGATACTCAATGATTTGGCCACCACAGCCTTCTGCGGCAAAGAGTTCCACAGATTCACCACGATCTGGCTGAAGAAAATCCTTCTCATCTCTGTTTAAAAGGATTGTCCCTTTAGTCTGAGATTGTGTCCTCTACTTCTAGTGTTTACGATAAATGAAAACATCCTCTCCACATCACTCTATCCAGGCCTCGCAGTATCCTACAAGTTTCAATAAGAACCCCCCTCATCCTTCGAAACTTGAACGAGTACAGACCCAGGGTCCTCAACCGTTCCTCAGATGACAAGCTCCTCATTTGGGGATCATTCTTGTGAACCTTCTCTGGACCCTTTCCAAGGCCAGCACATCCTTCCTTAGATATGGGGCCCAAAACTGTTTACAATACTCCAAATGGGATCTGATCAGAGCCTTATATAGCCTTAGAACTACATCCATGGCCTTGTATTCTAGCCCTCTCGACATGAATGCTAACATTACATTTGCCTTCCTAAATCCAACTGAAGCTGCACATTAACCTTAAGAGAATCATGAACAAGGACTCCCAAGTCCCTATGTGCTTCTGATTTCCTAAGCATTTCTCCATTTAGAAAATAGTCAATGCCTCCATTTCTCCTTCCAAATGCATAGCCTCACACTTTTCCTAATTGAATCTCATCTGCCACTTCTTTGCCCACTCTCCTAGCCTGTTTAAGTCCTTCTGCAGCCCACTTGCTTCCTCAACAATACCTGTCCTTCTACAGATCTTTGTATCATTTGCAAAATTAGCAACAGCGCCTTCAGTTCCTTCTTCCAGATCATTAATGTATATTGTGAAATGTTGTGGTCCCAGCACTGACCCTTGAGGCAGACCACTGGTCACCAGCTGCCATCTCTGCCTTCTACCAGTCAGCCAATCCTCTACCTATGCCAGGATCTTACCCTTAACGCCATGGTCTCTTAATTTATTTAACAGTCTCCTATGCGGCACCTTATCAAAGGCCTTCTGGAAATCTAAATAAATCACATCCACTGGTTCTCCTTTGTCTAACTTCCTTGTTACTTCCTCAAAAACTTTAACAGATTTGTCAGTCATGACCTCCCGTTGACGAAGCCATGTTGACTCAGTCCTATTTTATCATGCACTTTCAAGTATTCTGCGATTTGATCTTAAAAAATGGGATCTAAATTCTTACCAATGACCAAAGTCAGGCTAACTGGCCTATAATTTCCCGTCTTCTGCCTCCCTCCCTCCTTAAACAACGGTGTTACATTAGCCACTTTCCAATCCTCTGGGACCCTTCCTGCCTCCAGTGATTCCTGAAAGATCATCACCAATGCCTCCACAATATCCTCAGCTATCTCTTTTGGAAACCTGGGATGTAGTCCATCCAGTCCAGGTGATTTATCCACCTTCAGACATTTCAGTTTCCCCAGAAACTTCTCCTTAGTGGTGGTCATTGCACTCACCTCTGCCCCCTGATTCTCCTAGAGCCCTGGCATCCCACTGGTATCTTCCACCATGAAGACTGATGCAAAGTAACTATTCAGTTCCTCTGGCATTTCTTTGTTTCCTATTATTACTTCTCCAGCCACATTTTCCAGTGGTCCAATGTCTATTTTTGCCTCTTTCTTACCTTTTATATATTGAAAAATACTCTTGTTATCTTCCTTTACATTACTAGCTAGCTTGCACTCATATTTCATCTTCTCCCCCTTTATTGCTTTTTTAGATGTCCTCTGCTCGCTTTTAAAGGCTCACAATCCTCTGGCTTCCCACTAAAACTTGCCACTTTGTATGCTTTTTCTTTTTCTTTTATTCTGCCCTTGACTTCACTCATCAGCCATGGATGCCTTGTCCTCCCCTTGGCATGTTTCTTCCTCTTGGAATGAATTTCTGTTCAGCCTTCCGAATACCCCCGCAAAACGCTTGCCATTGCTGTTCCACTGTCTTCACTGCGAGGCTCCTTTTCAAATCAACTCTGGCCAGCTCCTCCCTCATGTCTTTGTAGTTACCCTTATTTAATTGTTAAACCATTACATCTGATTGCAGCTTCTCCCTCTCAAACTGCAGGGTAAATTCTATCATATTGTGGTCACTGCTCCCTCAGGGTTCCTTCGCGTTAGGTTCCCTAACCAAGTCTGCATCATTACACATTACCAAATTCAGAATTGCCTGTTCTGTAGTAGGCTCTGTCACAAACTTCTCCAAAAAGCCATCTCAAAGTGTTCCAAGAGGGTCTGGGCAGGATAATGGGGACCAAGGCCCATATCTCGGTGGATCCTGATGCTCAACCCGGGTATTTCAGCGTGAGGCCTGTTCTTGATGCATTGCTTGCCAAAGTTGAAGCAGAGCTTTGCCGTCTGAATGATCTGGGGGTCATACACCCTGTATAATTTGCAAATTGCCTGCATCCGTGGTGTCAGTAATGAAGCCCGGAAAATATGTCCAACTCTGCAGGGCTTTAAGCTCACGGCAAACAGAACTTCATGCCTGGACCGGTACCTGATGGAGGATTTACATGCAAAACTGGCTGGAGGATGTTCTTTCATGAAGCTTGACATGAACTTATTTACAGATTGGATTGAATTTGGATTTGGGTTTATTGTCACGTGTACTGAGGTACAGTGAAAAGTATTGTTCTGCGTACAGTCCAGACAGATCGTTCCATTCATGAAAAAATATAGGACATGCGATCGATACACAATGTGAATACATAGATACTGACATCGGGTGAAGCATACAGGAGTGTCATACTACTCAGTAGAGAAGATGTGGGAAGAGATCAGTTCAGTTCATCAGAGGGTCATTCAGGGGTCTGGTAACAGCGGGTAGAAGCTGTTTTTGAATCTGTTGTTATCAGACTTTTGTATCTCCTGCCCGATGGAAGAAGTTGGAAGAGAGAATAACCTGGGTGGGAGGGGTCTTTGAATATGCTGCCCACTTTCCCAAGGCAGTGGGAGGTGTAGACAGAGTCAATGGATGGGAGGCGTGTTTGCGTGATTGACTGGGCTGTGTACATGACTCCCTGTAGTTTCTTTCGGTATTGGGCCAAGCAGTTGCCCTACCAGGCAATGATGCAGCCAGATAGGATGCTTTCTATGGGTGCATCTGTAAAAACTGGTAAGTGTCAATGTAGACATACTGAATTGCATTAGTCTCCTGAGCAAGTATAGACGCAGTTGTGCTTTCTTGGTTGTGACGTAAATGTAGGTGGACCAGGACAGCTGGTTGGTGATGTGCACACCTCGGAATTTGAAGCTGTCAACCATCTCCACCTGGGCGCCATTGATGCAGACAGGGGTGTGTACATTGGAGCTAGATCCTGAGTCCAGGAAATTTGCGACCATAAGCATATATAGGGGGTTATTTAAATACACCCACGTCCCATTTGGGGTTTCATCAGGCTCTGCGATTTTCCAGTGGGTAATGGAGAATATTTTGTAGGGCCTGCCAAAGGTGGCTATCTATCTGGATGATGTGCTGATAACGGGCACCACGGAGAAGGAGAAAATGGATAACCTGCAGGAAGCACTCCGGCGGTTTTCCCAAGTACGCACCAAGCTCAAGAGGAGCAAGTTTTTTTTCTGTGCTAGAGCGCAGACCTATTTAGGTTACAGGGTGGACAGGGATGGTCTGCAACTGATGGAAGATAAGGTTCATCCCATAAAAGGGGCCACGACTCCAAAGAATGCCACTGAACCCCAGTCATTCCTAGGCCTGGAAGATTGCTGTGAAAACCCGACCAAGTTATTGGCTCTACTCCATATATTGTTTTAAAAAATATATATTTTGTTCCAAAGACAAGCAATGTTAGGTTACCAAAACCACCCACAACCACACTAGTTATACATAGTTTGTAACATTTTCCCTAACCCCCCTCCCCCTCTGCCCCCCCCCAATAGACAAACAGATCCTTGAACATGGATAGGAACAGATGCTGCCACACGTAAAACCCTTCCTCTGACCCTCTTAGGGCGAAATTGATCTTTTCCAGGCTCAGAAATTCATGTAGGTCCCCCACCCGTGCCACCACCCCTGATGGCGTTGCCAATCATCAGTTCAGCAAAATTGTTCGCCGAGTAATCAGGGAGGCGAAGGCCACCACATCGACCCACTTCCCCTCCTGTAGCCCCGACACCTCCAAAACATCAAAAACACCAAGAGAGTCTTGAACACAGCTTTCCAAAAACTCCCCAGTTTCACACACCCCAGAACATATGGATATGATTTGCCCACTCCCGCCCACACTTCTCACAAAGATCTTATACCCCAGGCAAACCCACCTCATCCGGATCCGTGGATGTATACCCTGTGCACCACCTTGAATTGAATGAGGCTCACCTTCGCACACAGAGAAGTTGAATTGACCCGGCGCAATACCTTACTCTATATCCCAAACCTTAGCTCAGTCCCCAGCTCTTCCTCCCACCTGCCTTTAAACCTTTCTGCTAATGCCGTCTGTGGCGGCACGGTAGCACAGTGGCTAGCATTGCTACTTCAGACCGCCAGGGACCCGGGTTCGAGTCCCGGCTTGAGTCACTGTCTGTGTGGAGTCTGCATGTTCTCTCTGTGTCTGCGTGGGTTTTCTCTCACAAGTCCCGAAAGATGTCCTTGTGAATTGGACATTCTGAATTCTCCCTCTGTGTACCCAAACAGGTGGCGGAATGTGGGGACTAGGAGCTAGTTCATCAAACTCAGCAACGCCAGCCAGCCTCCCCTGCCCCCCCTCCCCCCCCCCCACTTGCCCCCTCTCCAAAAACATGGGGTCTTCCCAGCCCACACAAACCCCAAAATTATTTCAATCACCTTCCTGAAAAAGGACTTGAAAACAAAGATGTACCCGAACAGGCGCTGGACTGTGGCGACTAGGTAATTTTTACAGGAACTTCATTGCAGTGTTACTGTAAGCTTACTTGTGACACGAATAAAGATTATTGTTATTATCCTTCTTTCCCAACCACCTATAAAAGTCTCTGATCTCCCCTTCCCTCCAAATGTCCGGAGTTACCAGCTTTTCCAGTAACGTATAGTCCGGTAGTTGGGGGAAAGCGGGCAGCTCCTACCGCACTTAGTCCCATACCCGTAGGTATCTGAGCTCACTCACCTTTGGTAACTCAAATTTCTCCTGAAGTTTCGCTAAATCTATAAACTGTTTCTCTAGAAATAAATCCCTCACTCGCTCTACCCCTGTCCACTGCCACCTTTCATACATCGCATCCATCTGTCCAGGCACAAACCAATGATTCCTGAACAGCGGGGCCAATACTGACGTTCATCCCAACTTAAAGTGCTTATGTAGCTGATTCCGGGGTGGGGTTGGATTCTCCAGTCCGCCAGCCGCGTGTTCATAAGAACATAAGAACTAGGAGCAGGAGTAGGCCATCTGGCCCCTCGAGCCTGCTCCGCCATTTAATGAGATCATGGCTGATCTTTTGTGGACTCAGCTCCACTTTCCGGCCCGAACACCATAACCCTTAATCCCTTTATTCTTCAAAACTATCTATCTTTATCTTAAAAACATTTAATGAAGGAGCCTCACTGCTTCACTGGGCAAGGAATTCCATAGATTCACAACCCTTTGGGTGAAGAAGTTCCTCCTAAACTCAGTCCTAAATCTACATCCACTTACTCTGAGGCTATGCCCCCTAGTTCTGCTTTCACCCGCCAGTGGAAACAACCTGCCCGCATCTATCCTATCTATTCCCTTCATAATTTTATATGTTTCTATAAGATCCCCCCTCATCCTTCTAAATTCCAACGTGTACAGTCCCAGTCTACTCAACCTGTCCTCGTAATCCAACCTCTTCAGCTCTGGGATTAACCCAGTGAATTCCCTCTGCACACCCTCCAGCGCCAGTATGTCCTTTCTCAGGAAAGGAGACCAAAACTGAACACAATACTCCAGGTGTGGCCTCACTAACACCTTATACAATTTCAGCATAATCTCCCTAGTCTTAAACTCCATCCCTCTAGCAATGAAAGACAATGTCCATTTGCCTTCTTAATCACCTGTTGCACCTGTAAACCAACTTTTTGCGACTCATGCACTAGCACACCCAGGTCTCTCTGCACAGCAGCATGTTTTCATATTTTATCATTTAAATAATAATCCCTTTTGCTGTTATTCCTACCAAAATGGATTACATCACATTTGTCAACATTGTATTCCATCTGCCAGACTCTAGCCCATTCACTTAGCCTATCCAAATCCCTCTGCAGACTTCCAGTATCCTCTGCACTTTTTGCTTTACCATTCATCTTAGTGTCGTCTGCAAACTTGGACACATTGCCCTTGGTCCCCAACTCCAAATCATCTATGTAAATTGTGAACAATTGTGGGCCCAACACTGATCCCTAAGGGACACCACTAGCTACTGATTGCCAACCAGAGAAACACCCAAGGTGTTCCTAGGTGGTGTGCCCTCGCCGGAGACGGGATTCTCCATTCCCGCCACCTGCCAATGGGATTTCCTATCGTGGCCACCCCATGGCACTGGGAAACCTACAGTCGTGGGTGCGCTGACGGCACAACGGAGAATCCCGCCAACAGAGAAACCCGCACCAGGGACGAGATTCTCCGTTTCCCGACGGAGAGTTCATAATCGGCAGTCGGGCGGTGAATCCACCTTTACAATGGAATCAAGGGCGCCGCCTATTTTCGGCAGGTTTCCGATGCTCCGCCCTCCGGAACAGCGTCATCATGGCGTGCACTGCGTGCCATTGGGATGGCCTCAGGACCCCACCGGAAGGCCATCCCCGATGCTTCACCTCCGATGGGCCGAGTTCACGACCGCACAGTTGACGCGTGGTCCCAGCCATGAGGGAACCCGACATTTGGGTTGCGGACTGTGTCCAGTGCTGCCACAGTCGGGCGGGAGACAAGCTGCTGGCCATGGGGGCTTCGGCAAGGGCTGGTGGGACTGGTGGAGTGCGGCCAGGGGGTGTCTATGGAGTCACTATCCGGCAGGTAGGGTCCGCGCACGACCGGCACTATGTTGTGCGGCGCGACCGCTGCAGGTCATCGCTGTGCACATGGGCTGCCATGGACCCGGCAATTCTCCAGCTGTTTATTTCATGGAGGCAGGCTGCTAGCCCCTAACTGGTCGCAGCATTGGTGAGGGGGTGGCGCCAATTTTCTCCACATAAAACGCCATGGTTTTTCCGCACTTAGCCGCAGAATCGGAGAATCTGGCCCTAGATCTTTATCGATGACCCCACCACCAGACTATTAGTGTTTTTCCCTGGGGCAAACGGGAGTGGGGCCATTACCATAGCCCTTAAACCTGACCCCTAGGCAATACGTTCATCTTTACAGCCTGGACTCTCCCTGCCAACGACAATGGCAGAGCATCCCATCTCTTCAAATCCTCCTTAGCCCCCTCCACCAGTCCCATTAAGTTCCACCTGTGCATCATTACCCAATCATATGCAACCTGAAAGTCCAAATATCGGAACCTAACCTCAGCAACACTAAATGGCAAAGCCGGAAGCTTTGTACAAATCATTCACCGGGAAGACCTCATTCTTTCCCACATTCAATTTGCACCCAGAGAAGGCACCAAAGCAAGTCCATTATTCTTCCCATGTTCTCCAATGGCTCTGCCACATATAGCAGTAGGTCTTTGGCATAAAATGACACCCTATGGGCCTTGCTCCTCCTCACAATCCCTTGCCACTCCTCCAAAGCTCGGAGTGCAATCGCCAAGGGCTCTATCACCACCACAAACAATAATGGGGACAAAGGGCACCCCTGCCTTATTCCGCTATGTAACCTGAAATACTTTAAATCTATTCCATTTGTTCGCTCACTAACCATGGAGGATGCATAAAGCAACCGTACCCATGCCACAAACATCAACCTGAACCCAAACCTCCTCAGAGTCTGAAACAAATATCTCCACTCCACCACTCGATTTAAGGCCTTCTCCGCATTTATTGACACTATCACCTCCGGCACCCTACAATCCGATGGGGTCATGCCCACGTTCAATCACCTTCTAATGTTACTAGATAGTTGCCGCTCCTTCACAAACTCTGTCTGATCTTCTGATACCACCTACGGTGCACATCCCACTCATTGCCTTGCCAGTAACTTGGCCAGAATCTTCAAGCCCATGTTTAGCAACAAAATGGGCCTTTCTGACCCAAACTCCACTTTGGAATCAAAGAAATAGAGGCCTGTGCCTGGCAACTCCCCGTTCTCTAGTGCTTCATTGAACATACTCAGAAGATATGGGGCCAATTCCCCCATGTATTGTTAAATCCCACCGATAAGCCCGCAGGCCCTGATGCCTTCCCCGACTGCATTGACCCACCCCCTCCGCTATCTCCTGAAATCCCAGTGGCTCCTCCAATGCTTGTCGCTTCGCCTCCCCCATCTCTGGGAACTCATCCAAAAAGCACCCTATATCCCTCTTAGCCTTATCCCTAAGGGCTATAAAAGAAATCATCTTCACCTGCAATGCCTCCCAGAATGTGGCTGCAAAGACTTCCCAGTCTTGATTAATTTCCATATAGTTCTTTATAGCCAATTGTACTTTATCGCAAAACTCTTTATCCACCAATAATCCCCCCACCCCTCCCACTCGCCTCCCCTCCCCACACCTGCACCCCCTCAGTCTAGCTACCATCACAGGCCCCACTCCCACACTGCTTCCGTTTGCTAGCTTATCTCGGCAGCATGGCAGCTCCTGCCTGAAGCCCAAAGAAAGGACTTCACCTCCACCACCCATCTCACCCATCTCCCACTCTACTTACACCATCCACTCCCCTCTTCAACCTTTCATGCTCCCCAGTGCCCTGTACATACCAAATTCAACCAGCTCCCCCACTTTCTCAAAACTACCCTTACACCATCCTACCAAAGTATCCAAGGCAGGAAAGGCGCCTTGGAAGTGCACATAAGCAACAGCACACATACAAAGACATATTACAGATGCAATTGAACATACATCTGTCAAATCGTCACCCACAAATTGGCAGGGTGCAACACCCCAAACGAAACTTTGCTCCGGAAGATGGTTGTTTTGGCCCTTGAATCCCCACTGTCTCTTGGCCAGGTCGGCTACAATACCCTGATATATCTGGACTCGATTCCCTTCCTAGCTACAGTCTCGAGTTGCCTCGGCCCACCTCAGAATCTTTTCTTTGCCCTGAAATTTGTGCATTCACAGCCCGGGATGGCTTCCCCGCCCTCAGCGTCTGTCTCAGGGCCTGTGGGCCTAATGCACTTCAGGGACCCTCTCAAATACTTTCTCATCCACCAACTTCTCAAACATCTTCGTAACATAGCTGGTGGCACTCATTCCCTCCGGCAGACCCACGAGCGCAAAATCTGCCACCTGCCCTGATTTTCCTGGTCGTCTACCCTCGCCCGCAGCACCTTGCTCATGTTCCCCAGCATCGATATCTCTGCCTCCGGCGATACGATTCAGTCATTTTGGTGCCCAAACTTCTGCTCCACTTCTTTTATCTTTCCACCCTGTGCCTGTAGAGGTGATACTGCACCCTCGATCAATCTCCCTGCATCTCCTTATGCTGTTGTCGAAATTCTTCTTTCGTGAATCTCATAAGCTGCTCCATCGACAATGTGGTCATCGACGACGACCCATCCCCCTCCGCCATCTTTCTCAATACTGCTGCGCCATGACACTCCTCCAACTCCTAAACTCGGGCTTTCATCGACCTTTGCCGGGTCTGGTACCCCATCTTCATTCCCCAGTGGGGGAGAATCCACCACCCTCCTCTCTCCTTTGTCACCAAAAATCACCCATCAAATGGGCAGAAAGTTCCAAAACCGAAAGCTCCATGCAAGAGCCATCCTGTGTGCGACTGGTTAAATCATGGAAGTCCCGACTCCACATATCGTTGAAGAAGGATAAGGGGTGGTTCTGGGGTTATCATAAGACAAACCCATAAGGGGCTGGTTTAGCACACTGGGCTAAATCGCTGGCTTTTAAAGCAGACCAAGGCGGGCCAGCAGCACGGTTCAATTCCCGTACCAGCCTCCCCGAACAGGCGCCGGAATGTGGTGACTAGGGGCTTTTCACAGTAACTTCATTGAAGCCTACTCGTGATACTAAGTCATTTTCATTTCATTTCATTTCATTCAACGGAGCAAAAAAGAGTCTGTTGTCCTCACGTTTCCACACGCACCAGCTCGGCCACTAATCCTGATGTACGATGCCTCACCCTGTGGAATTGGGGTGGTGCTGGCCCACGGATGGGACGATTGAGACACAATGCCCCAGTGCTTTCACGTCGAGGACCCTGGCGGACACTGAAGGATGTTGTGTTCAAATTGAGAAGGAGGGCTTGGTGGTAATATTTGGTGTCAAGCAATTTCACCTGTATATTTATGGGATGTATTTCTCCATTGCGACTGACCACGAGCCACTACGAGGCCTTTTAAAGGAGGATAAAGGAATTCATCGGTCGCGAAGGCTGGAATTCAGCTTTGTCATGTGAATGTCCCTTTAAGAAAACTGTGTTTTATCAAATGGCTGCAGCGATGTCATTGTGTGGGCGGAGCAGGAATGCAATTCTGCTTTTTACTTTCGTTTTAAGCTGGAAGCTCTTTTGGGCTCTGTGTTTTAGTTTCACTTTCAGTTGGAGAGCTGCATTCAAACAATAAGGTGTATATCATAGAATTTACAGTGCAGAAGGAGGCCATTCAGCCCATCGAGTCTGCACCGGCTCTTCGAAAGAGCACCCTACCCAAGGTCCACACCGCCACCCTATCCCCATAACCCAGTAACCCCACCCAACACTAAGGGCAATTTTGGACACTAAGGGCAATTTATCATGGCCAATCCACCTAACCTGCACATCTTTGGACTGTGGGAGGAAACCCGAGCACCCGGAGGAAACCCACGCACACACGGGGAGGATGTGCAGACTCCGCACAGACAGTGACCCAAGCCAGAATCGAACCTGGGACCCTGGAGCTGTGAAGCAATTGTGCTATCCACAAGGCTACCGTGCTGCCTATATATCTCTCTCTACAGAATGTCTTCAGATCACTTGATGATTTCAAAGTAATACCTGTTTCTGTAGAGAATTCAAACCTACCATCTTTGTTAAAAAGTATTTTGGTTTATGGATGTTGTCAGGAAAGTTTTAAAAAATAAATTTAGAGGACCCAATTCATTTTTTCCAATTCGGGGACAATTTAGCATGGCCACTCCACCTATCCTACACATCTTTGGGTTGTGGGGGCGGAACCCATGAAAACACGGGGAGAATGTGGAAACTCCACAGGGACAGTGACCCAGAGCCGGGATCGAACCTGGGACCTCGATGCTGTGAGGCATCAGGGCTAACCCACTGCGCCACCGCGCTGTCTTTTTGTTAGGAATGTTACTAATGGTTACTTATACAGTACTGTATCTCTTTGGGGGGTAATCAGTGTTGGTAGTTGGTAAGATGTTTACTGTTGGTTTGTAAAATGTTAATTGGATTCATGGAATAAACATTGTTTTTGTTTTAAAATACTTTTAGTTCTCTGTTGCATCACACCTGTAAAGTGGGCCCTTGTGCTCCCCATAACCAAACTCGATTCAAAGTTGGGGGTCAGGTGAGCCCTATGATGTACTTTGGTGTTCTCTAAACCCTGGCCCAGAATAAATTGGGGGCTTGTGGGGTAAAAGTCTATCTTTCGTGATTGGGTTGGCTTAGTGAACTTAAAGGCAGTGAGGGGTGAGCATACTTCTGTTTGCTTTTCAGGTGTAGTATTCCAGGTTAAGTAGGGAGTGTGTTGTGGACAATGGCTCTTTCAGAGGCTCGGAAGTTTTTGGGGGTGGAGACAGTCACATGCAGTACCTTATGAACAGAGACGAAAATAAGGCTTTCAGATTTGGCAAAAAATATTGCAGTTAACATTATCTGACAGCATACGAAAAGAAGAGGTACTAACGGGGGTAGCTGAGCATTTCAAATTGCCTGAGATACAGTCCGACTCATTAGAAATGTCAAAAATTCAGTTACAGATTAAACAACTTGAACACGAAATGAGGGAAAAAGAAAGAATAGCCCTAGCAGAACAACAAGAAAGAGAAAGGGAGGTACAGATCAGGGGAAAAGGAAAAGAGAGAGAGGACAGGGAAAAAGAGAGAGAGTTTGAACTTCAGAAAATGACCATGAAACATGACAGTCAGTTAAAATTGGCGGAGGAAAAGGAAAATGTACAGTTTGAGGATAGTGATGAGGATGAAAAGAAAGAGCGCCATAGCCGAAGGCTTGGTGGGGATCTATTTAAATATGTCCAAGCATTGCCAAGGTTTGATGAGAAGGAGGCAGAAGCCTTTTTCATTTAATTTGAGAAGCTGGCTAAACAAATGAAATGGCCACACGCCATGTGGGTATTATTGATTCAAACAAAGCTGGTAGGTAGGGCTAGTGAAGTGTTTGCATCACTATCAGAGAAGGTATCTGGGACGTATGAGGAGGTGATAAAACCCATCTTAGGTGAATACGAACTAGTTCCTGAAGCCTACAGACAAAGGTTTAGAAATTTAAGGAGAGGACCTGGTCAAACATACATGGAGTTTGAAAGGATCAAACAGAGAAATTTTGATAGGTGGATAAGGGCTTTGAAAATAGACCAAACGTATGAAGCTCTCAGAGAAATTATACTTTTGGAAGAGTTTAAAATTCAATTCCTGATGTAGTGAGAACTCATGTGGAAGAGCAGAGGATTAAAACTGGGAGATTAGAAGCAGAAATGGTAGATGATTATGAATTAGTTCATAAATCAAATCTTGGTTTTCAACATCAGTTTCAACCTAATGAGGAATAGAAATTTGGGGAAAAGAGAAATACTCAAGTGGCAGAGGTAAAGGAGATCTGATGGGAGATAATAAGGAGAGTGTACCTCAGATTAAAAAAGAAATCCAGGAGGGTGGAAGAGAAATGATAAAGTTTCAAATGTTTTCACTGTAATAAACTAGGCCATGTAAAGTCACAGGCCAGGATTATCTGGTATCCGGCTGGCAGGCCGTAGAGGCGCTGAGGAATGGCGTGAACCACTCCAGCGTCGGGCCGCCCGGAAGGTGTGGAATCCTCCAAACCTTCTTAGCTAGGCCGGCGGCGGCAGGGTTGGCGCCGCGCCAACCGGCGCCGAAGGGCCTCCGCCGTCCGGCGTGAGTTGGCGCATGCGCGGGAGTGCCAGGAGGATTCAGCGTGATCCCAGCACCTCCGCAGGGGGGTTCTTCTCCGCGCCGGCCATGGCAGAGCCTTACAGCGGCCAGCGTGGACGGAAAGTGTGCCCCAACGGCACAGGCCCGCCTGCAGATCGGTGGGCCCCGATCACTGGCCAGGCCACTGTGGGGGTCCCCCCCGGGGCCAGATCCCCCCGCACCCCCCCAAAGACTCCGCAGGCCACCCGCAGAGCCAGGTCCCACTGGTAAGAACCTTGTGTAATTTACGCCGGTGGGACTGGCCGAAAACGGGCGGCCGCTCGGCCCATCGTGGACCGGAGAATCACCGGGGGCTGCTGCCAATGGCCCCCTTCCGGCGCGGCGCGACTCCCGGCCCCGCCAAAAAAATGACGCCGGAGAATCCGGCAGCCAGTGTCGGAGTGGCGGGGAAGGATTCATGCCACCTCCCCGGCAATTCTCCACCCCGGCGGATGGGTCGGAGAATCCCGCCCACAGTATTTGTGGTTGAAGAAAAGCACTGGGAAGGCTGATATGGTAAAACAGGATAAGTCAGTGGGGTTCGTTAAAGTTGTAAAGGAAAGCCCAAGTGAAGCGAAGGAGGTGCAAAAGATTGTACAGCCTGATCAAGAGGTGATTGATAAGAAGGTGCCAGATCTCTTTAAAGAATTTACTTGTGTGGGTAAAGTATACTCATGTGTACCAAGAGGAGTAGGTAAAGAAGTCCCGATTTTAAGAGATATGGGAGCTAGTCAATCTTTGATGGTAAGAGATGAGGAGTTAAGTAATTTGGGAAGAATATTGCCAGAAAAGGTGGTAATATGTGGAATTCAGGGTGAAAAGAGTAGTGTTCCATTATAGAATCATAGAATCATAGAATTTACAGTGCAGAAGGAGGCCATTCGGCCCATCGAGTCTGCACCGGCTCTTGGAAAGAGCACCCTACCCAAGGTCCACACGTCCACCCTATCCCCATAACCCAGTAACCCCACCCAACACTAGGGGCAATTTTGGACACTATGGGCAATTTAGCATGGCCAATCCACCTAACCCGCACATCTTTGGACTGTGGGAGGAAACCGGAGCACCCGGAGGAAACCCACGCACACACGGGGAGGATGTGCAGACTCCGCACAGACAGTGACCCAAGCCGGAATCGAACCTGGGACCTTGGAGCTGTGAAGCATTTGTGCTATCCACAATGCTACCGTGCTGCCCGATGAAGATAAAGTTGGAAAGTCCAGTGAAGAGTGGTGAAGTGGTGAAGATAAAGTTGGAAAGTCCAGTGAAGAGTGGTGAAGTGGTAGTTGGAGTAATCGAGAAACTATTTTGTCCAGGAATACAGTTTATCTGGGTAATGATACAGCTGAATCGAAGGTGGGAGTGATGCCGACTGTGGTTGATAAGCCAGTGGGAAATCAGACAACTGAAGTGTTGAAGGACGAATATCCTGGGATTTTTCCAAATTGTGTAGTAACAAGGTCGCAAAGTCACAGGCTAAGACAAGAGGAGAAATCAAAGAGTGAAGATCAAGTTGAAGTTCAATTATCAGAAACGATTTTTAATCAGATGGTTGGAAAAGAACAAGAGGTGCAGGATGAGGCTAATATTTTTAGTTCAGGAACATTGGCGGAGTTACAACAGAAAGATATAGAAATAAAACGGATGTATCAGAAAGCATACACAGAAGAGGAATCTGAGTGTGCACCAGAATGTTATTACTGTAAAAGTGATGTCTTGATGAGAAAATGAAGATCTTTACATATGCAGGCGGATGAAAAGTGGGCAGAAGTTCATCAAGTGGTATTGCCAGTAGTTTTAGAAAGGAGGTGTTGCGTGTAGCACATGAGGTACCAGTGGGAAGTCATTTGGGAGTAAGGAAAACTCAAGCTAAAATACAAAAACATTTTTAATGGCCTCGAATGCATAAAGATGTAGTTAGATTTTGTCAATCATATCACACATGTCAAGTGACAGGGAAATCTCGAACAGTGATAAAACCAGCGCCCTTAATACCCATTCCAGCATTTGAGGAACCTTTTACAAAGGTCCTAATTGATTGTGTAGGACTGCTTCCTAAAATAAAAAGTGGGAATTAATATCTTTTGACTATAATGGATGTGTCTACTAGGTTTCCAGAGGCTATTCCAATACGTAATATTACAAAAGATTGCAGAGGAGTTACTTAAATTCTTTACTAGGTATGGACTACCCACATAAATACAATCAGATCAAGGATCAAATTTTACCTCAAGATTATTCAAAAAAGTTATGGATAACTTAGAAATAAAACAATTTAAATCAACTGCGTACCATCCAGGATTACAGGGAGCGTGAGAACGGTGGCATCAGACATTAAAGACAATGTTGAGGGCTTATTGTCAAGATTATCTAGAGGATTGGGATAAAGGAAATCCATTCATACTGTTTGCAATTAGGGATGCACCTAATGAGTCAACCAAATTCAGTCCTTTTGATCTAATTTTTGGTCATGAGGTGAGAGGACCACTTAAATTGATTAAGGAAAAATTGGTGAGTGACCAGTCAGAACTTACATTATTGGATTATGTGTCGGGAACGATTAAATAGAGCAGGTGAATTGGCTAGACAACATGTGATGAAACGGATAGCAGACAAGAAAGCAATTTGCAGTTTTGCCAGTGGAGATATAGTTTTAGTATTGTTACCAGTGGTAGGTGAACCTTTACTGGCAAGGTTTTGTGGACCTTATCAGATTGAAAGGAAATTAAGTAAGGTGAATTATGTGGTAAGAACGCCAGATAGAAGGAAAACTCACCAAGTGTGTCATGTGAATATGCTTAAAAGGTACTTTGAAAGGGAAGGAGAGAAAACGGAAGAGGTTTTAATGATTCTATCTCAAAGTGAAGAACCAATTCCAGATGACTTTGAATTTGACATTCCTCAAATTAAATTGGAAAATGGGGATGTTCTTAAAAATTGGGATAAATTGTTGAGTTACCTTCCAGAAGAAAAACAAATTTACCTGAAACAGTTATTGATATCACGTGGGCAAGTTTGTGGAGATAAGTTGGGAAGTACTAAAATACATGATGTAGATGAGGTAAATGCTGTTCCAATTAAACAACATCCATATAGACTTAACCCTTTAAAATTGGCACAGGTTAACATGGAAATTGAAAGTATGCTTAAAAATGGCATAATTGAAGGGGGTTGCAGCCAATGGAGCTCACCCATAGTGATGGTACTGAAACTGGACGGTACCCAACTGTTGTGTGTGGACTACAGCAAGGTTAATGCAGTTACAAGAATGGACTCTTATCCTATCCCATGTTTGGAGGATTGCATTGAGAAGGTGGGACAATCAGCTTTTATTTCCAAACTGGATTTACTTAAAGGTTACTGGCAGGTACCTTTATCCGAAAGGGAGAAGGAGATTTCAGCTTTTGTGACTTCAGATGATACACACCAATTCAAAGTTATGCCATTTGGCATGAAAAACGCCCCAGCCACATTTCAACAGTTAACTAACAAAGTTGTTTCAGGATTACCCGATTGTGTGGTATACATCGACGATCTGGTCATTTTTAGTCAGACATGGAAAGAACATTTGAAGCATCTGATGGAGTTATTCGATCGTCTTCAGGAGGCGGGTTTGGTGGTAAACCTAGCCAAAAGTGAATTTGGAAAAGCCCAAGTCACTTTCCTTGGCCATACAATTGGACAGGGTTGAATGGTCCCACGGGATGTGAAAACAAAAGTTATTGGGGGGTTTCCAATGCCCTCGACACAAAGGGAAATAATGGGATTTCTTGGCATGAGTGGATTTTACCGGAAATTTGTGCCGCACTTTAGCAGTGTGGTTGCTCCACTGATGGACCTGCGAAAGAAATGTAGCAAATTTAAGCGGACATCAGAGTGTCAACAAGCATTTTACTGCCTGAAGGCTGTGTTAACCAATGCTCCTGTGTTGGAGAATTACAAGGGGCTCTGTGTTCGGAGGAACTAAAGTATCTGACCTTAAAGACAAATGCCGAGGTGTAGAGAAATGGATGGATCGTGCATAGACCTTCTTGTCCAAAGAGACTGTCAATCAAGAGGGATTCCAGTTGGAGGAAGAAGAACTAAAATGGACTATGTTATTATAAATGTTTGCGTATTTTGTTTTGTTAAACAAAAAAGTATATTTACTGTCAATATTTCTGAAAGGAAAGTGAAAAGGTGAAAAATTAAACCATCTTAAAATTGATGGTTATTTTTTTTGGAGGGAGGTGTCATGTCCCTTTAAGAAAAGTGTGTTTTCTCAAATGGCTGCAGTGATGCCATTGTGTGGGTGGAGCTGGAATGTGATTCTGCTTTTTACTTTCGTTTTGAGCTGGAAGTTCTTTTTGGCTCTGTGTTTTAGTTTCGCTTTCAGTTGGAAGAGCTGCATTCAAACAAGACAGGATCTCTCTCTCTCTAAAGAATGTCTCCAGATTACTTGATGATTTCAAAGTTATACCTGTTTCTGCAGAGAATTCAAAACTACTGTCTTTGTTAAAAAGTGTTTTGGCGACTTCCGGTGGCGACTATGAGGGAGTAAGTCGCGCATTTGGTGGCTCCCGCTCTGGCCGGACTTTTGGACCTTTCCCCCGACATTTTTGCATTTTGGAGCGCTGGCTTTGAAGGTGAAGTGAATTTGGCACTGGTTCCACACATTGGTGTATGGAATGAAGAACGCCAAGGGATAGAAAAGGCACAAATAAGAAGACAAGCAAGGGCTGGGTGGAGGTTGCGGCAGAAGACAATATGGCTGATGTTCGGACCCCTGATGTGACGGCCCAATCATCGATGGAGGAGTTGATGCGGGTCATTCAAGAGGGCTTCGCTTGGCAGAAATGGGACAGTCTTGATCCGATAAAGGAATCGATCGATCGGCTGGAGCGCAGGCTGGATGCCCAGGATCGGACGATTCAAAAGCTGGAGAAACCGCTGGCGGACCAGGAGGAGCACCAAACGGTGGTTGAGCTGGAGGTGGGGATGCTGAAGGATCAGCAAAAAAGGCTGCTGGAGAAGGTAGAAGATCTGGAGAACAGAATTCGCCGGCAGAACTTAAGAATTGTCAGTCTCCCGGAGGGGGCTGAGGGGGCTGATGCTGGCGTGTTTGTGGCGAGTATGTTTCAGAAGCTTCTGGGGGAGGGGGCTTTTCCCCAACCGTTGGAGGTGGACAGGGCGTACAGAGCGCTGGCGAGGAAGCCTCGGCCGGGGGACCCCCCAAGGGCGATGGTGGTCCGCTTCCACAGGTTCCTGGACAAGGAGTGTGTTCTCCAGTGGGCCAAGCAACGTGGAGCTGCAAATGGGACAAGAGCATCTTGCGTGTTTACCAGGATCTGAGCATGGAGGTGGCCAGAAGGAGGGCAGGCTTTAACCAAGTTAAGGCGATCCTGTTCAAGAAGCGGGTGAAATTTGGACTGTTATACCCGGCGCGTCTTTGGGTTACGCACGAGGACCAGCACCATTATTTTGAGTCGCCCGAAGGCGCGATGGGCTTTGCCAAGAGGAAAGGGCTGGTGCTGAACGGAGAATTTTTAGTTTAAAGTTACAACTTTTTGAGTGATGTTTATATGTTTCTGTTGTCATTTCTCTTCTGTATTTGAGTTTGGTTGAAGAAGGAGAAAGTAAAAGTTATTCGGTTTCTGCGGGTTTTCGGTGTTTTGGTGGGGCTTTTTACTTTGTATTACTTTGACTTACACTATTGGGGGGGTTTTCTGAGTGTTTTTCTTTTTGGGTTGTCTCTTCTGTTAATTGGGCGATTGTTTGGGGTCGGTTTGATGAGGGAAGTGGTTTTCATAGGCGGGGGAGGGGAGTGAGGGAACAATAGGTGGAAGACTTCTTGGCTCCGGAGGCAAGGGCCACCAGGCTAGCTGGGTGAGCTAGTCTACGGAAGCAAAGTGGGGGGTGTGTATATGATTAATCTATGGCAGGGGTTGGTTACAAAGTGTTGTTGCTGGGGGTGGGGTCTGCTGACGAGGGAGGGACTTAGGTTTTGGGACAGAGAGGAGGTCGGTGGTGGGGGCTGCCAGGAGGCGGGCCGATGAAGGTGCGGCGCATGGGCTGGTGGCAGGCCCAGGAAAGGGGATGGTTGATCGGTGGAGCGGGAAGGGGCATGGTGCCCCCCAACTAGGCTGATCACCTGGAATGTTAGAGGGTTGAACGGGCCGGACACGAGGGCACGTGTGTTCATGCATCTGAGGGCTCTGAAGGCGGACGTGGTAATGTTGCAGGAGACACACCTGAAAGTGACGGATCAAGTTAGGCTAAGGAAGGGTTCGGTCAGTCAGGTCTTTCATTCAGGGCTGGACACCAAGACTAGAGGGGTTGCGATTTTGATCAACAAGTGGGTGCAATTTCAGGTGGGCAGTATAGTCTCGGACGGGGAGGCCGTTTTGTCATGGTTAGCGGTAAGCTGGAGGGGAGGAAGGTAGTCTTGGTTAATGTGTATGCGCCAAATTGGGATGACGTGGAATTTATAAAGAGGTTGCTGGGGAAGATACCTGACCTGGACTCGCACAAGCTGGTGATGGGAGGGGATTTTAATACAGTCATCGACCCCGGCCTGGACCGGTCGTGTTCAAAAAAGGGGAGGGTGCCATAAATGGCAAAGGAACTGATACGGTTCATGGAGCAAATGGGGGGGGTTGACCCATGGAGGTTTAGGCAGCCGACGGGGAGTTTTCTTTTTATTCGCATGTTCACAAGGCTTATTCCTGGATAGGCTTTTTAATTTTGAGCAGGGATTTACTGGCGGGGGTGGTGGACACAGGGCATTCGGCCATCACTTTTTCAGATCGTGCCCCACACTGGGTGGAACTGCAGGTTAGTGAGGAGAGCTTCCAGCGGCCGCAATGGAAGTTAGAGGTGGGGTTGTTGGCGGACGAGGCGGTGTGCGAGAGGCTGAAGAAGTGCATGCAGAATTACCTGCAGGTTAATGACCCGGGGGAAGTCTCAGCGGTGGTGGTCTGGGAGGTGCTGAAGGCAGTGGCGACAGGGGAGCTGATTTTGATCCGGGCTCATAGGGACAGGACGGATAAGGCAGAAACGGACCAACTGGTTAAGGAGATCTTCCAGATAGACAGTAGGTATGCGGTGACCCTGGGGGTGGAGCTCTTAAGGGAACGTCGGAGGCTGCAGGCTGAGTTCGGGATGTTGTCCACAGGTAAGGCAGTGGAGCAGCTTAGAAAGGCGAGGGGTGCGTTTTACGAACATGAGGAGAAGGCCAGCAGAATGCTTGCACAGCAGCTTAGGAAGAGGGAGGCGGCCAGGGAAATAGAGAGGGCGGTTGATGGGGATGGGAACTTGGTAGGGGAGTTGGCAGGGCTAAACAGGGCGTTCAGGGACTTTTACAGTAGGCTCTATTTCTCGGAACCCCCTACGGGGCTGGAGGTGATAAGACGCTTTTTGGATGGCCTGACCTTCCCAAGGGTGGGTAGGGAGCTGGTAGATGGGCTGGGGATCCTGATTAGGCCGAAGAAATAGTCGAGGGCTTGAAGGCAATGCAGTCGGGGAAAGCCACGGGGCCGGACAGGTACCCAGTGGAGTTCTATAAAAAGTTCTCAGGGATTTTAGGGCTGTTGCTGGTCAAGGTTTTCAATAAGGCAAGGGACAGAGGGGTGTCGCCCCCGATGATGTCACAGGCCACTATTTTGTTGATATTGAAGCGGGACAAAAACCCGGAGCTATGCGGGTCATATAGGCCGATCTCCCTGCTTAATGTGGATGCCAAGTTGCTGACCAAAATTTTGGGCTCCAGGATTGAGGATTGAGTGCCGGATGTGATTATGGAGGATCAAACCGGGTTTGTTAAGGGCAGGCAGTTAGTGGCCAATATAAGAAAGCTGCTCAATGTGATCATGATGCCCCCGGAGAGTAGGGAGGTTGAGGTAGTTGTGGCAATGGATGTGGAAAAGGCGTTTGACCGGGTGGAGTGGGACTATCTATGGGAGGTGCTGAGACGATTTGGGTTCAGTAAGGGCTGATAACGGCACCTCTGCCGTTCCCGGCGGCAAGGTACTCCACCAGCCCCATTCTGGTGGCGGCCCTGAGAATCTGGGGTCAGTGGAGGAGGTACGCTGGAGTAGTGGGAGCATCGGTCTGGTCCCCAATATGTGACAATCACCAGTTTGGAGAGCTTGGATGGGGGGTTCCGAGTATGGTGAAGGGCGGGAATTGAGAAAATGGGGGACCTGTTTCTAGAGAGGGAGCTTCCCTAGCTTGAGGGTGCTGGAGGAGAAGTTTGGATTGGCAAGGGGGAATGAATTTAGATATTTACAGGTGCTGGACTCTTGCCTCTAAGGGGGATCCAGGATAGGGTAGTGTCTAGGGGATGGGTGGTAGAAGGGAGCATATCGGACATCTACAAAGAACTCATGGGGGTGGAGGAGATGCAAACCAAGGGGTTGAAGCGTAAGTGGGAGGAGGAGCTTGGTGGTGAGATGGAGGGTGGCTTATGGGCGGACGCATTGAGTAGAGTCAACGCGACCGCAACATGCGCCAGGCTGAGCTTGATCCAATTCAAGGTGGTCCACCGGGCCCTCATGACAGTGGCCCGGATGAGTAGATTCTTTAGGGTGGAGGACAGGTGTATAAAATGTGCGGGAGACCAGCGAACCATGTTCTCATGTTCTGGGCGTGTCCAAAACGTAGGGGATATTGGCAGGGGTTTGCGGACATCATGTCCAGAGTATTGAAAACAAGGATGGCAATGAGTCCAGAGGTGGCGATTTTTGGGGTGTCGGAAGACCCAGGAATCCAAGAGGAGAAAGAGGCAGATGTTCTGGAGAGTTAGGGTAGCGTGGAATAGGGGGGTCAATTAGGCGCGTCTTGGCGGGATGGGAGTCGGTGATTGCACTATGTCTATTGTTCTTTGTACATTGTTTTTATACTGTTGCTATTTGTAATGCCAAAAATACCTCATTAAAATTGTTTATTAAAGAAA
Source organism: Scyliorhinus torazame (assembly GCF_047496885.1). NCBI lineage: Eukaryota > Metazoa > Chordata > Chondrichthyes > Carcharhiniformes > Scyliorhinidae > Scyliorhinus > Scyliorhinus torazame. The sequence continues at coordinate 105,060,064 of NC_092708.1, forward strand.
AAGTGTTTTGGCTCATGGAAGTTGTTAAGAAAGTTACTAAGGGTTACTTATAGAGTACTGTATTTTTTTGGGGGGGTTATCAGTGTTGGTAGTTAGTAATATGTTTACTGTGGGTTTGTAAAATGTTAACTGGATTCATAGAATATATATTGTTTTTGTTTAAAAATATTTTAGTTCTCTGTTGTATCACACCTGTAAAGTGGGCTCTTGTGCGCCACATAACCAAACTCTATTCAAAGTTGTGGATCAGATGAACTCCATGATATACTTTGGTGTTCTCTAAACACTGGCCCATAATAGCTTTGAGCGCTTCTACTTTTCTTTTCTTTTAATCTTTATTGTTACAAGTAGGCTTACATTAAAACTGCAATGAAGTTACTGTGAAAATCGCATATGAATATTCTTTTCAACACCGCCCGGGTATGCAGAATTCCCATGCCAATGCTCCCAGTCATCTACCATTTCCCGCAAATGCCCCATCCCCACCAGTGCAGATGAAGTGGTTGAACTCTCAACCTTATGAATACCTTGCCGGTGATGGCTACTTAGGTACGCGCATGAATTCAGCGGGATCCGGGACTGGTGAAACTTTGCCTCGTGTTTTTTAAGCAGGGCAGCTTAGGGGGTGCTTCCTGTCTTTTGCCCAGAAGCTCTCGGCACTCAGCATGGAGGATGGAGTCATATTTATTTTAATAATCTTTATTGTCACAAGTTACAAGCAATGAAGTTACTGTGAAAAGTCCCTAGTCGCCACATTCTACCGCCTGTTCGAATACACCGAGGGAGAGTTTAGAAGTTCAAATTACCTAACCGCATGTCTTACGGGATTTGTGGGAGGAAACTGGACTACACAAAGGAAACCCATGCAGACACGGGGACAATGTGCAGACTCCACACAGACGGTGACCCAAGCTGGGACTCGAACCTCGGACCCTGGACCTCAGCTTTGAAGAAACAGTGATGACCACTGTGCTACCGTGCTGCCCCAGCACGGTATTGTGGGGAGCTCATGTGGTAACCCTGCCACAGGGCCAGGAGTCCCTGCTGACGGACAGTGGGCACCCAGGCACCTCTAAGATGAATATTTGGCTCATAGTTATGTCTGGTGGCATGGCATCGATGGGCCATTGAGAGGGTCATGCACAGTTGCCGGGCATGCCAGGAGCATCAGAAGCTCCTGCCAGCAGCCTCCCTTCATCCATGAGAATGGCCGGGACGACATGCAGACTTTTCAGGCCTTTCATGGGGTCCATGTTGCTAGTCATTGTGCCTGGATGCATGCCACCATGTCAGGATCTGACCCTCAGCCTGGGGACCAAACTGTCTGGATCCCAGCGCCCAGTCCAACAGGAGGAGGATGACTCTTGCTCGGAAATGGACATGAAAGTGTCGATGCCTATGGGCAATGTTGAATCCGGGACCGAGGTCCTGACTGTTGTGTTATGCTGCTTCGGATAACACAAGCTGCTACTTGATGCAGTCTTAATTAAAGGATGCTCCAGACTCTGAAATGAGTTCAACGTGTTTATTGAACTATTAACACAGTTCTCAAATGAGTTTGACTCTCTGCTAATCTAACTGTAGTAACTCAGTCTAACTGTACCAGCTTGCTCTAAGCCACATGCTGGGGTGTGATGCTGCTGATCAACCCTGTCTAACTCTCTAGATGTCTGTCTGTGGAAAGAGGCAGGGTGTGAGTGCCTCATCCCTTTTATACTGTTTATGTCATGCCCCCTTGTGGTGATGCCACCTCTGAGTGTCCTGACTGCCCATTGGTTGTGTCCTATTCTGAGTGTTCATTGGTTGCATGTTTGCATATCATGACACTGACAATAACACTTTAAAGGTTGGCCAGAAAACGACGGTCGACAAACTGATACACTCTGCCCGACCCAGAGCCGCCGTGAACAAAACCACGATCTCGGGCAAAGCTGCGCAGAAGGCCCCCACCGTTGGCAGCTGCAGAGGAACTTTCAGATTTTGGTTGGGCGGGGGGGGGGGGGGAAGAGGTGTTTTAACCCCCATGAGGTACATGCGAAAACCATGGTTGATCTCCCTGTAGGACTCATGGTGTATGAGATTCCCATATAGGGGGTGGAGGCCTTCCAGCTTGAGCTCGGTACAGACTTAGGTAAAAGCCGGTCCAAGGCAAGGGCTGGTGTGGTTAGCTCTTCCAGCAAGGACTGGAGTGGGTGAGAGTTACTGCCTTTAGCAGAATGTTGTACGTAGATAAATAAATCGAGGGAGCAGAGTGGCGCAGCGGAAGCGTGCTTGGCCCATAACCTAGAGGTCGATGGATCAAAACCATTCTCTGCTAGTTATCTGAGGAGCTGGTTTAGCACAGTGGGCTAACCAGCTGGCATGTAATGCAGAATAAGGCAACACTGTGGGTTCAATTCCTGTACCGGCCTCCCCAAACAGGTGCCGGAATGTGGCGACTTAGGGACTTTTCACAGTAACTTCATTCAAGCCTACTTATGACAATAAGCGATTATTATTGTTATTAAATCTCTGTTCCATTACCTCTGACTTCCTCAAGTTACTGAACTTTCAATATGCCAGAGATACATTTGTGCCCTGTTTCACCATCAGCCATAGACCGCCCAATCTCCAGGCCTCGAGGCTCCAGAGCCCCTTCCTCCATCTGCATCAGGATGGCCAGCTAAGGGATGTCGCCATCCATCTTGGCCCTTCACATTATGCACTATTTCTCCTGCAAGCACGGAAATGTTACTTGCCTGACAAAATATTCACACAGCATGTATGTTGGTAGCAGCTTGATCATCCAGGATGCTGCCACGGGAAAGTCTCCTGCATATGGCCACTCAGAAGGAACAGTGCAGGAATCAACTCTGACAGACTGGAGTCCTTCACTGAGAGTCCGCCATGCCTGTGACAGGTAGTGTTCCTGCCTGGCATTGCCAGTGACTGGGTGGGCATGCACTTTCTTTCAACCTCACTTTCACAATTATATGCAAGACTGTAAAGAAAACGGTGCACCTAATTTGGCGGATCACATGACATCTTTAACCCACTCATGGCATTGAAACCAGATTTGACAGACAACCCCATGGACACTGGCCTCTTAGATTCTTAGCATCATAGAGGTCTACAGCACAGAAGAGACCCTTTGGCACATGTCATATATGCCGGTCAAAAACAACCATCTAAACATTCTAATCCCATTTTCCAACACTTGGTCCATAGCCTTGTATGCCTTGGCATCGCAAGTGCATATCTAAATACTTCTTGAATGTTATGAGGGTCGCTGCCCCCACCACCCTTTCAAGCAGTGAGTTCCACATTCCCACCACCCTCTGTGTGTAAAGATGTTTACCTACATCCGCTCTAAACCTCTTTCCCCTTACCTTATGTCCCCGGGTCATTGATCCCTCCATCAAGTTTCTTCCTATCGACCCTATCTATGCCTCTCACAATTTGAGACATCATAATCATATTCCCCCTCAGCCTCCTCTGCTCCAAGAAAAACAACCCCAGTCTATCTAATCTCTCTTCATAACTAAAACTCTCCAGCACAGGCAACATCCTGGTAAATCTCCTCTGCACCCTTTCCAGTGCTCTCCTATCCTCCTACATTGTGGATTCCAGAACTGCACATAATACTCTTGCTGTGGCCTAACCAATGTTTCATATAATTCTAGTATAACCTCCCTGCTCTTAAACTCTCTGCCTCGGTTAATAAAGACAAGTATATCATATGCCTTCTTCACCATTGTATCCACCTGCTCTGCTACTTTAAAGGACCGGTGTAAATGCACACCAAGTTCCCTCTAATCCTTCCCAGTGTCCTACATTTATCATGTATTCCCTTGCCTTGTTTGTTCGGCCCAAGTGCATCACCTATTAATCATCCAAATTGAATTCCATTTGCAACTGAACAGCCCATCTGACCAGCCCGACTATGTTCCATTGTAATCTAAGGCAATCCTCCTCACTTTTCACCATCCTAATTTGTGTATCATCTTACTGATGATGAACTTACTGATCAACCCCCGTACATTCATACCACTGGACACAGGCTTCCAGTTGGAAAAACACCCTTCGACTAGCACCCTCTACTCTCTTCTATGATCGCTGTCCAGGTTAGCTTCATCAGGATAGTCTTTTTCTCCAGTCCTGGGAAAAGACGACTTTCCCCTCTGCCTGAGTCCCTGAAGGAGAATCTGCAGGGAGGCATAATTGAATTGTGGGGCCACCATGGACCATCCTTTAGCCATTACTCACATAGTATTGTTCTTCACAGTTACACTGTGATTGTCTTTGTGCATGGATGGAATTGCCAGAGCATTGACAACCCTTTAAATATGGCACCTGCACTTCCACCTTGCATGTTGCCACCTGCCATATCATTGGCGACCCTTCCATCTCCCAGCCGTTAGTTAGTTAGCTGCCATGTAATCAATTTCCCAAGCACGGCTCCAGACTGAGCGAGTAGTGACTTCTGCTTTCAATGCTGACAGGAGGACCTCAGCCTTTCTGCTGAATTCAGCATAGGTTTCTATGAGTTGGTAAATGATTTGAAGTACTGAATAAATTTAGAGATTCATTCTTAACTTAAGAATTTAATGTGGAGGTAAGTAAAATGCAAAACCAAATCTCAAATGTTTGTATATATTCCCCTCCTGAGTTGCTAAGATGTAAATTCTAGGCAAACTATGTGATTGGTCACTTTGCGACCCATTTACATCATTGCTTAGCCCTCTCCCACCAGGAAACAGAATTGAACCTGCTAATTGAAAGCAGCCTTATAATTAAATAAAAATTCTAAAACCCAAAACTGAAGGTATAGATATCAGAATTAAGTACAAAACAAGGGCTGAATGAAGTGTTTGGAGAATTTTAAACAAGAATATGAAAATACCTGAAACAGAAGCTTTTATTTTTATAGATACCATTATGCTCCTACAATTTACCAGGGTGAAAGGAAATTACTCGTGGTGCAAATGATAAAGTTCAAGTTTGATTAAATTTCACTTAGACTGACTCCATAGAATAGAGTGGGCTCAGTTGGCTAAAAGGCTAGTGCATTGTTCAGATTAACTCCATCAGCAAAGGTTTGATTCCTATTGTGGCTGAAGTCGACTTGGGACCTGCCTCTTCATCCTAGACTTGAGAATCGAAGCCAATGATAGACCATCATTCACACTAATACTGCCAAGAAAAAACAAGATGAAGCACCAGCAGAAAATGGGCCAAGAGATGTTTCTAGGACAATTCCAATTTCATCCTGACCACCAAGAGTCATAATGCAGCTAAACACGTGGCTAAACCAGTGGTGTAGGAGGGAGGGTTTCAGATTTCTGGACCATTGGGATCACTTCCGGGTCAAGTGGGACTGTACAAGAAGGATGGGTTGCATCTAAACTCAAGGGGCACCACCAATATCCTGGCTGGGAGGTTTTCTAGTGCCACTTAGGAGGATTTAAACTAGTACGGCAGAGGGGTGGGAACCAAAGCGTTAGCTGAGAAGATATCATAACTGAAGGGGAAATAGAGAACAAAAATAAGAGAACACCATTACCCTCAGGCAGAGAAAAAAAGGTGACAAGTGTGGGAAGGGAGGTGGTCAATGTAGGACTGAGGGTATTGTACCTGAATGTGCGCAGTATAAGGAACAAGGTAAATGAGCTTGTTGCGCACATTGAAACTGGCCGGTAACGATGTTGTGGGCATCACAGAGACGTGGCTGCAAGGGGATCAGGGCTGGGATCTAAATATCCAAAGAAATGCGTCCTATCGAAAGGACTGGCAGATGGGCAAAGGGGGCGGGGTTGCATTGTTAGTAAGGAATGAAGTTAAGTCAATAGCAAGGAGCAATATACGATCAGAAGGCATAGAATCTCTGTGGGTAGAGCTGAGCAATCGCAAAGGTAAAAAGACCCTGTTAGGAGTTATGTACAGGCCCCCTAGCAGTAGTCAGGATGTGGGGCAGAAAATAAATCAGGTGATAGAGAAAGCATGTAAAAAGGGCAATATCACAATAATCATGGGGGACTTCAATATGCAGGTGGACTGGGAAAATCAGGTTGGTAGCGGATCCCAAGAAAAGGAATTTGTGGAATGTTTAAGAGATGGTTTTTTTTGGAGCAGCTTGTGACAGAGCCTACTAGGGAACAGGCAATTCTGGATATGGTGATGTGTAATGAGGCAGACATTATTAGGGATTTTAGGTGAAGGAACCCTTATGGAGCAGTGAGAACAATATGATAGAATTTACCCTGCAGTTAGAGAGGGAGAAGCTGCAATCAGAAGTAACGGTATTACAATTAAATAAGGGTAACTACAAAGACACGAGGGAGGAGCTGGCCAGAGTTGATTGGAAAAGGAGCTTAGCAGGAAAGACAGTGGAACAGCAATGGCAGGGGTTTTTGGGGGTTATTCGGGAGACGCAGCAGAAATTTATCCCAAGGAGGAGGAAACATGATAAGGGCAGGACAATGCATCCATGATTGATGAGGGAAGTCAAGAACAAAATTAAAGCAAAATAAAAAGCATATAAAGTGGCAAGGATTAGTGGGAAGCCAGAGGATTGGGAATCCTTGAAAAGTGAGCAGAGGACAACTAAAAAAGCAATAAGGGGAGAGAAGATGAAATATGAGTGCAAGCTAGCTAGTAATGTAAAAGAAGATAGGAAGAGTTTTTTTCAATATATAAAAGGTAAGAGAGGGGCAAAAATTGACATTGGACCACTGGAAAACGTGGCTGGAAAAGTAATAATAGGAAACAAAGAAATGGCAGATGAACTGAATAGTTACTTTGCATCAGTCTTCACGGTGGAAGCCAGAGGTCCAGGAGAATCAGGGGGAAGAGGTGAGTGCAATGACCATCACTCAGGAAAATGTTCTGGGGAAACTGAAAGGTCTGAAGGTGAATAAGTCACCTGGACCGGATGGACTACACCCCAGGTTTCTAAAAGAGATAGCTGAGGAGATTGTGGAGGCATTGGTGGTGATCTTTCAGGAATCACTGGAGGCAGGAAGGGTCCTGGAAAGTGGCTGATGTAACACCACTGTTTAAGGAGAGAGGGAGTGGGCAGCACGGTGGTGCAGTGGTTAGCATTACTGTCTCACGGCGCCGGGGTCCCAGGTTCGATCTCGGCTCTGGGTCACTGTCCGTGTGGAGTTTGCACATTCTCCCCGTGTTTGTGTGGGTTTCGCCCCCAGAACCCAAAGATGTGCAGAGTAGGTGGATTGGCCACACTAAATTGCCCCTTAATTGGAAAAATTAAATTGGGTACTCTAAATTTATTTTTTTTAAAAGGGAGGGAAGCAGAATACGGGAAATTATAGGCCGGTTCGCCTGACTTTGGTCATTGGTAAGTGTTATATTACCTTACGTAATATATATATTATTCTTTTGAACCAGCCGAGTTGTTGAAATGATCAGTAGTCTTCTTGTAAACATAAACTAATTTATTGAGTAATATAAATAAATATTGTGAGTTCTTTTACTTAATACTCAACTCATAAAACAAAGAAACAATTGTAGAGATAATTAATTAAATTATACAATTCAATGCTTTGATAACAAATAACTTATTTTCTCTCTTGCTTTATTATGTCTGTTCTCCCTTCACTCTCATCAGAGTGGGAAAACTATTAATATAGGTTCTGATAGTGAGACCTCTCGTGTTCAATTGCCTGTATGAGCATTACATATATTGGTCATGTATATTAATATACAGAGATCACTACAGTAAGGTTTTAGAGTCCGTTATTAAAGATGAGATCGCAGATTACTTGGATGTGCATGATAAAATAGGACTGAGTCAGCACGGCTTTGTCAAAGGGAGGTCATGTCAAACAAATCTGTTAGAGTTCTTTGAGGAGATAACAAGGAAGTTAGACAAAGGAGAGCCAGTGGACATGATTTATTTAGATTTCCAGAAGGCCTTTGACAAGGTGCCGCGTAGGAGATTGATAAATACGTTAATAGACCATGGTGTTAAGGGTAAGATCCTGGCATGGATAGAGGATTAGCTGACTGGCAGAAGGCCGAGAGTGGGAATAAAGTGGTCTCTTTCAGTATGGCAGCTGATGACTAGTGGTGTGCCTCAGGGTTCTGTGCTGGCACCACAACTTTTCACAATGTACATTAATGATCTGGGAAAAGGAACTGAAGGCACTGTTGCGAAGATTGCAGATGATATAAAGATGTGTAGAGGGACAGGTAGTATTGAGGAAGCAAGGGGGCTGCAGAAGGCTTTGGATAGGCTAGGAGAGTGGGCAATGAAGTGGCAGGTGAAGTACAATGTGGAAAAGTGTGAGGTTATGCACTTTGGAAGGAGGAGTTTATGCATAGACTATTTTCTAAATGGGGAAATGCTTAGGAAATCAGAAGCACAAAGGACTTGGGAGTCCTTGTTCAAGATTCTCTTAAAGTTAACGTGCAGGTTCAGTTGGCAGTTAGGAAGGCAAATGCAATATTAGCATTCATGTCAAGAAGGCTAGAATACAAGACCAGGGGTGTACTTCTGAGGCTGTATGAGGCTCTGGTCAGACCCCATTTGAAGTATTGTGAGCAGTTTTGGGCCCAATATCTAAGGAAAGATGTGCTGGCCTTGGAAAGGGTCCAGGGGAAGTGCACAAGAATGATCCCTGGAATGAAGAGCTTGTCATATGAGGAACGGTTGAGGACTCTGAGTCTGTACTCATTGGAGTTTAGAAGGATGAGGGGGGGTCTTATTGAAACTTACAGGAAACTGCGAGGCCTGGATAGAGTGGACGTGGAGAGGATGTTTCCACTTGTAGGAAAAATTAGAACCAGAGGACACAATCTCAGACTAAAGGGATGCTCCTTTAAAACAGAGATGGGGAAGAGTTTCTTCAGCCAGAGGGTGGTGAATCTGTGAAACTCTTTGCTACAGAAGACTATGGAGGCCAAATCACTGAGTTTGTTTAAGACAGAGATACATAGGTTCTTGATTAATAAGGGGATGAGGGGTTATGGGGAGAAGGCAGGAGAATGGGGGTGACAAAAGTATCAGCCATGATTGAACAGCGGAGCAGACTCGATGGGCCGAGTGACCTAATTCTGCTTCTATGTCTTCTGGTCTTATGATTTTATGGTCTCGGTATAATTTTATCTATGGCATCCTTTATTTCATTGGGCAACCACAGCTGTCTTTGAAGCTGCTTGCAAATGGGTTTATATAGAAAAATTAAAATTTGGTAATTTGCGATTGCCAATAAAGCAGGACATTATTACTCTCTTTCCTAGTTCTATAAAGATTGCTGCAAAGTGAACTAGCAATGTACAAAAATGATCAATAAATCCATTGTTGCTTCACCGCGTCCCAGGTTCCCAGGTTCGATTCCCGGCTTGGGTCACTGTCTGTGTGGAGTCTACATGTTCTCCTCGTGTCAGCATGGGTTTCCTCGGGGTGCTCCGGTTTCCTCCCACAAGTCCCAAAAGATGTGCTTGTTAAGTGAATTGGACATTCTGAATTCTCCCTCTGTGTACCCAAACAGGCGTCGGGATGTGGCGATGAGGTGACTTTCACAGTAACTTCATTGCAGTGTTAATGTAAGCCTACTTGTGACAATAAAGATTATTATTATACTTGTATAACCAAAAGGATAATAATTTGCTCACTGTAGACCCGAATTATAGTCAGCAATTATCTCGTTATGCCAGTGCACTATATTTATTTTAGTTGTATTATTGGATTTATCTTTACTTGTGCTGTGGTATTAGTTGCAAGCCCTTTAATAACTGTTATGTGCAAGCAATAAGATCAGACACTACATTTGATGGACAGCTCACTGCAGTTGGTTGTGGTGGTTGGAGGTCAATTATCTCAGTTCCAGGACATCGCTGCAGGAGTTCCTCAGAGGAGTGTCCTGGGTCAAACTATCTTCAGCTGATTTATCAATGACCTTCCCTGCACCATAAGGTCAGAAGTGGGGATGTTTGCTGATGTCTTATCGATGTTCAGCACCATTCATAAATCTACAGAAGCAGTGCACGCCCAAATGCATCAAGACCTGGACAATATCCAGGCTTATGCTGACAAGTAGCAAGTAACATTCATGCTACACAAGCGGCAGGCAATCACCATCTCTGACAAGAGAGAATCTAACCATCACACTTGATATTCAATAACATTACCATAGCTGAATGCCCCACTATCAACATTCTGGGATTACCATTGACCAGAAAATGAACTGGACTAGCCAGATAAATACTGTAGCTGCAAGAGCCAGTCAGACGCTAAGAATTCTGTGGTGAGGAACTCATCTTCTGAGTACAGCTTCAACAACGTTCAAGAAGCTTCACACCAACCAGCTCAAAGCAGCCCGGTTGCATAGCACCCTTCCATGAACATTGACTCCCTCCACCACTGGCAAACAGTGAGAGGATGTGTTCCATCTACAAGATGCACTGCAGGAACTCTCCAAGGCTCCTTAAGCAGCATCTTCAAAACCTGCAACCAATGCCATTGAGAAGTCAAAAACAGCATATACCCGTGGACACCACCACCTGGAGGTTCCCCTCCAAAGCACTCAGTATCTTAACTTGGAAATGTATCGCCGTTCCTTCACTGTCGCTGGGTCAAAATCCTGGAACTCCCTCTCTAACAGCACTATAGGTGTACCTATAGCTCAGGGACTGCAACTGTTCACCAGCAGCTTCTGAAGGGCAACTAGGGATGGGCAATAAATGCTGACTGGCCTAGCTAGCAATGCCTCCATCCCGTAAATGAATTTTTAAAAAGTCAAAACGTTCCTGGCCTAGAAACAGGGGTCGGGATTCTCCGACCCCCCGCTGGTTCGGAGAATCGCCGGGGGGGGGGGGGGGGGGGGCGGCGTGAATCCCGCCCCCGCCGGCCGCCAAATTCTCCGGCACCGGAAATTCGGGGGGGGTGGGAATCGTGCCGCGCCAATCGGCGAGAATTGACCCCTCACCCTGCGTATGCGCATGCGCTGACGCTCCCGCGCATGCGCGGACTTCCGCCGACCGACGGAGTCCCTTTGGCCCCTCAAGGTGAGGGCTTGGCCCCTAAAGGTGCGGAGAAATCCGCACCTTTGGGGCGGCTCGCGCCGGAGTGGTTCACGCCACTCCATCCCGCCGGAACTCCCCACCCTGCCGGGTAGGGGAGAATCCCGGCCAAGATTGTGTTATACCCATTTTTTGGGAAGTCCAATTTATGGAGTCAATTTTCTGACCCTGAATTGCATCAGAAATAGATTTAAATATGCTAGCAAGCGATTTAACTAAAATTGGTTTGCTCAGAACATAGTTGGTATCGGACCTTTTCAGGATTTTCACCCCTGCATGGAATCTAATCAGTCATCCTTAAAGTGATTGTGGAGACTGTTATCAAGTAGGTGTTTTAAAACAAGTACTTATTTCGATGTTGTTTCAGGAGTATTCCTTTTTTATTGCTGCTTGATTTAATAACAATAAGTCCCTGCTGGCCATTGTCATTGTCCACCTCCAATCCTGGACCCACCTTCAATTCTCAGATGGTGTCCCATCCATTCTATCGTTTTGCCCCTCCATGAATGGCGAGGTCTATCTCTGGCCTGAGCAATGCTGCAGTTCACTGGTAATAAACAAAGAGGCTGCTGGACCAATTTTTAATGCTCCTGCTGCCAACCTCCCCAGGCACGTGTGTCTGCACTGACTCAGATCACACATCGATTCAGGTGCAATTTAATTGCTAGGCCTCTATTTTTAATAAGGAGAGAATGCAATAAGAGAGGGGCTGTTGTTTTGGGGTTTATAATTGAGAAATGATTGTACCGTAGATTCCAAAAGAGGCCAAATGATGGTGAAAAAAATGACCAATCGCTAAAAATATATTTTCACACCCTCTGGTTCCAACTAACCATGTTTAGCATTTTGGTCTAAGCTATGCATGGAAAGAAAAAATATTCCTAGTCAAAATAGACCGCTATTAATGTTTTAAGTTAGCTCAGTCTGTCGCCTATCCTGGTCTCCATGTTGTTACATCTCCTCTTGCTCAAACCCCAGTGGACTATGTGTAAATGACCCACATAAAAGAAAATTCATCATCCTAAATTTAAAACTTCAGCAGCAACTTGTTGAATTCTTTGCGAGACATCTACATACATAACAATTATGAGACATTATAGGGGCAATTTTAATTGGTGGGATGAGAAAAGATGCACAGATAAAATGGAGCAGCTCCATTATCTGTATTTTCTTCCTCCTCTGTGAAATGCCTTGGGATGTTTTCTATATTAAAGGCGCTATTCGTGATGTATGCTGTCACAGTAAATGTCAGCAGGCTATTTAATGGCAGTTGACATCACAATGGAGCCTTATCTTGTTCTGACAAATGTCCCCAAATGCGCGTTTGCAGCAGGGGTCAATGTTTCATTGTCATAAGCAAGATCCCTAGTTGATTTCACCTCTCAACCAATTTTAGCAACTGGATTACCACCCAGCTTTTATTTTATGACAATGAATATTATTATTTTGTAACTAAGGACCAAGGCTGGGTTTGTGTTAGTCTTTAAGAATATAGAAACAGGAGTAAGCCATTCAGCTCCTTGAGTCCCCTCTGCCATTCATTCAGATCATGGCTGATCTGTACCTCAACTCCATTTACCTTACCTCCATACAGTATAGTATCCTTGTCCAACAAAAATCCATCAATTTCAGTCTTTAAAGCTCAAACTGTTCTCGCATCCACAACATTTTGAGGGAAGAACTCTCTGAGGGAAATTATACAGTGCCCCACTGGCATATTTGCAGAGAAGGGGGCAAGTAAAATAGAATGGAGGACTAGCCCACTGCCTACCTGCGCACCTCCAAGCTGACCCTGATAATAACAATAATCGCTTATTGTCACAAGTAGGCTTCAATGAAGTTATTGTGAAAAGCCCCTAGTTGCCACATTACGGCCCCTGTTCGGGGAGGCCGATCCGGGAAATAACGTTGGTGGATTTGGCATCAGTCATCCCACCAACCCTAAGGCCTTTTGAAGCCCTTAACTGACCAATTAATGGCCAGCTAAGAGCTTCTTTCCACCTCCACTGCCAAAATGCGGTTTGTGGAAGAAGGAAGAACAAAAGGGGTCAGCTCACTTTTTCACCATGTTGGGTGAGAAGGTGGAAGTGCTTCCTTTGGAGGGTGCCCAGTGCCCATTAGCATTTTGTGCCTCCCTCCCACCCTGGCCTCTAGAACCTGACTTCACCTCAACCATCCCTCCTCCCACTCCCGTAGGCTCCTGACCCCTCCCTGACCAAAGCCCTGATGCACCATCAATTACACATGAGGCAAGTTGTAGGAAATGAAGTAATGGTTTTAATACTCTAAGGTGTAGCCTGTCTGCTGCTGAACCCAGACTGGAGACAGGGCTACAGGTCAGTCAACAATATACAACACCCAGTGGGGCGGAGCCACGGAACAACAACAATATCTAACACAGTGAGTAACAATGGAACAAACAGTAACAGAGAATATATACAGCACTGTAAGTCACAGTGGAACGACAGTGGAACTACAATAACAGTGGTTCACCACATTCACCCCCTGTTAAAAAAAAAATCCAGCGGGGGTGAAGTAAACTTATAGATTAAGTCTATCAGGAGCTTTAACCGTCCGCTGTGATCTCCTCAATCCTGGCTGTGGTGTGGGCAATGGTGTTGAGACCTGCGACTCCGGGAGCGTATCGTCCTCTTCTTCTTCTTCCGGAAGTGTTGACAGCGAGGGAGATGGTGTAGGCGCAGGGGCGATGGTAATGGAGGTAGACGGTGGAGGGTCGGGTGGGGAACCGGCGGGTGCCAAGTCCCGGAGGGAGACTGTCCTGCCGCCCGTCCTGAAGTGCCATGTAGGCATATTGTGGGTTAGCGTGGAGAAGCATAACCCGCTCGACCAGGGGATCGGGTTTGTGGTTCCTCACATGCTTCTGGAGGAGGACAGGCCCTGTGGCTGTCAGCCAGGATGGGAGCGATACCCCTGAGGTGAATTTCCCAGGGAAGGCAAACATACGTCCGTGAGGGGTCTGGGTTCAGCAGCAGACAGGCTACATCTTCGAGTATTAAATTGATGCACCATCAATTACACACGAGGCAAGTTGTAGGAAATGAAGTAATGGTTTTAATACTCTAAGATGTAGCCTGTCTGCTGCTGACCCCAGACTGGAGACAGGGCTACAGATCAGTCAACTATATACAACACCCAGTGGGGCGGAGCCACGGAACAACAACGATATCTAACACAGTGAGTAACAATGGAACAAACAGTAACAGAGAATATATACAGCACTGTAAGTAACAGTGGAACGACAGTGGAACTACAATAACAGTGGTTCACCACAAGCCCTAAGCTTACCTGGTAGTCTGGCATCCATGTTCCTCTTTCCTGGGACTCCATCTAGTCCCAGCAATGGTCACTGCTGAGTTCTGGTGCCGATGGGACAACTCAGCTGCTTCACTGTTGCTGCGGGATAGTCATTTTTAAAAGATGGTTGCCTAAGGACTGATTTTTCTACCAGATGGAAAATGAGAAATGTTCACCCCTATATCCCTAACACAATTTGTGTTGAAACATTCTTCCTGATTTTCATTCTAAATGGTCTAGCTCTAATTTTAAGATGATGAGAAATTAGCCTCTCGGTTTCTACCCTATCGAATTCTTTTAACATTTGAAATATTTGGCCTTGAAACTGCCAAACACGCACTGCCAACCTGGGTATAAACCTAATTACATTACTGGCGGAAGGCAGGGTAGTCTCATTCTGAGATTTTCCCGGCACAAATCCCAATGTGGCCCTTTAACTAGAGTTAACAGCCATGACGGAATTTGTGCCTGCTGCCAATGGTGCTGGTAAATTCCACCCCCCCCCCCCCCCCCGCAATTCCCCCCCGCCCCCCCCGGGCTGTGATTTTCCCACCACTTTGCGCCTGCCATTATGCTGGGTGTACGGAGGGAGAGGCCAGGAACGGGTTTCGCGCTGAGTGCTGAGCCGAACGCGATACACCTGATCCACGATGCCTGATGTGATCTGGATCAGGCCCTCGCTAGCCGTGATCCGGATAATCATATTTTAATGATCCATCAGTCTCATTTAAATGTCCGCAATCTGTTTGAGGCTGCAGTCTCCCGGCTCCCGTATTCGTCAGCCCACTGAGCAGGTCTCGCGCCGGCGTAAATTACTGTTTGTCTCCAAAATCGAAGACAGATGTAATGCCATTCCAGGCGGCTCTGAGGCTATTGGAGCCCCTGGATGGTCAGGGACTGGGTAGAGAAGTACAGGAATGCCAGGTTGGCTCGGCCAGGGTGCCAGCAGCAGTGCCCGGGTGGTAGGTCGATACTGCCAAGGCACTGGTCCTGAGGGAGACCATGCCATGAAAGGGCGGGGTGAAGGAGGGTCTGAAGAGTGGAGGTTCAAGGGGGGCTATGAAGGGTGAGGGTTGAAGGGAGAACCTGAAAGCGGGGATTCTTAAAGGGTGGGCCTTAAAGGTGGAGTGGGGCCTCAGTGACCCCATAAGGGAGTATGATGACTTGGGGAGGGGTGGTGGGCATTGTCTACGAGGATGGATGGGTGTGGGGCCGGGTCACCCTCATGCCTGTGTGTTGTGTGGGGGGGGTGGAACACCTGGACTTTCAGTAATAGAGGGGAGGGTGCCTCTCTAGGGTCGAGGGTAGGGGGTGTTGCAGGTGGTGTTGCGATGTCACTGGTTGGGGGATATGGAGAACACTCATCCTCAGTTTAAAAATGGCGCCAGAACTCTGATGGGTCGTTCTTGCCGGCAACTTTAGTTCCCCACTGCAGAAAGAAAGTCGAAGGACGAGATTCATCCACAATGATTTTGGGCAAGTTTGAAAAGCTGTTTCCTGCTGGCTTTTTGGGTGAATTCCAGACCTGTATTCGCCTACATTTCGGGCGCGATTCAACTAAATGGGAACAAAGTGCTATAGTGAGAGCGTTTAGACTTGGATTTCCCAGTGCCAAGAAACACATGGCTATACAACGCCACTCGCATTAAATAAGGGGTCTCAGCAGGGAACGTTTTCTACACCGAGAAGCTCCACTCACCGGATCTCCTCAGTACATAGAACATACAGTGCAGAAGGAGGCCATTCGGCCCATCAAATCTGCATCGACCCACTTAAGCCCTATCCCCATAACCCAATAACTCCTCCTAACCTTTTTGGATACTCAGGGCAATTTAGCATGGCCAATCCACGTCTTTGGACTGTGGGAGGAAACCGGAGCACCCGGAGGAAACACACGCAGACACGGGAGAACGTGCAGACGCTGCACAGACAGTGACCCAGTGGGGAATCGAACCTGGGACCCTGGTGCTGTGAAGCCACAGTGCTAACCACTGTGCTACCATGCTGCCTTAGCGACATTGGGATGCCAATTTTAAATGGCGTCCCGATCTCTGAGGCCGATGACGTGACCCCGACACCCCCAGCCCCAACGCACAATGGGAGGGTCCCCAGCCCCTCTCCGCACCCCCCACCCCAGCACCCATGCAGGGCACCCCAGCTGATCGTCAGCTCACAATGAATGCCAGCTTGGTACCTTGGCAGTGCCAACCTGGCACTCTGGCAGTGCCTCTGCCAGGGTGTCAGGCTGGCAGTGGCAGGGTGCCCGGGTGGCACCAGCCATGCCAAGGTACCACCCTACACAAAGGGCAAGCATCTGGTGGCCTCCCATCTCCTGGGAGACCCCCACTTGTGCTGTTCCGTCTAGTCCCCATTTTTGGAGAGCAGTGCTGAACGACGCTTGCCCAAGGTCTCCGAGGCATAGGGGATAGATTGCAATGCCTCAGGTTCCTCAGGAACCTGAGCTTTAAAATGAGTCTCACTCTATAATACAGATTTGCTGGAAAATTTGGGCGGGATTTACGTTGCAACGTCTCGTGAGGCGTTGAAAGCCGGGTAGCTCCCGAGAGCGGGGTCTCCCGGCTTCTATCGCCCACTCTGTGATGTGGCAAGCTGCTTTTCAGGTACAGCGTGGCCGTTGGATCCTGCCCATTGTAAATGTTTGTGGCTTGTGGAGTTCCTCACCTGTCAAGCCCATACTTGTGGGAACTAAACCCGCTGGCTAGACAGGCTCCTTTGAGATTAGGGTGCCATTTTGAAAGGGTGACTCGATCTCAAAGTGATCTTGACGGTCCCCCACACCACACCCATGGAGAATGCGACATCTTGTAGACATGCACGGGCTGGATTCTCCCGCAACCGGTGGGATGGCCCGACGGCGGCGCTAAGAGCGGCACAAATCACTCCGGTGTCGGGCCAACCGGAAGTTGCGGAATCCTCCGCACTTCCGGGGCTAGGCTGGCGCCAGAGGGCCGCGCGAGTTGGCGCATGCGCAGAACCACCGACATGGTTCCGCGCATGCGCAGACCGGCCGGCGTGTTTCCTGCGCATGCGCAGGGGGTTCTTCTCCGCGCCGGCCATGGCAGAGCCCTACAGAGGCCGGGGCAAAAGGAAGGAGTGCCCCCATGGAACAGGCCCGCCCGCAGATTGGTGGGTCCCGATCGTGGGCCAGGCCACCATGAGGGCCTCCCCCGAGGCCGGATCCTTCCGCGCCCCACCGAGGACTCCAGTAGACGGCCTACCAGCTAGGTCATGTCATGTGGGACCATGTCCATTTCATGCCGGCGGGACTGGCTGAAAACGGGCGGCCGCTCGGCCCTTCGGAGCCCGGAGAATTGCCGGGGGGGGACCGCTGCCAACGGCCCCCGACTAGCGCGGCGTGAAAACCGCCCTTGTTGGATAATACCGCCTGTGGAAACACCTCCAAGCCTTGGCTACCAAGGGACAGCCTCTCCCCCATCAATAAAAGTTAGTGTGAGCACCCCCCCCCCAAATAAGTGATCATACCCTGCTATGGGGTCACTGAGGGCTCTGCCATCTTTAAACACCCCACCAATTCATCCCCTCAACCTTCACGACACCCCTTCATACCACCACCCTCCCCGGACCCTTCATACGCTCTCTCTCATGGGCATGGCTCCCTCTGGTCCTGCCCCTTGCCGCTGTCAACTGACACCTTGGAATACTGGCACTGCAAACCTGGCACCTGGGCACTGCCCCTGAAACTCTGGAAGAGCCAACTTGGGACAAGAGCACGGACATATAGGGCAGTATAAATGGCCACGGTTTATGGCCGGGGCGCCGCGCGAGTCGTGCAACGCCGCCCCAACACCCGCACGCGATTCTCCCACCCCCCCCGAAACCAGCGGCGCGAGGATCGCGCCGGGCCGCTCGGAGAATCGCCGCAAACGGCAAGCGGCCATTCTCTGGCCCGAATGGGCCGAGCGGTTGGCGAATAAATGACAGTCCCGCCGGCGCCGTTCACCCCTGGTCGCTGCCGGTGGGAACTCTGCAGAAACGCTGGGGGAGGGGGGTGGCCTGTGGGGTGGGGGGGGGGGGGTGCTCCTTCACTGGGGGGGCCTCCGATGGGGCCTGGCCCGCGATTGGGGCCCACCGATCGGTGGGTCAGCCCCTCTCCCCCCTGGGTCTACTTCCTTGCGCGGCCAGCCTCTGAACACAGACCCCATGTTGGTTCGGGGCCGGCGCGTGTAAGAGCTTCCCCGCGCATGCGCAGGATGGCGCAGCCCAACTGCGCATGCGCAGGATTGAGCTGCCCCAACTGCGCATGCGCGGCGGCCATTCGGCACCGCGTAAGGAGGCTGGAGCGGCGTGAACCATTCCAGCACCATGCTGGCCCCCTATGGGGGCCAGAATAGGTCGTGCCCGTGACGGCGTTCACGACGGTGCAAACACTTGGCCTCAATATCGGAGAAGCTCGCCCCACCTCCGTGACGACACAGATGCACCTTTGCACCGAGGTCTGTGATACGCTAGACAGGCCCCCACTCGGCTCCTGGAAGGATCCCGTGGTGTAAAAGGTCAGGGCAACCATCACCTTGACAGTAATCATGAGGGGGTGTCCTCCCCCAGACCCCCGCGGTTCCAGATATGCCATGATCTGGCAGAGATGTCGCCTACACATGCCAGCTGTACTTTTACGGCCCCTGTCCTGCACCTTCCTGTGGGATATACTGTGGTTGCCCTCCTTGGGTGGGCCACGTGATGCTCCACCAGCAGGGTGATGCCTGTGAGTGGGTGGGCGGAGGCGGTGGGAGCATCCATACGGCCCTGTTGCTCTGCGCAACCACAGGACACGGTGCGAGATCAGTGGGGTGCGCAGCCAACATGACGCCTAGAACACATTCACACCACTGTCGACGGGCCGGAGCAAGGCATTCCTTTTGGTGGCCTTCGCGAGCCACGGTTTATGGCTGACACATGGGGCGGGATTCTCCGACCCCCCGCCTCATTGGGCGTCACTCAGGGTACAGTAATTTAGATTCATTTTATAAGTGGATTGCGCTTATTCATATTCTTTCCACAGTGGATCAATTTATATTGGTTATAGATCATCTTCAACTTCAGTCGGCCCTGCAGTACTTGTGTCAATCTACTTCTTACAAGGTTTTATTTTCAGCCGATTATGCTGAAGCGTTCCCTCATGAAAACACAATACTGGTTTTAAGGAAAATCTTTTTTTGATGGAATTAACTCGGCCCCGACCTATTTCGTAAAAACGGGATCTATCTGTAGTTTGAATTGCTGATCTGAATGTTTCATAGAACATAGAACATAAAATATACAGTGCAGAAGGAGGCCATTCGGCCCATCGTGTCTGCACCATCCCATTAAGCCCTCACTTTCACCCTATCCCCGTAACCCAACAACCCCTCCTAACCTTTTTTTTTGTTCACTAAGGGCAATTTAGCATGGCCAATCCACCTAACCTACACGTCTTTGGACTGTTTCAGAGAAGAATGATACAAGATATATAAATGCAGTCCGGTCTTAACTCAGGAATTGGATTGTATCTCTTCCCGCAGAAACTGTTATAGAAATTGTGGTTTACACTGTGGATATATATACCAGGGGCTCTGGTTTCCTCCCACAGTCCAAAGATGTGCAGATTAGGTGGATTAGCCATGCTAAAATTGTCCCTTCGTGTTCAAAATTTGGTGGGATTGCAGGGAATAGTCGAGGGAGTGGTCCTGGGTGGGGTAATCTTTCAGAGGGTAGGTCTAGAATCAACGGGCCGAATAGCCTCCTTCTGCACTATAAGGATTCTATGGGTTCTATGAATGAAGCTGCCTAAAAGTCGGAAGCAGGAGCATAGCAACTCAATCAAACTGACATGAAAGACCAACTTTCAAAGGATTTGGAACTCAGACTGTAGGTTCTAATTTTGTTTTGAAGTCAGTATTTCATTCCTGAAGCTGTGTCCCTGGCTGTTCAGGTGGACGGGGTGGGGGTGGGAGGTGGTCAACACAAAACTCCATTTTCGGCAAGAAACACCCCCCCACCACCCCTCCATCCCCCAGGCCCTCGTGTTTGGCATCGTCTTCAGATCTCTCTCCCAAGTCTTGCTTGAGGCCAGGTGGCAGCAGTGCAAGTTGGGTAGAGGATGGCCAAGGAAGTGAGGAAGAGTTAGCAGGGAAGAATGGATAAATTGCTGGGCAAAGATGGAAGGGATAATGCAGGCTCTCCAGGTGCCCTTTAATCTCTGGCACTTGGATCTTCAAATCTATGAGGTAACAGCGGTGATGGTGACTTCCTACCTGCTCCCACCATGAGAATCTGCCAGCTCCTAATGAATGTATATTTAATGAGCTGAGCAGTGCAAGATCGTGCACTGCCAGCCATCCATCCCCCTCCCCTCCCCGGCACTCTTTCCCCCACGCCCCCCAGCAGAAATCACCCCCACTTCCAAACCTGCCACCAACCTCAGATTCCAGAATGGAAGATTCCAGCCTAAATTTCTCCATTCTTTCTTCACTGCTCAGAATTTTGAAATTATGGATTAGCCTTGTGATTCTTCTGTGTGCTGTCTAATGCTCTTGAATGTTTCTCACCAACCAGAACTGGGCACATTAGTCACAATGCTGTCTGTCCAGCACACCGTCCAGTTTGATCAGAAGTTTCACCGAACTGTGCAGATACAGTGGGAGCAGGTGGGTTCATGATTCCAAATAAACAGATTGAATTAGGATGTTCTGGAAAGTTGCCATCAATCACGATATCGAAAGGGGTATTCATCTTGTTAATTCATTTCCAACTAACTGTGCAAATAGCATTGTATAGATCTCAGACAGGGAGATTCACTGCAGTGCTAGTCGCGGCATTCATAGTGATACTTTATACTTTGTATCACATTCCAGTTCATTAATATTGGTTTATCTCAACTTACTTCAACATTAGTTACACAAAATATGCCACTGAGTTAATTTTATTGATTTAAAAATGTGAAGATTTTAAGCTGTCCTTAAGTAGGATATGACAAGAACTCATCCTATCAGTTGCACAATTTTATTCCTAAACAATAAAATCAAATTAGCAGTGCTCCATAGGAAGCCTGGAATATTTTCCTTTTCAAAAAATCTAGGAACTCAGTATTAGGAAAAGAATATCGAGCAGGTGCAAAAAAAAATTTCTGATTTGTTATCATTCGTTCTGTGGTCCTGCCAAAAACTAATTTCACCCCAGATAGACTGTAGCTATCTTCTTTATAATGGCTTGTAATGGAGCTACAGCCTACGAAAACACAATTTTTCCAATATATAAAGAAAAACTGCACCATAAATAAAGTGAATATTTAATTTGTGTCAAGCTTAAAATAGTTTAGAATTTCTATTTTTCAAGTAGTTTTATTTTAATTGTATACAATGTGTGTTAATTTCCTGATGTGATGTGTGGACTGTTGAGTAAATCGCAAAATCAGCGTACTGCACTTTGGAACTTTTATTACCATTTGGAGACCATGCTTCCAGAAAAATGGAATTTCAGATATTGAAATAATAAATCCACAAGGGATAATAAGATAATCAGTGACATTGGAACACAGCAGTTACCTTTTTTTAAACTTTGTTTTATTAGAGATTTCAGTTTTGAAAAGACAAGAAAACCAAAGTGATATACTACATGATGTATAGTGATTCCCAATAGGAGTGTTATCGAGAAGTGGACATTTTTTGAACCTGAGCTTCTCAACCAGAATGGGAAATATATATCCTATAATGCTGATAATGAAGCTACATCATTTCTAATGAAATGTCTGAAATTTTCTC
The DNA here is from genome assembly GCF_047496885.1 of Scyliorhinus torazame. Taxonomy (NCBI): domain Eukaryota; kingdom Metazoa; phylum Chordata; class Chondrichthyes; order Carcharhiniformes; family Scyliorhinidae; genus Scyliorhinus; species Scyliorhinus torazame. The sequence continues at coordinate 105,082,179 of NC_092708.1, forward strand.
TCTTGATATCAAATGCTTATATATAATCCAAACGTAAATTTTGTTCATCATTTATTTAAACACGTCAGCTGAATTGACATGTGAGCTTAGAGGGAAAACAATGGGCCCTTGCATCAATTGCTATTCTCTCCTTAGAATGACCACTGCACAGTAATAGGAAGGACTACCCTGCTGGGCTGAACTAGATCAGAAAAGAGCCAATTCAGCCACTTCCCATGAGCAGGCTGAATGTTACTGTGTGCCAGAATTGTGTTAACCCATGTGACTGTCAAAGACAAGGGGCTCAGCGTTTTAACGAGGACGAATGCTTTTGGGCCTCATGTAAGCTAAGAAGCTCTGATGTGACAAAAGTAGGGAGTACAGGATGAGATTATTGAGTATGGCTTATATATTGCAACCGATAAGATCAATGGTATGGTGCTTTTTGCCTTATTTTAACATAATTAGGTATCTTTCAAACAACGCCAGTGTGTAAAAGCAGAAGATTGTCCTGCAAATACAAGTTGATGCTCGTATTTAATTAATATATCACAGCTGTCTGCAAAGAACAGAGCAATCCATGGAGAAAATTTGACTTTATCGGTTAATCAACTGTCGGTCTTGCTTTTTGCTTTCATCTATTTTGATTTCAGAATTACACAGATATCACGTGTATAAAATAGACTGAGCAAAATGAAGCAGAATGAAACAAAGAATTCTAAGTTTCATTTATCTAAAAAATAAAATAATGAAAGGGTAAAATAAGGTTCCGATTTAAACTTTGCAAGAAATTCTTTGCCATGAGAAAAAAAATGCAATAATATTCATCCCATATTGAACACTATTTCCAGGGTCCCACGTTCGATTCCCGGCTTGGGTCACTGTCTGTGCGGAGTCTGCATGTTTTCCTCATGTGTGCGTGGGTTTTCTCCGAGCGCTCAAGTTTCCTCCCACAAGTCCTCCCATCCACCTAACGGACTTATTAGGTGAATCCCTCAGTGTAACCGAACAGGCGCCGGAATGTGGCGACTAGGGGATTTTCACAGTAACTTATGTGACAATAATAAAGATTATTATTCCTATTATTATTTCTATTACTATTCTCATTATTTTTCTCCAATCATGCAATTAATAAACAGACATGGGGCATTTTTATTTTGTAGTTAAATGACAGAAAGAGGTCTACGTAAAGTATTTCACTGAGTGTTCGGTAATTTTGGTTATATTCATGGCGTGTGTATGTATGTATGTATTGGGGCAGCATGGTAGCACTGTGCCTTCTCATTGCCAGGGTTCCAGGTTCGATTCCCCGCTGGGTCACTGTCTGTACGGTGTCTGCACGTTCTCCCAGTATCTGCATGGGTTTCCTCCGGGTGCTCCGGTTTCCTCCCACAGTCCAAAGACGTTCAGGTTAGGTGGTTTGGCCATGCTAAATTGCCCTTAGTGTCCAAAAAGGTTGGAGGGGTTATTGGGTTATGGGAGAGGGTGGAAGTGAGGGCTTAAGTGGGTCAGTGCAGACAGTTTTTAACTGAATAAAATAGTTTTGCACAATTTTAAGTGTTGGTGGCCTGTATGTTCCACGGATCCAGAGCATCCAACACATCAGACAGGATCCTAATATCAATGGTTTATCAGCAGAGTGTCTCTCATCATTGGATTGGATGCTTGGGGAGGAGGACAAAACTGACTGCAGTATTTGTTGTGGCATAATGTACGACCAGTTCAGCAGAAGGCCCAAAAAACTTATCATTTAAGAAACAAGTGTTCTTTTGCTTAGTGTCCTGTGTGCCATTCCAATATGACCAACCATATCTAGGCCAGTCTGATAGAGGTCTGATGACATTCTGACATAAGATTGCCAACACTGCAGGATTGGCCTGGAGTCTCCAAGAATTGAATATCAATTTCCAGGACACACTTCTGTGAAACAATGGGGAATAAAAACCTAGGGAAGTTAAAAAAGATTGTTTCTTTGTCATTTTTAAAAAACATTTCTCTTTAACAGATTTTAAAAATATTACAACTGAGGGGGGAAATGGCTGTTTAGCTGACCAACATTATCCAATTGGATAATGAGAGTTTTTTACTTCCCAATTGGTGTTGTTGCTAACTTTTGGTTGGTTCAATTGGCTCTGTTTTATAACCTTTGCTCTCGAGTCGCCAGGTATCTTTATGATACCGCCACGAGGTTCAAGTTCAAGTAATGATCAATAACTCAATACACCAATTAGTAAGATTCAAATCAAAGCACATTTATTATACACAGTAAATCGCTACTCATGCATAAATTCTACTTCTCAGCTATTTCGACAACTAACAGGCCTATACTTAGCTTCGGACTGGCCCACCAGGTCAGGGGAACAAGTGGCCTTTCGTTCAGGTTCTGAGTTTGCAGGATTCAAAAGCTGGTATGGACTGGTAGCTAGGAGCGCCTATCTCATAGCAAGCGTTGACTTAAGACTTACGGTCTTTTGGCGGTAGCTGAACAGGTCACGGTCAAGGGTTGGTACGCGTTGCTGAGTGGCCCTGTCAAGAAGGACGATTTGAACTTGGGGGCTTAACTTTATAGTCCCCAGAGGCTTCCCGCCTTTCGGGGCGGACCCTGTACCTGGTTCCAAGTGATTGGACTTTGTTCCAATCGCTTGGTTCGATTTCTCCAATACTGGAGCGGTTCCCTGATCGATGGGCGGTCTTGAGGTGTCCGTTAACCTCTTTTTTGTTGGCTCCTGCTGGCGCCGAGGAGTCTGGCTTGGCCTTGTTTATCCCAAATGTTTTGATTGTTCCCGGGGATCGCTCATTAGTATGTTGATGGCTGCTACATTATTATGCAGATGGCTGCTTGTATCAATGCTGTCTGGGCTTTTACAGAGTTTAATACACAGTAAACTTGCACCTGCTAGTTTCTGCCTCTGTTGGCTGAATTTCCCTTCAGCCTTTGCTGTTCTCCATTTTACGTCGGGAGTTGGCCAACACAGGTGGCTACAGTGTAGGAATGCAGTATGTCATAAGGGTAAGATGTGTTGGCTGACTACTAGCTGGACGGTGGGCAAATGATCAAACTTCCAGGAATATATTTAATAACAGTTAGGTTCCCTATTCTGACAGGAATATGCAGAAACAGCATTCGGTAGCAGGAAGCCATCCATTTTCTCTGCACCCCTTATATCAGTTACAGAAAGATTTACCCTCCGATGATTAGATTTTCTGTAAACCTTCAAATTTTGGGAATCATCATTTTAAATTGCCTTCAACTGCAAAACAGAAATAAGTATGGGTTGTGCATTCCCTACTCCTTCAGTTAGTGACTTGATCAGGAAGTGCACTTAAAAACAAAACCGTTTTTATTTTCATGTTTGTCTCACTTTCTACCTGGCTGTTTATAGTTTATTTTAATCAAAAATAACAAAATGTCGCTCATAAATTTGATGTAATTAGTCTGGATAACTGTTAGGTTATTACACCCAAGTGCTTAAGCATTTAGTTATTTTTCACTGGAATAGGCAATTTGTCGTGTTAGGCTGCATTTACACTGCAGCTACTGGCCTGGGACCCATATCTGCAGTTCAGGTTCCAGCCAGACAGAATCTTGTTTACATTGCTTGACACCTGCAACATTAATCAGTCTGCAGTGCATCATGCAGAAAACGACTGTTTGGTAAAGCAAACAAATGTACCATTCTCCTATTGAATACCAGGGAGCAACGGACTTGAGCCTTGATGTGTTGGGTGCTCTGGATCCGTGGAACACATACAAGCTACCAACACTTAAAATAGTACAACACTATTTTATTAAGCTAGAAAATGTTGAACACACTTTCAATGTTGGTTAACACGATGTTAGATTAAACTAAAGACCTATGTCTGTCCTAACCAGTCTATGCACTCAGCACATGGTGAAGATCTATGCTGTAAGCTGTAAGCTCTGTCCTTCTGAGAGGCTGCATCCCGAATGAGCGGGAAAACTGATGCCCTCTGTCTTTATCGTGAGTGTGCTCTAACCGGTGATTGGCTGTGGTGTTGTGTGTGTTGATTGGTCTTGCTGTGTATCCATCAGTGTGTGTGTCTGCACCATGATATACTGGTGTATATTATGACATCCCCCCTTTTACAAAAAAATGTATGTTTGTGGCAATAAATAATGTGTGGTGATAATGTTCCTAACTACGTGTGAGGTGCGAAGACATATTTACAGGACTATGTACATGAGAAGTAAGTTATTTACATGGGAAGGAGCCTAGTGCAGAGACGCAGTATGCAACAAGAGTAACGAGATCAACACTATATATAAACCAGGGAAACGATCAAACAAAGCAACAAAACAATTCAGAGAGTCCATAAATTCGAAAAGTTCAGACCCAGCATCAGCAGCCTTGCATAGGAGCCATTTGACGATATGTACTTCCTTCTCTGCTTTGCCGTTGGATTGGGGGTACAGGGGACTGGACGACACATGGGCAAAATTGTACCGCCTGGCAAAGTTGGACCATTCTTGGCTGGCGAAGCAGGGGCCATTGTCCGACATAACCGTGAGCGGGATGCCGTGTCGAGCAAAGGTTTCTTTACATGCACGAATGACTGCAGATGATGTGAGGTCGTGCAACCATATCACCTCCGGGTAATTCGAAACGTCCACGATCAGGACATAGTCTCTACCCAGTGCGTGGAACAGGTCGATGCCCACCTTCGTCCATGGTGACGTGACCAACTCATGGGGCTGCAGGGTCCCACGTGGTTGGGACGGCTGGAAGCGCTGACAAGTGGGGCAGTTGAGCACTGTGTTGGCTATGTCCTCATTAATGCCGGGCCAGTACACTGCCTCTCGGGCCCGTCAGCGGCACTTTTCCACGCCCCTCGTATTGTTGTTCCAGGACAAGCTGCCGCATGCTATGCGGGATGACAATGCGGTCCAGTTTTCCAGAACCCCATCTACTATCGCCAGATCATCTCTGACATTATAGAATTGAGGGCATTGGCCCTTGAGCCACCCGTCCGTTAGGTGTCGCATGACACGCTGCAGCAAGGGGTCAGCCGCTGTCTCGTGGCAAATTTGGACAAGGCATTCATCCGTGGCAGGTAGTTTGGAGGCCGCGAATGCCACATGGGCGTCAACCTGGCAGATAAATCCCGCTGGGTCACATGGAGTGTTGACTGCCCTGGAAAAAGCGTCAGCAATGATGAGGTCCTTGCCTGGGGTGTATACCAGCTGGAAGTCGTATGACCGGAGCTTGAGAAGAATACGCTGGAGGTGAGGCATCATGTCATTCAAGTCTTTCTGTATTATATTGACCAGAGGGCGATGGTCGGTCTCGACGGTGAATTGAGGAAGTCCGTAGACATAATCATGAAATTTAACAACACCGGTCAGAAGGCCCAGGCACTCCTTTTATATCTGCGCGTAGCGCTGCTCCGTGGGGGTCATCGCATGCGACGCATATGCAACGGGGGCTCATGATGAGGCCTCATCACGTTGAAGGAGCACTGCCCCAATGCCGGATTGACTGGGGCATCGTTCGAACTTTTGGTCTCCTTTGCTGGCTCAAAGAAGGCTAAGACCGGGGCCGTGGTCACTTTTGCCTTGAGTTCCCTCCATTCGCGCACGTGAGCGGGGAGCCATTGGAAGTCTGTTGTCTTCCTGACCAGGTTCCTGAGAGCCGTGGTATGAGAGGCGAGGTTAGGGATAAATTTCCCTAAAAAATTGACCATGCCCAGAAATCGGAGGACCGCCTTCTTGTACTCTGGTGTTTTCATAGCTGTGATGGCAGCTACCTTGTCTGCATCCGACTGCACACCCAATTGGGAGATGTGGTCCTCGAGGAATTTAATTTGTGTCTGACCAAAAGAGCATTTGGCCCTGTTGAGGCGGAGGCCATGCTCATGTATACGTCTGAATACGGGCTGGAGGCGACTAACATGCTCCTGCGGGGTGGTGGACCCGATGATTCTGTCATCGACATAGACGCGAACACCTTCAATACCTTCCATCATTTGTTCCATAATCCTATGGAACACTTCTGATGCAGATATGATCCCAAATGGCATCCTGTTGTAACAATGTCTGTTAAAGGGGGTAGAAATGTGCAGTTTCCTGCTGGATTCATCGAGCTGGATTTGCCAGAATCCTTTTGAGGCGTCGAGTTTGGTAAAGAGCTTGGCGCGAGCCACCTCGCATGTGAGCTCTTCACGCTTGGGAATTGGATAGTGCTCTCTCACAATATTGCGATTGAGATCCTTGGGATCAATGCAAAGTCTCAATTCGCTGGATGGTTTTTTTACACATACCATGGAACTGACGCAGTCGGTCGGTTCCGTGACTTTGGAAATCACTCCTTGGTCCTGGAGGTCCTGCAGCTGCTGCTTGAGGTGGTCCTTAAGGGGTGCTGGGACCTCGCGAGGTGCGTGCACCACAGGTGTGGCATTCGGTTTTAATAAAATCCTGTAGGTGTACGGGAGCATGCCCAAGCCCTCGAAGACGTTGTGGTACTGGTTGATAATGGCGTTGAGCTGCGCCCTGAAGTCAGTGTCCTGAAAGGCAGACGCGTCAGCAGGAGAGCGAGAGTGAACTCTCTGAACTAGGTTCAACAGCTTGCATGCCTGCGCGCTAAGCAGGGAGGCTTTCGAGGAGCCCATGATTTCAAAGGGAAGGATGGCTTTGCGTGTCCTGTGCGTCACTTCAAGTTGGCATGAGCGGCTGGCAGCAATGGCATTGCCATTAGAATCTAATAGCTGGCAGGCTGATGGCAGGAAGGCTGGTTTGACACAAAGGCTTTGGAGGTCAGACCGCGCAATGAAATTGGCGGAGGCACCGGTGTCCAGGCGGAATCGTATTTGGGACCGGTTGACCGTAAGGGTGGCACACCACTCATCGTCCGCATCGATGCTGTACACCGATAGAGGCTGGATTCTTTGCTTCGGGGACACCCTGTTTTTCGTAATGATATCGACTTGAAGCGCCTTCGGGTCCTCAGTGTCAATATCGGGTAGCAGGTCCGAATCGGGCTCGGTGACCGTGGGTTGAATGGCCCGGACATTCCTGCGAGGCTGGCTGGTGCGACGAGAGTTGGCAGGCTGATCTGATCTGCATAAAGCAGCATAGTGGCTAAGTTTGCCACATTACAGGCATCGTCGGGATTTGGCAGGACATTGCCGCTTTAAATAGGTGGAGCCACAGTTGCCGCACGTTGTAGTGTCAGTATGCTCACTGCGTCACCGCGCATGCACGGCGCGGCCGTACGTGATGTGCACCTGCGTAGTACGTTCGTCGACATCGCCGTCCCCTCGTTCGGTGCATACAAGTGCGGGAGTCCGTGAAAAGCGCACAAAATGGCCGCCCTCATCCAGGCTGAGGCCCTGGAGTTGCTCGATTGCTTGGACCCATTCTGCCTCGTGGGGACCTTGCCGCACCGTTTCAGCCGCTTGGATGTGGGAATACCGACTAGTGGCATGTTCATGTAGCACGCAGGTCTCGATGGCAATCGCTAGGGTGAGCTGCTTTACCCTGAGGAGCTGCTGGCGTAGGGAGTCATACTGAACACCAAAAATAATCTGGTTGCGTACCATGGAATCGGAGGTGGACCCGTAATTACAGGACTGCGCAAGGATGCAGAGGTGGGTGAGAAAGGACTGGAAAGGTTCATCCTTACCTTGCAAACGCTGTTGGAATACATAGCATTCAAAACTTTTATTTACCTCGATGTCGCAGTGACTGTCAAACTTAAGGAGGACTGTCTTGAATTTTGATTTATCTTCACCATCAGCAAAGGTGAGAGAATTGAAAATGTGGATGGCATGGTCCCTGGCCGTGGATAGGAAGAGAGCGATCTTCCTGGTGTCTGAGACAGCTTCCAGGTCTGTGGCTTCAAGATAGAGCTGGAAGCGTTGTTTGAATATCTTCCAGTTGGCCCCTAGGTTACCGGTGATGCGGAACGGCGGTGGCGGGCGGATGCTGTCGATTTTGCAGGATGGCTGTATGCTGGTGGAAAGCAGATCACTTCCAGGTAGGTCTAAGAAGTTCTAACATCTCTCAACTCCTGGTATCATGATGTGTTGGGTGCTCTGGATCCGTGGATCACATACAGGCTTCCAATACTTAAAATAGTACAACACTATTTTATTAAGCTAGAAACTGTTGAACATGCTTTCACTGTGGGTTAACACGATGTTAGATTAAACTAACGACCTATGCCTGTCCTTACCAGTCTATGCACTCAGCACATGGTGAAGATCTGTGCTGTAAGCTCTGTCCTTCTGAGAGGCTGCATCCCGAATGAGCGGGAAAACTGATGCCCTCTGTCTTTATAGTGAGTGTGCTCTAACTGGTGATTGGCTGCGGTGTTGTGTGTGTTGATTGGTCTTGCTGTGTGTCCATCAGTGTGTGTGTCTGCACCATGATATACTGGTGTATATTATGACAAGCCTGAGGTTTCTATCATTGAATTTCCTTAAAACTGGGGTGTTATTAATGACACTGGTATATTCCTATATCTGCAGGGAAACGTATCAGCGGTGGAAATGCTTCCCCCCTTTTATTGTTCAGCTTATGTGTGATTTTCTGAACCTGATGTTGCAGGTCTGTGCCCATTCCCCTGGCTGCTGCCTTCATAATATCCCAGTTCACCATTACTGTTGATAGCTTCAAGTCAAGGGTTGAATCCTGGCAGAACAAGAATATTCATTGCTGCCTTGGATGATGACATCTCAATGCATTCCCATAGGCAAGCCTAGCACAGATATTAGACACGTGCTCTCATCAGATGCCACATTGAGCATACCTTAGGCATCCTGAATTAATGTTTCTGGTGTTTTGTCAGATTGGAAGCATTCTGCAGCATATATTGTGATGATCCTTACTTTTTTGGGAAAAGCCTGTTTTTTCTTTTTGTGCAATGTTCCCTATAATACCAAAGTGAAACTGGGATGTATTCTGAGAGGGAGCAATTAGTTTCCTTGTTATGGCATCGAGGTTCCAAGAAATACCCATGTGCCTGAGATTGCTATAATAATAATCTTTATTGTCACAAGTAGGCTTACATTAACATTGCAATGAAGTTATTGTGAAAATCCCTTAGTCGCCACATTCCAGCGTCTGTTCGGGAACATAGAGGGAGAATACAGAATGTCCAATTCATCTAACAGCATTTCTTTTGGGACTCGTGGGAGGAAACCGGAGCGCCTGGAGGAAACCCACGCACACACGGGAAGAACGTGCAGATACCACACAGAAGGTGACCTAAGGTGATCAGGCATTATGGGGAGAAGGCAGGAGAATGGGGATAAGAAAATATCAGCCATGATTGAATGGCGGAGCAGACTCAATGGGTGAGTGGCGTAATTCTGCTCCTATGTCTTATGGCCTTTTAAGCTGGGAATCGAACCTGGGACCCTGGAGCTGTGAAGCAACAGTGTTAACCACTGTGCCACCGTGCTGCCCTGTGGGGTGAATGTTGAAGCAAAAAGTAAAGAGACAGGTAATTGGATATCAAATTACAACTTGTCTCTTGCTGAGGTAGTGTCAGTTGCTAGAGTTCAGGGGCGAAATTCTCCGTTATCAGCGGAAAGTCCGCCGGTCGTCGCAAAAAACGGCGCAAATCCGACTTGCGTCACGTCGGAAAAATGGGTCGAAAGTCTCCGGCCCGAAATGGGCTAGCAGCGACGTAACGGGATCCGCGCTTGCGCAGTGGTTCACGCCGTGCAGCGTCATACGCGCCGCACGGCGTGACGGCTCATAAGGCCGCGCTGCTCCCCCCCCCCCCACACCCGACCGGAACACCCGACCGGAACACCCGACTGGATGGCTGGCCGTCGCTCAGCCCTGAGGTTCGAGTCACGGGATGTGGAGGCGCTCCTGGACGCGGTGGAGCAGAGGAGGGAGGCCCTGTATCCCGGGCACGGCCGCAGAGTTGCCCCACGCCACAGCCGGCGACTGTGGAGGGAAGTGGCAGAGGCCGTCACCGCTGCGGCCCTGACACCACGCACAGGCACCCAGTGCCACAAGAAGGTGAACGACCTCGTCAGAGCAGGCAAGGTGAGCCTCCCCATATCCCCCCTCCCCCATATCCCCCCTCCCCCATATCCCCCCTCCCCCATATCCCTCCTCCCCATATCCCCCCTCCCCATATCCCCCAAATCCCCCCTCCCCCATATCCCCCTCCCCCATATTCCCCATATCACCCCTCCCCATATCACCCCTCCCCATTTCCCCTCCCCCATATCCCCCCTCCCCCATATCACCCCTCCCCATATCCCCCCTCCCCCATATCCCCCACCCCCATATCCCCCATATCCCCCTCCCCCATACCCCCCTCCCCCATATCCCCCCTCCTCCATATGCCCCCTCCCCCATATCCCCCACCCCCATACGCCCCATATCACCTCTCCCCATATCCCCCTCCCCATATCCCCCATATCCCCCTCCCCATATCCCCCCTTTCCCATAACCCCCCTCCCCCATATCCCCTCCCCCCCTATTTCCCCCATAACCCCCCTCCCCCATGTCCCCCTCCCCATATCCCCCATATCCCCCTCCCAATATCAACCCTCCCCATATCCCGCTCCCCCATATCCCCCATATCTCCCTCCCCATATCCCCCATATCCCCCTCCCCCATATCCCCTCTCCCACATATCCCCCATATCCCCCCTTCCCCATATCCCCCCTCCCCATATCCCCCATATCTCCCTCCCCATATCCCCCATATCCCCCTCACCCATATCCCCCATATCCCCCTCCCCATATCCCCCATATCCCCCCTCCCCATATCCCCCATATCCCCCCTCCCCCATATCCCCCCTCCCCCATATCCCTCCTCCATATCCGCCCTCCCCCATATCCCCATATCCCCCTCCCCATATCCCCCATATCCCCTTCCCCCATATTCCCCATATCACCTCTCCCCCATATCCCCCCTCCCCCATATCCCCCATATCCCCCTCCCCATATCCCCCCTCCCCATATCATCCCTCCAATATCCCCATATCACCCCTCCCCCATATCCCCTCCCCCATATCCCTCCTCCCCATATCCCCCATATCCCCCCTCCCCCATATCCCCCTCCCCATATCCCCCAAATCCCCCCTCCCCCTTATCCCCCTCCCCCATATTCCCCATATCACCCCTCCCCATATCGCCCCTCCCCCATTTCCCCTCCCCCATATCCCCCCTCCCCCATATCACCCCTCCCCATATCCCCCCTCCCCCATATCCCCCACCCCCATATCCCCCATATCCCCCTCCCCCATACCCCCTCCCCCATATCCCCCCTCCTCCATATCCCCCCTCCCCCATATCCCCCACCCCCATACCCCCCATATCACCTCTCCCCATATCCCCCTCCCCATATCCCCCATATCCCCCTCCCCATATCCCCCCTTTCCCATAACCCCCCTCCCCATATCCCCTCTCCCCCATTTCCCCCATAAGCCCCCTCCCCCATATCCCCCTCCCCCATATCCCCCAAATCCCCCTCCCCATATCAACCCTCCCCATATCCCGCTCCCCCATATCCCCCATATCTCCCTCCCCATATCCCCCATATCCCCCCTCCCCCATATCCCCTCTCCCACATATCCCCCATATCCCCCCTTCCCCATATCCCCCCTCCCCATATCCCCCATATCTCCCTCCCCATATCCCCCATATCCCCCTCACCCATATCCCCCATATCCCCCTCCCCATATCCCCCATATCCCCCCTCCCCCATATCCCCCCTCCCCCATATCCCTCCTCCATATCCGCCCTCCCCATATCCCCCATATCCCCCTCCCCATATCCCCCATATCCCCCTCCCCCATATTCCCCATATCACCTCTCCCCCATATCCCCCCTCCCCCATATCCCCCATATCCCCCTCCCCCATATCCCCCCTCCCCATATCATCCCTCCCAATATCCCCATATCACCCCTCCCCATATCCCCTCCCCCAAATCCCCCCTCCCCCATATCCCCCTCCCCCATATTCCCCATATCACCCCTCCCCATATCGCCCCTCCCCCATTTCCCCTCCCCCATATCCCCCCTCCCCCATATCACCCCTCCCCATATCCCCCCTCCCCCATATCCCCCACCCCCATATCCCCCATATCCCCCTCCCCCATACCCCCTCCCCCATATCCCCCCTCCTCCATATCCCCCCTCCCCCATATCCCCCACCCCCATACCCCCCATATCACCTCTCCCCATATCCCCCTCCCCATATCCCCCATATCCCCCTCCCCATATCCCCCCTTTCCCATAACCCCCCTCCCCATATCCCCTCTCCCCCATTTCCCCCATAACCCCCCTCCCCCATATCCCCCTCCCCCATATCCCCCATATCCCCCTCCCCATATCAACCCTCCCCATATCCTGCTCCCCCATATCTCCCTCCCCATATCCCCCATATCCCCCCTCCCCCATATCCCCTCTCCCACATATCCCCCATATCCCCCCTTCCCCATATCCCCCCTCCCCATATCCCCCATATCTCCCTCCCCATATCCCCCATATCCCCCTCACCCATATCCCCCATATCCCCCTCCCCATATCCCCCATATCCCCCTCCCCATATCACCCATATCCCCCCTCCCCCATATCCCCCCTCCCCCATATCCCTCCTCCATATCCGCCCTCCCCATATCCCCCATATCCCCCTCCCCCATATCCCCCATATCCCCCTCCCCCATATTCCCCATATCACCTCTCCCCCATATCCCCCCTCCCCCATATCCCCCATATCCCCCTCCCCCATATCCCCCCTCCCCATATCATCCCTCCCAATATCCCCATATCACCCCTCCCCATATCCCCTCCCCCATATCCCTCCTCCCCATATCCCCCATATCCCCCTCCCCCATATCCCCCTCCTCCATATCCCCCATATCCCCCCTCCCCCATATCCCCTCTCCTCCATATCCCCCCATATCACCCTTCCCCCATATCCCCCTCCCCCATATCCCCCATGTCCCCCCTCCCCCATATCCCCCATATTCCCCCTTCCCCATATCCACCCTCCCCATATCCCCCCTCCCCCATATCCCCCTCCCCACATCCCCCATATCCCCCTCCCCCATATCCCCCATATCCCTCCTCCCCCATATCCCCCCTCCCCCATATCCCCCATATCCCCCTCACCCATATCCCCCATATCCCCCTCCCCATATCCCCCATATCCCCTCACCCATATCCCCCATACCCCCCTCCCCCATATCCCCCTTCCCCATATCCCCCTCCCTCATATCCCCCCTCCCCCATATCCCCCATATCCCCCTCCCCATATCCCCCATATCCCCCCTCCCCCATATCCCCCCATATCTCCCCTCCCCATATCCCCCCTCCCCCATATCCCCCCTCACCCATATCCCCCCTCCCCCATATCCCCCTCCCCCATATCCCCCCTCCCCCATAACCCCCTCCCCCATATCCCCCCTCCCCCATATACCCCCTCTCCCATATCCCCCTCCCTCATATCCCCGATATCCCCAAGTGAATCCAGCCCTAACCTTAACCTCTGCAATGCACGCGCAACCCTGCCACCCCCCACCCCCCCCCCCCCCACAGGAGAAGCACGCACACAACAATAGGGAGCATGTGAGGACTGGAGGAGGCCCCGCTGATGAGAGGCCACTGACTGAACACGAGGAAAGGGCCCTGGAACTGGCTGGCGGACCTGACGACCGGGAGGTTGCTGATGCAGAGGTCGGGGATGGACTAGCAAGTGAGCCACCGACAGCCCGTCCCAATATCCCCCCCTCCCCTAAATCCCCCTCCCCCATATCACCTGATCACTGCCTGATGTCTAACCATGCATGCTTCATTGTGTATCGCAGGACCAAACGTCCAGGCACCCATCCCCGCAGATGCAGACCGCCCGCAGGATGCCCCTCGGAGGCCACGGGAGACGGAGAGACACGGACCCTCCAGCATGCGACGCCCGCAGTATGCCCCTCGCGCACCACGGGAGATGGAGAGACACGGACCCTTCAGCATGCGACGCCCGCAGGATGCCCCTCGCGCACCACGGGAGACGGAGAGACACGGACCCTCCAGCATGCGACGCCCGCAGGATGCCCCTCGCGCACCACGGGAGACGGAGAGACACGGACCCTCCAGCATTCGACGCTCGCAGGATGCCCCTCGCTCACCACGGGAGACGGAGAGACACGGACCCTCCAGCATGCGACGCCCGCAGGATGCCCCTCGCTCACCACGGGAGACGGAGAGACCTGGAGCAACAGGGAGACGACACCCTCGTCAGGTGCAGGAGCGACCACCCAGCGACGAGGGGGGCAGCCGCAGGCCCCCGTCACATCCGAGCCAGGACACCACTACCCAGGACACCACTACCCAGGACACCACTACCCAGGACACCACTACCCGGGACACCACTACCCGGGACACCACTACCCGGGACAGCACTGCCCAGGACACCCCTACCCGGGACAGCACTACCTAGGAAGACGAAATACCGGACAGTGACTCAGAGTGGATGGGTGGAGACGAACCCCCACCCCTAAATGCCATGGACTCAGAGTGGGACGAAGAGAACGACACAACGCCACTGCTGTCACCAACACCCTCCACCATCGCAGAAACACTCATCTCGGTTGGGCACTTTAGTGATGAGGCGTCTGGTACACTCACTGGTGCGCACAACACAGCCGTCCCGGTACAGCAGGTGGAGGTAGGAGCAGCAGAGGGGCCGGGCGGTCGGAGGGCAGCCCAGGCCAAGCGAACATCTGCCGCCCAGATGGATCCCGGGTTCGTGGAGTTACCACACCCACACATAGATCCGATGCAGCCACCGAGCCGGAGACGTGCGAAAAGGGTGACGGCCGGCTTGCGGCGGCTGCAGTCGCAGGTGGAGGAGTCCACCCGCATCCAGGAGCTGGGAGTGGTGCCGGTCATGCGTGCCACCCAGGCCGACACCGCACGGGTGGCGTCCACGGTGGAGGCAATGGGTGCGACGGTGTCAGACATGGGGAACGGTTTGCGAGGCCTGGGGCTTTCCGTGCAGGCGGCGTCTGTGGCCTAGGACATGGCTGCCCTCTCACAGGAGGCCATGAGCCAGTGCCAGCGCCAGATGGCAGAGGCGCTCAACGCCATAGCCCAGTCTCTGCATGCCATCGCTGAGGGCATCGGCGCCAGTGGCCATGTGCGAGCCGGCGTCGCACTGTCACAGACAGGGTTTGCCAACCCCCTGGGCTCCATGGCTGCAAACCTGCAGACCCCTGTCGATACCAGCACGGGCCTCCAGGACTGGCAGCGCCAGATGTCGGGGGGGGGCATCGGATGGCCAGTCCGTTCGCATCCCCCACCCATGTAGAGGCCTGGGGGCCATCGGGCACCCCGAGGGAGGAGGAGGTGGAGTGATCCGTCCCGGCTCCCCCTGTAGGGGATGTCCCGGTACACCGCGACACCTCGGACTCTCCCCCCCTTCCGTCCCAGGTGCATCGGGTGGGAAACGGGCAGGACAGGCTGGCAGCTCGCCATCCCAGTAGCCCGGGCCGCAGCCTGGCCCATCTAGGCCAGGACGACCCAGGAAACGGCCGCCAAAGTGATCCAGTGTCAGAGGGCAGGAATCACAGGAGTCCACCTCCAGTTCTGCTGTACCGTCTGGGGAACCACGTAGACGTAGTCAAAGGGCCCGTAAGGCCAAACAATTAGACACTGAGTAAGTTGGCACGGGTGCAGGGCACAGATGAGTTTTAGGGGCTAGGGCACGTGCATGAACTCCTTTGGTTATTAAAGTCAATGTTACACCTACAGAAGCTGCCTGTGTGCTCTGTCCAAAGCGTGCGGGGGTGTCATGTACGTTGAGCGCAAGTGTGTGTGTGAAGGGTGGTCTCACCTCAGCCCCAGGTGAGTCTGCCCCCTTCCCCCTGGGCCGCCATCAACATCCCCCCGGGCAGAGGACGGGACCGTGCGCTGCAGTGTCACACCGCATGCAGAGATGGTCCGGGTGGATGGTGGTACTGTGGCCATGGGTCAGACATAGTCCAACGATGTGGAGCCAGGAGCTCACCGCAGGGCGGGTTGTCATCACCCTCCATGGCCTGCAATAGACACGCGTCCACCCGCAACTGTGTGAGCCCGGCCGTTGTGCTGCAGGTGGATCGGCAAAGGGGGGGGTGGTGTGCATGCGGGTGGGGTGGGTGGGGTTGGGGAGGGGGGTGAGGGTGCTGGGTGGGTGGATGGGTGTGGGGTGTGGGTGGTCGGCTGTTGCCATGGTGTGCGGTCTGTGGCCATACTACCCGATTCCCACGCCCACCTAGTCAGTGAAGCGGGCGGCTATCAGTCTGTCCCGTGCCTGCTGGGCCAGCCGTTAACGGTGGACAGCCACCCGCCTGTGTCTACCCTGTCTGCCCTGGCCATTACCCCCATCTCCCTCATCTGGGGAGGACTGCGCCTCTTCCTGCTGCTCCTCCACTCCGCCCTCCTCTGCCTGCGGCACATCGCCCCTCTGCTGGGCTATGTTGTGCAGGACGCAGCACACTACAATGATGCGGCCGACCCTATCTGACCGATACTGGAGGGCGCCCCCAGAGAGGTCCAGGCACCTGAAACGCATCTTCAGCACGCCAAAGCACCTCTCTATCACTCCCCTT
This sequence comes from Scyliorhinus torazame, assembly GCF_047496885.1. NCBI lineage: Eukaryota > Metazoa > Chordata > Chondrichthyes > Carcharhiniformes > Scyliorhinidae > Scyliorhinus > Scyliorhinus torazame. The sequence continues at coordinate 105,098,735 of NC_092708.1, forward strand.
GTCGCTACATGGGCATCATTGTAGCGGTTCTCCGCCTCATTGTGTGGCCTCCGTATAGGCGTCATCAGCCACGATCGCAATGGGTAGCCCCTGCCGCCCAGCAACCAGCCCCTCAGCCGGGGATGGCGTCCCTCGTACATGCTGGGGATGGATGACCGCGACAACACGTATGAGTCGTGTACACTGCCTGGGTAACGGGCGCAGACGTGCAGGATCATCATGCGGTGGTCGCAGACCACCTGTACGTTCATCAAATAGGTACCCTTCCTATTGGTGAACACGGCCCTGTTATCTGCAGGTGGCCGCACGGCGACGTGCATCCCATCAATCGCACCCTGGACCATGGGGAACCCGGCCACGGCAGAGAAGCCCACGGCCCGGGCATCTTGGCTGGCCCGGTCCACAGGCATATAGGGCATCTGTCACTGCCCGGATGCACCGATGCACCGATGTCTGCGATATGCCGGACAGGTCCCCACTCGGTGCCTGGAATGAACCCGTTGCATAAAGGTTCAGGGCCACCGTAATCTTGACGGACACGGGGAGAGGGTGTATCCCGCCAGTGCCACGCGGTGACAGGTGTGCCAGCAGGCGGCAGATGTGTGCCACGGTTTCCCGCATCACCCAGAGTCTCCTCCTGCATTCCCGGTCCGTGAGGTCCTGGTATGACTGCCGGGGCCGGTACACACGGGGCGCCCTCGGGTGCCTCCGTTGCCATGGGGCCGCGACGTCCTCCTCCCCCTCCTCGTCCTGTCGGTCAGGTGTCCCTCCAGCCTGGGCGGCTGCCGCCTGCCCCTCTGCGGCAGCCTGCGCCGCTTCTCTGGCACGCTCCTCCTCCTCTTCATCCAGGGCAACATGGACATTAGCGGCTACCGCCACGGCGGCCAACATCGCTGGATGATCGGAAAACATGACGGCCTGGCGGGGGTGGGGGGGACGGGGGGGGGGGGAGGACGACGACGACATGTCATCATTGCCCATATCCCCTCCTTCCCCCCAGCCATGTGGCATGGACCGCATGGGTCCAACTGTTGGAGGCTGGCACCTGGCCAGGTGGACCAACTCACTTGCCCTCGCACCCCCCCTCCCCGGCACGGCCCCCCCCCCAACCTCCTCCCCGGCACGGACCCCAACCTCCTCCCCGGCACGGACACCCCCATCCCCCTCCCCGGCACGGACCCCCCCATCCCCCTCCCCGGCACGGACCCCCCAACCTCCTCCCCGGCACGGACCACCCCATTCCCCTCCCCGGCACGGACCCCCCCCCAACCTCCCCCCCGGCACGGACACCCCCCAACCCCCTCCCCGGCACGGACCCCTCCCCCCAACCTCCTCCCCGGCACGGACCCCCCCCCCAACCTCCTCCCTGGCACGGACCCCAACCTCCTCCCCGGCACGGACCCCCCCCCATCCCCCCCCCGGCACGGACCACCCCCCCATTCCCAATCCCCGGTACGGGCCCCCCCAACCTCCTCCCCGGCACGGAAACCCCCCAACCCCCTCCCCGGCACGGACCCCTCCCCCCAACCTCCTCCCCGGCACGGACCCCCCCCCACCAACCTCCTCCCCGGCACGGACCCCAACCTCCTCCCCGGCACGGACTCCCCCCCCATCCCCCTCCCCGGCACGGACCACCCCCCCATTCCCCATCCCCGGTACGGATCCCCTCAACCTCCTAGTCGGCGCGGACCCTCCTCCCGGCACTCCCCCGGAGCCCAGCCCACTCTAACCACCCCCCACCCCCCCGCCGCACACACGCACACATAACCCGAGACACACCTCTCCCCACACATTCAGACTGCGGCCACGCCATTGCCTGCCCAGAGCCAACCCCCCAGGCCGTCACTCACCTCCACGCTGGTCGGCGTGAACCTGGAGCACAGGTTCACGCCGATGAAAAGGAGGTTTTATTTACGTCGACGTGAACAGTCATCACGTCGACGGGACTTCGGCCCATCCGGAAGGGAGAATATCGGCAGGCCGAAAATCGGCTGCCTTGCGCAGACCCGTGCCATTCTCCGAAGTCAGCGGCGCCATTAACGGCCCGCCGACTTTTCTCCCTTCGGAGACTTCGGCAACCGGTGGGGGGCGGGATTCACGCCGGCCAACGGCCATTCTCCGACCCGGCGGGGGGTCGGAGAATGACGCCCCAGATCAGAACTTCGTCAGAACACAGAATTTGTCTGGGGGGGGGTGGGGGGCCAAACAGAGCTCTCTGTGAATAGACTAGTTTTTTATTTCACGCAAGAGGAAAATACAACTCCAGACATGCATTGTGAGGCAATGAGAGATCAAACTCTGTGTTATCAGAAAACTGGACGATGAAACGGGTGTGTTGGTTGATTAGTTAAATAGGAACTGTGAATAACTTTGCAATTAGGGTTATTGTGACCAAATTGAGAGAGGGGTCATAGATGTGAACCTCGTCTGTGGTCACTGTGTGCAGGTACTTTGGATGGAATACAGTTGGCTAGTGAATGCTACTGATGGCCAAATATTTAAAGTGAAATGTATTTTTTTATTTGAAACATTATTCACCTGTTAATTAGTGTTTGGTTTCTGTTGATTTTGGTTGGTTTGTTATGGTAAAAGTTTTAAAAAGTGAAATCATGCCCATTAGTTTTCCTTTCAGTGGTTTCTTTAGGATTCCTTGCATTTAAAACTGTCTGTCTCCATAGCAATCATAATACACTGGGTGCTTGTCTGTGATCTCAATATCGTGAAATAGGAAAACCGGTACATTGCTCTTTTCCATAATTTAAACAAAGAAGATTTCATGTTTACCTTTGTTGTATTCAATGAAAAAAGCTATCAGTCTCCACAGGGATCATAACATTATACAGTTTGCCACATAATTAAATCTGCTGGCTTCTTCATAATATCGCAATTTAAAAACATCTCCACGTGGAGTAGCTGCATCAAGAGCTATTAGAAGAAAATGGCTGAGAAAGGCTCATAATTGTGAGGAACAAAAGAAGGTATATATATTGAACTGCTTAAGATAGACTTCTAAAAAATGAAGACAGAGAGACAGGACCTAAGATGGCTGCCACAAGTCACCTGAGGTCTGCAATTACAAGTTGACCAGTTTTCTGGAAGGTTCCAATGTGAAATATAATTAAGACGTGCCCTGACATCATTCTATGAATTTTCACACCTGCTGGTGTCAAGAAATTCTTTAGCAGAATTACTTTAAATTTATTGGACCGTACATTTACAAAGCTAACTATCAAGCAGTCACAGAAGGTCTACTAGGACAATAGTTAAAGGGAAAGACACCCTGAGCTTCCTATCTCATCATGATTAATAATGATCATTCATGAGTTAATGGCTGGGATATTACAAAATCTATTCACCTCAGCCATGAAACAGAGCCATGAGCTAAGCAAATACCTGAGAATCATAGATTCTCTCCAGTGCCAAAATGATAGACAGATTGGGTAAAAACAGCCGTAATAATTGACCAGCCCTAAAAAGGCCTTCAATACCGACGTATTCCTTGGTTCAAGTACCTATTTTATTGCTTTTTTCTTATCTTCGAATGGTTGCAATCCCTTCGCATCAACTCTGAAACCTAAATACGTGAACTCATCAGTCTGAAACATGCACTTCTCTCACTTTAACTGAAACCCGGCTTCTTTAAAACTCTTGAGGACTTCTTCTAAATTTTCTCTGTGCTCCTCTGGTGTTGCCCCCGTCACAAGGACATGATCCAGATACATGATAACATTTGGAATTCCCTGCAAATGGATCTCCATTGTGCGCTGAAATATACCTCAGGCTGAAGAAATACCGAAGGACAGTCTTGTATATTGGAACAACCTATGTGGGTATTTATGGTAATGAACTTTCTGGACTTATCTTCCAGCTGAAGCATGGCTTAAATCTAATTTGGTGTATTTGAAGTGCCTCTCAACTTGGCATATAAAACTTCTATCCTGGAGGGGGAGGATATTTATGCACTTTAGCAGCCCTGTTCACTGCCATCTTATAATCACCACAGATTCAGACTGTGCTGTCTGGCTTCAACACTGGGATGATCAGTGCTGCCCATTCTGAAAACTGTACTGGAATAATTACCGCCAGGGCTTCTTGATACTTCAATTTGACTGCCACTTGTTGCATAGAGCATATGGCACCACTCTAGTGAAAAATAATTTTGGTGTTGTTTTTGACTCTACATTGATCTTCGCTTTCACTCCTTTGATGCATCCTAACTCTATCTGGAAGACTTTGTGGCATTTCCATAGAAGTTCCTGGAAAATCCTGGCAGTGAAGCTGAATATTTCTAATCAATTCGATTTGATTATCTCAGCCAATCCTACCCCATGAGGTTTGGCCTTTGTCCCTTCACTACAATTGAAGGCAGCTGGGCTCACTGCTGTTGGCACGATACTGGTATGGGTGCCGTCCTCAATGTCTTCAGTGACTCCCCAGTATAGGTGGCTAAGGTGGCCAAGCTACTGCTGAGATTCACAGGCTGCAGCCCTCCCTGCAGATGCCCACACATTTGCTCACCCACTACTGTGGCAACCGCCCGTTTATCGACCTGCATTTTAAGCAGATGGTCATTGATGACAAATACAATCTCAATGGGGGGTGTTTTACTGAATCTCACCGTATTAAGTTTGTATACTTCTGATTTTTCTTCAGCGTCTTCCTCAAGCTTTTTCACTGGAGTCGCTGACGTTTGTTTTTGGGAACTTAGAGTAGACTGTCTGGCTCTTCATCTGATTTGTTTATGACCTTTCTTATTACATTTGAAAAGATTAATTCTTTATACCTGCATTGTACTCCCCACAATGGTAACAAGCCTCCAACCCTTGTGACTGCCAATCACCTTTCTTCTTTTCTGGTTCCGCTGTTCCCTTGCTTCAGGAAGCTCCAGCAGCCTTCGCTTCCCGCCGTAATTAGTTCACCTCGCTCTGCACGCTTTGTAATTCAAAAACACTTTGTTAAACACTTTCAATCACTTGAGCCAACTCAATTGCTTTGTCCAAGGATATCTTGGTTTCTGCAGTTCTGAATATTTTAGTTGTTGATCCCACGGGCCAATTGGTTACGCAGCATGTGACTGAGAGAAGTACCAAATTCACAATGTTCCAACATTTTTTGAAGTCTGGCTAGAAAAGCAGGTGCTGGTTTCCAGGACCTCCAACGGCTGTATGAAATTTATAGTGCTGAATAATAATGGAGGGTTGGGGGTTGTAATGTTCCCTCACTAGTTGCACCTATTGATCAAAGGACTAAGAGTCCGGAGCCTCCGGAGATGTTAAGCTTCGCACAAGGTTTTATATTTGTGGGCCGTAAACTGTAAGTAATATAACTTTTTGTTTGTCTTCTGCCGGGATTTCATTGGCAGCGAAAATGTTTCAAAGCATTTTAACATATTGGTCCCAACTTTCAACCGCTGGATAAAACGGATCAATTTTCCCAAATAGTGGCACATATAATTGACTAATGATGACCTTTTACCTTTTCAGGACTCTTGAGAGACCACTCTTTCCCCCCATTCCAATTTTCAATGAGTTTCCTTTGACTGGATTGATTTATTTCCGTCACCAATGTCACAAAGGTGATTTATTTAACTAAGAAGAATTGTTTATACAGAACAGTATAACTACTACCCAGGTCTTGGTCCCTCGACTCCCAAGCTAACTCTGACGAAAACCCAAAAGCCAAGTCCACGCCCAAACACCTGATAGGCTAATCTTCACACGCTCTATCCCCATAGGCTCCAGACCTGTCACATGGCCTGCAAAGGATCGCCCCTTAAAGGGGCCACACTATCACATTTTCCAACATGTCTTTAAACTTGCACGATCAATCCTCAACCTTTTTTCCATAATTCTCTTAATTGAATGAACATCATCCCACAGCAAATGGTTACCTATATAGCATTCTGTAGGCACATTGTTCCCGATTTCCTCTTCCATAGGAATTCCTTTAAAATACTCAATAAATACATAGCCATATCTATCTCTTCTACCAGCGCAAGTATTTCCACAGTTAAGGTGCTTTTAACTACTCTCTTTATTGTCTTTGATTCCTAGACAAATGAAAAACATTTATCATTTCTTCCCACTAAAAATACAATTAATCCTGCTGTACCCTAATACTTATTGGGAAGATTAGTATGTGGGGCATTGTTCAAAATAACTAATGTCATCCCTTCTGGCTCACCCAGGTCTGGAAATCTGAGCGCAAGTTCTTCTGAACTGAATTTCTTCCGCGTCTTATTTGCTCTTATACTTCCCCAACAGTAGCATAATTCAGCATGGTGCTCAATGCTAATACATGTTAGCATGCATCCAGTCTAGTTTATGTGCATAACCAGTTTAATTGTTATTAAGCTTCTTATTTGATTTGTTTCTTCCTTGGTTGTAGTTTCTTCCTTTTATGAGGATCTGGCCTGATTTATCTGAATCCTATAAACATTCTCCAGGTAAGACTGTTGAGAGTCAGTGTTATTCCCAATTTAGACTGTCTATACTGACCAACCCAATATACTTAAAAGCTCCAAAAGCCCAACTTCCAATTTTGACGCCCTTTATAATTTTATCAATCACAAATGTTTTAAATGTTGCACATCTGGGGCTGGTTTAGCACAAGGCTAAATAGCTGGCTTTTAAAGCAGACCAAGGCAGGACAGCAGCACGGTTCAATTCCCGTACCAGCCTCCCCGAACAGGCGCCGAAATGTGGCGACTAGGGGCTTTTCACAGTAACTTTATTTGAAGCCTACTTGTGATAATAAGCGATTTTCATTTCATTTTTGTTTTCATTTCTCCCGACAGGAAATCATATACATGCATTAAGAAAATGCCTGCTAGCTTCCTTTCATAGTTCCAATAAAACATTGCTGTATCTGCTTTAGGACAACCAGCTTATAGTAGCACCATACCCTGGATGCATTACCTAGCCTGTAAATACATTTGTTCAGCCTCCATAATTTCTCCTCTATATCCCCAGCTGTTTTGGGAGGATTTTAGAATACTTTTTTATGGCATTATTTCCCTTGCAAAAATGCTGTTTTGACGTCAATGGATTTACATTCCCAAGAGTATGTCACTAACACTGCTTGGAGATCCTCAAACATACCTTTCCTGCTGTTGGGGACTCTACTGTGACTTCCTGGTTGGCAAGTTGTTCCTGAAACCCCCAGGCCTCCAGTACAGCCTTAGCTTTATGCATGCCATCGGGAAGTACTTTCTCCGTACATATCCATCTATGGGACAACTTTGGCTGTCCATTGGCACCTCCATGCAAACGTCAAACTCTCTCCAACTGTCAAGTTCTTTTTGTTTGATCTTCTTTATCAATTTCCCATCTAAACTGTTAGCAGACACGCCAGTTACTCAATCATAGGGGCTCCTACTCATTTGCTCCTCGCCTGCCATTTGGTCCTTCAACTTGTTAAACTATCTTCTCCACTAGATTGCCTGACCATATCTGGACTATTGCTTCTTGATCTGTTCCTCCTGTGACTTGATGTGCTCTCGCAAGTTCTTGGTCTTTTTCTTGGGCTGTGATCACCGTTAGGCCCACTATCTGGACTTACACTACGTTTCCTAGCTTTCCAAAATTTTACTTCCGCCTGCCAATCCATAGACATGATATTCTGCCCATTACCTTGTACATTTAGCCAGTTTCTGCATTTCCCTGTGGCCTTTCCTGCCCTTCCTACTATGATGGCTTCCCTCCACTCAGCAGCCCCTTCTGGCATATATGCCACACGAGTTCCAACTTTTGGTAGTTGATCTTTATGACAAATGGCCGTAATCTGATACTCACATTGACTTAATCACCTCTCAGTTAGCCTATTCATTATCTGCCACAATGTGTTGTCCATGTGGGATTGCATGATGCATCTTTAGTTTCCATCTTTCAGATTTTGTCAATGTGCAATCATTGCCAGTAAGCCAAGAAGAATGTGTTTTCACAATTTGGTTACCATATTGCAAGATTATCGTTTGCCATCAGTGCCTATAACCTTTCTTGGGCCTCTCCATTCTTTCTGTCTTTCGCTTTTATAATACACCATGTCCCCAGACTCAAAACTCATTTCTGACAGCCTGATTCAAAACCACAAAGCACTCCTGACTTTTTTCTGAAACCTCTGTGTTAAGAAATGCTCTACTCCTTGCATGCATCGCTTTCAAATTGCAAAAAATTAAACTAATGGTACTCCCCCCTCCCCAAAGTAAGGCATGGTCCCACAACGTTGAAGGTATCTTTGGATTCCTGACATAAATTAATCGATAAGGCCGGTAAGGACCTGGTTTGATTTACGCTGGCGGGACCGGCCACAAATGGGCGGCCGTTCGGCCCATCGCGGGGCGGAGAATCGCCGGGGGGGCTGCTGCCAGTGGCCGCCAACCAGTGTGGCACGATTCCCGCCCCAGCCAAAACCCCGGCGCCAGAGAATTCAGCAGCCGGCGGCGGGGCGGAATTCATGCCCCCCCCCAGGCAATTCTCCAGCCCGGTGGGGGGTAGGAGAATCCCGCCCCATATTTTTCACTAATATCTTTAACATGTCTAGTAAATTCCTGATCCTGTGCCCCTGCATCCTTTGAAAGAATCTTCAACCCATGGCCTGAGTGCTGTCCACATTGTTGATGTAGTTTGGTAATAATTTACATCTACTTTTAATTCCTATCCCCAGTTATCATTACTATCTTGTTAACATTCTGCATAGAGATGATAAGCCTTAAAGGAATACAATAATGTCCTGACAGCGAGTTGCAAATCTACAGGTAACCTGAAGGCAATCACTTTATCATTCTCCATGTCCAAAGTAATTTCGGCCTCTTCTTTGGAGGTTTATTTAACAGAAAAGATATTTCACTCAATACCACATCAGTACTGATAAAGTGATTAACCCCTGCTATTTTCAATGGAATTTTTTTTTTTCAATGATTTCAATATGTTACTATCACCGAATTTGAATGTAATGACTTAGACAAGGCCTTTGAGATTGGACAATTGGAATACTAGTTCCCTGATTAGTGTCCCAATCAGGGAACCTCTTCTCTTGATATAACAGGGAGTGTCAGATCTTCTGCACTCCCAGTGTAGATAGCACATGGTCGTACTGCTGTTGGTTTTGTTAATAAAAGGGATTCTGGAGAAGGGACTTCTGCCTCTGTGGACTTATTACACTAAACAATTCGGCCCGGATGGGGTACCCAGATGGGCACTCAGGTCTTGCGCGGATCAGCTAGCGGGGGTATTCACAGACATCTTCAACCTCTCTTTACAACAATCTGAGGTCCCTATCAACTTCACGAAGGCGACCATCATCCTTGTACCAAAGAAAAGCCAAGCAGTGTGCCTTAACAACTATCGCCCAGTCGCTCTGGCATCCATCATTATGAAGTGCTTTGAAAGGTTAGTCACGGCACGAATCAACTCCAATCTCCCAGATTGGCTTGATCCACTACAGTTCGCCTACCCCTGAAACAGGTCCACAGCAGACGCCATCTCCATGGCCCTGCACTCAACCCTGGAACACCTAGATAACAAAGACACCTATGTCAGACTCCTATTTATCGACTACAGCTCAGCCTTCAACACCATTATTCCTACAAAATTCATCTCCAAACTCCGTGGCCTGGGCCTCGGCTCCTCCGTCTGCGACTGGATCCTGAACTTCCTAATCCACAGGCCACAATCAGTAAGGATAGGCAACAACACCTCCTCCATTATCATCCTCAACCCCGATGCCCCACAAGACTGTGTCTTCAGCCCCCTACTATACACCTTATACACCTATGACTGTGTGGCCAAATTCCCCTCCAACTCGATTTTCAAATTTGCTGATGACACCATCGTAGGGGTCGGATCTCAAACAACGATGAGACAGAGTACAGGAATGAGATACAGAATCTGGTAAACTGGTGCGATGACAATAATCTCTCCCTCAATGTCAACAAAATGAAGAAGATTGTCATCGACTTCAGGAAGCGCAGTGGAGAACATGCCCCTGTCTACACCAACCGAACAAAGTAGAAAGGGTTGAGAACTTCAGGTTTTTAGGTGTCCAGATCACCAATAACCTGTCCTGGTCCCCCCATGCTGACACTATAGTTAAGAAAACCTACCAATGACTCTACTTTCTCAGAAGACTATGGAAATTTTGCATGAGAACTACGACTCTTACAACTTTTACAGATGCACCATAGAAAGCATCCTTTCTGATTGCATCACAGCTTGGTATGGATCTGCCCAAGACCGCAGGAAACTACAAATCATGCAAACCAGCCTCTCATCCTTTGACTCTGTCTACAATTCCCGCTGCCTCGGAAAGGCAGCTAGCATAATTAAGGACCCCACGCACCCCGAACATACTCTCTTCCACCTTCTTCCGTCAGGAAAAAGATACGGTATGCATTGTCTGTATAGCATGCAAGAAACAATTCACTGTATAATCATAGATGTGACAATAATAAATCAAATCAAATCAAATCAAACAATTCGATCTGTCACATTCTTTGACTTTACTTTGGTCTTCCCTAAAGTACTTTCCCTGAAAGTAACAGTTCAGCCAGTCCACTCCACATACTGTTAATGATCCCTGGAATGAAGAACTTGTCGTATGAGGAACAGTTGAGGACTCTGGGTCTGTACTCGTTGGAGTTTAGAAGGATGAGAGGGGATCTTATTGAAACTTACAAGATACTGCGAGGCCTGGATAGAGTGGATGTGGAGAGGATGTTTCCACTTACAGGAAAAACTAGAACCAGAGGACACCATCTCAGACTAAAGGGACGATCCTTTAAAACAGAGATGAGGAGGAATTTCTTCAGCTAGAGGGTGGGAATCTGTGGAACTCTTTGCCGCAGGAGGCTGTGGAGGCCAAATCACTGAGTGTCTTTAAGACAGAGATAGATAGGTTCTTGATTAATAAGGGATCAGGGGTTATGGGGAGAAGGCAGGAGAATGGGGTTGAGAAAATGTCAGCCATGATTGAATGGCGGAGCAGACTCGATGAGCCGAGTGGCCTAATTCTGCTCCTATGTCTTATGGTCTTATGGATGTACATCTAGAATGTACAATGGACATACATCTAGAACAGCACAATTGAATAAATCTGTGATTATGACACTCATTACCGGACTTTCACTTCTGGTGATGAATATGATTCATTCGGATTGGTCAGTATTGCCCTCCTTGCCTTCCGTACCATTGATGTCATATGTTGTCTCAAAACCCCTGTTTATCATTTTTGGGCAATTCAACACATAATGATGCTTAGAGTTGCATCTGAAGGACTTGACCATTTGTTGATTATTCCTGGGGTTCATCCTCCTTCCATAACCTGCCCAAGTCCACTATGTGTTAAATCTCCCAAAAGGATCTCTATCCTTGTACTTTTTGTTTGTCACTCTTCTTTTGTACAACTGTTTGGGCCCCACATTAGAACAGTCTTGAAAGGCTGCTGCGATTGTGTCCTCCATCTTTGGGGTCATGTTGAAGAGTCCATTTGTGCTGTAAAAGCAGCCAGAAATGAATGTTTTCCCATAATTTCTTTTAATGCTTCAGATATTTGACCCATAAGCATTTCTTGTGAAACAAAACTAACTCTCTTTTAAACCAAGAGCCTATCCATGTTTGATATCCTATTACAGTCCATTAATTTAAACACAAGTATTGATTTAGGAATTTCCAAGTGGAATTACTGCAATCACACTTATCAAAGTTTGACAAAACCTCAGAGGAATTCAATAAGTTGTCTTTCATATCAATTTTATCCATGAATTTTGAGAATATCCAAATCTCCTTCATCGTCCAGTTCCTGTTTTCCTTGTTCTGAGAACACTTTGCAGTTGATCTTGCTCCTGGCAGAAAGGGAAACTGCCAGAGCCACCCCTTGTTTTCTTTCTGGTAGAGGTGTAGCCCAAGTCCATGCCTTCACTTTATTTTTCCATTGATCATAAAGTCCTGTTTCACAAATTGTGATGGAAAATTATGCCACTTATACATAGCTTCAATAATCTTTCTTCAAAGAGTCTCCAATGATAGTCTTCTCGAAAAAAAATCCTCCAACTCTAACCTTTAGTCTGGAAGTAGATCATAGACTCCAACCTTCATTTTCAGGCAACCATCGTCTGCTACCAATGTCAGAGCAAACTCCCAAGACTATGACAGATATTAAGCTTTGTGAGACCACAAACAGATTGGCCATAAGCTTATCAAATGGCACAGCAAGCCCGAGAGGCCAAATGATCTACTCCTACCCCTAATTTTGATGTTTATATGTTTGTAAAGTAATGAGGTAGCTGGACAGACTAGATATGGAAAAAACTATCCCCACAGACCACAAACAAGAGGGGACAGATATAAGAATCTGGCAAAAAAAGCAATGATGACATGAAGAAAGACTTTTTCACACAGCGGGTGGTTAGGACCTGCAATGCATTGCCTGAAAATGATAGTGGCCAGTTCAATCAAGGCATTCAAGAGGGAATTGGAATGCTATCTGTAAAGAAAGAATGTGCAGGGATACAGGGAGAAGGTGGACTGCCATGAGTGATATCGCTCCTACAGAACGCAGACATGATGGGCCAAATGGCTTCCTTTTGTGTTCAATTCTGTGAATTCTATTGAGGTATGTTGTTCAGTCACCAGGGCAAGGACAAATGCAGCTAAACGGGATCCTTTGCTGGTCTCCTTTCCCAAGTAAAAATAGTCCGAGCACATTCCATTCCATTGCTAAGTATTTCTAAATGGTTCAAAAGAGACAAAAATATCTGAATCAAACTCAACCATGTGTGTTAAAAAAATTTCCTTGTCACTTTGAAAGGCTTCTCAGTAGCTAGTAATGTAACTGCCTCAGGGCATCACTCCCTATGTGTCAGCTAGGCTCAAGTCAAGTACTCGAGCACATAAGCCAGGCAGACACTTCAATATTTTGGTAAAGGAATGCTGTATTCTTGAATGTGCTAACTTTCAGATAAAATCTTGAACCAAGGCAACATCTGTCTGTTCCCGTGATTCAGATTGTCCTGGTGTCTGATCAGCATTCCTATTTCAACTAACAGGCTTTTAGCCTTTAGATTATGAGTATTTATTTTATTGCTGAGATTTGTTTTCAAACTGGTTTCAATGTTTGCTTACAAAATAACAGTCACTGCACTTCAAAATAATTTGTATGTGAAGCATTTTGGACATTTCTGAGAATTCTACAATGCTATGTAAATACTTCAGTTTTCTCTCTATGATAGTGAGATCATTAAGAGATAAAATAAGCTTTCAACTCATGTTATTCCCTCTGATATAAACAATAGAATAAAGATAGATGGGGTATTGTTCCAGGTGTATTCCTTCCCTCCAGACTACCACTTATGGACAAACTGTTACTTCCAAAATCACAAGTAATTGTGCAATAGCTGCCAGTCGTGACAAGGTTGAGAGATTAAGTAATTTTGGCAGTTACTTCCGATATAGCGTGAATAACATAATCAAGAATGATATCAGATTGGTTGAGCCAAGGTTTACCACTGGCTGAAAATGTTATAAGGATACAAAAATAGGTGAAACATTATTCAGTTCAATTTTGTTTGACTTGCCATTTTGGTCTTTGAATAGAATGTATTTAAAGCAGTCAGTTAAATCTGCATTTTTTTCATTTTTTTTCTTGAATGTTTTAGTTTAATCCTCCGCTCCCTAAGTTAACAATTACTTGCTTCTTAAGTTACATTTAGTTGGTGATTTTTCAGGTTGACAATCATAGTTCAATGCAAAGGACATTGCTGTATTAATTTTCTCTTCCTGATTTATAAACTTGTCTTACATGTTTTCTTAATTTTGCATTTGAGAAATGATGATTGTCCTTCAGCTTCGGTTTACAATTATTTGATTAGGACTAGGCAACGTTTTATTTTCTTTCTCTGAACAATTGTTTAAAGGTATGGTGAAATTACAATCACCAGGGAAGCAGCACTGCGCAAACTGATGGAGCTGTGGGCTGACAAGTCTCTGGGTTCTGATGGATTTCATCCTAGGATCTTAAAAGATGTAGCTAATGATACATTGGTGATAATTTTCCAAAATTTGTCAGATTCTGAAAAGGTTTCATCAGACTGAAAAGTAGCAAATATAATTCCTCTATTCAACAAGGGAGGATGGTAGGAAACAGGAAACAGTAAGTCAGTTAGCATGACGTCTATCGTGAAGAAGGTGTTAGAATTGATCATTAAAGAGGTTATAGCTGGGCAGTTAGAGAAACTCAAGGTAATCAGGAAGAGTCAACCCCTGGTTTTGTGACAGGGAAATCCTGTTTAACCAATTTACTGGAATTCCTTGAAGGAGCAACATGTGCTGTGAATAAAGGGGAGCCTGTAGATGTGCAGTACTTGGATTTCCAGAAGGCATTTGATAAGGTTGTTGTGGAAAATAAAAGCTCAGGGTGTAGGAGGAAATATTAGCCTGGATCGGAAATTGTCTGGCTTTCAGAAAACAGAGAATATGCAGAAATGGGTCTTTTTCTGGTTAGAACATAGAACAGAGAACATAGAACATTACAGTGCAGTACAGGCCCTTCGGCCCTCGATGTTGCGCCGACCTGTGAAACCACTCTAAAGCCCATCTACACTATTCCCTTATCGTCCATATGGCTATCTAATGACCATTTGAATGCCCTTAGTGTTGATGAGTCCACTACTGTTGCAGGCAGGGCATTCCACGCCCTTACTACTCGCCGAGTAAAGAACGTACCTCTGACATCTGTCTTATATCTATCTCCCCTCAATTTAAAGCTATGTCCCCTCGTGCTAGACATCACCATCTGAGGAAAAAGGCTCTCACTGTCCACCCTATCCAATCCTCTGATCATCTTGTATGCCTCAAATCAGTCACCTCTTAACCTTCTTCTCTCTAACGAAAACAGCCTCAAGTCCTTCAGCCTTTCCTCGTAAGATCCTCCCTCCATACCAGGCAACATTCTGGTAAATCTCCTCTGCACCCTTTCCAATGTTTCCACATTCTTCCTATAATGCGGCAACCAGAATTGCACGCAATACTCCAAATGCGGCCGCACCAGAGTTTTGTACAGCTGCAACATGACCTCATGGCTCCGAAACTCAATTCCTCTACCAATAAAAGCTAACACACCGTACGCCTTCTTAACAACCCTCTCAACCTGGGTGGCAACTTTCAGGGATCTATGTACATGGACACCGAGATCGCTCTGCTCATCCACACTGCCAAGAATCTTACCATTAGCCCAGTACTCTGTCTTCCTGTTATTTCCTCCAAAATGAATCACATCACACTTTTCTGCATTAAACTCCATTTGCCACCTCTCAGTCCAGCGCTGCAGCTTATCTATGTCCCTTGTAACTTGTAACATCCTTCCGCACTGTCCACAACTCCACCGACATTAGTGTCATCTGCAAATTTACTCACCCATCCTTCTACGCCCTCCTCCAGGTCATTTATAAAAATGACAAACAGCAGTGGCCCCAAAACAGACGCTTGTGGCACACCACTAGTAACTGGACTCCAGTCTGAACACTTCCCATCAACCACCACCCTTTGTCTTCTTCCAGCTAGCCAATTTCTGATCCAAACTGCTAAATCACCCTGAATCCCATGCCTCCGTATTTTCTGCAGCAGGCTACTGTGGGGAACCTTATCAAACGCTTTACTGAAATCCATATACACCACATCAACTGCTTTACCCTCATCCACCTGTTTGGTCACCTTCTCAATGAACTCAATAAGGTTTGTGAGGCACCGACCTACCCTTCACAACCGTGTTGACTATCTCTAATCAAATTATTCCTTTCCAGATGATTATACATCCTATCTCTTATAAACCTTTCCAAGATTTTGCCCACAACAGAAGTAAGGCTCACTGGTCTATAGTTACCGGGGTTGTCTCTACTCCCCTTCTTGAACAAGGGGACAACATTTGCTATCCTCCAGTCTTCTGGCACTATTCCTCTAGACAAAGATGACTTACATATCAAAGCCAAAGGCTCAGCAATCTCCTCCCTAGGTTCCCAGAGAATCCTAGGATAAATCCCAACGGGCCCAGGGGACTTATCTATTTTCACACTTTCCAGAATTGCTAACACTTCCTTCTTATGAACCTCAAGCTCTTCTAGTCCAGTAGCCTGAATCTCAGTATTCTTCTCAACAACATTGTCTTTTTCCTGTATGAATACTGACGAAAAATATTCATTTAGCACCTCTCCTATCTCCTCGGACTCCAAGCACAACTTCCCACTCCTGTCCTTGACTGGCCCTACTCTTACCCTAGTCATTTGTTTATTCCTGCCACATCTATAGAAAGCTTTAGGGTTATCCTTGATCCTATCTGCCAAAGACTTCTCATGTCCCCTCCTGGCTCTTCTTAGCTCTCTCTTTAGGTCCTTCCTTGCTAACTTGTAACTCTTGAGCGCCCTAACTGAACCTTCATGCCTCATCTTTACATATGCCTCCTTCTTCCTCTTGACAAGTGTTTCGACTGCTTTAGTAAACCACGGTGCCCTTGCTCGACCACTTCCTCCCTGCCTGACAGGTACACACTTATCAAGGACACGCAGTAGCTGTTCCTTGAACAAACTCCACATTTCCATTGTGCCCATCCCCTGCAAATTTCCTCTCCATCCGATGCATCCTAAGTCTTGCCTCATCGCTTCATAATTGCCTTTCCCCAGATATAACTCTTGCCCTGCAGTATATACCTATCCCTTTCCATCACTAAAGTAAACGTCACTATCACCAAAGTGCTCACCTACCTTCAACAAATCTAACACCTGTCCTGGTTCATTACCCAGTACCAAATCCAATATGGCCTTGCCTCTCGTTGGCCTATCTACATACTGTGTCAGGAAACCCTCCTGCGCACATTGGTCAAAAACGGACCCATCTAAAGTACTCAAACTATAGCGTTTCCAGTCAATATTTGGAAAGTTAAAGTCCCCCGTAACAACTACCCTGTTGCTTTCGCTCCTATCCAGAATCATCTTTGTAATCCTTTCCTCTACATCTCTGGAACTTTTCGGAGGCCTATAGAAAACCCCTAACAGGGTGACCTCTCCTTTCCTGTTTCTAACCTCAGCCCATACTACCTCAGTAGACGAGTCCTCATCAAACGTCCTTTCTGCCACCGTAATACTGTCCTTGACTAACAATGCTACCCCTCCCCCTCTTTTACCACCTTCCCTGAGCTTACTGAAATATCTAAACCCCGGCACCTGAAACAACCATTCCTGTCCCTGCTCTATCCATGTCTCCGGAAATGGCCACAACATCAAAGTCCCAGGTACCAACCCATGCCGCAAGTTCACACACCATTGAAGAAAACACATTTTAAACCACCTTCCTGCCTGCCGGTACACTCCTGCAACTTTGAAACCTTACTCATGACCTCACTACTCTCAACCTCCTGTATACTGGAGCTACAATTCAGGTTCTCAAGCCCCTGCTGAACTAGTTTAAACCCTCCCGAAGAGCATTAGCTAATTTTCCACTCAGGATATTGGTACCCCTCTGGTCCAGGTGTAGACTATCCCATTTGTAGAGGTCCCACCGACCCCAGAATGAGCCCCAATTATCCAGAAATCTGAAACCCTCCCTCCTGCACCATCCCTGTAGCCAAGTGTTCAACTCCTCTCTCTCCCTATTCCTCGTCTCGCTATCACGTGGCATGGGTAACAACCCAGAGATAATAACTCTGTTTGTCCTAGATCTAAGTTTCCACCCTAGCTCCCTGAATTCCTGCCTTACATCCCTATCCCTTTTCCTACCTATGTCATTGGTATCTATGTGGACCACGACTAGGGGCTGCTCCCCCTCCTCCTTAAGGATCCTGAAAACACGATCAGAGACATTACACACCCTGGCACCTGGGAGGCAACACACCAACCGCGAGTCTCTCTCATTCCCACAGAATCTCCTATCCAGTAGCATGTGACAAATGGAATCCCACAGGAGTGTGTGCTGGGCATTCAAAGTTTTACAATTTATATCAATGGCTTTGGTGAGACGAGTGAAGGCATGGTAGTTAAATTTACAGGTGATATAAAGATAGGTAAAAAAGTATGTTGTGAAGAAGGCATAAGGGGGTTGAAGACAGATATAGATAGGTTGAGTGAGTGGGCAAGGATCTGGCAGATGAAGGAGAATTAGAAAAATGTGAAGTTGTTCATTTTGGTAGACAGGAAGAGTAAAAAGGTAGAATATTACTGAAATGGAGAAAGGTTGCAGAATGCTGAGGTACAGATAAATCGAGGTGTTCTAGTGTACTAGTGTTCTAGTAAGTTAATATGCAGGTACAAATAATTAAGAGGGCTAATGGACTTCTATCCCTTATTACAAGAGGGATTGAACATAAACATAAAGGTTTAAGCCTCACTTATACAGGGTATTTGTGAGACTTCATCTTGAATATTGTGTGCAGTTTTGATCTCATTATTTAAGCAATGCTGTAAATTCATTTGAGGTGGTGCGAAGGATGATTACCAGATTGTTACCTGGAATGAGCGGGTAGTCCTATGAGGAAAGGTTAGGCAGGCTGAGCTTGTTTCCACTGGAGTCTAGAAGAGTGAGGGATGTCTTGATTGAAGTATACAAGATCCTGAATGGTCTTAATAAGGTGGACATGGAAAGGGTGTTTCCTCTAGTTGGTGAGTCAAGAACTAGGGGGCACAGTTTTTAAATTAGTGGTCACCTTTTGAGGACAGAGCTGAGGAGAAATTGTGTTTCTCAGAGTGTTGTGCAACTTTGGAAGCTGCTGCCTCAGAAGGTGATGGAGGCGGTACCACTGAATATTTTTAAGGTGGAGGTAGATTTGTCTCACTTCCTGCAAATAAAAGGTTTGGCTATGGGTACCTGCATGGGCCCCGGTTATACCTGTCATTTGTGGGTTATGTGTAACACTCCTAGTTCCAGTCATACTCAGGCCCTCTCCCACAACTCCTTTTCTGGTATATTTATGACTGTATTGGTGCCGCTTCATGCTCTCATCTATACTCGCAAAAACTGTATCAATTTTGCTTCAAATTTCCACCCCTCTCTCACCTTGATATGGTCCATCTCCAACCTTGACCTCTCTGTCGCCATTTCTAGTGGTCCACTGAATATCAATATTCATTACAAACCCACCAACTCCCACAGCTACCTTGACTAGATCTCCTCATACCCTGCTCCATATAAGGCTTCCATCCCATTCTCCCAGTTTCTCCACCTCCATTGCACCTGTTCTGAAGGCGTCACCTTTGAAAACGGTGCTTCTGACATGACTTTTTTATTACTTAACCAAGGTTCGGTTAGAATTATTACCCTTATACATATTGATGCCTTATGTTTCTGACCATTCAGCCAATTAATGTAATAACTCTATTTACTCCTTCATCCTAAATTGCTTGAGGATGAATCTGTGACTTATTTCAGGAGCTTTTGTGAGAAAGTCATGATCCACTTGCAATAGGGAAGGGCTGTAAAATGTGGTGAGCCATTCAAAAGTCCATTTGGCGGGACTGGAAAATCCTGCCCGTGGGAGGGACTGTAAAATTCCACCCCTTATCACATACCTTTTAGAAGCCAAAAGAATATCTATGACATCACCAAGATACTGTATCGACAAAAGTTACAAGCACATAAAAGCTAAAAGGTATTTTAGGTATTGCTACTTTCTTTAAAGGAAATGCTAGTTTGACTTTGTCCTTAGTTGTTTTGAACTGCTTTTTATATAACAGCATTTTCTCATTGCTTCTGGCATAGAATCATAGAATCCCTACAGTGCAGAAGGAGGCGATTCGGCCCATCGAGTCTGCACCGACCCTCTGAAAGAGCACCCTACCTAGGGTCAGGCCCAGCCTATCCCCATAACCCAGTAACCCCACCTCACCTTTTGGATACTAAGGGACAATTTAGCCTGGCCAATCCACCTAACCTGCACATCTTTGAAGCCAATCAATATGCCTCAGCTGTAACAATCCCAAGATTAGCTTCAAGGCCACCTTATGCACAAATTATTTATTTTGCTGGTGGGTGTGGCCTAAAGAAACGAGCTTGAGGCCCAATCACGGCCACCAATGTAGCCTACAAAATGGTAGGTTCCTAAGTACCTACAAAATGGGTTAAAGAGATATCGGTGGGAGGCAATTATTTAAACTGTGCTCTTGTGTCTTAACAGTTATTACATTGATTGTAGAAGTTTATTGGCCTTATTTACATTAGTTTTTCAACTTATCTACACTTTCCCAGGATGTGGATGTCGCTGACAAGGCCACCATTTTTTGCCCAGCCGTAATTGCCTTTGAGAAGGTGGTGGTGGGCCACCTTCTTAAACCGCTGCAACCCATGCATTGTAGGAACACCCACAGTGCTGGTCGGGAAGAAGTTCCAGGAAATGATGACATTGTTCCAACTCAGGATAGTATGAGGTTTGCAGAGGAACTTCCAAATAGTGGTGTTGCCATCTATCTGATGCTTTGTCCTTCTAGGTGGTAGAGATCGTGGTTTGGAAGGTGAAAAGAGGCTGCCTGAGTTCCTGCGTGCCTCTTGTGAATGGAGCACACTGCTAGCATTGTGCATCAGTGGCAGAAGAAGTGAACATTTAAGATGGTGGATAGGGTGCCAATCAAGCAGGCTGCTTTGTATGGCGGTTCTTGAGTGCTGTTGAAGCTGCACTCATCCATGTACGTGGAGCGTATTCCATTACACTCCTGACTTGTGCCTTGTAAACAGTAGACAGGATTTGGGGAGGTAGGAGATGAATTACTCATCACAGAATTCTTAGCCTCTGATCTGCTCTTGTAGCCACATTTATATGGCTGGTTCAATTAAGTTTCTGATTATGATAATCCCCAAGATGTTGTCAATGGGGATTCAATGATGGTAATGCCAATGAATCCCAAGGGAGATGGTTCGATCCTTTCTTGTTGGAGATGCCCATTGCTTGGCACTTGGGTGATACAAAAATGAATTGCCACGCCTTGCTGCATTTGGCTACAGATAGCTTAGTATCTGAGGTATCGCGAATGATACTGAACATTGTGCAAACACCAACACTGAACATCCCCACTTCTGACCTTATGATGGAAGGAATGTAATTCACGAAGCAGCTTAAGGTGGTTGAGCCACCTTCCCTCACATTGCTGGTGAATGAGAGTAGACTGATGGGACGGTAATTGGCTTGGTTGGTTTGTTCCTGTTTTTGTGGATGTTGTTCATTTTTCTACTGAGGATAAACAGATATGAGAATTAGACAACTACTTGAATTAAACGTCAATTTGGAATAGTTGGGCGGGTTTCCTTGTTGGAATTTCCACGTAACCACTGATAGTTTCCATAAAACACTTTTTATGAAAAAGTACATGGTTAACATATCTGGTTCTTTACGATCTTTCCTTTAAGATCTCAGCTCGCTCTCAATCACATGTGTGTCAGAGTAATTATGTCCAATCAAAACTATGAACTGTCAGGAACTATCTGATCAACACAGTTATCACAAAGTTTGGGAATGAAAATGATAGTCCAGGTGGGCATTCTGCTCGATTTTAAATTCTATCCCTGCTGATGTGGTCTTCAATTCCAGACACATTTTATCTGTTGGATAGGCTGGCAGTGGGGATCCTGTTAGCATTGGGAATTCAGAGATTTTGGCAGCATGTTTGTGAGTGGCTTTTGAACCCTGCCTCGACACTAGCATCTGTCTTCCAGGTTTCCTGACAAATCAGTGCAAGCAGCTATTTCAGATGAAACATTTAAAGGGACCCTTCTTGGATGAAAGTTAAAGATTGTCCAGGTATTTTAACAGAAGAAGAAATTGCCTTAATTGATTCACAATACCTGAATAAACCCTACCTCAGAGAGCAAGAAGGCATGGGTAGAGATTACAGTGGAGGTGAGCAGAAGGAATGTTGTGACATGTTCTGAGAAACAGAGGTTTAGTGACAAAATTAGGGCAGAAAGTGGTCAGAAGATGAGGAACATATCAGCCATTATAGGATGGAGGAGCAGACTTGATGGGCTGAATGGCATAATTCTGCTCCTATGTCTTATGAACATATGAACTTACGACCTTGGACCGAGCAGTTGCCATACCAGGCTGTGATGCAGCCAGATAGGACGCTTACTATGATGCATCTGTAAAAATTATCCTTTCCTGTCACACTCTAATTACCATTTCCTTTATTGCGACCTTGCTCTCTGGCCTTGTCTTAATTTTTAAATTTATCACTTCTTCCCACTCTCGATTCCCTGCCCCGAGTATTTGGTTTTAAGCCTTCTGTACTGCCCTGGTATGCGACTCAGCTGAAGACCATCCTAATGGTACAGCCCCTGCGATCCCCAGTATTTGTGCCAATGCCCCATGAATAAAAACCTATTTCTTCCACATCAATCTTTGAGCCATGCATTTAACTACCCAACGCGGCACGGTGCACAATTAAAGAGAGATCGCAGGGCCATGATGCTTCAGGCCTTTGTCTCAATAATTGGAAATGCCACAGAATTCCCGTCCTGGGTCAGTGATCGGCAAAATATATTTCTGGGCAGCAGACTGTCGGACTCCACAAATACCTTATTCAGATCACTGGAACACCCAAATGGCAAGATGTTTAAGGATGATGCTGTCTTTAGCAGCTACAGGCAATGCTTACCCACCAGATCCACTTGGCAAAGATATTCTTTCAGGAGGTGACCACCTGACAGGATACCCTGAACTTCCTCAGGTATTGGTGCTCAGATATATCCATGCAGCTTATCTTCTGCCATAAAACTTGTTCTGTGGGTATCGCTACCTGAGAGCTGCATTCTGTTATTAGGATACTAGACCAGACCCCAATGTATATTGGGAAACTGTACGAGAAACCCCATCAATTTTCCCCTTAGCAAACTGTGAGGAAAAGACACTTCACCCCCAGGAGTAATTCCACATTCAAACAGGGATTTTTGTATATTAAAACAAACTTTATTCTTAACACAGGATGAACTCCAATAACATCACAGAAAATAGCTTACAATTAACAGTTAGACAATTCTTAACATTAAAAGGAAACACTTTAACTTCTAACTTATACCTTCTCCATCTGCAATTAAGCAAAGTCCATTACAGGTCAAAAGCCACAGAGGTATTTGCTGTCTTCTGTGTAGGGAGTTGCTTTCAGCAAAGGAGAGAGATCCTTTCCAGGCATAATGCAGAATTCCTGTCTTTGGTAGACTAAAAACTGAACTACTTGCTGCAAACCTGGCTTCTCCCATTAATTACATTATCTCTATTCCACTAACTGTCTTATGACAATCTTACTGAGGTTAAGCACAACCCCTCAATTATCTAAACCCCAGGGAACCGGAAACCCTGGATGAACAGGGATATCCACTGGTTGCTGAAGTCAAAGTCTGAGGCATTCTAGTCAGGCGACCCTGACCTATGCAAGAAAGCCAGATATGATCTAAGGAAATCCATCAAAGATGCCAAAAGACAGTACCGGACCAAGCTCGAGTCTCAGGCTAGCCACAGGGACCCCCGCCGACTATGGCAAGGTCTGCAAGACATAACGGGCTACAAGATGAAGGCATGTAAAATCACCGGCTCCAATGCACCGCTCCCTGATGAGCTCAACGCATTCTATGCACGCTTTGAACAAGAGGTCAGCGAGAGCAAACCCTCCACCCCAGAAGCCTCGGATTAACTTGTATTGCAGACGTCAGAGCAGCCTTCTCGAAGGTCAACCCACGGAAAGCCATTGGCCCGGATGGGATACCCGGACGGGCACAAAGGCCTTGCGTGGATCAGCTGGCGGGGGTATTTGCAGACATCTTCAACCTCTCTTTACAACAATCTGAGGTCCCTATCTGCTTCAAAAAGATGACCAACATCCCTGTACCAAAAAAAAAGCCAAGCAGCGTGCCTTAATGACTATTGTCCAGTGGCTCTGCCATCCATCATCATGAAGTGCTTTGAAAGATTAATCATGGCACGAATCAACTCCAGCCTCCCGGATTGCATTGATCCACTACAGTTTGCCTGCCATTGCAGCAGGTCCACAGCAGATGCCATCTCCAAGGCCCTGCACTCTACCCTGGAACACCTAGATAACAAAGACACCTATGTCAGACTCCTATTTATTGACTCGAGCTCAGCCTTCAACACCTTCATTCCTACGAAACTCATCTCCAAACTCCGTAGCCTTGGCCTCGGCTCCTCCCTCTGCGACTGGATCCTGAACTTTCTAACCCACAGGCCACAATCGGTAAGGATAGGCAACGACACCTCCTCCACGATCAATATCAACATCGATGCCCCACGAGGCAGTGTACTCAAAAAGTTCAAAAAGCAGCTCACCACCATCTTCTCAAGGTCAATTAAGGATGTACAATAAATACTGGCCGAACCAGTGATACCCATATCATAGAATCATAGAATTTACAGTGTAGAAGGAGGCTATTCAGCCCATCAAATCTGCACCAGCCCTTGGAAAGAGCATCCCACTTAAGCCCTCCACCTATCTCTGTAACCCAGTAACCCCACCCAATCTTTCTGAACACTAAGGGCAATTTAGCATGGTCAATCCACCTAACCTGTACATCTTTGGACTGTGGGAGGAAACCGGAGCACCCGGAGGAAACTCACGCAGACACAGGGAGAACGTGCAGACTCCGAACAGGCAGTTACCCAGTGGGGAATCGAACCTGGGACCCTGGAGCTGTGAAGCAACTGTGCTAACCACTGTGCTACTGTGCTGCCCTATCCCAAGAATTAATTTAAAGTTTAAAATGTTGTTTAGTGAAAGCTTTCCAACAGTGAGTTGAACTTCTGTAATAGCCAGGTTGTGTGTTTGTGCATTTGTTTGGAGAGGGAGAAAGATGAATTTGAAAGTGCCAGTTCGTGGGTTGCAGACAGCTTTCCGATGTGTTGGAATTTCACGCCTTTTAACCAGGCACCCGCTCTAAATCTATTCACTCTTTTAGGTTAAAATTCCACCCATTATTATCTCATTGTGTGGTTAATTTGTCCAATCATGGTCAAACAAATGAGAGACATAGATCACTTTGTATAGAGTAGTCAAAAGTGTTAAAGAGCACTCTGCACTTTTCATGGTTTCCAATTAAAATGAGATACAAAGTAATAAAATGATAAAACTATGATAAGTGCCATATTTCATGTATATAAATAATATATGCTGTGTAAACATTGAAATTTGTGCTAATCTCACTTGTGAGACAGCCAAACTACATAGTGCAGCAATAGTATGCTCGAGGTATTTATAGAAACAACTTGCAAGTAAAATCCGCCGGTCATCCAAGACTATGGGCGGGATTCTCTATTTCTGAGACTAAGGGCTGGATTCTCCAATTGCCGACGCCGAAATCGCATTTGGAGGTTGACCGGAGAATCCGCCTTTACGCCGTAATCTGGGGAGGTGCCATTTTTCGGATGCTCCGTCACCTCAAAAATGGCTTCATCGCTGAGTACACCGCACGCCATTGGTACGGCCTTTGGACGTCACCTGAAGTCCCCCCCCGATGCTCTGCCCCCGATGGGCCGTCTTCCTGACGGCGTGGGATGCATGTGCTCACAGTTTTCGGGAACCTCGCATGGCGGCTGTGGACCGTGTCCGGCACCGCCACAGTCGGGGGGGGGACCCATTCCTCTGGCCAGGGGGGCTTCACTGGTGGCTGGGGGGACTGGTGTGGGTTGGTCCAGGGGTTATGGGGGGCACTATCTGGCAGGCCAGGTTTCCGCGCAGCCGGCGCCATGTTGTACTGCGCGACTGCTGCAGGTCATCAACGTGCGCATGCGCGACCACGGACTCGACAATTCTCCCTCGTATCTGCAGGTAAAGCCTCATATGGCGCGGCTGCTAGCCCCCACAGGACGGAGCATCGGTGCAGGGGCGGCGCCGACTTTCTGGTAGTAAGACTAGACACATGCTCCGGCCATAGCCTCAAAATCGTAGAATCCAGCCCTACGTGTTGAAGCCAACGTAGAATCCGTGGACTTTCATGACAGAAAGACCGGCACCGCATCTGGACCGATTCCACTGCTGTTAAGGGGCTAGGACTGGTTCCACATGGAACACAATCGATTCCAATGAGAAACGGTGTTGGATTTTCCGCTTTCGTGATTGATACCCAAAGTCTGACAAGCTGCAGCTGCATATAAACAATTCTTCCCCACCCACACCATCCCAGCCAAAAGATGGCAGTGAGGAGAGCAGCCCTGAGGTTCACAGACGCTTAGCTGGAGACCCTGTTGGACACGGTGGAGGAGCGGAGGATGACCCTGTACCCCGACCCAGGAAGGAGGCTGCCAGCCGCTGACATTCGCTGTGACTGGGCACAGGTGTCAGTGGCATTGAGCGCCAATAGCAACACCATCTGGATGGGCCAGCAGTACTGGAATAACTGCACAATCTCCACAGGGCAGCCAGGGTGATTAGGTAGCAGTGTGCCCCTGACAATAACCCCGTCCCACACGAGCGCAACCCCATCTCCCCACCAGGAGGGTGGCCAAACCTTGCACCACATGTGGGTACCCATATCAGCCGCCATGGCTGGGTGGCCTGGCCACTGAGGCCATTACCTACCCACCCCTGGGCTGCATGCGTCGGATTGTTTAACACTGTTGTTTTATGTGTTACTGCCGCCAGGAGAAGGCCATGCACAATGGCCGGGAGCGGGAGAAGATAGGAGGGGTAACGCTGGACCTGTGGCCCCTCACCGTGGCAGAGCAGAGGGCCCTGGATTGGTTGGTGGCTCGGAAGAAAGGGAGGGTGCCGAGATGGAACTTGGCCGCGGGCGAGGAAGTGAAACCCTGCTGAGTTGCAGTTCCATGTGACACTTGTGTCAACCGCCCAGCACCACCCTCACACCAGCCTCACCCCCACACCATCCTCACCCCCACACCA
Organism: Scyliorhinus torazame; assembly: GCF_047496885.1. Classification (NCBI taxonomy): domain Eukaryota; kingdom Metazoa; phylum Chordata; class Chondrichthyes; order Carcharhiniformes; family Scyliorhinidae; genus Scyliorhinus; species Scyliorhinus torazame. The sequence goes on from NC_092708.1 coordinate 105,125,604, forward strand.
CCATCACAACCCTCACCCCCACCGACATCCTCACCCTACACCACCCCTCCACCACTAACGCCCCCACCCCTACACCCACTCACACCCCCCTCAGTCTGAGATCTAATCATGCATCTTGTCTTGTGTCTTGCAGGACCTTCTGGAGATGGGGCAGGTTCATGTGGCATCCCCCACCCAAGCTAGTGCCACAGCCGGAGACTCTCCCCATCCCGTGAGCCGAGCAGCGAAGAGCAGTGTCAGATAGTTCAGCAGTTCCTGAGCATGAGAATGTCATGGAGAACATTGAATCTCCAAGTTCTGAACAGCAAGGTCAAACTTTGAGAAGATCAACCAGAGTCAGAAGAAAACCTGATTGACTCAATTTGTCGATTTGGATTGTTTGTACATTATATGTTTACTGTTGTTGTGTATATATATACATATATATTTGTTAAACCAGTTTTAAAAATTAGAACAAAAAATTAATACTGTTAGACTCACGGGCTGATGATATTACATGTAAATATACTTATGACAATGTATTAATTGGGGCGCTGGCAACGCCACTCCCTCCAAGGAGGTATACCATGAGCCCGGTGGTGGTGGCGGCCCTCAATATTTGGGGGCAGTGGAGGCGGCATAGGGGGGAAGTTAGGGCCTCGGCGTGGACCCCATTACGGGGGAACCACCGGTTCGCCCCAGAAAGAACAGGTGGAGGGTTTTCGGGGTGGCACAGGGCAGGCATACGAACGTTGGGGGACCTGTTTGTGGACGGGAGGTTCGCGAGCTTGGGTGAGCTGGAGGAGAAGTACGGGCTCCCCCCGGGGAACACCTTCAGGTACTTACAGGTAAGGGCGTTTGCCAGACGGCAGGTGGTGGAATTCCCACAGCTACTGCCACACACAGTACAGGACAGGGTGCTCTCGGGGGGGGTGGGTGGGATTGGGGAAGATCTCGGAAACTTACCAGGTGATGCAGGAGGAGGAGGAGGCCTCGGTGGTGGAGGTAAAAGGTGGTGGAGGTAAAAGGTAAGTGGGAGGAGGAGTTGGGAGAGGAGATCGAAGAGGGGACGTGGGCAGATGCCCTAGGGAGGGTGAACTCTTCCTCTTCATGCGCGAGGCTCAGCCTCATACAGTTTAAGGTGCTGCACAGGGCACACATGACCGGGACAAGGATGAGCCGGTTCTTTGGGGGTGAGGACAGGTGTGTTAGGTGCTCAGGGAGCCCAGCAAATCACACCCATATGTTCTGGGCATGCCCAGCGCTGGAGGAATTTTGGAAGGGCGTAGCGAGGACGGTGTCGAGGGTGGTAGGATCCAGGGTCAAACCGGGCTGGGGGCTCGCAATATTTGGGGTGGCAGAGGAGCCGGGAGTGCAGGAGGCGAAAGAGGCCAGAATTCTGGCCTTTGCGTCCCTGGTAGCCCGGCAAAGGATTCTCCTTCAGTGGAAAGATACGAGGCCCCCAAGCGTGGGATCCTGGATCAGCAATATGGCAGGGTTCATTAAATTGGAGAGGGTGAAATTCACCTTGAGAGGGTCGGTACAAGGGTTCTTTAGGCGGTGGCAACCGTTCTTAGACTTTCTGGCAGAACACTCGACATTGGTCAATGGCAGCAGCAGTTCAGGGGGGGGGGGGTTTACTTTATTTTTGTTTATGTTATTTACACTGGAAGGGTCTGAGGGGGTGTATACACCTGTTGTCTTAAGTCGGGGTGTTAATGTTAATTTATTATTCAGGTACGGGGGGGAGGGGTTTGGGGGGTTGCTTTTTTAGATTGTGTTTTGTACTTAACCCTGTTGGGTTCTTTTTTCTTTCTCATTTTGTTATTGATATTTTATGAAAACCTTTAATAAAAATTATTTTAAAAAAAAAAGACAATGTATTAATTTATTCCTTCAAAGGAAAGGGGAAGTACTGATATCATGGTTGTGTTGTAATTCACCGACTGACCACTAGGAGTCTTATTAGTATAAAAGTGAATGTTAGAGACAGGTGACCACAGACTAACCAGGGAACTGGGAGAGAGGTTGCTTGTGCATGTTCATATTGTTATTCATCTGTTGTTTTAGATATATTTGACCCACAGTTAATGTTAATAAATTGTTTATAGCTTTAGCTACAAGTGTTCTTAAGGCAGCAGGAAGTATCGATAGAGTCAGTGGTTTGGAGGTGGGTTCTTATGTTCATGACTCTCTGTAGTTTCTTATGGTCTTGGGCTGAGCAGTTGCCATACCAGGTTGTGATGCAGCCAGATAGGGTGCTTTCTATGGTGCATCTGTAAAAATTGGTAAAAGTCATTGTGGACATGCCTAATTTCCTTAGCTTCCTGAGGAAGTATAGGTGCTGTTGCGCTTTCTTAGTCATAGCATCGCTGTGGATGGACCAGAACTGATTGGTGGTGATGTGCACAGCTAGGAATTTGAAGTTGTCAACCATCTCCACCGGATGCAGACAGGGTTGTGTATGACACTTTGCTTCCTGAAGTCGATGATTAGGTCCTTAGATTTGCTGACATTGAGGGCGAGATTGTTGTCGTTGCACCACGCCACTAGGTTCTCCATCTCCTTCCTGTACTCTGACTCATCGTTGTTTGAGATCCGACCCACTACGGTCCTGTCATCAGCAAACATGCAGATGAAGTTGGAGCCCCATTTTGCCACACGGTTGTGTGTGTATAAGGAGTAGGGGCCTAAGTATGTAGCCTTGCGGGGCCCCAGTATTGAGGATTATTGTGGAGGAGGTGTCATTGTAACTTGCAAATAGAGCTTCAGTGTGTTTCAAGTTTAATTAATGCCTTCATTGTTCATTTTCAATACTTTGATACAAAGTTAATCCACCTTCTCTAGTTTCCGGCCAGTGCTTCATAATAAGTTGATTAGCTTCACTTCCAATACAAGTGTAATTCTGAAACTTTAGTGATGAACTCCAGAAGTTATAAACTGTAGCTCTTGAAAATATCTGTTTCTATGTGATCAGGTTTGAGCTCAGTTTAAACATAGATGTTAATGTGAATAATTGTTGCTCCAGCGTAATCCTTCAACCTCAACTCAGGTAAAACAGCATCCTTTGTTCCAATCTGACACTTCCATTTTCCTGCTCATTTCAGCTGAAAATGAGAAATTAGATGTTGAATTTTGACAGTTTTATACTGTATCTACTGCACAATACAGGTTTGTAAAACAACATTTTCAGATAATGGCTAATGACCATCAGTAAAAAGGTTTTTACTTGAATGTCCTGTTGATGGGGTAGCTTTTGGAATATGTTTAACTCACTGTCAACGAACCCTGCAATTTTGTCAGGTTCCAGTTTCTTATCAGATTTGTAAATGAAAAGATTAATTACATGCGTATGTTTACCTAGGTAAATTTATGTTTAATAAATCACAGTGTAATTTAAAAATGAAGATGTGGTTCATCATTTGGATCAAAAGATTGGAATTCTTGAACAGATTAAAGTGATCCTATGTGAGGTTTTAATATGAACTTGCTGCTCAAACATAGGTCCACAAACATGCAAAGACGAATGCACACATAGACACAGAAATACACATTCCCTCAAACAGACCTGTACTCTTTGAATTCACTGTGTGGGTGATATCAAAGCACAGAACAAACAACGTTTTGATATGGCTTTGAAGTTGATAACAGCTTCTGACAGAGAAAAAGGATGGCTTTGGCTCTGTGAGAAAACATCGCCTCTGATTGACATGACACCCGGCCCAAGGAAAGTTTACCTTTTAATGAGAGCTCTGTAAGACCCTCTCAAAGACCTCAGTGAGTTTTCAGTCGGGCAGAAGTAGTCCACTTGTAGCAGATTTCAATCGTTCTCTGCAGCTGTTCCCATCTCCTCCCTGCCTTTAAGCAGCAAATGCGGAGGAAGAATCTTTTGAAGAAAATGAGAATATTTTGGATCAAGTACCTTTGCAGGAATGATTTTAGTTTCTTTGAAGATTATGCTTTGCTTATCCATAGTAAAAAGATTTACTGTAAAGTCCTATAATACTTTCACCAGGTGGTTGCTGTTCTGATCTGAATGAGAAGAGATGAAAAAAATGCATTAAAAACACGTTGAAGATTCCTATCACTTTATTTACACTGCTGGAAGTAAAAGCTACTCATCCATACTTATGGAAGTATGAAATGGCCACACAATTTTGTGACCCAAGGACTAAAAATGTGCTTCCTCCCTTATTCAGGTGCAGGGGTCATGCTTCCCAATTTGCTGGTGGCTGGTTTCATTGGAGTAGGCAGCACACAAATTACATGCTGCCTGCTCATTTCCACGATTGTGGCATTGAACCAAATGGGATGTGTTATATACTCTGGGATAACACAGGTTGCAACTGGATGCAGCTTTAACCAAAAGATACTCCAGACTTTGAAGTTAGTTCAATCTGATTTATTGAACCAGTAGCACAGTTAGCACAGTGCTCTATGAGTTCGACTCTCTGCTAACCTATGTGTGGTTACTCTGTCTGACTGAACAGACTAGCTCTTAGCCACGTGCTGGAGGTGTGATACTGTACATACACCCTGACTCACTCTGTAGATGTTCATCAGTGGAAAGAGGCGGAGTGTGAGTGCCTCGTGCCTTTTATCGTGAGATACCACCCCTGAGTGTCCTGCCTGCTCATTGGTCATGTCCTGTTCTCTGTGGTCATTAGCTGCCTGTCTGTGCCTGTCTGTATATCATTGTCTACATATCATGACATGCTGCAGGTTTGCTGAGCACCCAAAAGGAGGCATTGCAGCGTGCGAGGCGAGCACGTGTTCCATCTCAGACTCCAGCTCTTCAAAAAGAATTTCTATCCTTCTTAAAGGGGAACTGCATGGACTGAAAGGAGGCTGCTGCTGACTGACAGTGATGCAAGTCTCTGTAATTGGAAACAAGGGAACTAGAGTCTCAGGGCAGGGAGAAAGGTACATGGGTGCAACACTTGGTGCCTTAATTGTGGAGTTTCAGATGAGAAGAGATGCAATGTTTCTGCAGGAAGCATGATTTAGCCCGAGAGGAATGGAAGCAGGATCTGGCCCCCAGCAGTGTTGAAAGATGTTTAATGACCCCATGTGGGTGGTCAAGAAAAGGAAATATGTTGACAAGGGACACTGCTTGCCTAATGCACAACCAACCTCTCACATTGTACAATGAATCACATTCCCACTATTCATCCAGCAGTAGTCCCTAGCACTCAGGACTCATACCTCCCCCTCCCCCTACCCCACCCCACCCACACACACATTTCAGTGATACCAGTCTCATGCCCACTAATTTAACATACTTCCAGCTGCTCAGCTATGGGAGGGACATCAACAAACTTCAGAGAGAAAAATAACCCTGACATTCTTCCTTCCACCTTACAAGACAAGATGGCCAATTATAGAAGGGAGCAGAGCAGAACCGGCGGGTAACAAGCATGCCTTCAGCTCGTGACCCCTATGGAGGTGATGACTCCCCACATCATGGGGCCAGCTGTGATGAAACCCATGCAGTGTCTCTGAGAACATTCATGCTGATTGTTTGTTACTGTCTTGTGCTGCTTCTCAACTCCCACTTTACCCTCAACGTGTTATCTGGTATGAATTGCAAACTGCAGAGATGGTGTGATCAGGGATCTCTTGCTTTCCACTAATGCCCCACCTACCTCACCTCAACCCTCCCCTTCTGATTTTCTATTTTCAGGAACCAAACAAATGCCATCTGCCCAGCCACAACAGCCTGAAGTAGAAAAAAGACCAGCATTGCATCACTGTTGAAGAACCACCTCTTGATCTGACACAGCTACCAGCGTGGATACTGACATTGTGCAAAACAGAAAACATAAGAAATTAAGAAATAGGAGCAGAAATAGACGATACGCCCTGCCGATCCTGCTTCACCATCATGGCTGATCTTTGTGGTTACTATAGAATCTGGCTTAGTTACTGGGCATGAGTAGCTGAAACCTGGTAGGTCTGGGGCAAGGATAAAGCCCAATGTACCTGGCTGACTGGACGCAAGATTGTCGATGAGTTCTGCTGCAGAGGACTCAGAAGAGAAATTTGATGGGATGAGATGCAGGAGAAAGGTGATGAATCTGCACACCAAGCTGCTTGATGGATTGCTAGATATCTCTTGCTATTGTGAAGGAGCAAGGAGGGGTCCAGCTCCAACTATGCAGCAAGGCATGGTGCAGATTTGTAGCCCATCCTTTTCCGTGTGGAAGTAGTGGCCGATTTCATGACAGCATCTGTGGGCCCAGCATGATGCAGCCTCTGATGGCTTCCATTGCAACGTAGGAAGAAGCCAACCAATGTCTCAGGGATCATTAGTGTCATAATATACACCAATATATCATGGTGCAGGCACACACACTGATGGACACACAGCAAGACCAATCAACACACACAACACCGCAGCCAATCACCAGTTAGAGCACACTCACTATAAAGACAGGGGGCATCAGAGTTCCCGCTCATTTGGGATGCAGCCTCTCAGAAGGACGGAGCTTACAGCTTACTGCACAGGTCCTCACCATGTGCTGAGTGCATAGACTGGTTCGGACAGGCAGAGGTCTTTAGCTTAATCCAACATCGTGTTAACCCACAGTGAAAGTATGTTCAGCAGTTTCTAACTTAATAAAATAGTGTTGCACTATTTTAAGTGTTGGTGGCCTGTATGTGTTCCACGGATCCAGAGCACCCAACACATCATGAGTTGAGGGATATTAGAACTTCTTAGACCTACCTGCAAGTGATCTGTCTTCCACCAGCATACAGTCATCTTGCAAAATGGACAGCGTCCGCCCGCCGCCGCCGCTCCGCATCACCGGTAACCTAGGGGCCAACTGGAGGATATTCAAACAACGCTTCTAGCTCTACCGGGAAGCCACAGACCGGGAAGATGCCTCAGACACCAAGAAGATCGCTCTCTTCCTATCCACGGCCGGGAAATGCCATCCACATTTTCAATTCTCTCACCTTTGCTGATGATGAAGATAAATCAAAATTCAAGATGGTCCTCCTCAAGTTTGACAGTCACTGCAACATAGAGGTGAATGAAAGTTTCGAGCGCTATGTATTCCAATAGCGTTTACGGGGTAAGGGTGAACCTTTCCAGTCCTTTCTCACCCACCTCCGCATCCTTGCGCAGTCCTCTAATTACAGCCCCACCTCCGACTCCATGATACGCGACCAGATCGTTTTCGGTGTTCAGTCGGACCCCCTACGCCAGCAGCCCCTCAAGGTAATGCAGCTCACCCTAGCGACCGCCATCGAGACCTGCGTGCTGCACGAACACGCCACTAGTCGTTATTCCCACATCCAAGCAGCTGAAACGCAGATATTGACATCGAGGACCCGAAGACACCTTTTCGAATCGGTATCGTTACAAAAAACAGGGTGTCCCCGAAGCAAAGAATCCAGCCTCTATCGCGGTAAGGTCGCCACGAGGCAGAATGGGTCCAAGCAATCGAGCAACTCCAGGGCCTCAGCCTGGATGAGGGCGGCCATTTTGCGCGCTTTTCGCAGACTCCCGCACTTGTGCTCACCGAACGAGGGGACGGCGACATCGACGAACATACTGCGCAGGTGCGCACCACGTACGGCCGCACCGCGCATGAGTGGTGGCGCAGCGAACGTACTGACGCTACAACGTGCAGCAACTGTGGCTCCGCCCACTTAAAGCGGCAATGCCCTGCCAAATACCGACAATGCCTGAGATGTGACAAACTTGGACACTATGCTGCTTTATGCAGATCAGCTCGGCCTGCCAATTCGTATCGCTCCGGCCAGACTCGCAGGAATGTCCGGGCCATTCAACCCACAGTCACCGAGTCTGATGCGGACCTACTGCCAGATATTGACATCGAGGACCCGAAGACACCTTTTCGAATCGGTATCATTACAAAAAACAGGGTGTCCCAAAGCAAAGAATCCAGCCTCTATCGGTATACAGCATGGATCCAGACGATGTGCGGTGTGCCACCCTTACGGTCAACCGGTCCCAAATACGATTCCGCCTGGACACTGGTGCCTCCGCCAATCACATTGCGCGGTCTGACCTCCAAAGCCTTTGTGTCAAACCAGCCATCCTGCCATTAGCCTGCCAACTATTAGATTATAATGGCAATGCCATTGTGCCAGCCGCTCGTGTCAGCTCGAAGTGACGCACAAGTCATGCAAAGCCATCCCTCCCTTTGAAATCGTGGGCTCCTCGAAAGCCTCCCTGCTTAGCGTGCAGGCATGCAAGCTGTTGAACCTAGTTCAGAGAGTTCACTCTCTCTCTCCTGCTGACGCATCTGCCTTTCAGGACACTGACTTCAGGGCGCAGCTTGACGCCATTATCAACCAGCACCACAACGTCTTCGAGGGCATGGGCACTCTCCCGTACACCTACAAGATTTTATTAAAACCGAATGCCACGCCTGTGGTGCATGCACCTCGCAGGGTCCCAGCACCCCTTAAGGACCGTCTCAAGCTGCAGCTGCAGGACCTCCAGAACCAAGGAGTGATTTCCAAAGTCACGGAACCAACTGACTGGGTCAGTTCCATGGTGTGTGTAAAAAAGCCTTCCGGCAAATTGAGAATAGCATTGATCCCAAGGATCTGAATCGCAATATCATGAAGGAGCATTATCCAATTCCCAAACGCGAAGAGATCACATGTGAGATGGCTCGCGCCAAGCTCTTCACCAAACTCGCGCCTCAAAAGGATTCTGGCAAATCCAGCTCGATAAATCCAGCAGGAAACTTTGCACATTTAATACCCCCTTTGGCAGATATTGTTACAACAAGATGCCGTTCGGGATCATATCTGCATCAGAAGTGTTCCATAGGATTATGGAACAAATGATGGAAGGCATTGAAGGTGTTCGCGTCTATGTCGATGACATAATCATTTGGTCCACCACCCCGCAGGAGCATGATAGTCGCTTCCAGCACGTATTCAGATGTATACATGAGCATGGCCTCCACCTCAACAGGGCCAAATGCTCTTTTGGTCAGACGGAGCTCAAGTTCCTCGGGGACCAAATCTCCCAATTGGGTGTGCAGCCGGATGTGGACAAGGTAGCTGCCATCACAGCTATGAAAACACCAGAGGACAAGAAGGCGGTCCTCTGATTTCTGGGCATGGTCAATTTTTTAGGGAAATTTATCCCTAACCTCGCCTCTCATCACACGGCTCTCAGGAACCTGGTCAGGAAGACAACAGACTTCCAATGACTCCCTGCCCACGAGCGTGAATGGAGAGAACTCAAAGTAAAACTGACCACGGCCCCGGTCTTAGCTTTCTTTGATCCAGCAAAGGAGACCAAAATTTTGACCGATGCCAGTCAATCCGGCATTGGGGCAGTGCTCCTTCAACGTGATGAGGCCTCATCATGGGCGCCCGCTGCATATGCATCACGTGCGATGACCCTCACGGAGCAACGTTATGCACAGATAGAAAAGGAGTGCCTGGGCCTACTGACCGGTGTGGTTAAGTTTCACGATTATGTCTACGCACTTCCTCAATTCACTGTCGAGACCGACCATCGCCCGCTGGTCAATATAATACAAAAAGACTTGAACGATATGACGCCCCGCCTCCAGCGTATTCTTCTCAAACTCCGGCGATATGACTTCCAGCTTGTATACACCCCAGGCAAAGACCTCATCATTGCTGACGCTCTCTCCAGAGCAGTCAACACTCCATGTGACCCAGCGGGATTTATCTGCCAGGTTGACGCCCATGTGGCATTCGCGGCCTCCAATCTACCTGCCACGGATGAATGTCTTGCCCAAATTCGCCGCGAGACAGCGGCTGACCCCTTGCTACAGCGTGTCATGCGCCACCTTACAGACAGGTGGCTCAAGGGCCAATGCCCTCAGTTCTATAATATCAGAGATGATCTGGCGGCAGTAGACGGGGTTCTTCTAAAACTGGACCGCATTGTCATCCCGTATAGCATGCGCCAACTTGTCCTGGAACAACTACACAAGGGCCACCTTGGCGTGGAAAGGTGCAGCCAACGGGCCCGAGAGGCAGTGTACTGGCCTGGCATAGCCAACACAGTGCTCAACTGCCCCACTTGTCAGCACTTCCAGCTGGCCCAACTACATGAGACCCTGCAGCCCCATGAGTTGGTCACGTCACCATGGACCAAGGTGGGCATCGATCTGTTCCACACGCTGGGTAGTGGCTTTGTCCTGATCGTGGACTACTTTTCGAATTACTCGGAGGTGATACGGTTGCACGACATCACCTCGTCTGCCGTCATTCGTGCATGTAAAGAAACATTTGCTCGACACGGCATCCCGCTCACGGTTATGTCGGACAATGGCCCGTGCTTTGCCAGCCAGGAATGGTCCAACTTTGGCAGGTGGTAAAATTTTGCCCATGTGACATCCAGTCCCCTGTACCCCCAATCCAACGGCAAAGCAGAGAAGGAAGTACATATCGTCAAACGGCTCCTATGCAAGGCTGCCGATGCTGGGTCCGATTTCCATCTTGCCTTGCTGACCTATCGCTCAGCCCCGCTGTCCACTGGCCTGTCGCCAGCCCAGTTGCTCATGGGTCGTACCCTGAGGACGACGGTGCCGTTCATCCATGTACCAGACCTCGACCACGTTCCGGTCCTTTGCCGGATGCAGCTGTCTCGTGCACAGCACAAGGCGACTCATGACTCCCGTGAAGCTGGTCTCTCTGCTCTGACTCCAGATGACAATGCCCGCGTCCATCTTCCGGATAGGGGCTGGTCTGCGACCGCTGTTGTCCTTCGGCAGGTGGCCCCCCGCTCGTTCCTGGTTCATCTACCGGATGGCTCTATACTGCGCCGCAATCAATGCGCCCTTCGTCTCGTTCCACGCTCGCCACGTGATCCTCCAGTGTCACCTCGCCCTCCTGCTGACCCTGCCATGGACTATGCAGAGCTCCCTGTCACTCTGCCTCCCCCTGACTCTGACGCAGTCCAGCCCGCTCCTGAACCTGCGGCTCTCGACCCACCCTTGAGGCGGTCAACCAGAATTCGTCGCCCACCTCAGAGACTTAATTTATGAACTTTGCGGACTTATAGACTCTCTTAATTGTTTTATTGCTTTATTTGATCGTTTCCCTGGTTTGTATATATTGTTGATCTCGTTACTCTTGTTGTATACTGCTTCTCTGCACCAGGCACCTTCCCATGTAAATAGTTTAGTTCTCATGTACGTAGTCCTGTAAATATGTCTTCGCACCCCACACGTAGTTAGGAACATTCTCACCATACATTATTTATTGCCACACACATACATTCTTTTATAAAAGGGGGGATGTCATGATATGCACCAGTATATCATGGTGCAGATACACACACACTGATGGACATACAGCAAGACCAATCAACACACACAACACCGCAGCCAATCACCAGTTAGAGCACACTCACTATAAAGACAGGGGGCATCAGAGTTCCCACTCATTCGGGATGCAGCTTCTCAGAAGGACAGAGCTTACAGCTTACAGCACAGGTCCTCACCATGTGCTGAGTGCATAGACCGGTTCAGACAGGCAAAGGTCTTTAGTTTAATCTAACATCGTGTTAACCCACAGTGAAAGTATGTTCAGCAGTTTCTAACTTAATAAAATAGTGTTGCACTATTTTAAGTGTTGGTGGCCTGTATGTGTTCTACAGATCCAGAGCACCCAACACATCAATTAGGTCATAAAAAATAGGAGCAGAAGAACACCATTTGGTATCTCAAAACGACTCTGTCATTTCATAAGATCCTGGTGGATCTGATTGTGGCCTTGATGCATGATCAATTGCACAAAGACTTGAGTTGGGTACAACTGAGGCTTTATTGCTCTAAGATTTGTGGCCTCCCACAGCAGCTGGTGAAATGGCTGCAGCATGGAGAACACACATATTTATACTCCGCCTACTGGGTGGATCCAGCAGGCAGGGACAACTAACAAACCTGTAGTACAGGTCCTACCATACATCACCTAATAGAGGTGCAACAGTGGTTTACCACATTCACCCCCAGTTAAAATTGAGTCCGACGGGGGTGGTGGAGAACTATGTTCAACAAATGGTTTTCTTTCTACATTTACAATCCTTGACAGAGGGAGAAAAAAATGTCTTTTGATGTCCAGTGGACTAGTTAAGAGGTTTAACCGGTCCGGGGCCTTGATGTGCCTGCTGGTGCCACGTCCCTGAGGTATCTTGGCGGCTTTCGGGGTACGCCACGTAGGCATACTGGGGGTCGGCATGGAGCAATTGTACCCTTTCCACCAACGGGACCACCTTGTGGAGTCGGACGAGCCTACGGAGTAGAACGGGTCCTGGAGCTGCGAGCCAAGTCGGCAGCGACACCCCGGATGTGGACTTCCTGGGGAAGGCAAAATAACGTTCATGGGGTGTGTTGTTAGTGGCGGTGCACAGTAGTGACCGACTGGACTGTAGTGCATCAGGGAGGACCTCCTGCCAGCGGGACGACAGGAGGTTCCTGGACCGTAGGGCCAGTTGGACGGCCCTCTATAACGTCCCGTTCTCCCTCTCTACCTGTCCGTTTCCCCGGGGGTTGTAACTTGTTGTTCTTCTGGTGGCTATACCCCTGCTGAGCAGGAACTGATGCAGCTCATCACTCATAAAGGAGGATTCCCTGTCACTGTAGATGTAGGCGGGGAAACCGAATAGAGTGAAGATTGTGTTGAGGGCTTTGATGACGGTGGCAGACATCATATCATGGCATGGGATGGCGAAGGGGAATCTGGAGTACTCATCGACCACACTGAAAAAATACGTGTTAAGGTCGGTGGAGGGGAGGGGCCCTTTGAAATCCATGCTGAGGCGTTCAAAGGGGCGGGAGGCCTTCACCAGGCGCACACGGTCCAGCCAGCAGAAGTGCGGCTTACACTGCGCACAGACGTGGCAGTACCTGGTGATTGTCTGTACCTCCACAACAGAATAGGGCAGATTGCGAGCCTTTATGAAATGGTACAACCATGTGACTCCCGGGTGACAAAGGCTGTCGTGCAGGATACGGAGTTGGTTTACTTGTGCGCTGGCACATGTACCTCGGGATAGGGTGTCTGGGGGCTCGTTGAGCTTACCGGGGTGATACAAAATTTCGTAATTGTAGGTCGAGAGCTCGATCCTCGACATCAAGATTTTATCATTCTTGATCTTGCCCCGTTGTGTGTTATTGAACATAAAGGCAACCGACCATTGGTCAGTGAGGAGAGTGAATCTCTTACCGGCCAGGTAATGCCTTCAATGCTGCACAGCTTCAACGATAGCTTGGGCCTCTTTCTCGACGGATGAGTGCCGAATTTCTGAGGCATGAAGGGTGCGGGAGAAGAATGCCATGGGTCTGCCTGCCTGATTGAGGGTGGCGGCTCGAGCGACGTCTTATGCGTCGCTCTCTACTTGAAAGGCCAGCGTCTCGTCTACTGTGGGCATCCAGGCCTTGGCGACATCGGCTCTGATATGGCGAAGGCCTGTTGTGCCTCGGCCGTCAGGGGAAAATGGGTGGACTGTATGAGTGGGCGGGCCTTGTCTGCATAGTTTGGGACTCTCTAGGGGCAGTGGGGGAGGGGGAGCGCATGCGGTTGGGATCGGGTCCGAAAACTCCATTCTGGACCACATAGCCGAGGATGGATAAGCGGGTCGTGCTAAACACGCACTTCTCCTTGTTGTAGGTGGGGTTTAGGAGAGTGGCGGTGTGGAGAAATTTGGCAAGGTTGGCATCGTGCTCCTGCTGATCATGGCCGCAGACGGTGACATTGTCTAGGTACGGAAAGGTGGCCCGCAAACCATACCGGTCGACCATTCGGTCCATCTCCCTTTGGAAGACCGAGACCCCGTTGGTGACGCCAAAGGGAACCCTGAGGAAGTGATAGAGGCGGCCGTCTGCCTCGAAGGCAGTGTATGGATGGTCCGATTTATGAATGGGGAGCTGGTGGTAGGCGGATTTGAGGTCTACAGTTGTGAAGACCCGGTACTGTGCAATCTGACTGACTATATCAGATATGCGTGGGAGGGGGTACGCGTCGAGCTGCGTGTACCGATTGATGGTCTGGCTGTAGTCCACGACCATTCTGTGTTTCTCCACAGTTTTAACTACGAGCACTTGGGCTCTCCAGAGGCTGTTGCTGGCCTCGGTGATGCCTTCCCGAAGCAGCCGCTGGACCTCGGACCTGATGAATGTCGTGTCCTGGGTGCTGTGCCGTCTGCTCCTGGTGGTGACGGGTTTGCAATCCGAGGTTAGATTTGCAAAGAGGGAAGGTGGATTGACCTTTAGGGTCGCGAGGCCGCACACAGTGAGGGGTGGTAGGGGCCCGCCGCATTTCAGGGTTAGGCTCTGGAGGTTGCACTGGAAATCCAGGCCTAGCAGTAGGGCAGCGCAGAGGTTAGAGAGGACCTAGAGCCGGAAGCCACTGAATTCTACGCCCTCGACCGTGAGTGTGACCGTACAGTACCCCGGATCGCTACGGAATGGGATCCGGAGGCCAGCGTGTACCACGAGAGAGCAGCGCCTTACCGTATCTGGGTGGATGAAGCTCTTGGTGCTGCAGGAGTCCAGCAGGCAAGAGGTCACGTGTCCGTTGACTTTCACGCTGGTCGATGTGGTGGCCAGGTTGTGTGGACGAGACTGGTCGATGGTCACTGAAGCGAGTCGTGGCCGGTCGTCGCTGCTGTAAGATGATGGAGAGCCTGGGGGCCCTGGTCCTTGGATGCTGGCGGCGCCCATGTGCCATGGGGGAGACAAGATAGCGGCGCCTGAAGATCTAGAGGAGTACAAAATGGCGGCGCCCATGGGCCGCACGTGGCGGGGTTGAACAAGATGGCGGCGCCCATTGTCCATAAACGTGGGGGGTGGGGACGATAGCGGTGACTGCACGGGCCTGGCACACCCTTCTTGCCGCAAGCCTTACAAAGGCAGCGTGGGCCGGGGGTGTTTCTGCTGGCCGCAGAAATAGCATCGGGGACCCTCGGGGACCCATGGCGTATTGGCAGGGTAAGGCCCCCGCTGGGGCGGCTGTCTGTGGGGTCCACAATGCGTAGGAGGGGTGGGCCGCGCGGCTGGGGGTTGATGCACGATCAATGACTACTAAAGCGAGGTTGTAGTCCAACTGAATGCTTCAATAAGCTAGATGTTTCCCCCAGCAGCTCAGGTACAGAAAATAGGCTGCTGGGGCGGCACGGGATCTTATATCCCGCCTTACAGGGTGGAGGTACCATCCAGCTTGACCAATGGGAAACAATATCTACCACTGGTGTTCCAGCATTACTAGGTACCGTAATACCTCTACACAGACTACCACATTCACCCCCTGTTAAAAAAGAGTCCGGCGGGGGTGGTGGCTTGGTATTGCAACATGGTAATGTGGTAGAAGTTATAGTTATGGAGGTACCGTAATACCTCCGTACAGCGTTTTGTCTTATTGTTGTAACTATTTACAATTTCACAATTAACTAGAGACACTTTAAGATGAAGCAATCAGTCGATCGGGGGCCCTGGTCGTCCTCTGTGATCATCGAAGCTTTGGTGGTGACTCCGGTGGAGGCTCGGGCGTCTGTGACTCCGGGAGCGTGGCCTCGAGCTCTGTGGCAGCTTCAACACCCCTAAACGGCGCTGGTGGGGAAGCTGATTGACCTGGGAAGGGAGCGTCTGCGGGGTTGCGTCGGTGGGCGGGATGTCTAAGAGGGGGCCGGCGGAAGAACCGATCCTCCTGGAAAGGGGGCGGCTGTAAGGTGCACCGGTGGGAGGGAGGGTGGGACTCGTGGCTGGGGTGTGCGTGGGGATCCGGCAGGCCCCAGGTCTTGTAGGGAGACCGTATCTTGTCGGGGTACACCACGTAGGCGTACTGGGGGTTAGCGTGGAGAAGATGGACCATCTCGACCAACGGGTCCGACTTGTGTGCCCGCACGTGTTTTCGGAGCAGGATGGGTCAGGGAGCTGCCAGCCAGTTGGGAGCGAGATCCCAGAGGAGGACTTCCTGGGGAAGACAAGGAGACATTCGTGAGGTGTTTGGTTGGTTGTGGTACAAAGCAGTGAACGGATAGAGTAGAGGGCATCCGAGAGGACTTCTTGCCAGTGGGAGACTGGGAGATTCTAGGGCTTCCAGAGACTAGGGAGATGTAGGGCCAGTAGGACGGGCTTCCAGGCCGTTCCGTTCTCCCTCTCTACCTGTCCATTACCCTGGGGGTTGTAACTGGTCGTCCTGCTCGAGGCGATGCCCTTGCTGAGCAGGAATTGACGCAGTTCGTCGCTCATTAAGGAGGACCCCCTATCACTATGTATTTACTAGACTAGAAGGGCTTGAGGTCCATAAGGAGGAGGTGTTAGCAATTCTGGAAAGTGTGAAAATAGATAAGTCCCCTGGGCCGGATGGGATTTATCCTAGGATTCTTTGGGAAGTTAGGGAGGTAATTGCTGAGCCTTCGGCTTTGATCTTTAAGTCATCTTTGACTACAGGAATAGTGCCAGAAGACTGGAGGATAGCAAATGTTGTCCCCTTGTTCAAGAAGGGGAGTAGAGACAACCCCGGTAACTATAGACCAGTGAGCCTTACTTCTGTTGTGGGCAAAATCTTGGAAAGGTTTATCAGAGATAGGATGTATAATCATCTGGAAAGGAATAATTTGATTACATATAGTCAACACGGTTTTGTGAGGGGTAGGTCGTGCCTCACAAAACTTATTGAGTTATTTGAGAAGGTGACCAAACAGGTGAATGAGGGTAAAGCAGTTGATGTGGTGTATATGGATTTCAGTAAAGCGTTTGATAAGGTTCCCCACGGTAGGCTACTGCAGAAAATACGGAGGCATGGGATTCAGGGTGATTTATCAGTTTGCATCAGAAATTGGCTAGCTGGAAGAAGACAAAGGGTGGTGGTTGATGGGAAATGTTCAGACTGGAGTCCAGTTACTAGTGGTGTACCACAAGGATCTGTTTTGGGGCCACTGCTATTTGTCATTTAAAGAAATGACCTGGAGGAGGGCGTAGAAGGATGGGTGAGTAAATTTGCAGATTACACTAAAGTCGATGGAGTTGTGGACAGTGTGGACGGATGTTGCAAGTTACAGAGAGACATAGATAAGCTGCAGCGCTGGACTGAGAGGTGGCAAATGGAGTTTAATGCAGAAAAGTGTGAGGTGATTCATTTTGGAAGGAATAACAGGAAAGCAGAGTACTGGGCTAATGGTAAGATTCTTGGCAGTGTGGATGAGCAGAGAGATCTCGGTGTTCATGTACATAGATCCCTGAAAGTTGCCATCAGGTTGAGAGGGTTGTTAAGAAGGCGTACGGTGTGTTAGCTTTTATTGGTAGAGGGATTGAGTTTCGGAGCCATGAGGTCATGTTGCAGCTGTACAAAACTCTGGCGCGGTTGCATTTGGAGTGTTGCGTGCAATTCTGGTCGCCGCATTATAGAAAGGTTGTGGAAGCATTGGAAAGGGTGCAGAGGAGATTTACCAGAATGTTGCCTGGTATGGAGGGACGATCTTATGAGGAAAGGCTGAGGGACTTGAGGCTGTTTTCGTTAGAGAGAAGAAGGTTAAGAGGTGACTTAATTGAGGCATACAAGATGATCAGAGGATTAGATAGGGTGGACAGTGAGAGCCTTTTTCCTCGGATGGTGATGTCTAGCACAAGGGGACGTAGCTTTAAATCGAGGGGAGATAGATATAAGACAGATGTCAGAGGTAGGTTCTTTACTCAGAGAGTAGTAAGGGTGTGGAATGCCCTGCCTGCAACAGTAGTGGACGCGCCAACACTAAGGCCATTCAAATGGTCATTGAATAGACATATGGACGATAAGGGAATAGTGTAGATGGGGTTTAGAGTGGTTTCACAGGTCGGCGCAACATCGAGGGCCGAAGGGCCTGTACTGTGCTGTAATGTTCTATATTCTATGTAAGCGGGGAACCCGAAGAGCGTAAAGATGCTATGGAGATGCGCATTGCGGTCATGTCGGGTCAGGGGGTGGAGAATGGGAACCGGGAGTACTCGTCAATCACGTTCAGGAAGTACGTGTTGCGGTCGGTGGAGGGGAGGGGGCCTTTGAAGTTCATACTGAGGCGTTCAAAGGGACGGGAAGCCTTTATCAGGTGCGCTTTCTCTGGCCTGGAGAAGTGCGGTTTGCACTCCGCGCAGATTTGGCAATTCCTGGTGGCTGCCCTGACCTCCTCCGATGGAGTAGCGCAGGTTGCGGGTCTTGATAAAGTGGAAGAAGCGAGTGACCCCCGGGTGGCAGAGGTCCTCGTGGAGGGATCGGAGGCGGTCCACTTGTGCGTCGGCACATGTGCCGCGGGACAGGGCATCAGGAGGCGCGTTTAGCTTCCTGCAACGATACAAGATCTCGTAGTTATAGGTGAAGAGTTCGATCCTCCACCGTAAGATCTTATCGTTTTTTATGTTGCCCCGCTGTGCATTGTCGAACATGAAGGCGACCGACCGTTGGTCAGTGAGGAGAGTGAATTTCCTGCCGGCCAGGTAATGTCTCCAAAGTCGCACAGCTTCTACTGTGGCCTGGGCCTCCTTTTCGACTGAGGAGTGGCGGATTTCGGAAGCATGGAGCGTACGTGAGAAGAAGGCCACGGGTCTGCCCGCTTGGTTGAGGGTGGCCGCCAGAGCTACGTTGGACGCGTTGCTCTCGACCTGGAAGGGGAGGGACTCGTCGATGACGTGCATCGTGGCCTTTGCAATGTCTGTTTTGACGCGGCTGAAGGTCTGACGGGCCTCTATCAACAGGGAAACACTGTGGATTGGATCGGGGACGGGCCTTGTCCGCATAGTTGGGTACCCACTGTGCATAATAGCTGAAGAAGCCGAGGCAGCACTTCAGGGCCTTGGAGCAGTGAGGGAGGGGGAACTCCATAAGGGGGCTCATGCGTTCAGGGTCGGGACCTGTAACTCCATTTCGCACTACGTAGCTGAGGATGGCTAGGCGGTCGGTGCTAAACACGCATTTATCCTTGTTATACGTAAGGTTAATGATCTTTGCGGTCTGGAGGAATTTTCGGAGGTTTGTGTCATGGTCCTGCTGGTCGTGGCCACAGATGGTGACATTATCGAGATACGGGAATGTTGCCCGTAAACCGTACCGGTCAACCATTCAGTCCATCTCGTGCTGGAAGACCGAGACCCCGTTAGTGACACCGAAGGGAACCCTTAAGAAGTGGTAGAGCCGCCCATCTGCCTCGAAGGCAGTGTACTTGCGGTCACTAGTGCGGATGGGGAGCTGGTGGCAGGCGGACGTAAGATCCACCGTGGAGAAGACCTTGTAATGCGCGATCCTGTTTACCAGGTCGGATATGCGGGGGAGAGGGTACACGTCCAGCTGCGTAAACCTGTCGATGGTCTGACTGTAGTCGATAACCATCCTATGCTTCTCCCCGGTCTTTACCACCACTACTTGAGCTCTCCAGGGACTGTTGCTAGCTTCAATGACTCCTTCCCTCGGTAGCCGTTGGACCCCTGACCTAATAAAGATCCGATCCTGGGCACTGTACCGTCTGCTCCTGGTGGCGACGGGTTTGCAATCCGGGGTGAGGTTCGCAAACAGGGAAGGTGGATCGACTTTGAGGGTCGCGAGGCTGCAGGCAGTGAGGGGGGGTATAGGGCCGCTGAATTTGAAAGTTAGACTTTGAAGGTTGAACTGGAAGTCTAACCCTAGGAGTGTGGCCGCACAGAGGTGGGGAAGGATGTAGAGCCGGTAATTTTTAAACTCCCTTCCTTGGACCGTGAGGTTTGCTACACAAAACCCCTTTATCTCGACTGAGTGGGAACCGGAGGCCAGAGGGATTTTTTGATTAACGGGGTGGACGGGGAGAGAACAGCGCCTTACCGTGACAGGGTGTATTAAGCTCTCCGTGCTCCCAGAATCGATTAAACAGGACGTCTCGTGCCCGCTGATTAGTACCGTTGTTGTAGCATTTAAGAGTGTTCGAGGCCGGGACTGGTTCAGGGTCACCGAGGCTAATCGCGGCAGCAATTGAATGTTCTCTTCGGGCGGTGTGTGGTCAGCCGAGCTGGGGTCCTGGGAGTCCATCCAAATGGCGGCGCCCATTGGTCGCACATGGTTGGGGGTGCACAAAATGGCAGCGCCCATCCATCGTATGTGGCGTCCGTGGAACAAGGTGGCGGCGCCCGAAAGACGCACGTGCCCATGGAGGAGGAAGATAGCGGTGCCCGCTGGCCACACGGGAACCGTGGAGAGGATTGTGGTGGCGGTCTGCATTCGCCACCGGAGACTGCAGCGACCACCCGGGCCTGGCATACCACCACAAAGTGGCCCTTTTTACTGCATCCCTTGCAGGTGGAAGCGCGGGCTGGACAGCGCTGCTGGGGGTGCTTGGCCTGCCCTCAAAAATAGCAGCGAGGCCCCCGGGGTTGCCAGGCCGTCTTGCAGCACAAGCTTGCGGGGGGATGGGAGATGACTTGGGGTCGGCCGCGGGGGGGGTTCCATGCTGCCCATGGGGCTGCCGCGCGGTCGGGGGCATAAGCGCGGGCATTTCGGGAGGCCACATCCAGGGAGCCTGCAAGGGCCCGTGCCTCTTTGAGGCCTATGGTGTCTTTCTCCAGCAATTTCTGGCGGATTTGGGAGGACAGCATACCTGCAACGAAAGCGTCCCGGATCAAAATTTCTGTGTGGTCGCTCGCCGAAACTTGCGGGCAGCTGCAGTTTCTCCCCAACACCAGGAGCGCACGGTAGAATTGTTCCAGCGATTCCCCAGGGATTTGTCGCCTCATCGTAGCAGATGTCGGGCGTAGCTCTGGTTTACCGGGCGAATATAATGCCCTTTAAGCAGCTCCATTGCTGCATCGAAGTCGTCTGCGTCCTCGATGAGGGTGTAAATATCTGGGCTGACCCTCGAGTGCAGGACTTGCAATTTCTGTTCTCCCGTGGGTGTGTTTTCGGCTATTCCGAGATATCCGTTAAAACACGTCAGCCAGTGCTTGAAGGTTGCCGCTGAGTTTGCCGCATGGAGGCTGAGTTGCAGACACTCCGGCTTGGTTCGGAGCTCCATCCTTTTAAATCTAGCTTATTAAATTGATGCACGATCAATGACTACTAAAGCGAGGTTGTAGTCCAACTGAAGGCTCATTGATCGTGCATCAATTCAATAAAGGGTGCATTAAAAGGGCCACTTAGTGGCGGTATGCCAGGCCCGGGTGGTCGCTGCGGTATCCGGTGGCGAATGCGGACCACCACCACAATCCTCTCCACAGTCCCCGTGCGGCCAGCGGGCGCCGCCATCTTCTACTAGGTACCGTAATACCTCTACATCGACTACCACAGGGGTGTAGGCCTGAACGTTGCGCGAGGCGACCGTCATGGAGAGCGCTAGTTTCTTTGTCTCCGCTAGGTCGAGCGTGGCCCCTCTAACAGTTGCTGGCGTATGAGGTCCGACCCAATCCCCGTAACAAACACGTCCCGCAGAAGGAGGTTTGAATGTTCAGTGGCCGTAACGGCCTGACAGTCACAGTCCCGGACGAGTGGGATTAGGGCCCGCCAGAAGTCTTCTATCGACTCACCAGGGAGTTGAGAACGATTGGCGAATACGTGCCTGGCGAAGAGCGTGTTCGTCTTCTGAGCGTAAATCTCCTTGAGAACCGTCATGGCTTCAGCGTAGTTTGGCGCTTCCTGGATTAGCGGAAAAACGCTGGAGCTCAACCTTGAATACAGGATCTGTATCTTCTGAGCCTCTGAGACAGGGGTGGACGCCGAGTTGTTGTACGCCTCGAAGCAAGCTAGCCAGTGTTGAAAGTCCTTTTTGGCGTCGCTTGTATGCGGATCCAACTGCAGGTGATCCGGTTTGATACGGAGGTCCATGTTTTCCGATACAAATGTAATGGAAAAGTTATTGTTGATTTTTTTTTAAACCAGGTTCGTGGCCAATGGGTTGCTGTGATTGACACCTTGGATGGATGGTAAGGCAGGGAATGGTGAAGCCAAACTGTAAAGGGAGGTAGCCCGACGGGAAGAAGAGTCTGAGCACAAACCTCTGGACAATCCATCATGAGTAAAGTTCCAAGATACATCCTCTCTGCCTCCTCCTACTCCTGAGGTGGCCTCCAGGTGCCTGATGTACACTTATGATGGTGATGTTGTGAGGGAAGCAGCAGACCACCACAAGCTTGGATTCCTGCTCTGTTTAGGATTGGAAGACATCCAGACTGCAGAACCAATGTTTTAGTATGCTGATGATCTCCCCCATGATATTTCTGGTGCTTCCTTGGGCAGCACGGTGACACAGTGGTTAGCACTGCTGCCTCACACTGCCGGGGTGGGGGGGGGGGGGCGGTGCTGTTAGAATTCACCCTCTGGTTCTTCTTGGAGACTTGAAGATGGCGGGATTGGCAAACTGCATCAGAGTGAAAGCATCATGGCTGCTGCCAGGATAATGTACATTCACCAACATTATAAGACCATAAAACCATAAGACATAGGGAGTAGAATTAGGCCACTCGGCTCATCGAATCTGCTCCGCCATTCAATCATGGTTGATATTATGGTCACATATCACTTGCACATTGATGGAATGGTAGCTCTTGCAGTTCCCATATCTCTTCCTGCTGACATGGGTCCTGGAGAGCCAAATGCATACAGTCAGTGGTTCCCTGCACCATTGGATATCCCTCTATCTTGACAAAGCCATGTGTCCTATATCCTGATTCCCTCTATTTGGAGAGAGCCTGATGTAATTGCCTCCCTTCACATAAAGAGCATCTATGACCTGTGCATTGATGATGCCAGCATTGGACTGGGGTGAGCACAGCAAGAAGTCTTACAACACCAGATTAACCTGATGTAGGAGCAGTGCTCCGAAAGCTAGTGATTCAAAACAAACCTGTTGGACTTTGTTGTAAGACTTCTTCTTCTTGTAAGACAAGAAGTCTTACAACACCAGATTAACCTGATGTAGGAGCAGTGCTCCGAAAGCTAGTGATTCAAAACAAACCTGTTGGACTTTGTTGTAAGACTTCTTACTGTACATTGATGAACATCTTACTGGGGAAATGTGGGATATGTCACCTGCTCCTGCCTGGAAATATCCAGCCCTGTAGACGATTAGTGACATTGTATCTTTTTCGGCTCCTGGAAGTGCCCTGCTGTCAGACTGCCGGACCGATTGAAGGAGATGGCACTGTTCTGTGATCATCTCTTTGGTGAAGGTGAGCTTAGTCAGGCATTCCTCCTGGCTTAGATGGAGGTATGAGAAGGGTCTCTGAAAATCTGTGCTGAGTATGATCTCCTGTGGAAAGCCCTCCTTCCCCATCCCCTTCTCAGAGGTTCTCCACACTGATGCCTTGATTCTACTTTTGGTTCATATTGTAGAACCAGAAGCATTGAAACTACAGCCCATGTCCCTCTTGCCGAATTGGGTGACCAAAGCCTCTGTCCTCTCTCATTAAATGCACTAGCTCAGCAGCACATCTCAAGTACTTCCACACACATTGCAATTTCAGTTGTAAGTCAAAAGCACCTCAACTGGAAGTTAAATCTCTGGCCCTTTAAATTAGGCTATCGGGGGTGGGGGTGGGGCTTCTCATGCAGCTGAATGCATGTGTACCTGAGAGTTATTTGCACAGGCATTCAGTGTGTCCGTGTGGTTGAAATGTCCATCATGTGCATGGAACTGAGCATGTCTGTGCATCCAGTGCCTGCAAAGCACCCTCAGAAATGCCCTTCCCAGCATAATTTCCCCAGTAAGATGTTCACCTGAAGGTGTCAGAAGTACTGTCTGTGCCATTTCATGCCTTCATGGCTTCTATAATGCTGGCCCCAGGGGTGCTATGGAGTTCAAATTTGCAGGTTGTGTATCATTTAACCACCTGCAAATTCCCCTCCAAGCCACACACCATCCTGACTAGGAACTACATCGCCATTCCTTCAGTGTTGTTGGGGTCAAATCCTGGAACTTCCTTCCTAACAGCACTGTGGGTGTTCCTACACCACATGGACTTCAACGGTTCAAGAAGATGGTTCACCACCAGCTTCTCAAAGACAGTGAGGGGTGGGCAATAAATGCTGGCCCTGCCGGCGATGTCCACATACCATGAACGAAGAAAAAAAATAATCAAAATATGCAGTTAATATAAATGCAGAAGAAATATGCGACCCCCCCACCCAACCCCAGGAAATCCAAGTATAAGATAAGTAAACAAGATACTTGGGAATAGTCCAATCAATGAATTTGCAGTACCTTCTGAACATTGCACATATGGCTGGTGTTGGATTCTGACATCCCTTCACTTTCACTTTAGCTTGTTTCTGAAGTAGCACAACACAAAGGGCCACACCTAAACTGAAATTACACCTGCAGACCAATACTGATGCAAAATGACAACTTAAGGGGATTTTTTAAGGGGGATTTCTTTTTGAACCATGTCAGCTCAAACAAGATTAATTAGAAATGACCAATACTCAGCAATCTAAATTTAAACAGTGCTGAAGAAGTTCCATTCTGAATTTGCCATAAATAGATAATTGTTTCTGTAGTATTCGTGTGTCCTGCTCTAGAGGTTTTCCTTACCTGTCGCAGCATTACCAAAGCAATCATCAACAATGTGCTCAATCGCTTCCGGGTGCGGCAATGACCAGCTGAGTCGCACGTTTCGGCATCTCCCGTTGGAACGGACTTTTGGGCTCTTAATAGGAGCCCCAACGGCAATTTAAATGGCTAAAAACACTGTGCGGTAAACCAGAAGGGAATCCCCCCGGACACGCATGGAAAAGGGAGAGGATAGTGGCTGGATTACGGAGGATCCTCTGGAGCAGCGGCAAGGAAGGGAAGCTCAAAGCAAGATGGCGTCGGAAGGTGGCCGTTTGTTATGGGGCCCGGAGAAACAAGAGTTCCTGCAGCGCTGTGTGGAAGAGCTGAAGAAGGAGTTGAAGAAGGAAGTGTTGGCCCCGATATTACAGGCGATTGAAGGGCTAAAGGAGGAGCAGAGGACCCAAGAGCTGGAGCTTCGGGTCGTGAAGGCAAAGACTGCTGAAAACGAGGATGAAATACAGGGCCTGGTGGTGAAGGCAGAAACGCATGAGGCAGAGCACAAAAGGTGTGTGGAGAGATTGGAAGCACTGGAGAATAACTCGAGGAGGAAGAATTTAAGAATCCTGGGTCTTCCCGAAGGCGCAGAAGGGGCAGACGTCGGGACATATGTGAGCACGATGCTTCACTCGCTAATGGGATCGGAGGCCCCGACGGGCCCTTTGGAGGTGGAGGGAGCCTATCGAGTTCTGGCGCGAAGACCAAAGGCTGGAGAAATACCTCGAGCTATAGTGGTGAGGTTTCTCCGCTACAATGACAGAGAGACGGTCCTCAGATGGGCGAAGAAAACTCGGAGCTGTAGGTGGGAGAACGCGGTGATCCGCGTATACCAGGATTGGAGTGCGGAGGTGGCGAGAAGGAGGGCAAGTTTCAATCGGGCTAAGGCGGTGCTTCACAAAAAGAAGGTTCAATTTGGAATGTTGCAACCGGTGAGACTGTGGGTCACACACCAAGGGAAGCACCACTACTTTGAGACGGAAGAAGAGGCGTGGACATCCATTGTGGATGAGAAGCTGGAATAGTCTGGCGAGAGAAAGAGCTTCTGGGATAAAGTGGTGGGGTGATTATGTGGGGCGAGGAAGGGGAAGGGGTGGGGGGGGAAGGATATTTCAATTTGTTAATCCTGTAACTTTTCTCTCTTCCCCATGTTGGGGGGGGGGAGGGGGAGTATGATGAACTGTGGGCGCCGGTGGGACGGAAAGGGGAAGGCGGAATGGAAATGCGCCATTAGGGGCGGGGCCAAGTGGGAAACGCGGGCTTTGTTCCCGCGCTATGGTAATTGTGGCGGGAACGGGGACAGAGGAAGGAGGGGGCCTCGTACAGTGGGGGCCGAGGACAAGGGGGGGAGCCGAGGTCAGCCAGAGTTCGCTGACTTCTGGGAGCAACATGGGGGGTGCAACTACGCTAGAGGGGGATCTAGCGGAGAGAGGGGGGGGTTAACTGGGTTGCTGCTGCTAAGGAGAAGGGGGAGCTGTTATGGGATGGGGTGGTCGAGGCGGGAGGGCACCGTCGGTGGGATATACGGGTACGTGGGAACCGGGTGAGGAGCTGGGTTATAAAAGGGGATGGCTAGTCGACAAAGGGGGGGGGGCGTTAAAGAGCCCCCCAACCCGGCTGATCGCGTGGAACGTGAGAGGGCTGAACGGGCCGATTAAAAGGGCACGGGTACTCGCACACCTAAAGAAATTAAGGGCAGATGTGGTTATGTTGCAGGAGACGCACCTGAAACTGATAGACCAGGTCAGACTACGTAAAGGATGGGTGGGGCAGGTGTTTCATTCGGGTTTAGATGCGAAGAATAGGGGGGTGGCCATCTTACTGGGGAAACGGGTACTGTTTGAGGCAAAGACCATAGTGGCGGATAGTGGGGGTAGATATGTGATGGTGAGTGGCAGATTGCAAGGGGAGCCGGTGGTTCTGGTGAACGTATACGCCCCGAACTGGGATGATGCAAATTTTATGAGGCGTATGTTGGGACATATCCTGAACCTGGAGGCGGGAAAGTTGGTAATGGGGGGGAGACTTCAATATGGTGCTTGATCCAGGGCTGGACCGGTCGAGGTCCAGGACCGGGAGGAGGCCGGAGGCGGCCAGGGCGCTCAAGGACTTCATGGAGCAGATGGGAGGAGTAGATCCCTGGAGATTTAGTAGGCCTAGGAGTAAGGAGTTCTCATTTTTCTCCCATGTTCACAAAGTATACTCACGGATAGACTTTTTTGTCTTGGGAAGGGCACTGATTCCGAAGGTGACAGGGACGGAGTATACAGCCATAGCCATTTCGGACCACGCTCCACATTGGGTAGACCTGGAGGTAGGAGAGGAAAAAGAACAGCACCCACTCTGGAGAATGGATATGGGCTTATTGGCGGATGAGGGGGTATGTCTAAGGGTGAGGGGGTGTATCGAAAGGTACTTGGAGCTTAATGACAATGGAGAGGTTCAGGTGGGAGTGGTCTGGGAGGCGTTGAAGGCGGTGGTCAGAGGGGAACTGATATCCATAAGGGCACATAAAGGGAAGCAAGAGGGTAAAGAAAGGGAGCGATTGTTGAAAGAACTTCTGAGGGTGGACAGGCAATATGCAGAGGCACCGGAGGAGGGACTGTACAGGGAAAGACATAGGTTACATGTGGAATTTGACCTGCTGACCACGGGTAAGGCAGAGGCACAGTGGAGGAGGGCCCAGGGTGTACAGTATGAGTATGGAGAGAAGGCGAGTCGGCTATTGGCCCACCAATTGAGGAAGAGGGGAGCAGCGAGGGAGATAGGTGGGGTGAGAGATGAGGAGGGAGAGATGGAACGGGGAGCGGAGAGAGTGAATGGGGTGTTCAAGGCATTCTATGAGAGGTTATACAAGGCTCAGCCCTCGGAAGGGAAGGAGGGAATGATGTGTTTCCTGGATCAGCTGGAATTCCCGAAGGTGGAGGAGCAGGAGAGAGCGGGACTGGGAGCACAGATTGAGATGGAGGAGGTGGTAAAAGGGATAGGGAGCATGCAGGCGGGGAAGGCCCCGGGATCGGACGGATTCCCGGTGGAATTTTATAGGAAATATATGGACCTACTGGCCCCGATTTTGACGAGAACCTTTAATGAGGCCAGGGAAAGGGGGACGTTGCCCCCGACTATGTTGGAGGCGACGATATCGCTCCTTTTGAAGAAGGAAAAAGACCAGCTGCAGTGTGGGTCCTACAGGCCCATTTCCCTTTTAAACATAGATGCTAAGCTCCTGGCCAAGGTGATGGCGACGAGGATAGAGGACTGTGTCCCGGGGTGGTCCACGAGGATCAAACTGGGTTCGTTAAGGGGGGACAGCTGAACACGAACACACGGAGGCTGCTAGGGGTGATGATGATGCCCCCACCAGAGGGGGAGGCGGAGATAGTGGTGGCGATGGACGCCGAGAAAGCATTCGACAGAGTGGAGTGGGACTATTTGTGGGAAGTGCTGAGGAGATTTGGTTTTGGAGAAGGGTTTATTGGATGGGTACAGCTGCTGTATAGGGCCCCGGTGGCGAGTGTGGTCACGAACAGGCAGAGGTCTGACTACTTCCGTCTTTATAGAGGGACGAGGCAGGGGTGTCCCCTGTCTCCGCTACTGTTTGCATTGGCGATTGAGCCCCTGGCCATAGCACTGAGGGGCTCCAGGAAGTGGAGGGGAGTACTCAGGGGAGGAGAAGAACACCGGGTATCATTGTATGCAGATGATTCATTGCTGTATGTTGCGGACCTAGTGGAGGGGATGCCTGAGATAATGCAGACACTCAGGGAGTTTGGGGAATTCTCGGGGTACAAATTGAATATGGGGAAGAGTGAGTTGTTTGTGGTGCATCCGGGGGAACAGAGCAGGGGAATAGATGATTTACCGCTGAGGAAGGTAACAAGAGATTTCCGGTGGGGATTCAGATAGCCAGGAGTTGGGGAACCTTACATAGGCTTAATTTAACACGATTGGTGGAACAGATGGAAGAGGATTTTAAGATATGGGACATGGTGCCCCGTCACTGGTGGGTAGGGTGCAGGCGGTCAAAATGGTAGTCCTCCCGAGATTCCTTTTTGTGTTTCAGTGCCTTCCGGTGATGGTCACGAAGGCTTTTTTCAAGAAAATCGAGAAAAGTGTCATGAGTTTTGTGTGGGCTGGGAAGACCCTGAGAGTGAGGAGGGGGTTCTTGCAGCGTAGCAGGGATAGGGGGGGACTGGCACTACCGAGCCTAAGTGAATACTACTGGGCCGCCAATATCTCAATGGTGTGTAAGTGGATGGGAGAGGGGGAGGGAGCGGCGTGGAAGAGATTGGAGATGGCGTCCTGCAAAGGAACCAGCCTACAAGCACTGGCAATGGCGCCGTTGCCGTTCTGCCCGAAGAAATACACCACAAGTCCAGTGGTGGTGGCAACACTGAAAATTTGGGGGCAGTGGAGACGGCATAGGGGAAGGATGGGAGCCTCGGTGCGGTCCCCGATAAGAAATAATCATAGGTTTGTCCCGGGGAGAATAGATGGGGGATTTGGGGCATGGCAGAGAGCTGGGATTGTGCAACTGAGAGATCTGTTCGTAGATGGGACGTTTGCGAGTCTGGGAGCGCTGACGGAAAAATATGGGTTGTCCCAAGGGAATGCATTTCGGTACATGCAACTGAGGGCTTTTGCGAGGCAACAGGTGAGGGAATTCCCGCAGCTCCCGACGCAGGAGATTCAAGATAGAGTGATCTCAGGGACATGGGTGGGGGATGGTAGGGTGTCGGATATATACAGGGAAATGAGGGACGAGGGGGAGATCATGGTGGATGAGCTGAAGGGAAAATGGGAAGAAGAGCTGGGGGAAGAGATTGAGGAGGGGCTGTGGACTGATGCCCTACGTAGGGTAAACTCGTCGTCCTCGTGCGCCAGGCTAAGCCTGATACAATTCAAGGTTTTGCACAGGGCGCATATGACCGGAGCAAGGCTCAGTAAATTTTTCAGGGTAGAGGATAGGTGTGGGAGATGCTCGAGAAGCCCAGCAAACCACACCCACATGTTTTGGTCATGCCCGGCACTGCAGGGGTTCTGGGTGGGGGTGGCAAAGGTGCTTTCGAAGGTGGTGGGGGTCCGGGTCGAGCCAGGCCGGGGGTTGGCTATATTTGGGGTTGCAGAAGAGCCGGGAGTGCAGGAGGCGAGAGAGGCTGATGTTTTGGCCTTTGCGTCCCTAGTAGCCCGGCGAAGGATATTGCTTATATGGAAGGAAGCCAAACCCCCAGGCGTGGAGACCCGGACAAAATGACATGGCAGGGTTTATAAAACTAGAACGGATAAAGTTCACGCTAAGGGGTTCGGCTCAAGGGTTCACCAGGCGGTGGCAACCGTTCATTGACTACCTCGCAGAACGATAAAGGAAATGGGAAGGTGACAGCAGCAACCCAGGGGGGAGGGGGGAGACGGGGGGTGGGGGGGGAGGGGGGGGGAGGGCTCGGGTGGGTCCTCAGGGGTGGTTTTTGTATAGATATCTGTACTTGGTTATGTATATTGGATTGTTTGATTTTATTATCTGGAGAGTTATTATTTTGTTATGGCAGTTGCCATTTAGTTTATATATTATTTATTTACTTGTTAAAACGGTCACTGTTATTTATATTGTCTTATTGTTGTAAAAAGGGAAAACCTTTGTATTGTTTTGTTTGGCCGAAAAATTTGAATAAAATATATATTTTAAAAAAACCAATGTGCTCAATCAGCATGGAGCTTGCTTATCTGAATAAAGTACTTCATGTAACAATAACTGTGCTCTTTCGCTGGACAGGTTTCGTTGCAAATCCAATAGGAGGATAGGAGCGAAACAACAAAATGTCCATCAGAAGGATACAGTGATAATTTTTCAGAAGTATTTGTGAGCTAGTATTTACTGAATTTTTCACGAAAGGATTTTTAAAAATCCATCCTTCTTCTCCTGAAGTTACTGATTTATACAATTTGCAGATGCTGTTAACCCTCCATTACCCTGGCACATTATAGGGTACATGGGATAGGGGATAATATTCTGTCATGGATTGAGAATTGGTTAACTTCGGGATAAACAAAGAAATAACTGATGCAAATAGAAATGGTACAGCAGTTATCATGGGGGATTTTAATCTACATGTCGATTGGTTTAACCAGGTCGGTCAAGGCAGCCTTGAGGAGGAGTTTATAGAATGTATCCGCGATAGTTTCCTAGAACAGTATGTAATGGAACCTACGAGGGAACAAGCAGTCCTAGATTTGGTCCTGTGTAATGAGACAGGATTGATTCAGGATCTCATAGTTAGGGATCCTCTCGGAAGGAGCGATCACAATATGGTGGAATTTAAAATACAAGAGGAGGGTGAGAAGGTAAAATCAAGCACTAGTGTTTTGTGCTGAAACAAAGGAGATTACAATGGGATGAGAGAAGAACTAGCTAAGGTAGGCTGGGAGCAAAGACTTTATGGTGAAACAGTTGAGGAACAGTGGAGAATCTTCCAAGCGATTTTTCACAGTGCTCAGCAAAGGTTTATACCAACAAAAAGGAAGGACGGTAAAAAGAGGGAAAATCGACCGTGGATATCTAAGGAAATAAGGGAGAGTATCAAATTGAAGGAAAAAACATACAAAGTAGCAAAGATCAGTGGGAGACTAGAGGACTGGGAAATCTTTAGGGGGCAACAGAAAGCTACTAAAAAAAGCTATAAAGAAGAGTAAGATAGATTATGAGAGTAAACTTGCTCAGAATATAAAAACAGATAGTTAAAGTATCTACAAATATATAAAACAAAAAAGAGTGACTAAGGTAAATATTGGTCCTTTAGAGGATGAGAAGGGAGATTTAATAATGGGAGATGAGGAAATGGCTGAGGAACTGAACAGGTTTTTTGGGTCGGTCTTCACAGTGGAAGACACAAATAACATGCCAGTGACTGATGGAAATGAGGCTATGACAGGTGAGGACCTTGAGAGGATTGTTATCACCAAGGAGGTAGTGATGGGCAAGCTAATGGGGCTAAAGGTAGACAAGTCTCCTGGACCTGATGGAATGCATCCCAGAGTGCTAAAAGAGATGGCTAGGGAAATTGTAAATGCACGAGTGATAATTTACCAAAATTCACTAGACTCTGGGGTGGTCCCGGCGGATTGGAAATTAGCAAACGTGACACCATTGTTTAAAAAAGGAGGTAGGCAGAAAGCGGGTAATTATAGGCCAGTGAGCTTAACTTCGGTAGTTGGGAAGATACTGGAATCTATCATCAAGGAAGAAATAGCGAGGCATCTGGATGGAAATTGTCCCATTGGGCAGATGCAGCATGGGTTCATAATGGGCAGGTCATGCCTAACTAATTTAGTGGAATTGTTTGAGGACATTAACAGTGCGGTAGATAACGGGGAGCCAATGGATGTGGTATATCTTTGACAAGGTGCCACACAAAAAGGTTGCTGCATAAAATAAAGATGCATGGCATTAAGGGGAAAGTAGCAGCATGGATATAGGATTGGTTAATTAATAGAAAGCAAAGAGTGGGGATTAAAGGGTGTTTCTCTGGTTGGCAATCAGTAGCTAGTGGTGTCCCTCAGGGATCAGTGTTGGGCCCACAACTATTCACAATTTACACAGATGATTTGGAGTTGGGGACCAAGGGCAATGTGTCCAAGTTTGCAGACGACACTAAGATAAGTGAAAAAGCAAAAAGTGCAGAGGATACTGGAAGTCTGCAGAGGGATTTGGATAGGCTAAGTGAAAGGGCTAGGGTCTGGCAGATGGAATACAATGTTGACAAATGTGAGGTTATCCATTTTGGTAGGAATAACAGTAAAAGGGATGATTATTTAAATGATAAAATATTTAAAAATGCTGCTGTGCAGAGAGACCTGGGTGTGCTAGTGCATGAGTCACAAAACGTTGGTTTACAGGTGCTTTATAGGTGATTAAGAAGGCAAATGGAATTTTGTCCTTCATTGCTAGAGGGATGGAGTTTAAGACTAGGGAGGTTCTGCTGCAATTGTATAAGGTGTTAGTGAGGCCACACCGGGAGTATTGTGTTCAGTTTTGGTCTCCTTACTTGAGAAAGGATGTACTGGCACTGGAGGGTGTGCAGAGGAGATTCACTAGGTTAATCCCAGAGCTGAAGGGGTTGGATTATGAGGAGAGGTTGAGTAGACTGGGACTGTACACGTTGGAATTTAGAAGAATGAGGGGGGATCTTATCAAAACATATAAGATTATGAAGGGAATAGATAGGATAGATGCGGGCAGGTTGTTTCCACTGGCGGGTGAAAGCAGAACTAGGGGGCATAGCCTCAAAATAAGGGGAAGTAGATTTAGGACTGAGTTTAGGAGGAACTGCTTCACCCAAAGAGTTGTGAATCTATGGAATTCCTTGCCCAGTGAAGCAGTAGAGGCTCCTTCATTAAATGTTTTTAAAATAAAGATAGATAGTTTTTTGAAGAATAAAGGGATTAAGGGTTATGGTGTTCGGGCCGGAAAGTGGAGCTGAGTCCACAAAAGATCAGCCATGATCTCATTGAATGGTGGAGCAGGCTCGAGGGGCCAGATAGCCTACTCCTGCTCCTAGTTCTTATGTTCTTATGTTCTTATAAATGGGCCATTCTCAGGTTGGCAGGCTGTGAGTAGCCTGATACCACAAGAATCGGTGTTTGGGCCCCAGCTATTTGCAATCTATATCAATAATTTGGGTGTGGGGTCTAAATTTAATATTTCCAGGTTTTGTGGATGACACAAAACTAGGTGGGAGTGTGTGCTGTGAGGAAGATGCAAGAGGCTTCAAGGGGATTTGGACAGACTTAATGAATGGTGAGAGAGTGTGCACATGCTAAACAACCACAAACAGAAAGACAAAACTCCAAAGTACCATCAGCTCCACTTGAGAGCAAACTTCATTCTTCAGTTTGTCCATCAGTTTCATATTTGAGTGTAATGCTCAAGCAAGAGATACTTTTCCCAGGCAACAGAATTGCTGGATCAGAAGGTTGCAAACACACTACAGCTATATAAACTTTGACAGAAGCTGATCAATTCTCATCCCTTTGAGAAAGAGCTGCCAGGGGCACAAGCTATAAAGGGAGTAGAAAAGGGTCAGGGTAATGTCACCTTATTACCTTTACACTGTAGCCCAGAAACAGGACTCTCAATCCACTGATTTGAATGTGTTCCAGGAAGAAAATGGAGAACATGTGTCCCACACTTCCTCTAAAAGAGCTGAGAACACATTTGGAGATTGACATCTCCTGCACAAGTGACACTGTGGGGTGGCCAGGGTGGGACATGGGGGGTGGGGAGGGTGTGTGTGTAGGATATGTAAATATTTAATGAGTAGAATGATAGAATGAAAGACTTGAGGGGGGGTGTAGTATAAAGGGTTAATAGCCTACATACATCATCATCAGTGATGTCAAATCACATGTCGTTCGAACTTAGAGATGCTTCTGGAAAGAGCCTCATGGTTGTTTATCTCTACATAGCTGTATATAGTTAATACATGTTTGATAGTTTCTGAAGACATAGTTTCCAATGGTCTGTGTTAAACATTTGGGACCATTTCTGATGACACTTCGCCCACAGCGTAGGCTGGCTGACAGGCAACAGAAAGGGCACTGAGGGAGTGGTAGCGGTGGGAAGGTGAATACTGTCATTGCAGAGAGCTCAACAAGGTTTGTGCACCGTAGAACCACTGTTTGTGTCCCATGTAACAAATTCAGCAATCCTAGTATCTGCTACAGGACAGATTATTGGACAGCTGTGGTCGGCATGCCCTTTGGAGCACTGAGACTCACAGTCATGATGCCACAGTCTGAGCTTTTGTGGCAGAAAGCAAGGAAATTATGGGCTCAGTCTGAGCTTCCACGGTAACACTGAGACAGCAGCTGCTGACTACACCCCATTCATTCCCGCTGACTCAGCACATCTGTTCTACCCTCTGTACTACTAAAATACATGCAGTGGCAAGACCTGAGCTAGTGGCTATGAGTGTCAGATCACGTGGCAGAGGTCCAATGCTGTCCTCACACTATCTCATGACGTTGCAGTGGTTGCTGACCAGGAGGTAGTTCTTGGGTGTCTGAAAGCAGAAATCCAGAAGGGCGAAGCGAAGGAAGGGGGTTGGAGTGGAAAGCAAGAGTTCATATTATCTGTCGCTTTCACTTCATTGGGTTGGTGTGAGATTTGAGAAGGGGTATGAGGCAGTAATATACCATCATCTTAAATGTTCTCAGTGACACCGGTCACCCAAAGCCAGAATCAAACCCGGGTCCCCGGCGCTGTGAGGCAGCCGTGCCAACCACTCTGCCACCATGCCACTCACTGTGCCACCGTGCTGCCCACTGTCCCACCGGGACGTGTTGTCCCCCTTCAGCTCTGGTTTGCTCCCCCTTGTTCTTTGCCACTTTGTTGTACAAGAGAGAAGGGGTACGAGTGATTGTCTATGACTATGCCTGGCTGTTGCAGCGGTCAATGCTGGATAAGCAGCGAAAGGTGGATGTGAGGCTGCCAGCTGTGGAATGTGTGCGAGGGTGAGGTGGAGCTTCTGAATGTTTGGTTGAGTCCTATTGATGGGCGAGTGCTGGGGGTATGGTTTTTGATTTGATTTATTATTGTGACATGTATTAGTATACAGTGAGAAGTATTATTTCTTGCATGCTGTACAAACAATACCGTACATAGGGAAGGAAGGAGAGACTGCAGAATATAATGTTACAGTCATAGATAGGGTGTAGAAAAAAGATCAACTTATACGAGGTAGGTCCATTCAAAAGTCTGATGGCAGTAGGGAAGAAGCTGTTCTTGACTCGGCTGATACGTATCTGACGGAAGAAGGTGGAAGAGAGTATGTCCGGGGTGCGTGGGCTCCTTAATTATGCTGGTTGCCTTTCTGAGGCAGCGGGAATTGTAGACAGAGTCAATGATGGGAGGCTGGTTTGCGTGATGCACTGGGCTACATTCATGACCTTTTCATGAGCTGTTCATGAAGCAGTGGGTAGGTAATGTTATTTAAAGGTGCAATCAATGACCTTGATGACCTGTGTGAGGCCACTGACCTTTTTGTTACACTGCTGTCAGGTCTTCGGGGTCAGTTGATCAGTTCGGAGAAGAAGATGAAGAGTTATAATGGACTCGAAACATAAACTCTGTTTCTCCCTCGAAAGATGCTGCCAGACCTGCTGTGTTTTCCAGCACTTTCTGTTTTTAAAGCAAACACCGGTAAGGTCGGTGATTAACTGCTTTGCCATGGTGTTCAGCTTTGGACCTGTATTTGTCTTTTGACCATTTCTGAATGCAGAATACACAGAATCATAGAACCCCTACAGTGCAGAAGGAGGCTATTTGGCCCATCAAGTCTGCACGGACCCTTCGAAAGAGTACTCTACCCACAATCACTTTCCCATCCACCCCACCCTATCCCCATTAGACCATAACCCAACCTGCAGACTAAAAGGCAATTCATCATGACCAATCCACCTGACACGAACATCTTTGGGAGGAAACCAGAGCACCCGGAGGAAACCCACGCAGACACGGAGAGAATGTGCAAGCTCAACACCGACAGTGGCCCAAAGCTGGGTTCCTGGTGCTGCAAGGCAGCAGTGCTAACTACTGTGCCACCACTGTGGGTGGTAAAGTCAGACAAAGTAAGAAAATAATGTATAGAGTACAATGGCAATGTTCTAGTATGAGGATGCTGGAACAGAATGTACTCTGAATGCCCGTCAACAAGAGTGGCTCCATAGCACCACTATTGACCAAGCTGTCTGATTCCTGGGGGACATAGTTGACAGACTGGGACTTCGATAGATAGTAAGAGAACAAACAAGAAGGAAAAACCTACTCAGCCTCATCCTCACCCCTGTTACAGTTGCATCTGTCCAAGACAGTCTGACTAGGAATTACCATTTGTGGCAATGAAGTCCTGCCTTGACACTAAGCACACCTGACATTATATTTTTAATATTTACACCATACTAAATAGGGATTACTTCAGAATAGATCTAGCAGCTCAAAACTGGGGATCCGTGAGGCATTGTGGGCCATCACACTGGCAGAATTGTATTCAACTACAATTTGTAACCTCATGGTCTGGCATTTTGTTGTATTTGTTCATGGGATGTGGGCGTCGATGGCCAGGCCAGCATTTATTGCCCATCCCTGAGGGCATTTAAGAGTGAACCACATTGCTGTGGGTCTGGAGTCACATGTAGGCCAGATCAGGTAAGGATGGCAGATTTCCTTCCCTAGAGGAGATTAGTGAACTAGATGAGTTTTTACGCCAATCGACAATGTTTAATGGTCGTCATTAGACTTTTATTTCCAAACTTTTGTTGAATTCAAATCCCACCAACTACCCTGACGGGATTTGAACCCAGGTCCATAGAACATTACCCAGAGTCCCTAGATTACTAGTCCAGTGGTAATACCACTATGCCACCTACCTCCCAAGGTATGCCCTTCACTCAACCATGACCAGAACACCAAACCTGGTTCAAAAAGGACGGTAGGAGAAAATGCCAGGGGCAGCACCAGATCTACATAACAATGAGATGTCAACCTGGTGAAGATACAACTCGGGGGTACTTGCATGCTAAACGGCAGAACCAGAATGCAATAGACAGACCTCTGTGCTCCCACAAATAACATATCAGATCAAGTTCTGCAGTCCTGCTATATCATGAATGGTGAGGGATAATTAAACAACTAACAGAGAGGTGGCTCCTTTAGCATTCCCATCCTCAATAATGGCAGAGCCCAGCAGTGCAAAAGACAAGGCTAAAGCATTTGCATCTGCCCAGAAGTGCAGGGGAATGCTCCATTTTGGCCTTCTCCTGAAATCCCCAGCATCACAGTTAGCGGTCTTCAGACAATTCACTTCAGCCAACTTCATCAAGAACGCCTGAAGACACTGGACGCAACAAAGTTTATAGGCCCTGGTCAGAAAGGTGGCAGATTAGCCACCCCCTAGGAGCCCAATTGATCCACTTAAGTGGACAATTAAGAGTTTCCTCTTGTTCCCACCTTCATTTCTCTAGTGCCTGGGAGCCTGCTGCTGTTTGGGGAGACCACAGAGCAAACCACGATGACCTCCCAGTGGGCAGCAGTGGTGATGGAGCCCTCAATGT
The DNA here is from genome assembly GCF_047496885.1 of Scyliorhinus torazame. NCBI lineage: Eukaryota > Metazoa > Chordata > Chondrichthyes > Carcharhiniformes > Scyliorhinidae > Scyliorhinus > Scyliorhinus torazame. The sequence continues at coordinate 105,163,192 of NC_092708.1, forward strand.
ATGGGCATCCTTACTGAGGGATCCCATCCCACTAGTGGCAATAGTTGCCTCTGTGGCAAAGGTGCCATTTCCCCTCAACAACGACCCCACCCCTCACATCTAGATACACTTACCTGGCTTTGAGGGCACAACGCCATTGATGCATCCTGGTGCAGCCTTAGCTTAGGCCACCATTGATTGGGAGAGCAGCCCTGGGGAGGGGCCTCATCTTTCATAGGTTGGCAGCCGCAATGGCAGCACTAACGTTTCAGAAGACGATTGACAAAGTCCCGCATAAGAGATTATTGTACAAAATTTAAGTGTATGGGATTGGGGGAAATGTATTGAGGTGGATAGAAAACTGGTTGGCAGAGAGGAAACAAAGAATAGGGATTAATGGGTCCTTTTCAAATTGGCAGGCAGTAACCAGAGGGGTGCCACAGGGATCGGTGCTGGGACCCCAGCTATTCACAATATATATTAATGATTTGGATGAAGAAACAAAATGTAACATCTCAAAGTTTGCAGATGATACCAAATTAGGTGGGAGGGTGAATTGTGATGAGGATGCAGGGATCCTACAGCAAGATCTGGACAGGTTGGGCGAGTGGGCAAACCAATGGCAGATGCAGTATAATTTGGATAAGTGTGAGGTTATTCATTTTGGAAGCAAAAACAGGAAGGCAGGTTACTACCTGAATGGTTGTAAATTGGGAGAGGGGAGTGTGCAACGGGACCTGGGTGTCCTTGTGCACCAGTCGCTGAAGGTAAGCATGCAGGTACAGCAGGCGGTAAAGAAGGCTAATGGTATGTTGGCCTTCATTGCAAGAGGTTTCGAGTACAGAAGCAGGGATGTGTTGCTGCAATTATACAGGGTCTTGGTGATTGTGTGCAGTTTTGATCTCCTCTAAGGAAGGATGTTCTTGCTCTCGAGGGAGTGCAGCGAAGGTTTACCAGACTGATTCCAGGGATGGCGGGACTGTCATATGAGGACAGATTGACTAGGTTGGGATTATTCTCACTGGAGTTCAGAAGAATGAGGGGGGATCTCAGAGAGACTTATAAAATTCTAACAGGACTAGACAGGGTAGATGCAGGGAAGATGTTACCAATGATGGGTGTGTCCAGAACCAGGGGTCACAGTCTGACGATTCAGGGTAAACCATTTCGGACAGAGATAAGGAGACACGTCTTCACACAAAGAGTGGTGAGCCTGTGGAATTCATTACCACAGGAAGTAGTTGATGCTAAAACTTTGAATATATTCAAGATGCGGCTGGATATAGCACTTGGGGCGAATGGGATCAAAGGCTATGGGGAGAAAGCAGGATTAGACTGTTGAGTTGGCTGATAAGCCATGATGGTGATGAATAGCGGAGCAGGCTCGAAGGGCCAAAAGGCCTCCTCCTGCTCCTATCTTCTATGTAGCTATGTATCTATGATACCAAAGAATTGCAGCTCCTGCTTTCACCAGCCACCGAGATAATGAGAGCACGAATGAAGGTTTCAACAAGAGATGAGCTGAGATAGAGCAAAAATGGCAATGCATTGGATATAGAAATGCGCGGTCTTAACGATGGCACAAATATGATGTTGGGCCATCTTGCAGTCAAATGTGACACCAAGGCTGCAAGCAGACTGGCTTGATCTCAACTGTTCCAGGGAGAGGGATGAAGTTGTTAATTAGGGAACAGTGTCTGGAGCGGGTGCCAAAAACATAGGCTTCAGTCTTTCCAATATTTAATTGGAAGAAATTTCTCCTCATGGGTGTTGGATAAGCAGCCGGATAATTTAGCAACAGGGGAAGAGTCAGGAGAGGTGGTGGTGAGGTAGAACTGGGTGTAGGTGACATACATTTGAACACTAACAATGTACCTTCAAAAGATGTTGTTGGTGGGCAGCATGTGAATGAGAAATAGGAAGGGACACCAGAGTTAACAGGGTGGGAGCAGGAAGAGAAGCCATTGAAAGTGATTCTCTGGCTACGATTAGAGCAAAGATATTATTCTGAACTTTTATAAAATGCTGGTTCACCCTCAGTTTGTGTTCAATTCTAGGCATCAACATTTCGGAAGCAATGGTACCAGCAATGAGGACTTCAGTTATATTGGGAGACTGGAGAGTAGATTAAGGGAGGATTGAATAGAGGACTTCAAAATTATGAAGCATTTTGACAGAGCAAGTACGGAGAAACTGTTTTCAGTATCAGAAGGGCCGGTCGCCAAAGGACACGGATTTAAGATGATTAATGAAAGAATAAGAAGGGAAATGAAATAATATTTTTTACCCAGGTAGTTATTGTGTCTTGGAATACACCGCGTGAAAGAGCGTTAGACGCAGATTGACACAAATTGTTAAAAGGGAACTGGATAAATACTGGAAGAGAAAAAAAAAACATTGCAGGATCTTGGGAAACAGTAGGGACATGGGACTATTTGAACAGCTTTACCAAAAGCTGTCACAAGCATACTGGTCCAAATGGCCTCCTTCTGTGCTGCTTCCCCTCTATGATTCCATGTGTAATTGTTTCTAAATAGTCCAAGAGAAATTACAAAACAGTAAGGAATATGATTATAATGCAATATTCAATTTTATATCTTTTTGCATTAAGAACCAGAACTATAGTCATCTCATATTTTGTTAATTTGAAACCATTAGGTTTTTCTATCCTTATTTTTTATGGAATATTGACTTAATGAAAGAAGCTTAGTTTAAACTTCTAATGTATTATACGGATTCATTGTATAAAGTGGCTTAAGGTGAAAATAGTTCAGTGAAGGCTGTTTATTCAAATTAGAACCCAAGGCAGCACGGTAGCACTGTAGGGCGGCATGGTAGCACTGTGGTTGGCACAATTGCTTCACAGCTTCAGGGTCCCAGGTTCGATTCCTGGCTTGGGTCATTGTCTGTGCGGAGTCCGCATGTTCTCCCCGTGTCTGCATCGGTCCTCCAGGTGCATGTCTTTCGGGTGCTCCGGTTTCCTCCCACAGTCCAAAGATGTGCCGGTTAGGTGGATTGGCCATGATAAATTGTCCTTAGTGTCCAAAAAGGTTGGGTGCGGTTACTGGGTTACGGGGATAGAGTACAGTGCAGAAGGAGGCCATTCAGCCCATTGAGTCTGCACAGGCTCTTGGAAAGAGCACCCTACTTAAGCCCACACCTCACCCTATCCCGTAACCCAGCAACCCCACCTAACCTAACCTAAGGGCAATTTAGCATGACCAATCCACCTAACCTGCACATCTTTGGACTGTGGGAGGAAACCGGAGCACCTGGAGGAAACCCACGCAGATAAGGTGGATAGGGTGGAGGCGTGGGCTGAAGTGAGGCTCTTTCCAAGGGCCGGTGCATACTCGATGGGCTTAATGGCCTCCTTCCGCATTGTAATTTCTATGATTCTATGATTCTAAGAACCTAAGGGAATAAAATCACATGTTCTGCAATGGTAGGAAATGTTAAAGTTAGAGATTAACATATTTATTAATAAGATATTTAACACACTGTTATGGACAGGGGAAGGGGGCAAAGCTGAACTCCTTTATTTTCTCACCACATGTCCATAAGGACAAGTGATTTAATTTTTGAAATAGCCTGTGACTTGCTTACCCAGACTTCTGTTTGTGAAATTAATTTTTAAAGCGATTTAGGGTTTAGGGTTGCATCCCTGAAGTATAATTTATTCATACATTCAAGCCCGGAGAATCGTTGTAATTTCATACTCAGACACAAGAACACAATAAGCAGATAGGAAAGAGGAGTTTTTACAACTATGAATAACTTTAAAGAAAAACCACCATGGATGGAGACATCAGATCACATAATTGTCACAGTACAGAAAGTCAGTCCAGTGAATGTTCTATCAGGGAGGAGTTAAAGTTCAGGTGGTTCAGCTAGCTGAAGACAGATTTGCAGAATTATTTTTAATTTGTTGGCGACACAGTGCGATTAGGTTGGTAGACAGAGGAGCTGTCTGCTTGGCAGGAATCTTCCAGAGAAACAGGCTCCAAGGCGGCTTAGCCTTGATGTAGACTGTTGGTCAGCCTGGAGTCCTGTTTTGATGTTTGCAGGCTGGACTTTAAACAGCAACCTGCGCCGTGAGTCTAGAAATGTAGGACGTGATTCTGCGACCCCATTGGCAGTGGCGAAAATCGGGGTGTAATGGGTGAATTCGGGCTCTGCGCCAGACTGATCGTGAGTCACCTGACTTGCTCCGCCCGGCGGGATCTGGATCCTGCGCTCGCTGGGCAAGATCCAGGTCAAAATATTTGAATAACCAGACGTTGATTCATCTGGCGCCCAGGACTTAATGGCCTCGGCTGGGAGACCTCGCCAGGGCGCCACTTAGTGCTTGTCCACACTAATGTTGCCCAGTCGTAATGGTACCTGGGGGATCTCCCAGGCTGTTGGAGACCTCTGGGTGGTCAGGGGCAGGGCAGGGTAGCACCCTGGCACTCTGTCATCCGGTTTGAGTTTTTGTCCTGAAACTGCTGTTGGAAATTTCCAAAACTGTAGCCAACGTCTGAATCAGCTGGCCGGTAGCAGCCATATTTTTAAATAAGCAAAAAGGTTGGTTCAATTTAAACAGTTTACGATCTCTTTCACGTCTTCGGGACATGACAATATTTACACATTTGACAATAATCAGACCCTATTGTTTGTTTTGGGCAGTAGAGGTGACAGTCCCCCATTAATATGCAGGCAGCATGTAACAAATGTGTGCAGGTGAAGTGCAAGTGACCGTCAGGCGGAAACAATTACAGCCAGTTTAAGTTTAATGCTATTTAATTTTAGTCATTTTTAATCAAAAGACAAGATGAAATTCCTCCCATTTAAATTGGGTTCTTTGACAGTACTTTGGACATAAATTGTATTCCTGACAAGTGATCCTGTTTTCATTAGACCACATTGTATATTTATACATGTATATGAGATAAATCATTTTAAATGCTTTGAATAAACCAAAGCACTTCTACTTATCAGTCACCACTGGGGGGGTAGGATTCAAAGGAGGGGTGGTGGCTTGGCAGAGCAAGCTCGTTTTTTTTTCTGAGGAATGCTTACAAATGATAGTTGACATGGAAGACTGTGTATTCAAAATATTCATGGGAAAGAGCTGATAGAACAGATGTGCTCTGGTATCATAAGTGGATACAGTGGTTTGTAAGCAATTTCACAGCAATGCCTCTTTCCATGACTGATGACTTTACTCAGTAACAACTGATTATTTTATTTCTTTGCAGTAAGATGCTTAAATATTAACAGCTGAAAGTTGCTGCCGGTCAGTCGAAGCACTAAAAAGGCAACCATGCTCTGTTTTAAAAAGCCTTTCTCCATAGATCATTTCATCTCTAGTACATTTCAGAGTTAATGCAACCTGCTCCCTCAGGGCAGGCCAGGCACTTTATGAATAGATTGTGTGTTCAATTCTCACTTAGAACGACTCCAAGTAAGCAATGCTTTTAATTCTTTTTCCAAATACATTTCCAGTTGAGTTCTCCACAGTCACATAAAGCTCCTCTGTCTCCAGCCCCAGCAATGAGCGGAAACAAACATTGTCACTGATTTGGATTGCTAGTGTCCTTTTATAGGCATATTGCACTCAACAACACTTTATGACTGTTGTCAACTTGGTCCTTGTCTTCATTTAACAAGGTTTGAGCTGCAGTAATTTCATCCAACAAATGCAAGATCACAACGCTGATTAAATAACCCCCAAGCTTAGTGAAGCCATCAGTAGAATATGGTGACTGTTCTTCGAAACAGAGATAAATTCTTTGTTTCAAAGCGCCTTGTTTTATATACAGTTGTTGTATCGATGCACAATGCGTGCTTGCCTAAGGGTTTGGCAGTTTAAAGACATCTTTAACTATAGAGCAGAGAATGGAAGTGAACCTTCTGTTTACTGCTTTATGCTAAACATTTGTAAAAGACCATTTGTGCTCAAAGGAAAATCCTGGTTTTAAATGTGCACAATATTCCACATTATATACATGTCATTTCAGAGTGCAGTTGGAATAATGCAGTGTCAAATCTGTGTGACAGATTGAGGTGAAAGCTGGGAATGAAGCCTGCATGAAGAAACTGACTTGTCTGGATCAGGCACCCTGTGAAAATTTTCCTGTAGGCTACAAGGAACCAGTTTTTCCCAACATGTAAAAGATTGGAATTTAAATGGTCAAATATTTCACTTGGAATTTTATTTTGTGTTGGGGAAACAATGTGGTTATTAATATGTTTGTGGACAATGCTGCCACCTACTGTCCAGTAAAAGTTCTGCAATGTGCTCTTATGGCATTTAAGAAAGTGGAATTGAGCTGTAAGATCATGTGCCATGTCCCAGGAAATTAAGGGTGAGCCAGTTGCCAAGGCATGGTCACAGGCGGCTATGTCCTTCCATTGATCATCTTATTCTCAATTAATCACAATAGCACATGTTCAAGTAAATTATTCCGATCAGGGTCTTTTGGTAATATTTTTTTTCTTCAGCCGAAAGAGAGTTAACTGCTGCAAAATTAGTTGCGTTGGTGAATTGGTTTTTGCATGTTTACTCCTACCAGTTTCATCCAATACAGACCTGAAAAAGAACAGCAGAAAATCACCCCTTCCTGCTACAGGACGTGTGGGCGAAGCAGTGGCACAGTGGTTAGCACTGCTGCCTCACAGCTCCAGGGGTGATTGCATCATTGTCGGGGGTGCAGAGGAGATTCACTGGGTTGATTCCGGAGTTGATATTTATGAGGCTTATGAGCAGAGACAGAGTAGACTGGGACAATACTCATTGGAATTGAGAAGAATGAGGGGGGATCTGATATAAACATATAAAACTATGAAGGGAATAGATAGGATAGAAGCAGGGAGGTTGTTTCCACTGGCGGGTGAAACTGGAACTAGGGGGCATAGCCTCAAAATGAGGGGGAGCAGATTTAGGACCCCAAGGGGTTGTGAATCTGTGGAATTCCCTGCCCATTGAAGCAGTTGAGGTGACCTTGTTGAATGTTTGTAAGGCAAAGATAGATAGATTTTTGAACAGTAAAGGAACTAAGGGTTATGGTGAGCCGGCGGGTAAGTGGAGCTGAGTCCACAAACAGATCAGCCACGATCTTATTGAATAGCGGAGCAGGCTCGAGGGGCCAGATGGCCTACTCCTGCTCCCAGTTCTTATGTTCTTATCCTAGTAGATAGCTTGATCAAAATATGCTCGCCTTCACATTGCGAACTTGATGTGACTCTTGCCTTAAAAAGGTTTCCGGGAAGAACCTGCTCATTCGGGTTCTGGTCAGGTGCGCTCTGTGCACCACTTTGAGCTGCATTAGACTTAGCCTTGAGCAGGAGGAGGTGGAGTTCACCCTGCTCAGTGCTTCGCTCCAGAGTCCCCATCCTACCTCTGTCCCCAGCTCGTCCCCCCATTTTTGTCTGGTGCCATCCAATGGTGTTCGGGCTCTGTCCAGAAGCTGACGGTATTTCTTCCCACATAGCCCCCCCACCTCGCTGCTTGCACCTATCAGGTCCTCCAGTAGTGTGCTTTCTGGGGCCCCGGAGTACCCTACTGTCTCTTTGCGGAGGAAGTGCTTTATTTGGAGGTGTCTCAATTCCTGTCCCCTTGCTAGTTTCCACTTCCTCGTCAGTTTGTGCAGTGTCGCCAATCTGTGCCCTACGTAGAAGTCCCCGATCGTCAGTGTGCCCCCGTCCCGCTTCCATCTTTTGAAGGTGGTATCTAGCATGGCTGGGGGGAATCTGTGATTGCCGCAGATGGGGGCCATAAGGGACATTTTGGTTATCCCGAAGCACTGTCTCAACTGGGTCCACGTTCTCAGCGTGGCCGCTACCACTGGGCTTGTTGTGTACCTTGTTGAGAAGGATGGGAGTGCTGTTGTGGCCAGGGCCCGGAGGGTTGTTCCTTTACAGGATGCCTCCTCCATTTGTACCCAATCTGTGTCGGGTTCCCCTCACCTTTTCTGCCGTTGCTGCACAGTGGTAGCATTGTAGGTTCGGTAGAGCCAGGCCCCCTCTTACTTTCCCTCTTTGCAGTGTCGGCTTGCAACCACACCCACATGTTTTGGGCTTGCCCCAAGCTTGCTGGGTTCTGGACAGCCTTCTCCGAGGCAATGTCCAAAGTTGTGAGGGTGAAGCCATGCCCAATAGTGGCAATCTTCGGGATATGATTTGTTATGTTGTAGGTGTAACATAAGTGGCTTCCTTGTGGTGCACTTGACAAAGGAAGGTTCAGACGTAGAGATAACTTCAACACATTTGTTAAAGTATTTACACTTCTATTACTCGGGTTCGACACTACTGCTAATCCTACTATAGCTACCGAGACTAACCAGTTGCTGCAATCCACGTGGTGGGTGTAATATTGAATCAACCCTGTGTCTCTACTCACTGACTGTCTGCACTGGAAAGAGGCAGATCATGTGTGTGGTGTCCTTTATATATGGGTTGGTGTAATGCCCCCCTGTGGTCGTGTCACCTCCTTGTGTATCGTGAATGTCTATTGGTCGTCTCCTATCTACTTGATCTATTGGTAGAGTGTGTGTGTGTGATGTCACTGGTGCTCCCTCTAGTGTCTAGCTAGCCTACATGCATTTACATTGATGCACATCACCACATCACCCCTTTTTTATTTGTTCATATTTTCTGTACACTTTAAGAAAATTGAACAAAGAACAGGTTCTTGGTATATACGTATCTTGGTATAATAAGGTATATACAAGTCATGGGAGCAGTGATTAAACAATAAGTCCAAATCATTCATGTGAGTCCATAAACCATCAATCATCATGGTCAAATGTCTCTCTTGGTTATGACGCCATCAACATCCCTGTGCCACAGGAACCAAGAAGTGGTCAAATCACTTCGCTGTCTGATTTGGAGTCCCTTTTTTCTTCTGATGTTTGTGATGGTGCTGTCGGATGGTATCTTGTGGCTGATAAGGTGTTGACGTTGAAGAGGTACCATCAACAGTGTCATTCGAGGTCATGGATGTGCCATATGTTGAAGTTGGATAAGACTGTACATACTGGTTTTGGCCACGTGCTGTGCTGGAAGGGTGATCCTGCTGAGAACCGCTGAAGCTTGTCGAATTGGAAACTGAATTGCTGCTCGCATAAATACCGGGTGATGGTGTGAAACTAGAACATTGCATCTGATAGGAATATGCCATCTAGCCAGTCTGGGGTGCAGCAAATCCTGGGCTGTAACTAAGGCATCCAGTCTGTAGTGCAGATTGCGCTTGCAGTAGTCCTCCTTTGGTCTTGATTCCATTAGTGGGCAATCCGTAGTGCTGGCCTGTTTGAGAATATGCTGCATAGACTGCTGGGTGCAGCATGCCTGAATACTGGGTTTGTCCAGCATGAGCTGTCATTGGCTGCACTGCTGGTGTGGAAAGAATGTGTGGATATAGCTGTGGTGAATATTGGTGTGTTCCTCTTGGACTGTAGCCACTGCTTGTTATTACTGACCCAGTGTAATTGTTAAGTGATCCATCTCCTGTCATTGTGGCATCTGCTGTCACCCTGAGCATGCCATCACTGAGGTTGCAGCACTCCCTGTCTGGAGTAAAGTCCGGCTTACGTGAATCAGAGTCGGCGTTTGGTTGCTCCCCAACTGGAGTCTGGTCTGTTTTAACTGAGTCAGTGTTGGTTTGTTGATGCTCCCCGTCCGGAGTCTTAGCAGGTTCACTGGAGTCAGCTGAGATTTCTTGAAGCTGCACATCTTGAATCGGAACATGCAGGAATGCATTGACTTGTGGAGAGGTTTGAGCGAATGAGGGTGGAAGTATCATGGTGCCACCGGAGTCACCAGGGGTCTCACAGTGATCGTCGAGTGCCTCTGTACACACTAGCTGAGGTCTGTCACTTTGCACATCTTGCATGGGAAATGGGATGCTGTCATCACTCGTCTCACATACCATGTGTAGATCCTCAGTAGCTGCTTGTTGTTCACTCGGGTTGGGTAAATTGTCAGAGTCTTCATCTGGTGGCGCAAACAATGTGGGTGGACTGTCATTGTCTTGCTGTTGTCCTTCATTTGGGCTTGGACTGTCATCATCGCTTTGTTCTTCACTGTAGCATGATAGACCATCATGGTCGTCCTGCTGTGCACTGGAGCGTGGTAGACTGTTATAGTCTTCTTGCTGTTTACTTGAGCATGGCAGACTTGTATCGTCTGCCACTAGTTGGTCAGAGGAGGTTGCTAGACCCTCATGGTCTTGTTCCTGCAAGGACTGCGCGTCGGAGTCTTGCGTTGCTTCTATCGTGGAGGCTGTCCACGAGCTCGCTGTGGAGGCTTGTGACACCTGAGTCACTTCTTGTTCACGCAAGGACTGCGGTGTGGAGTCTTGCATGTCTTCTTTCATAGAGCCGGGAACCCTGAGCGGGGTGTGGACCATGCTCTGTGTGGCAGCAGGCCGCTCTCTGTGGGCTTGTACCGCTCTCTGTCTCTTAATTTCAGGCTGCAGCATCATCCTGCACTCACGAGTTGGGATGTCATATCTGCTGGGCTGAAGATCCTCAAATCCGAAGAACGAATCCGCGTCTGCGTCGGATTCAGTACGGGGGTCACCAATGTGCAACACGTCTAGTTGCGGTTTGGATTTGGTACTGGGGTAGCCTCCCAAGGTGAAAGGTTCGTCCGAGTCTTAGCCTTCTAGGACCATATCATCACTGTTTGCGTCAGAACTGGCATTGGGCTCGCGAGGTCCAGAGAAAATGTAAAGGTCGGTATTGAAGTATTCAAGGTCGGAATCATCGGTTTGGGCGTAGGTAACTGCTTGTTGCAGGATTCTTCGGAGGTTAATTTCATTCCCTTGTTCAATTTGAGGCATTGTGCTGTCATTCCAGGTGAAGGAAGGTTGTTTTACGGCCTTAAAAGATTTTTTCTTTGATTTGGGTCATTTCCCCTTTAAATGGGTGTGGTCCAGGGCCTCTGACGTCATGACGCATGTGACGTAGCGCGTAGGAAGCGATTGCGCATGCGCAGATCGCTATTCCTTTACCGATGGCCGTTTTCGTGATTGCACATGCGCGGCATCTCGCGCATGCGCAAACGGACCTTCCCGTTCTGCGTGCTTCTCACGCAACTGTGCAAGTGCAGAACCTTTAGAAAGATGGCCGCCGATCAAAACTGTTCTCTGCTCCGGGACCTCGGCATCGTGGTGAGTACTGGCGCTTCTCTTACCTTTTCTTGCTGGTTGAAGTGTGTTTTCCTCACAGTATTTGCCGAATTTGTCCAGGACTGCCTGGAAGTCGCTTCTGCTTTACCCTTTGGAGAACTCGAATTTGTTTAAGATTTCTTCTGCTCTGGCACTGGCGATGGTGAAGAGAAGCTCTGTTTTTTCAGCATCAGCCAGGTCTTCTAGTTCGGCTGCCACCAGGAAGATTTCAAACCTTTGCCGGAATGCCCGCCAGTTTTCGCGGAGATCGCCGTGGCACTGGAGCGGCTGCGGAACCGGGATAACAAACATCTTGCCTGGGTATCGTTGCTGGTTGTCACTGTATGCTGAGGTATGGCTATGTGTTCAGTTCAGTCCTGGTACCATGCTTTGTTATGTTGTCCTTGTGACATCGAAACAAACCTGTTGGACTTTAACCTGGTGTTGTAAGACTTCATATTGTTATGTTGTAGGTGTAACTTAAGCGGCTTCCTTGTGGTGCACTTGACAAAGGAAGGTTCAGACGTGGAGATAACTTCAACACGTTTATTAAAGTATTTACACTTCTATTACTCGGGTTCGACACTACTGCTAATCCTACTATAGCTACCCAGACTGACTAACCAGTTGCTGCAATCCATGTGGTGGGTGTAATATTGAATCAACCCTGTGTCTCTACTCACTGACTGTCTCCACTGAAAAGAGGCAGATCATGTGTGTGGTGTCCTTTATATATGGGTTGGTGTAATGCCCCCCTGTGGTCGTGTCACCTCCTTGTGTATCGTGAATGTCTATTGGTCGGGTCCTATCGACTTGATCTATTGGTTGAGTGTGTGTGTGTGATGTCACTGGTGCTCCCTCTAGTGTCTAGCTAGCCTACATGCATTTACATTGATGCACATCACCACAATCGGAGCAGCCACAGTTACACATGGGGAAGGGGGTCAACGCCCTCGCTTTCGCTTCCCTAATCGCACGCCGGGGAATCCTGCTCGGCTGGCGATCGGCAGCACCACCCAAAGCTGCAGACTGGCTTGCTGACCTCTCGGAATTTCTACACCTGGAGAAGATTAAGTACGCCATCCGAGGGTCAGAGGAAGGCTTCCTGGATACTTGGGGGCAGTTCGTCGGCCTGTTCCAAAACCTGTTCGCAGACAGCAACGAGGAGTAAACAAGGGAAAAAAAAAAAGATGAAGAACCAAAGGACTGCGCAACCCGGGTGACAGGGGGGGGGAGAACTGGGCAAACCACAAGAGAAGAGGAAGGGTGCTGAAACCAATGGGGGGGGAGGGGGAAGAGGAAGGGGGGATATCATAGACCGATCCAGAGGGCAGAAAAATGTACGTACAGTTAGTCAAATGAAGGACAAAACAAACCTTTCGGCAAAATAAAGCAAATTAGCACGGGCAAGAAAAATGTAATGCATATAAGTAACAACTGTTTATAAATATGAGAAAGGTCAATAAAAAGATTTTTAAAAAAAAAAGGTTTCCACCAGCCACCATACACTCAAATACATGGGGCGAAATTCTCCGGTATTGGCGCGATGTCCGCCGACTGGCGCCCAAAACGGCGCAAATCAGTCGGGCATCGCGCCGCCCCAAAGGTGCGGAATCCCCCGCATCTTGGGGGGCCAAGCCCCAACCTTAAGGGGCTAGGCCCACGCCGGTCGAATTTCCGCCCCGCCAGCTGGCGGAAAAGGCCTTTGGTGCCCCGCCAGCTGGTGCGGAAATGACATCTCCGGGCGGCGCATGCGTGGGAGCGTTAGCGGCCGCTTACGGCATTCCCGCGCTTGCGCAGCGGAGGGAGTCTCTTCCGCCTCCGCCATGGTGGAGACCGTGGCGAAGGCAGAAGGAAAAGAGTGCCCCCACGGCACAGGCCCACCCGCGGATCGGTGGGCCCCGAGAGCGGGCGAGGCAACCGTGGGGGCACCCCTCGGGGCCAGATCGCCCCGCGCCCCCCCCAGGACCCCGGAGCCCGCCCGCGCCGCCTTGTCCTGAAGTAAGGTAGGTGGTTTAATCTACGCCGGCGGGACAGGCATTTTAGCAGCGGGACTTCGGCCCATCCAGGCCGGAGAATCGTGGGGGGGGGGGGGGGGCCGCCAACCGCGCGGCGCGATTCCCGCCCCCGCCGAATATCCGGTGCCGGAGAATTCGGCAACCGGCGGGGGCGGGATTCACGCCAGCCCCCGGCGATTCTCCCACCCGGCGGGGGGGTCGGAGAATCTCGCCCATGAACTTACAATTGACAAGTCAGTCATCATAATATGACCAAGTGGGCATGTATAAGATGTTATGAAGTTCTACGGTGTAGTTACTTAAAGATATAAATGGAATAAAATATCCACTGAAATGACGGCGCATGCTGTGTCTTCTGTTCTGAGTTAGGACTAATTTTTGATTCTATTCCCCGCCTCCCACATTATTTTATATAATTTTACTGCATCAAAGTATGTACTTTCTTAAAAAACCTGTCGTATCAATTTTGTTCTAGGTTGTTCATTAATTGCCCTTTACGTTGGGAGTTCTGGAGACAATCTTAATTCATTCCTCAATTATAAGGTGTTACCCACCTGTTTATCCCCACATGTCAATCACTGCGCTTCAAAATCTTTTTCTGGAAATCACTTTTGACACACTTCACTGTGAAACAATGCGACATCAGTGTAAGTTGTACAGCATTAACCTACTTGTGTCTTCTTTTTACCTTGAGGAAAATTTAGTTCATTATTCCTTTGATGTGGAAAACAGTGGCTGGAATTCTCCAACCATTGGGTTTCTCTGTTCGCGCTGGCAGTGCACCCACGCCCACGGGTTTCCAGGTGGCGTGGAGTGACTTCAAGGGAAATCCCATTGACAAGCAGCTGGAGTAGAGAATCCTGCCCGGCGGGGGTGGGGGTGGGGGGGGGGGGTGCTGGGATTCGGCTGGGGAGTGGATAATCCAGCTCCAGATATTTACTTGTTTCAAAAGCAGCGTCGGCTTCATCTCAGGTAGGGTCAGTGCAGAGCTAAGTGCGGCAATTTGTTTCATTATGGTGCGTTTGGTTGCGCTGAGGTATTGACAATAAAGTGTAGAGGTTAATTTGGATCCATCATAATGCAGGGTTGTGCACAGGTGTGAGCGAGTACAATATTTTATATTGCATTGGAGCAAACAATCTATCATTTTTATTTATACAATTCTTCTCGAGTAAATTAAGATTTATTCATAATTTTAGTCCATGTGTAGAATTTGACAAGACCATATATATTCTAATTTGATCCCAAAATATGCAATGCTCAATTCAGGGATATCTCATATATAGGTATATAGATATACGCAGATATATGTATAATAATAATAATCTTTATTAGTGTCACAAGTAGGCTTAAATTAACACTGCAATGAAGTTACTGTGAAAATAGAAAATAGATACACAGATATACAGATAGATATATAGATTTCTGCAGATAGATATATAGATATACACATATGGATATATAGATATACATGGATAGATATATAGATGTACACAGATAGATATGTAGATATACATGGATAGATATATAGATATACACAGATACATATATAGATATACAGAGATAGATAAATTAATAAATATAGGCAGATAGATATATAAATAAATGCAGACAGATGTATAGATACAGGAATAAACCATTTTATGTCATAATTGCTGTACACTCTAAATATTGTCAGCCTGGCATATGCTGGTTATTTCACACAGTAATATAATTTTGTAAAATACATTTTTATAAAATGCACTGTCTTAATCTGATTTAGTTGCAACATCAATACAACAAATGGGCTGAGATTATATTGATGGTCAAAGGAGAACTGTATCACAAACATGTTCTCTTTTACAAGGAGTGTCTTGGTGGGCTTTCTGTGTTCATATGGATTCAATTGTATTATACCCTACAGCAATTCAGCTTTGTAAATTTCAGCTACGTTTGACAGCTTGAATCTCTCATTGTAGTTCGCTTCCGCCAAAAGGCAGGCATCTTACAGGCATACTGGGATCACAGGATGTAGAACTGGTGGGAATTCTGGTAAGTGACAACATCTCAACGGCCTCACCTTCTTTAATTTTATCAGGCCACTGCGAGTGGGCAGGTGCAACGATCCTACGTCCCATCCTACAAAGAATCCCGGTGTGGGGGGCCTGCTTCCTCCAAAGGTGTTTCGCAAACCATTCTGATCTGCAAGGAGATTAAGAGCCTGCCTTTTTGTGAATGGAAGTTTGCCCTGTTTGAATTTTCTGCACTGAGAGATTTGCAAAGTGCTTTTTGTTATCATCGTTGCCTCATACATGGACCAATCTTAATTAAAACACCAAGATGTGTTTGTGCATCATGTGAATACTTACCATGTGACATTACATTTGTCATGTGAGATAGGCCTTGAAGAAATGAACTTGTCTTAAGTAATCTAAATTTGTAATTTGCGCAGGTGTGTCTGCTTTCTGTTATGAATGTTGCTGTTTGCTTAAAATGAACGAAACCATAAAACTGACAATGAAGAAACAAAATGTGTTTTCCAAAAGGTGTTAAATCCAAATTTATCCCCACCCTCCTTCATGTTGTATTTTTGTTTTTTTTTCTAATTAACTCCGATTAGTATTTCAGAGGCATTTTGGATTGTGGGCTGCAAACCAAAAAATTTGCTTGTTTTTGTCATCATGGAATTGAGTTTTGCAAACCCATGTCAATGGCTACATTGTCATCATTCCTTTCAGTGAGGCCCCTTTCCTCGATGTCTTCTTGTGATATTTTGGTGCATTCAAGAAATATTTTGAATTCTCTGAAACAAGAGCCTAAAAACAACAATTGCATTTGATTCTGCAGAATGAATCTGTGCAATTATTGAGTGGAGCATGTGGATAAGATAGTGTCTGCCATCCTTACTCAAGTGTGACACCATGATGATTTTTGTTGAGTTGCATTGTTCTTTGAGCTGTTACAGGAATCTCACTAATAATATATCAAACCTCATTGGCATGAAATTGCACTGTGAAAACATTAGTGTACAAACTCTTGATGTGTTTCAATGCAATCCCTTTGTCTGCTACTTTATCAGCACTTAAAAATATTTAAATTAAATGGGATAATGTCTTCAATAAAATTAATAGACAAATGCATTTTATATGAACTCCTTGAACATTTGCATACTTATGTTTAATGGTGCAATTTCAAGGGCATTCTATTTTAAATCCCCATATATGCAGCTTGTAGCTTAAGATTTTCTGTACAACCCATTTTAAAGATGTGTACTTTTAGCATCAATGGGGAACCACCTCATGCATGCTTCGCCACAACCCTGTCACTCGCTAAAATTGAAAAAGGGAGACACCTGTGAGCAACTCAAGAGGAAAGCACAAGGTTGCGAGGCGTGGAGAAAGGTACAGAGAACCTGTCCTTTGTCAGACCTTTAGCAGGGGAGAAGATTGATCATCTGCCCAATGCCACTGGGATTCTTTACTGGATCCTGGTAATTTTGCATTCCAGTAAGCAGAAGGAGAAAGGCTTCGGGAATATCTGGCAGGAAAGATGCAGGTAAGTGCTACTGAATGCATCGTGGACAACAATTGTGAGGTGTAATGTTGCTGTACTGGGGATCCATTGGTGGTCTGTCAAGGAGGAAAGATTGACATAGGATGTGCCATCAGCTCCCACTAACTGCATTATTTCTAAGATTATCCAATTGTCGGGGGACATTTTGAGCATAAATGAGAGAAGTACATAGTGTAAAAATATCCTGTTATTTGTCATTTTACAATGCTGGACATGAGTTGGGGTGCATTTCCAGCATCCTACATGTTCCCTTGGGTATGGGGCAGTATCAAATTCTCAATGGTTGTTTCACCTAGTGCCCTGGAATAGGATGGGGCTAATGCACTCGGCAAAGAGGAGGTTTTAAAACCTAAGTTTGAAAAATATTTTTTATAATCTTGAGCAGCACACAGCAGGAAGGAACTGCTGTCATTTCCTCATCATTTACCCGATCCAGGCAGAGATTCAGATTGACTTAGTCCAGCCTGTGCAAAATTACAATTACCTTGACTCCGAGGAACTCCCAGGAGACAGGGGCGCTATTGTGGGATGGTAGAAGTCCAGCTCCACCGAGGATTCACTGCTGCAGCAATCTGTCCAATATCTTCTAATAGAAGAGGTTAATCAGGATTAGAAATTATAAATGTTGGAGGCCAAACATTACAATGCAGAACATCATTGCAGGTTTCCTCAGTTCGCACAGACTCGGGACATCTCCCAGCAAACTGGGAGAAAATGCATCAGAAGTTGGGATTTCATTCCAGGATTGTGGGGTTCTCTCAAGAATTGGGCCACTCCACCGACGGCACGGCGGCACAATGGTTAGCACTACTGCCTCACAGAGCCAGGGACCTGAGTTCGATTCCGGCCTTTGGTGACTGTCTGTGTGGAGTTTGCACTTTCTCCCAGTGTCTGCGTGGTTTTCCTCCAGGTTCTCCGTTTTCCAAAGATGCGCAGGTTAAATGGGTTACCCACACTAAATTGCACCTTAGTGACCAAAGGTTAGGTAGGGTTACGAGGATAGGGCGTGGGAGTGGGCCCAGCTGGGATGCTCTTTCATAGGGTCGGTGCAGACACGAAAGGCCGAATAACATCCTTCTGCACTGGAGGTATTCTATGAATCAAAGTTTGGAGGTGGGCTGGGTGAAAGTCCTGCCTCATTGTTCTGGAAATTTGTTAAAGGTTTTTGTTAAAAATGTAACCCTTCAGTCCTCACCCGTCATATCCCCCTTAATCCCTGCACACACTCCCCATTCCCAATCCATTCCATCCCATGCCAGCTGAAGCCCTTCATCCTCCCTCCCAGTTCCTCATAGCTTCCATGACAACGTATGATCCTCTACCCACCCTTCATAGTTCTTTATAGCCTCTTTGCCAATTTAGTGCCAATCCATGCCCCTCACCCACAACCCTTTGCCCTTACACCTACAATGCCAGCTCATACTGTATCTGCCAAGTACAGATCTCAGACCCCATGCTGAGATTAAATACATTTCTAAAGTGTCTATTGCATGCTTTATTTAAAAAAGCATTATTATTCATATTAAAACATTCATATTCCTGCAACTATAGGAACAAACATTTCATTCAAATGCTTAATCCCCTATAAAATCAAACATTGGAATTCATTATCTGACTTCAAAGAGACGATAACCATTCAGAGCTCTTAATCAAACTGAAATGGAAGTCACTTACTGTAATAATGGAAGGTTGTGAAATCAATCAGGTGGCATAAATCCAACGGTGATAGCCCTCAGAGTGAAATAGCAAGCAATACTTTTTTTACACTCCATGCTGTTTTTTCAAAGATTTAAATGGCAGAAGTTTTAAATGCCTTGAAAACTTGACCATCGTTTTTGACAGTTTTGACAGTTCCTCGTGACAGCTCTCTTGACAGTACAAATGAGTTTATGCACTTTTGATATACATCCATATTCACTTTTAACTATCCCAAAGGGCACTTTACCTCTCCGAAAGAGCAGCCGAAACTTCCAAAAAGGTGTCCTGGAACCATATCCAAAGGTATCCAACCTCTCCAAAAGGACTCTTCACCTCTGAAAAGGACTCTTCAGAATTTAGTCCAGATCCTAACAGACCAAATCTACACACGTTGGTTGAAATTCTCCACCTCGCGCCACTTAGTGCAGTTCCCGATGAGGTGGAGAATCCAACGGTTATGAAGAAAATGGGATCGGCACCAGGCACTCTCAGCAGGAGCGCAAATCAGGTGCAATTCAGTTCCGGTCACAGAGAATTCTGCCCATTGTGTTTCCTACTCCTGTCTAACAAAAATCATACATGATGAGAGGCAGCTGCTGTTTTCTACTGGCAGCTGCATCTGTGAAATGTACATGTGCAAATCATGATCTGGACCCTCTCCTTCCCCCCACAAAAATGGTAGGTGCCATTTTCTGGGGCGGGACTTCTGATTTTGGCCTCTTCTGCCTTTTTTGGAATGACAGATAGCCTCTTTGTTGTTCCAAACATTCAGGCCTAAGTTGGCAGTGGGTCTGTTTCCTGATGATTGCGTAGAGGATTCAGAAATCCTCTGGCCACAAAATATTCCAACAGCAGAATGTGGACAACATCTAGACTTGGGCTATAAATGATAGGTAACTTCTATGCTACATAAAACCTTTTTACCCTGAGGGTGGTGATGGTCTGGAATACACTGCCTGGGCTGGTGGGAGAGGCAGGTTGCCTCACATCATTTAAAAAATACCTGCATGAGCACTTGGCACGTCTTAACATTTGAGGCTATGGACCAAGCGCTGGCAAATGGGATTAGGATTGGCAGATCAGACAGTGCTGACTCGATGGGCTGAAGGGCCTTTTCTGCAATGAATTTTTCTGTGATTCTGTGATACATAGTGCCATGAATAAGAGAACTGCAGTCATCTGCCATTAGGCTTCAGGGGCAGTATCATCACCAAGTTCCCCCATCATCAACATCCGGTAAGACCACCATTATCCAGCGGTTGAAATTAATTATCCTGATAACTTTGTGGCTGCAAGAGGGAAGATGGATTTTCTGCAATATGTTGGTCAACCCCTGACCCTTCAAAGCTATCCATCATCTGTAAGGTTCAAGTCAGGAGTGTGATGGAACACAAATCGCTTGCCTGGATGGGTGCAGCTGCAACAACACTCAAAAAACCACGTCATCCAGGATAGCTGGTTAATTAAACTCAACATCTACCCTCGCCATTATGGTCACAAAATGCATGATCTACAGGAGGCTCTGCGTCAACTCCCCAAAACTGCTTTGACATCACTTGTGTTTCTTGTGGCACGATTGCATGGAAAGTCCAAAGCAGCAATGCAGCCAGGAACACTGTCACCTTCATGTTCTCGCTAAATCACACATCATCCTGACTGAGGTATATATCACCATTGCTGGGAAAATGGTGATGTTTCAAGGAGAAGGCCCACCAGCTGCTTCACAGGACAATAAATGTGGGCTTGCCAGAACTATCCGCATCGGTCAACAGGAAAAGTAAAGAACGATACTTGACCACAAATCAGTCATAGAATCATAGAATTTACAGTGCAGTAGGAGGCCATTCGACCCATCGAGCCTGCACTGACCCTTGGAAAGAGCACCCTACTTGAGCCCACGCCTCCACCTGTCCCCGTAACCCCACTTAACCTTTTTGGACACAAGGGGCAATTTAGCATGGCCAATCCACCTAATCTGCACATCTTTGGACTGTGGGAGGAAACCGGAGCACCCGGAGGAAACCCACGCTGACACGGGGAGAACGGGCAGACTCCGCACAGACAGTGACCCAAGCTGAGAATCGAACCAGGGACCCTGGAGCTGTGATGCAACAGTGCTAAACACTGTGCTACCGTGCCACCAAGTCAATTCAATCAATGCACAAATGATTAAATTTAAATGTACAAACTTTTTTAAATTCACATTCGAATTTGAGGTAAAGCTCTTTAAAAATAGCTATTGGGTAATCGTATATGGAATGAGCTGTTTTTATAATTTCCTAAGAATCTATTTTATTGTAGTTTATTGATTACAGTGTTTATTTATATTGTTGGAAAATACATTTTAATTGTTTCATTGTTCTTTTACCTGTGATGAATATCCAGGAGAAGCCCGACAGGACGATCTGAATGGATTTTCAGTCAAACTACAAACCCAAGACACAACAAAAGATGACACTGTTGCCAATAGCGTAATATAAGTTGCTGAGAACCACTTGAACTACAAATATTGTATTGTAATACTCAAGCTCCATCTAGTGGTATGTTTTGAGCTTACACAAAGCAAATGAAGCAGTTCAATGTCATCAGAAAAGATTAGAGGCCTCGTTGCGCCCAACCTGGTGACGTGACTGTTATTCACGATGCTTGCAGCACCTCATGATTTAAAAAGGTCTCGTGAGATGTTGCAACCTCGATCTCGTCATCTCTGAGTGAGATCCAGATGAACATATTTATATGAGCAATTCGGCTAAATTAAATGTGTCAACGCCGGATATTCCTGGGGCCTGGGAACTAGTGCCTGCACCTGGGGGACGTCACCATTGCACCGTTTAGCCTGGACAAAGCATGGACAAAGCACAACGGCACCTGAAGGGGGGGGGGGGTTCTCCCAGGCCATTAGATACCCCCTGGTGGTTGGGCTCTGTGCAAGGTGTTAACCTGGCACTCAGGCACCTTGGCACTGCTAGCTTGGCACCTTGGCATGCCAACCAGTCTCTCAGGCCGTGTTGCACTTACAGGCTTGAAAGGACACTGCTGGTGTATCAGAGTGGCAGTGCCAAGGTGCCAGGGGCTGCCTTGTCCTGAAGAAGTGGAGTGAGGGGTGGCTCAAGGGTCCCTGAGAGCTAAATTGGGTTCAGTGGGGGGGGATCCGCAATGGGGTGACTGAGAGTGGTCGAAAGATCGGGGTGGCATTTAAAAACGGCGTCCTGATCCACAAATACTCTTCATGCACTGGCGACCTGAGCTCGCCATTGCTGCAAATGAGGTAAGTGTGGCCTCCACGGGACATTCCTTGCCGAGGTGAAAAAAAAGGCAATGGCGTTAAATGGCGGTGTTGTTCTCAGTGCTGCAGGCACCGAGCAACACCCTGCTAAACACGGCCAAAACGGGACTCTGTCACTCTTAGGTATATTTAAATGAGCTCTTGAGCATGTGTAAACAATCGTATGGCAGTACTCAAAGAGTTGGGGCGATGTCAACATTTACCACTCAACCAACACCGGAAGGTCTGTCATTTATCTCATTGCTGTTGTCGAAACTTCCAGCCACAAAATATCAGCTGTGTTTCGTTGTTTACAACAGTGGCTACTTCAAAAGTAATTAATCGGCTGTAAAATACTTCAGGATGTCCTGAGGTTATGAAAAGCGCAATGTAAAATCCATCATTTCTTCTATTAACATGCCAAACAATAATCCTTTGAAGCACACTAAGGTTCTGCCTATGTCTCTCTCTTTGGAAGTTTACTCCAGTGTTGATTTATGCTTTACATGAGGAAATTCTTCCTGACATCAGTTCTGAATTTCCCCTTCATTAGTTTAAACCTATGCCCTTTGTCCTACTGTTTTGGTTTGCCTTGAAGTAATGTAGAAGGCTAATCTTTTCTGTATTAGTTAATATCACATAGTTCCAGACGGTTCTCCCAGTTGCCGTCTTTCAGTGCTGAAATACTCATTTCTTTTAACTAGCTGTGCCCTGATGTTGGGTTATGGCTTGTGGCACAGCTCTGAATTCTTTCTGGAGCTTCAACATTACACTTGCGATCCTGTGACCAAATTTGGATTGAGTACTCAAAATAGAAATTAACCAGAGCCTCATCTGAGATAAACCTCCTGCCATGGCAGGCAACCTGTGGCCTGGGGGCACCTGTAGCCCATCTGGGTTCTGAGTGCGGGTCTCAAGACACTTTGTTCACCATTGTCCACATGCAGGGTTGCCACATTCCGCTGATTTCTGTCCATATAGTCTTGTTCCGACCGGTATGACTGACGTGATATGTACGTAAAGCAAGGGAAAGTGAAGTTAGGCGCATGCTGATTGTACACAACATTGACTGTGATAGCTGTGCACTCACTCTGCATCCAAAGTGTAAATGTTTATTTTGTTTTTACCAGTTCACGTTGTTGATAGTTCGACTAATCTATAAACGATTCAGCATTTTCTATAATTCATTATGAAATATTCGGCATGAATTAAAATGTATTTAAACTTATTTGCAAAAAGTGATACTATCATCCAGTTGTCTAAGTTAATCAACTTGTGAATTGGTTAACTCTTTCAAGCAACATATGCACCTCTACTGCATCACTGTTTCGGAAATGAGGAATTGTTTGTACTCTGAGAGTTCGCATATAGAACATAGGACGTATGCAAATTTCCCCCGCAACAGCCAATCAGCAGCTCCGCTCTACTGCCCTCTGCTGGATGCTTGGCTTCACTTGAACAGCTAGGGTCTCTTGCTCAGGTACACCTCTAAGTTAGGGTGAGCACACAGACTTATGCAAATTTCCCCTGCAACAGCCAATCAGCAGCTCCGCTCTACTGCCCTCTGCTGGATGCTTGTCTTCACTTGAACAGCTAGTGTCTCTTGCTCAGGTACACCTCTAAGTTAAGGTGAGCACACAGACTTATGCAAATTTCCCCCGCAACAGCCAATCAGCAGCTCCACTCTACTGCCCTCTGCTGGATGCTTGTCTTCACTTGAACAGCTAGGATCTCTTGCTCAGGTACACCTCTAAGATAAGGTGAGCACACAGACATATGCAAATTTCCCCCGCAACAGCCAATCAGCATCTCCGCTCTACTGCCCTCTGCTGGAGGGCATCCCTATTACCTTTCTGGCAGATAGGAATAGTTGCTTTGCCATTCAAGCATAATATAATTAAAATCAGGACTACTGCCTCACAGCACCAGATCCGGGTTCAATTCCGACCTTGGGTGATTGTGTGGAATTTGGACATGAAAATAAAAAAATGAAAATCGCTTATTGTCACAAGTAGGCTTCAAATGAAGTTACTGTGAAAAGCCCCTAGTCACCACATTCTGGCGCCTGTTCGGGGAGGTTGGTACGGGAATCGAACCGTGCTGCTGGCCTGCCTTGGTCTGCTTTAAAAAGCCAGCGATTTAGCCGAGTATGCTAAACCAGCCCCTTTTGACCCGTGTCTGCGTGGGTTTCCTCCGGGTGCTCCAGTTTCTTCCATGGCCCAAAAATGTGCAGGTTAGGTGGATTGACCATGCTAAATTGCCCCTTAATGTCCAAAGGTTAGGTGGGGTTATGAGGATACGGGTGGGTCGCGGGTGAGTGTCGGGAAGGTCGCATTGACGCAGAGCCATGCATCAATGCATTCCCGATCTCAGGAAGTAGTGCCCAATGACCGCGACTGGCTTTTAAAAATGCCAGCTGTGACCGCCTATCAGAATGCCAGACGTCCTGCACATGCGTGCATCCTCAGAAATGCGCAGGACCTGAGCCCAGCTAGGCAGACCGCCTCCTCCTGATGTCAGTGCGCTGACCCAGGAGCTGGATTTTTAAAAAAAAATCAATGGAGCCTTCCTGCTTGGAGCGCCGGCAGGGCACGCTCCCGTACACTGACATTGCAAGCCCTGGGCTGAAGAGGGGTGCCTCCGTTTTGTTAGCAGCAAGCAAGCAACAGGACTGAAGAGTTTAAAATGGATTGTTTTGTAATAAGGAAGCGAGGGCCAGAGTCACAAACAGGCCAGGATCTCACAGCTAAATCTGCTGGAGAGAGTAGCTCAGGAGAATCCAAAGCAGGACAAAACAGTGCTGGTGTGAGCTCCAGGGCCACTGGTGAACATCCCTTTAAGAAGAAGCTGAAATCTGGAAAAAAGCAGTATAAAGATGATTTTTTAAGGTATGGCTGTATTAATTGTGCCAGGATGCAAAGTCCATGTGGGTTATATGCAGGGAAGTACTGGCAAATGAAAGTTGAAAGCAGCATGGTAGCATTGTGGATAGCACAATTGCTTCACAGCTCCAGGGTCCCAGGTTCGATTCCCGGCTTGGGTCACTGTCTGTGTGGAGTCTGCACGTTCTCCCCATGTGTGCGTGGGTTTCCTCCGGGTGCTCCGGTTTCCTCCCACAGTCCAAAGATGTGCGGGTTAGGTGGATTGGCCATGCTAAATTGTCCTCAGTGTCCAAAATTGCCCTTAGTGTTGGGTGGGGCTACTGGATAATGGGGGTAGGGAGGTGGTGTGGGCTTGGGTAGGGTGCTCTTTCTAAGAGCCAGTGCAGACTCGATGGGCCGAATGGCCTCCTTCTGCACTGTAAATTCTATGAAAAAAGTCTATGAAAACCGTCAAAACATCAAAGACATCTGAAGACTAAGCATGGTGAGTTCGAGGACAAACCTCTTGATTTTTGTCAACGGATATAGTGAGAATTTAAATCGTCAGCTGAAGTCCTTAGCAGAAATGTAACATTAAACAACAAGGCAAGTGAGATTGTGAGGACCAAGCAGGCTTACCTGTCGCAGAAAAGGCAAATGAAAATGGTGGGTCATGAAGCTTGGCCGGTGTGGGTTGCGAATTTGGCCAGCATGGGACCCAAGGACAGCCGCTTTGTAAAAAATAGGTCCCAGGCAAAAAGTTTGAAAAATACTAGTATAGCCAACAAAGCCCAGATCTGCAACACTGACCCTTGCCACTAAAGGTAACACAAGTTCTTAAAAAATTGATTCTTTCAGGGGAAATAGGGAAAATCATATTTCATTCATCAATGCCAATGCAATACATTTAAATTCTCTCAAATACATAATCCCATATAAAAATAAACATTTATATTCATAACCCCACAACAAAGACAGTTAATCCTCTTATAACCTCTTTGAGCTGTCAATCAAACTATGAACTTATAGCTCCACTACACAAGTATGATAATGACAATTGGTGGAAGCAGTTAAACAGTAATAATGATATAATTATAGTTTATAGGATAATGCAGCAAACATCTCTTGAAACAGCCATAACTGATTCCTTTCACTCTCAAATTCAGAGCGAGGTACATTTTTCCAAATTTCAAGGGCAGGGGAGTGAAATACCTTGACATCTTGACAGCTCTATGCACCTTACCCCCCTTTATGAGCATTTACGTTTCCACCATGAAGTTGTGGAACTTACAAATTCCAGTTGAGGCCATTCCTGGAGTGAAAGATGATCTGCTTTTCTGTGTCATTGGGTTCAAATGGCCCATCTTAGTCCAGATTTCCTTTATGCGTGCTTCACACCTCCATCCCTTCCCCTTACCTGCACCAATGGTGCATGCCAGAAATGGAGAGGGGGGTGGGGAGGGGGGGGGGGCAGCACTTCCGGATCTGGATCCTGTTCTCCACTTTGAAAAGTCCTTGGAGTCTCCCTGACTCTGCAAAAAGCCAGTCCTTATTGTCCCTTTAAGTAAAGAATTAATAGGCTATAGGGATTGTGACAATTAATGCAAAAGGAGGCTACATAGGTTCACAATAGAATGGGCATACACCGACGCTGGACCTGGGTAAGGACACATAGTACAAAATATTCAGGTATACCATAAATACACCACTATAAAAATAATTATGAAAGTAACGTATATGTGAGGCTAGACTTGTTAAGTCCTTGCTGACGCCCACAGTCAGATACATTGCTTGTTCTCCAGCACATATAGAAAATTACTGCTTTCATACTGCTAGTTTTCCTAGACACATTGGTTGGTTGAAATTACTCATATTTATTACTGACGCGGGAAATCTACCCAATGATGTATCCACTGGATGTGCCGTGGAATGCTAAAGGGAGTGGGGAGAGAAAATGTACTAAATAAATCATGAGATTTACTTAAAAGAACAGTAACATTGCAAATGAAATGTTAGTTGTTTTAAACAAAATCAGGAAATGCGAGACAATCTCAGCAAAGAGTAATCCAGACTCGAAACGTTAGCTCCCATCTCTCTCCACAGATGCTGTCAGACCTGCTGAGATTGCCCAGCATTTTCAGTTTTTGTTTCAGATTCCAGCATCCACAGTCATTCGCTTTTATCTTATGTAAGTTGTTTTACTTTGTCAAAGGTAATAACATTTAAAATAATGGCGAAAGGCATTGATTTACTTTTGTTTTCTATCCAGACACAGCTCGGTCTCCACAAATAATACATCAGCTGTTTTTGCCCCCTCGTAGCCTTTATGTAAATTTACTTTCCACTCAAGCGACAGAGTTGGATTATTTTGAAAAACCTTTTCCTTTGGAGTAAACTGTTTGACTTTGGTTAGATTACGTGGAGCCAGCTCCACCTTCTTCCTACTTGTTCAGTGACTCGGAAATGCTGACATAAACAGACACATCAACTGCACTGTGGCAGCTGAGTATTTGCCAAGGTATGATATGGCAGTGCCATCACATTGCTGGTTCTCTAGGATTACAGAAACTACAGGAATACTCCTTAAAAGGAATCTCTTCTGTTGAAAACTGACTGCAAGTGTCAGTGTCATATTAAAAAGATAGCATGAAAATATTACCACTCGTCAGACTCCTCTTTTGACTGTCACTCATTACTATCCAGTCAGCCTCGTTGTAGTTATAATTAGCATCATAGTTCCGGTTGGCTATTACATGCCAAATGTAGCTCATCAGAAGTGAGCGTGGAGGTGTACATTTCTGTAATAGGAACAGTAAAGACTTGCAATGGCCTGGGTAGTAGGAAGGGGTGTGTGTGTGTGTTGGGGGGGGGGGGGGGGGGGGGGGGGTTGTCAAAGTTTAGGGATGCACGTATGCAACCTTAGGACCAAAACATTTTTGTCAATATTATAAAATACTACAAGACAGGGCAGGTCATGCTGAAGTTTTATATTGCATCATTAATGCTTTCCCTAGCCCCATCTGAGTTAGCACCTGGAGCTGTGAATAAATATTACATGTAGCCGAGACTGAAGAACTGAGTACTTCTTGCACTTGAACTTTGGGGTGAGATTTCCTGCAATTTTCAACCATTTATAACCAACTTGAGCCAGGAGACAAAAATAAAAATCCTGATATAATGGGGACAGGCAAAAAGCAAGAATCATTTATGGATAAGCAAAATATTTGTAATGTACAGTACAATAAACAGACAGGGTGGAAAATATGACAAATATTTCATTGGAGGATTGACCTGAGGTTTGTTTTATTGACGTGCAGGTTAGGTGCAGTTACGGGGGTAGGGCAGGGGAGTGGGCCTGGGTAGGATGCTCTTGCGGAGGGTAGGTGCAGACTTGATGGGCTGAATAACCTCCATCTGCACTGTAGGGATTTTATGGACACCATATCAGGCAAGAACTTTCCTAGACCTTTGGAGGTAATTCTGGAGATCGGGCTGGAAATTTAGAAAATCATGCGTTTGGGCTGGTTCATCGGTGTGTTCCTGCATCCAGCTGCTTTTCACAGGTGTTGGTTGGTGGGATAGTTGGGAACTTTTGTGGATGAACCAGGAGGCAATTGATCTCATTAGGAAGGCAATTTAGAAAGATTTGCCCGAGTGGAACCCTTCTTTCCAAACAGGGGAGCAGTCTGATACAATGGGCGGGATTCTCTGGTCGCCGATGCCAAAATCTCGTTCGCCGATCGGCTGGAGAATCCACGTTTGCGCCGAAGTCGGGAGCAGCGCCGCTTTTGCGATGCTCCACCCCCTTAAAAATGACATACTCGAGGAGTACTGCGCATGCCATCAGAACGGCCTCAGGACATCACCTGAGGCCCTCCCCCGATGCTCCACCCATGATGGGCCGAGTTCCCGATGGTGTGGATCATTCATGGTATTTTGTTTCATGGACCCCGTGGGAGGTGGCTGCAGACTGAGTCCAGCACTGCAACAATCAGGGGGGGGATGCATTCCACGGGCAGGGCGCACTTTGGCGGAGGCTGGGGGCACTGGTGGGGGGTGGTCCGGGGATGGCAAGGCTGGCTACAGGGGGACAACATTTGGCAAGCCGTGTCCACTCGCGGCCGGCACCTGTTGCACGACACGGCGGCCATAGGCCGTCGGCGTGTGCATGCGCAGCCACAGACCCGGCCATTCCCCAGCCGTTTTTCGCGTGCGAGCCAGGAGCTTTACCCGGCGTGGCTGCAAGCCCCCAACGGTCCCGGAATCGGTGCAGCTATTGCGCCATTTTTCTAGCGTAAAACACCTCTGTTCCCACGCCGGCGTCAGCACTTATTTTCCAAAACGGAGAATCCAGCCCATGAGCTGTGAAGACTTTGGACAGTTGCACTGAAGAGTTGGAGAAATAGCCATGATATGAGGATGCTTTGCAAAGTATCCCTTCTGTCAGAGAGTACTAAAACTGCTTAAAAGGTGAGTGCCAACTGTCCTGAAAGCACTTCATCTGACCTGCACTCCACATCCCTCAGCTGCATTTCGCTGCCAGCAACCTTGAGAGATGCATGGGAGTAGCATACGCAGCCCCACTGTCCCCCTCTGCCTAGTCTCTATGGGCTCTCCATGGCAACATTTTTCAGCTAACACCAGCAGTAGTATCAGCTGCATTCTCCACAGCCACTTGCCCCTCCACAGGACAGAGGGAATGATCACTAAAGTACAAGTGGAAGCAGGTGAGGCCCCAACAGAAAGTAGAGGCAGAGGACCAACTATCCCATCATGCATAAGCTCCAGTGTCTCATACGTCTACAAGTCACACAGGAGGGCGCTGCTGATATCGCCATCCTCACAGTTCAACACCACCTTCTCAATGGACTAAGCATGCACACATTTCCAGGTGACAGTCACTGGTGGCCAACCAAGCCACCCTGCATCCCACAAATCCCTGTCTCTGACTCTGCCAATTTGGATGATATTGTCTCTTGCAAGGAAAAAATAGAGAGATGGCGTGTTAGAAATAGCTTGCCTTCAGTGAAGTGAAGGACATCTTTTAGTGACTGCGAGGCATAGGTGTGAGAGGGTCATTGCGAGTATGAGTTGTGCAGTTGAGCACGTGAGTGCCTGCAGAGAGACCAATGAGTGAAGCGCGTGGGTGTGATGACCTGAGAACTATTGTGCAGGAGAATGCATTGAAAATCAGAACGTGGGGCTTGGCGCCTGAATGTGACACCATTCACCTGTCAAGACTTCCTGTGGTCCTGGGTCCTCCTGATTCACTCACTTCAGGTTAGAAGACCCAAACTGTTGCCACTTTTTATCTTGAAAGAAGGTGCTCTCTGCCTCCAGCACTCAGAGTTAATCCTGCTGCAGCCCCTCAGCTCTCTCAAGTGGACATCCATGCAAGAGTGGAAGGTCTGCGGTGCAATCTTCCCAGATTTCCTGATCTTTCCCTTACGGTGCTAAAAATCTGATAAGTTCTTATGAAACATGCCATGATCTCGAATTCAAAGGGCCAGATTCAGTTTGTATCAAATTCAATCTTGGTGCTATCTGTCGTAATACCTTTGCAGCATGTGACCGTCCACCATCAGGATTTTGTATTCTGACACAGTCTCCTTCATGTAATGGCGGTAAAGGTTTGGTATGCCTGTTGTAGTAGGCTTTTTGTTTCCTTTTTTGTAACCTTATTCTGTCATGTGGTACTTGTTCATCCATATTCGGAATTGTAATTTCTGGTAAAGTTGTACGAATTTTTCTTCCCATCAACATCTGGGCGGGCGCCAAACCTGATGACAATGGAATAGCTCTGTACGTTAACAGTGCAAACGAGGAATATTTGTTGTCATCCAGTGCTTTGCTGAATAGCTTTTAAAATATTCCTACACCTTTCTCTGCTTTTCCGTTGGATTGGGGTACAATGGACTTGATGTTACACGGTGGAAGTTATAACTTTCCGCAAATTGTGACCATTCCCAGCTGGTAATGGAATTCCATGTCAAACAAAAACAGTATTTTGCTGCTCTGATTATAGAACGACTTGTTAAATCCTTGAGCGTAATAACCTCAGGATAGTTAGAATAGTAGTCAATAATGCCTATATAGTCATCTCCTTTAAAATAGAAGAGATCCATTCCAACTTTCAGCCATGGATGAGTAACTACTTCATTTTCTTCAAAACTTTCTTTACATTGTGCAGATTGATGCATTTGACAAATGCTGCATTCCTGCACATGATTGTCCATATCCTTGTTGATTCCAGGCCAGTACACAGATTGTCTTGCTCGTCTGCGACATTTTTCAATTCCTTGGTGCATTTCATATATCTGTTCCAAGATATCTCTCCGTAGGCAGGAGGGAATAACTGTTCTGTCTCCTTTGAGTCGGGATCCGTTAATCACAGTGAGGTCATCTTTGACACTACGAAAACTGGAACAACAGCCATCCTTCTTTGAGGTATTGGATTACCCTTTGGAGTGTCAAGTCTTTCGCTGATTCTTCTCGTATGAGACGTAGCTTGTTGTCAAACTGGTAGCATTTCTGCAGTGAGTGAAGCTTGTGTTTCCACTCTGTGTACTATTTCTGAAGACGTGGTATCAACATGATTTGTAGCTCTTGATAACATATCAGCAACAACTAATTATTTTCCTGGCTCTTTAAGCGTGATATTTTAATTATTGGTTGCATGTATCTTTTGAACCAAGTTAAGTTTGCTGCAAACATCCACTCCAAGTAGTGATGATTTGTCGTTTTCTACTATTTCAAAGTCTATTGGCATGCTGATGTCACCATTCAGAGCAATGAGACATCAGGAACATCTCGAAGCTATGGCATTGCCATTATAGTCAGTTAATCGACAGGTTGATTTCTTTACCTGTGGCTTCCTGTCTTAAATCCTTTTCCGTTATTAAATTTGCATGTGCACCTGTATTTATTTTCAATGGAATTTCAGACCCGTTTATATCAAGTAATACAGTCCACTCTTGAATAATTTTGGGGAGCTGATATATTGGCTTATTATCACAGTCCAGAGCATTGACCCTAGTAATCGCATCGACCATGAAAGTATCTTTCAGTGCATATTGAGACGAATTATCATTATCAGTTAAGACTTTTTTTTCTGTTCCTTCACTCTGTATATTCTGAATCTTTTAAATTTATTTGCTTCTGAAGCCGTTGCGAAACGGCACTGTGCTGCAAAGTGATTGTATTTGCAACATTTGGAACATTGGTCGCCTTTTGCTGGACAGTTTTATTTTTACTGTGGGTGTGGCCACAGCATATGCACATCATCACGCTCGTGATGTCACTTTCAAAATGGCCACCTGTTGTTGTGCGCAGTTTTCTGTGCTGGCATCAGACAAGTTTCCCGATTTCGCGCCTTTTTCATTTGCCCTGAACTCCATATATTCAAAGGATGCTTGTTCACTGGCTTTTCACATATTAATCCTTCATCTAGCGGCAAAATCGGTCATCTTAGTATTTTTTCCTGCAAACATTCATCATCAATTCCAAAGACAATTTGATCGTGAAGCATTGAATCAGCAATGGATGAGAAGTTATACGACTGCGCTCTTAATTTTAAAACAGTAATAAAAGAATCTATCGATTCCCCTTTCAGCTGCAGCCTTTTCCTGAACATGTAATGCTCTTATGTGTCATTCACCTGCTCTTTGCAGTGAGCATCGAATTTTTTCAGCACCATTTTTTTTTTCCTCTTCTTCTGAAAATTCAAATGAGTTCAACAATTCTAAAGCCTGCAGTCCAGCCAATTCGATTTTTCTCTGATCGAAAGCATTTTCTAGCGCAGAGGCAGATAGGGACACTTCAAACTGTTGTTTGAAAAATGCCCAATTTTGATACAGTTTACCGGCCATTTTGAAGTGGTCAGGTTTCTTCAGGTCTTTCATTGTATGATCCATTGTTTGTGTAGATTCTTCAATTGGTGTAGCGGCATGACTGTTTTTTTCTAATTGAACTTAAAACTATACTGTCTAAACTAATTGCTTATTTGTCTAGAAAAGCGCCTGGTACCATGTGGTGTTCTTTGTGTTGTTCAGATCCTAGGATGGTTGGCGTATTGTTCACGAAGGCCACAACTAGCTTTTATATCAACCAAAGCTCAAGATTGATTTACATTACTTAATTGAATTCGACACTTACTTCTACATAATAAACAATTGACAATAATCAGGCAATCTAAATTCATCTATCACTAACCTCTACACTAATATAATAACTACGATGTGATCTCACTCACACTGTCTTTCCTACAGTCTGTTCCCTAGCCTTCTCCTCAACTGTCTCCCAGAAGCCTTATCATCAATGCTTTATATAGTTCTGCATCTAGCTCCCTCTCGTGGTTGATTCGGAAATAAGCTTACAGTTCTGTACATTTCTCATAATGTCACAGGTCGTACCACCCCATTTCATTGTTGAACACTGACACTAGGCTGTTGGCAAACATGTTGGCAATGCATTTGGAGCCTGCTTTCCAAGAGTGATTTCGGAGGAGCAGATCAGATTGATTTTGTTAAGGTCCGGCAGTTATCGGCCAACACGCGACGATTGTTAAATGTCATTCTGTCCCCCTCCTGAGTGCCTGAGCCAAAGGTAATTATTTCAATGGACGCTGAAAAAGTGTTTGATAGGGTGGAGTGGGGGTACCTATTCAAAATTCTTGGACGGTTTGGCTTTGGGCCAAAACCTATGACATAGATTTGACTTTTGTACAGGCCTCCCCCCTGCAAGTGTGCATATGAATGCACTGAGCTCAGGTTATTCCCAATTGAACAATGGTATGAGACAAGGTTATCCATTGTCTCCACTTTTGTTTGCCTTGGTAATCGTGCATCAGGCCATTGCGTTGAAGTTGTCCACTGGGTGGAGGGGGATGGAGCCAGGGGAAGGGAGCTTAGAGTATCTTTATAATTGTGTGATCTTCTTCTGTACATCACAGATCCACTCTCTAATGTGAAAAGATAATGAAGCTACTTAGGAGCTTTGGCTCCTTCCTGGGGTATAAGCTCAATCTGGACAAAGGTGAATACTTTCCGGTGAATCCCCCAGGGAGTGGAGCTGATCTGGGGATGTTGCCGTTTCGCCTGGCCAGGACTAGCTTCCGTAATATGGGAGTCCGGGTGGGCCACGCTACACAAACGTAACTTTGCTAGTCTGGTGAATGGGGTTAAGGTTGACTGAAAAAGTGGGATGCCCTCCCTTTGACCTTGGCAGGCCTTGTGAAGACTGTAAAAATGAACGTTCTCCCCGGGTTTTTTGTTTATGTTTCAGTATCTTCCAATTTTTCTCCCCTACTCTGGGAGATCGGGCGAATCACACGCACATGTTCTGGTCTTTCCCTCAACATGTGAGTTTCTGGGTCTCCTCCTTCAGCACCATGTCAGGGCTTCTGGGTATTCAGCTGGAACCATGCCGATTGGATTGGATTGGATTGGAATGGATTTGTTTATTGTCACGTGAACCGAGGTACAGTGAAAAGTATTTTTCTGCGAGCAGCTCAACAGATCATTAAGTACATGAGTAGAAAAGGGAATAAAAGAAAATACATAATAAGGCAACACAACATAGACAATGTAACTACATAAGCACTGGCATCGGATGAAGCATACAGGGTGGAGTGTTAATGAGGTCAGTCCATAAGAGGGTCATTTAGGAGTCTGGTGACAGTGGGGAAGAAGCTGTTTTTGAGTCTGTTCGTGCGTGTTCTCAGACTTCCGTATCTCCTGCCCGATGGAAGAAGTTGGAAGAGTGAGTAAGCCGGGTGGGAGGGATCTTTGATTATACTGTCCGCTTTCCCCAGGCAGCGGGAGGTGTAGATGGAGTCAATGGATGGGAGGCAGGTTCGTGTGATGGACTGGGTGGTGTTCACAACTCTCTGAAGTTTCTTGCGGTCCTGGGCCGAGCAGTTGCCATACCAGGCTGTGATGCAGCCCGATAGGATGCTTTCTATGGTGCATCTGTAAAAGTTGGTAAGAGTCAATGTGGACATGCCGAATTTCCTTAGTTTCCTGAGGAAGGACCAGGACAGATTTTTGGAGATGTGCACCCCTAGGAATTTGAAACTGCTAACAATCTCCACGTCGGCCCCGTTGATGCTGACAGGGATGTGTACAGTACTTTGCTTCCTGAAGTCAATTACCAGCTCTTTAGTTTTGCTGGCATTGAGGGAGAGATTGTTGGCACTACACCAGTCCACTAGGTTCTCTATCTCCGTCCTGTATTCGGACTTGTCGTTATTCGAGATCCAGCCCACTATGGTCATATCGTCAGCAAACTTGTAGACGGAGTTGGAACCAAGTTTTGCCACACAGTCATGTGTGTACAGGGAGTAGGGTAGGGGGCTAAATACGCAGCCTTGCGGGGCGCCGGTGTTGAGGACTATTGTGGAGGCGGTGTTGTTTATTCTTACTGATTGTGGTCTGTTGGTCAGAAAATCGAGGATCCAGTTGCAGAGTGGGGAGCCAAGTCCTAGGTTTTGGAGCTTTGATATGAGCTTGGCTGGGATTATGGTATTGAAGGCGGAGCTGTAGTCAATAAATAGGAGTCTAATGTAGAAGTCCTTATTTTCGAGATGCTCTAGGGATGAATGTAGGGCCTGGGAAATGGTGTCTGATGTGGACCGATTGCAGCGGTATGCGAATTGCAGTGGATCAAGGCGTTCTGGGAGTATGGAGGTGATGCGCTTCATGATCAACCTCTCGAAGCACTTCATTACGACTGAAGTCAGGGCCACTGGTCGGTAGTCATTGAGGCAGGTTGCCTGGTTCTTCTTTGGTACCGGTTTGATGGTGGTCTTCTTGAAGCAGGTGGGGACCTCGGAGTGGAGTAGGGACAGGTTAAAGATGTCCATGAATACCTCTGCCAGCTGGTCCGCGCAGGCTCTGAGTGCACGACCAGGGATCCCGTCTGGGCCTGTCGCCTTCCGAGGGTTCACTTTCAGGAAGACCAATCTGACTTTGGAAGCTGTGATGGTGGGTATGGGTGAATTATGGGCTGCTGGGCACTCGCCAGCAGATTGTTGATTACCTGCTCGTACCGAGCATAGAATGCATTGAGTTCATCGGGGAGGGGTGCGCTGCTGCCAGAGATACTGTTCGGCTTCACTTTGTAGCCCGTTATGTTGTTCAGTCCTTGCCACAACCGCCGAGAGTCTGTCTGTGACTCTAGCTTGGTTTGATATTCTCTCTTGGCATTCCGGATGGCTTTGCGGAGGTCGTACCTGGAATTCTTGTATAGGTCAGGGTCGTCTGCCTTGAACGCCTCAGATCTGTCCTTCAGTAGGGAGTCAATCTCGTGATTGAGCCACGGTTTCCGGTTGGGGAACAATGGTGGCTACTTTTGGCGTATCGGACTCACTGGTGCTGCAGACGGTGGTGAAGGGATGGGAATAGAGGGATACGGACCCAGGAAGTGTAGAAGATTGTAGTTTAGTCGGGCAGCATGGTCGGCATGGGCTTGGAGGGCCGAAGGGCCTGTTCCTGTGCTGTACTTTTCTTTGTTCTTTGTTTGTTTGTACTCTCCTTAATCTCATTGATAGTCCAGAAGCGGGTTCTGCTCAAGTGGATTTCCCCGTACCGCCCAGTGCCTTGGCCTGGCTGAGTGACCAAATGGAATTTTGGTATCTTGAGAAGTTTAAGTATACCATGAGGGGGTCAGTGGAGGTTTCAGGGAGTTAGTCACCATCAGTTGTTGGGGGCAGGGTAGAGTTTGTTTGTTAAGTTTTGTTTATTCCTGAGGGGTTGGGGTTGGGGGGGGGGTTAGATGTGGGTGGGTTTATTTTGCAATGGAACTTGCTGTATGTTATTGTTTATTATCTTATTACAATTTAAAAAAATTCTGAATAAAAATATTTTTTGAAAAAGATTAATTTGGTAGAAATTATGGCCAGAAT
This sequence comes from Scyliorhinus torazame, assembly GCF_047496885.1. Lineage (NCBI taxonomy): Eukaryota > Metazoa > Chordata > Chondrichthyes > Carcharhiniformes > Scyliorhinidae > Scyliorhinus > Scyliorhinus torazame. The sequence continues at coordinate 105,199,619 of NC_092708.1, forward strand.
TTTCCTTCCATTCCCGCCGGCAGAATCTTCCGGTCCCGCCTTCGGCAACCCCCCACCATGGGTTTCCTGGCAGCGGGGAGTGGATGGGATGTGAAACCCCGTTCACAGCAGCAGAATCTGAAGATCCCGCCCTTGACCAATGTCAGGCCACTTCCACCATAATGAATCAAGCTGTGTGAGTGGGGAAAATCCCGACCTATGTCTCTGAAAATCCAGTTTTTCCAATACACAGCTGTCATATTCTGGTGGAAGTTCTACAAATTAGGGCAAAATTCTCCACCACACAACTCCGTAAACGCAAACTGTGATCGGGTGGAGAATCAGGCGTCCAGCCAAAACCGAGGTCCGCGCCCATTGCCGCTTCAGACGCCATGCTCTGGTCCCTTGCTGGTAACGATAACGAGGTTTGTGCCCCATACCTGTGGCGGCATGCAAAACCGGCATTTCCATGGATTTAAATGTGATTAATGGGTTGGACATAGTATACTCCGCCCTTTCGCGATGCTCCAATCCTCTCAGGCGGGAGTCTCGTGGGTGTGAATTATTACAAGTATTTACAAACATGGACTGGCCACCATGGCTGCGGAGGGCATGCGGGCGGTTAAAAAAACATTTAAAAACGTTGGAACCGTCCGGTTTGTTGGGGGTGGCTGCTCAGGCCGGGGCAGTAGCGGGGAGTGACTTTTTTGCCAATTCCATGGACTTGAGATGTCCCCCTCAGGATTTGAGTGGCCTGGCTCAGACTGCCATTGCTGCAGTTTGTCTTTTAACCACACTCCTTTGGTGCCACTTGCAGGCTCCTGACGGCTCACACTGCTGAGAGCTGCCTGTGTCCTTTTAATGCTCAGAAGGCCTGGTCATCTGAGAGCCTACCAGGCTATCCCTCTGGACACCCTCATACCCCAGCTGTATCACCAGTGACTCCGGCCCTTCTGGATCACCAGCTGTCTCTTCCTGGTGAGACTGGCAGCACTGACTGCCTCTGCCACCACCTCCCAGGCACTGTTCAGGAGGACAGGCATGAGTCTACAGCCCATGCTGGGAAGTGGGTGTCCCTCCCGCTGCTCACTGCCATGGAGCTGTGGGTCCACCTCAAGCTTCTGACCTCGGGGGGGGGGCAGATCTTCTCTGAGCTCCCTTGGTAGCTGCAGTGAGTGTGTGGTAAGTGGAATGCTTAAAAACAGCTTCAGCTGCCTGGGTCTTTGGAGCTAACTCTGGTCCCACCAGTTAGCATGCCCGCTGGGCCAAGAGTTGCTCCAAATTCGCACCAACAGAGTGCTGATCTATTGGCATGTCCTGATTTGCTCCACAAATAGCACCCCCAACGGGAACCCGGACCACACGAAATTCAGTCCTGACATCAACATTTATTATCCCAAACTGAGAATTAATCTCTCGGTTAGGACTGGGATACCATGGAATCCTTAGCATTTTCCAATGGTTTTTGTTTAAGGTGAGGTCTCAAGAATAGCTAAAAAGTTTACGAAGATTGTGGCCTGGGGTAAGGACTCGCTGGTTGAGATTTTATGCAAAATGATGGCCGGAGAGTCTGCAAGATAAAACAGACACATCCCAATACATTAATACATGTGGAGCCCACCTTGCAGTCCAAGTTTTGATCTGCACCAGGACCCTGAAAGCTTGATTAAACATTTTTGGAGTCATTTTGACCCCTTTACAAAGAAGACCAATGAGATGTGTCAGCTGGTTTGAAGGATAGGGGATGGCTCCTCAGGGACATAAGCAGACAACACTCTGGTGGAGCAGTGCCTACCCAACACATATAAATAGGGTGACCCGCATGTCCCTTCATCAACTATAGCAAGAGCAACACTGAAGGTGTTAATGATATTAATAATAATCTATACTGTCACAAGGAGGCTTACATTAACACTGCAATGAAGTTACTGTGAAAAGTCCCTGGTCACCACATTCTGGCACCTGTTCAGGTACACAGAGGGAGAATTTGGAATGTCCAATTCACCTAACAATCACGTCTTTCGGGATTTGTGGGAGGAAAACGGAGCACCCGGAGGAAACCCACGCAGACACAGGGAGAACGTGCAGACTCCACACAGATAGTGACCCAAGCCAGGAATCAAACCTGGGACCCTGGTGCTGTGACGCAACTGTGCTATCACTGTGCTACCATTTTACCTTTGTAATGGGACTTTAGGTTTCTAAAAGTCTCATACATTTGGTGCATAATCATACCAGATGGAATAAATTTATATATTTTTAAGAACAGGGGCGGCACGGTGGCACAGTGGTTAGCACGGCTGCCTCAGGGCGCTGAGGAGCCGGGTTTGATCCTAGTCCCTGGTCACTGTCCGTGTAGAGTTTGCACATTCTCCTCGTTTCTGCGTGGTCACAACCCCACAACCCAAAAAGATGTGCAGGATAGTGGATCTGCCACGCTAAATTGCCCTTTAAAATTGGGAAAAATATGTATTTTTAAGAAATCTCCTTTCTGCCCATGTTCCCTTTCTAATCTTTCTATTGTGTTTGCTGAAGTCAAAAAGGGCATATATCATTGTACTATATAGACTATATTTAGCAATGTGTTTACTGAAAAAATTGATGACGAAAGCAGAATTACAAGAGCAACATGGTCCTTTCCCTCATTAGTTTCAATTATCTACAATGAAAGTACTGATGGCTACAACACTCTCATGTTTGACCAATTTTCAACACTAGAACAGTTACTCAGCTGGCTACAGAGTCTGTGATAAATTTCAGTTTCATGGATCAACTGCTGTCATTGTAGCTGTGTGTGTACCCATCAGAAGCACTTCACAATTCACTTGAGTGTTGAGCTCCTCCACGGTAGGTAGAAGTGTTTCATAGACCCACTTGGCTTTAGTAGATGGTAGGTTTTTGAAGACCGTTACAACCAGTGAACTGACAAATGGGGCAGAATTGGTCAGAAAATTGGCCCTTGTATGTATTATAATTTCAGGGGTTTTAGTGCCATCTTCTCTCTGAAGGGTCAAACAGAGATTACGGCAAATGGGTTTCTCTCCCAGCAATCCAGACGGAATACACTTTTCTTTACTCAACCAATGCAGAGATGTGCAATTACACCACTTACAGTAACCTTCTTATTGGGTTTAATGTGATTTTGCACTATACTATCAAATAGACTTTGTATTTCCACACAGACCGGTAGCTTACAGCATAGAGCAGCTGGAAAAGTCATTCAGATGCTCACCACATCTTACCTACTGCAGAAATTCACAATTTCTCCAGAATAACTTCAAAATAACAGACAATGCGAGAAAAACACAAAGCAGGTCAGGCAGTGAAGCAAGAAAAACAGAATAAAAAGGCCCAGTTTTAAAGGAAGGGGTGGGAGGTGGGAGGTGTGGGGTGGAGGGAGGTGTTAAGGTGGTGGTATTGTGGTGTAGGTGTGGTGTGTGTGAGCCCTAAAGTGAGCATTGGCTCCAGGGATATAGATGCCCAACTGACCTTAATGGCTGGGCCTTGTTATCATCAGAGTCTGACTCGTAGCTGGCTGGTAAGTGGCTGCAAGAAGGTTGCAGGCAGGACCTGCAGCGCCGATTGAGAGGCTGACCTCTCAATTTAACTAAGCCACCACCCTCTCCACCCCCAACCTGACCCGGGAGGGAGAGGTGGGAAAGTTAATATCGGGACCAATTTGTTTTGACTATCATCCTGTGTCAGAACCGAAAAGCTAATAGAGATGAACAGATTAACAGGGGCACCAAAGAAAAGGAGGCAGGGAGAGAAAAAAAGGATTGTGGGTAATTAGGAAGAAGGGCAGGAGATGATTAAACAACAGAAGTAATAACGGTGGAAGATAAAAGGATACTAATGTCAACCTCCCTAGTTCCTTACTTATTCAGGGGTCGCCTGGAAAGTGATGGGGTGCGCACCTTCTCATCTAATTATACAGGCCCCACTTCCCAGCCCATTGCTGGAATTTTCCCCACCTACCAACAGCAGGGTTCATGGCAGGCGGAGGAGGAGAATATGAAGGGAGGAAAAAACTGGTTTCCCGATGATGGCAACGAGTGGCAGGAACTTCCAGTCCCGACCGTCATGGTGTGACAATGGCAGGCTGTCCTTCCTGCCGAAGGTCATTGGGAACTGGATATCAAATCATTAATGTTATTCAAATAAGCAGCCGACTGGAATTCCTGCTCCCCTCCAGGCATATCCTCAGGAATAGCCAGGGAGAATTCAGGTCAGGCTGGTCATTATTGTACCAATGTGGCATTCACATGGTGAGAGAGCACTTACCTGAAAAGCAGGTATCGGTCTCGTCTGCGTTGTTGGAGCGGTGAGCAGCTTTACACAGATCTGGAGAATGGGTAACAGCAATGTGGAAATGGGCACTGTGGAAAGTGTCGGTTCATTGGGGGAGGGAAGGCATTTGAATGGTGATGGTATTGGGGAAGGTTCAACAGTTAGGAAAACGAAGGTAACACCGCTTGGTTGCAGGGTGGGGGAGGTGGATCATAGGGGTACGAGGGTGGGTTACAGGAGGAAGACAGAGGTGTTAGAGACAATTTGGAATATGACGCACAGTTTCTACATGCAAAGACAGATCAGCCTGTTGACAACCTCAATGACGAAAAGAAAAAATGCTAGATGGTAGGAGGGTCATCAGATGGACGAAGCAGAAGGTCAGCTCAGCTGGACAACTGTAAGGGAACTCTCATAATATAGACTGAGAAGGCATTTGGAGGGAGGTTAAGGTGCCCCATCTCCCTCTTGCGTAGCCACTGCAAAAGCTCACCAATGGCTGATGTGCTGGAGTATGGATCTGAGTGCATCTCCAGAAGTTTGCTGGAACAGGTGTCCACCATCCTCCCCATGGAGACTGCGATGCAATCACATGTCAGGGCCAGTACATCAGAGAGCATGTGGATGGATTCCTCCATCTTGCCTACCACTTTGTTGAGTGCCTCTGACACTCGTGCACAATGTTCTCCTGCGTCTCTGTAATATTCCTGCATTTTCTCCATGGCTGCACCCAGATGCTCATCGACTGACTCAGACTGAGCAGGGGTTTCTTCGCCAATAGTCCTCGAGTGCAGGAGCACTTAGCTGTCACTGCCTCCTCCTGCCTAGTGAGGTGCCACCAGAGTATGAGCCCGAGCCTAAACTAGATCTATAAACCACCAAGGTGGGTGTCACTTGGCTGGTGGAGGGTGCAGGTGAATACTGTGATGTCTCTACAGGCGGAAAGTCATCTTGTCCTCCTCTAAGTCTCACCCTCTTCCAGCTGGCACCAGGAATGGAAAGAGAATGAGTGATTGCCTCACACCCAGGTTCAGATTTGCAGAGATTAAACATGTTTGAGCGAGACCGACCTCACCCTCAGCACAGGCATGGTCACGGTCCTCTCCTGTCAGCTTGGTAGCCTGCTGCTCAAGCTGTGTGGGAGGCAGATCTCAGGCATGCCCCATCCCATCCCCTCTCTTTCCCTCTCATGCCTGTTGTGCGCTGTCTTCTCCAGCATAAAGATAGATAATTGGATTGTGAGGAGTCCTGATTCAAGAGCTGGTTGCATGCTGCTAATATTGCGGCTGAGAAATGATCTTGTGCCTGCCCACCATCTGGAAGGGACAATGAGGGGTTTGAGGTAATACTGACCAATTGTCTGGAGAAATGTAGCTCCAACAGCTATCAGGAAGTTGAACATCATCCAGAATGAAGCAGGTCACTTGACTGACACTCCATCCAACACCATTAACAATGAGTCACTCCACCTCTGGCAGATTGTCAGCTGTGTGTGTAATGTGAATGATGCACTTCTGCTTGAAGCTGCTTCAGCTCCCCTCTTCAGACCTGCAAGCTCTAACAACACGAAGGATAACGGTACCCCTCAAATGGCTGCATCCTCAGTGTGACTGGATCAGCAACTGCTGTTGCCTCCCTACCAGCAGACCCCATGGACGGCAGTGAGGAAATGAAGCAACACCCCAGCACTTTCTGAAGGTCTTCTGATTGGCAGCACAGAAACTGGCCTTGCACTTTGCATCCAGGTCCTATGACAGATTCAGAAAATGGCGAGTATAAAGAGTAGAGGATTTACTTACCCCAGCAGCACGGATTAATTCATTCCTGCGATGCAGGGGAGTCTTCCTCTACATCGCTCTGGCACTGACCACATTGGTGACCTCCTCCTCCTCTCGAGTGGGTCTCCTGTTCCCATTTCAATCAAAAAGGACATCCTCCTGTTCTCTATGGCCTGGGGGATAGTCTCCAGAAAGGCATCACTGAACCATGGGGCTAGTGGATGCTGCTTTCTGGAGGCTATATCCTGACTCACTGGCTGTCAGGGTGCATTTTAAATATGGCTCCCAGACATGTGTTAGGATACTGCACCAGACCCCAATTTTTATTAGGATACTGGATGTGAAACCCAAAACAATTTCTCGTTGTAAAACTGTGAGGAAAGGATACTTCATCCTTGGAGTGATGACTCTGACCAATAGGTATCTTTTATGCTGAAACAAACGTTAATTTGAACACAGAATTAACCACATTAACATCAAAATAGCTTTACAATTAGCAGTTAAACGGTTCTTAAATGAAAGGAAAAAAAATTAACTCACTATCTACACCCATCATTATATATATATTCCAACAAAGAAGCCAGTACAGTTTAAAATCCACTTATAAATAAAGTTAGCAATCAGGGTTACTTGCTGTTCTCAGTGCAGATCTTTGGAGAGAGACTCTTTCAGGAACAGCCTGAAAATACTTCTATCTTTTAAAACATTTTTTTTTATTAACGATACAGCGCAGTACAGGCCCTTCAGCCCACGATGTTGCACCGAAACAAAAGCCACCTAACCTACACTATGCCATTATCATCCATATGTTTATCCAATAAACTTTTAAATGCCCTCAATGTTGGCGATCAATGTTGGTTCACTACTGTAGCAGGTAGGGCTTTCCACGGCCTCACTACTCTTTGCGTAAAGAACCTACCTCTGACCTCTGTCCTATATCTATTACCCCTCAGTTTAAAGTTATGTCCCCTCGTGCCAGCCATTTCCATCCGCGGGAGAAGGCTCTCACTGTCCACCCTATCTAACCCCCTGATCATTTTGTATGCCTCTATTAAGTCTCCTCTTAACCTTCTTCTCTCCAACGAAAACAACCTCAAGTCCATCAGCCTTTCCTCATAAGATTTTCCCTCCATACCAGGCAACATCCTGGTAAATCTCCTCTGCACCCGCTCCAAAGCCTCCACGTCCTTCCTATAATGCGGTGACCAGAACTGTACGCAATACTCCAAATGCGGCCGTACCAGAGTTCTGTACAGCTGCAACATGACCTCCTGACTCCGGAACTCAATCCCTCTACCAATAAAGGCCAACACTCCATAGGCCTTCTTCACAACCCTATCAACCTGGGTGGCAACTTTCAGGGATCTATGTACATGGACACCTAGATCCCTCTGCTCATCCACACTTTCAAGAACTTTACCATTAGCCAAATATTCCACATTCCTGTTATTCCTTCCAAAGTGAATCACCTCACACTTCTCTACATTAAACTCCATTTGCCACCTCTCAGCCCAGCTCTGCAGCTTATCTATATCCCTCTGTAACCTGCTACATCCTTCCACACTATCGACAACACCACCGACTTTAGTATCGTCTGCAAATTTACTCACCCACCCTTCTGCGCCTTCCTCTAGGTCATTGATAAAAATGACAAACAGCAACGGCCCCAGAACAGATCCTTGTGGTACTCCACTTGTAACTGAACTCCATTCTGAACATTTCCCATCAACCACCATCCTCTGTCTTCTTTCAGCTAGCCAATTTCTGATCCACATCTCTAAATCACCCTCAATCCACAGCCTCCGTATTTTCTGCAATAGCCTACCGTGGGGAATCTTATCAAACGCTTTGCTAAAATCCATATACACCACATCAACTGCTCTACCCTCGTCTACCTGATCAGTCACCTTCTCAAAGAACTCGATAAGGTCTTCCCTACGTACCTCAATGCCATCTATTCTATTAGCCTGGGTCTCAGCATTCTCCTCCACAACATTATCTTTTTCCTGAGTGAATACTGACAAAAAATATTCATTTAGTATCTCGCCTATCTCTTCAGGCTCCACACACAACTTCCCATCCCTGTCCTTGACTGGTCCTACTCTTTCCCTAGTCATTTGCTTATTCCTGACATACCTATAGAAAGCTTTTGGGTTTTCCTTGATCCTACCTGCCAAATACTTCTCATGTCCCCTCCTTGCTTGTCTTAGCTCTCTCTTTAGATCCTTCCTCGCTACCTTGTAACTATCCATCGCCCCAACTGAAACTTCACACCTCATCTTCACATAGGCCTCCTTCTTCCTCTTAACAAGAGATTCCACTTCTTTGATAAACCACGGTTCCCTCGCTCGACGCCTTCCTCCCTGCCTGACCGGTACATACTTATCAAGAACACGAAGTAGCTGATCCTTGAACAAGCCCCACTTATCCAGTGTGCCCAACACTTGCAGCCTACTTCTCCACCTTATCCCCCCCCAAGTCACGCCTAATGGCATCATAATTGCCTTCCCCCAGCTATAACTCTTGCCCTGCGGTGTATACTTATCCCTTTCCATCATTAACGTAAACGTCACCGAATTGTGGTCACTGTCCCCAAAGTGCTCTCCTACCTCCAAATCCAACACCTGGCCTGGTTCATTACCCAAAACCAAATCCAACGTGGCCTCGCCTCTTGTTGGCCTGTCAACATATTGTGTCAGAAAACCCTCCTGCACACACTGTACAAAAAATGACCCATCTAATGTACTCGAACTACATCTTTTCCAGTCAATATTTGGAAAGTTAAAGTCTCCCATAATAACTACCCTGTTACTTTCGCTCTTATCCAGGATCATCCTCGCCATCCTTTCCTCTACATCCCTAGAACTATTTGGAGGCCTATAGAAGACTCCCAACAGTGTGACCTCTCCTTTCATGTTTCTAACCTCAGCCCATACTACCTCGGAAGATGAGTCCCCATCTAGCATCCTCTCCGCCACCGTAATACTGCTCTTGTCTAGCAGCGCCACACCTCCCCCTCTTTTGCCTCCTTCTCTGAGCTTACTAAAACACCTAAACCCCGGAACCTGCAACATCCATTCCTGTCCCTGCTCTATCCATGTCTCCGAAATGGCCACAACATCGAAGTCCCAGGTACCAACCCATGCTGCCAGTTCCCCTACCTTATTTCGTATACTCCTGGCATTGAAGTAGACACACTTCAAACCACCTACCTGAACACTGGCCCCCTCCTGCGACGTCAAATCTGTGCTCCTGACCTCTATACTCTCATTCTCCCTTACCCTAAAACTACAATCCAGGTTCCCATGCCCCTGCTGCATTAGTTTAAACCCCCCCCCCCAAAGAGCACTAACAAATCTCCCCCCCAGGATATTTGTGCCCCTCCCAGTCCCTCTTACAGTTACCCATCTGTCTCCAATCTTTCGTGTAACTAATTCCCTGAAGCTGCTATCTATGACCCCCTCTGCCTCCCGAATGATCCGAAGTTCTTCCAATTCCAGCTCCAGTTCCCTAACTCGGTCTTGGAGGAGCTGGAGATGGCAGCACTTCCTGCAGGTAAAATCAGCAGGGACACTAACGGCATCCCTCACCTCAAGCATCCTGCAGGAGGAACATTGCACTCTCTTCCCTGCCATCCCTCTAACTTTCTACCAAGATCTGGCTAACAACTAAATTAAATTTTTTTAAAAAATAATAATAATAATAAAATATGGTACTTACCTCACACCAATGGGTTTTATTATTAGGTTAGAGGAGGAGGGCGGGTGGGAGACACTACACGTGTAGTGTCTCGGGTTTCCTCTCCACCAGAATTTATTGGTGAGGGTCTTCCCAGAAGTCCGCGGGTCGAACTTCCTGTTCCCGCCTTAAACACTAAATTTTTTTTTAAAAACAGCAAAGAGGGACCGAAAACGGGACCAGGTAAGTGTTTACCGCTGAAATTGACTAGCCTGCTCCTGTGAAGGTCTCCCAGAAATCACTTGCGCACTGCTCCCGCTGAAATTGACTAACCTGCTCCGCTCCCGCTGAAATCGACTGGCCTGCTCCTGCAAAGACAAGTGTTTTTAAAGGAGAAACTTACCTCCCAGCAATCACTTGCGCACTGCTCCCGCTGAAATTGACTAACCTGCTCCGCTCCCGCTGAAATCGACTGGCCTGCTCCTGCAAAGACAAGTGTTTTTAAAGGAGAAACTTACCTCCCAGCAATCACTTGCACACTGCTCCCGCTGAAATTGACTAACCTGCTCCGCTCCCGCTGAAATCTTGTTGAACTCAAATCCAATAGCCAAATTGTCTAAACTGCAGACAGACTCGGCTGAGTGTTGACAATACTTTCAGATCCTCCCATGACTGACCCAGCTTAACTCAAACCTGAAGTTACAGCTTTTGCGGGTTTTACGAATGTGTTATGCATCAATTAAGGCAACTATGCAAATTTCCACAAACATATTGTACTAAAAGGCTTGAATATAGACATAAATTCTGATGGATATGGTAACAACATTGTGAACAAGTCAGTGCTTGTGATTCACACAGCATGGGTGTACAGCAAGGCTGACCATTACTGAACATGTTGAAAGACAAAGAGGAGGACAACCAGTACAGTGGAGCTAGGAAGGTCTTTGGAGGATTAAGATCAACAACTGTCCACCCCTGTACCAACAACAGACTCATCTCACCAAATGAATGTGTGACAGAAACTGTAGTAATTGCTTGGAATCAGATCTGCAACCAGAGAGCAATGCCAGCAATGAACTACCAGTGGTGTTTGGATCCTACAAGACACCATCAAGATCTGAGAAAATAATAACCAATTTAATGATCACTGCTGCATTACCGAGGCTACAGATGCTCTGTTGAAACATGCTAATGAATACATTAAGAACAGTGCTGGCATGCAGCATGAAGCACAGATAGTGTTTACATTTCATTTCTTTTTTTTTAATAAACATCTATTCCTCAATAGCACTGTTTATGTGGAAATCATTAATTTTGAAAATAATTAGGTTATGTTTGGTGTATTTATTGAATAAAGAAGTGAAGGTGAAGAGTTTTAACATGATATGCTGCTGTGCCATCTTACAGTATGTGAATTAATGCACTGTGGTATTCCTAATCTGAATGCTGTGAGGAGTGGAAACCACAGCTTGGTGAGTGGGCTGCAGTGGAACCTAATTCGACTGCTTACCTTGAAAGATGACAGACTCAGGCAGTATTGTCTGTGGGCAAATGATGCCCTGTTGTGACTCAGGGGTCTCTCGTGTCACCTGTCCCGAGGCAGGGATATGGCAGATGGCATTTTAAGACAACCCACTTTGTTCCTATGGTTCAGCTGTACGCCATTGGTGGAAGCCAAGTTCACATTATAACCAATGAGCTGTTCAAGCAATGTGTTGCATTGCCATGTGATCCCTGGATTTTACATTCATAATTTTCAGCAACCTGTCTCAAAGCATGTTATCATTATGACAGAAATGAAGCATTTGTGTGGGACTGGTCCCATAAATACAGTCACAATATACTGGCACTAACGTTTTACATAGTGCATTGTGCTGGGTTTGAACCAGAGATACCTGAGTTACACTGCCCTTGGTTTGGAGAACTTTGGAATGTGGGCCGGGATTCTCCAGTATCCGGCGGGGCGGGCCGTACAGGCGCCAAAGAGTGGCGTGAACCACTCCGGCGTCGGGCCGCCCGGAAGGTGCGGAATCCTCCGCATGTTTGGGGGCGAGGACTCCGCAGGCTGCCCTCAGAGCCAGGTCCCGCCGGTACGGACCTGGTCTAATCCACGCCAGCGGGACTGGCCGAAAACGGGCGGCTACTTGGCCCATCGGGGACCGGAGAATCGCTGGGGGGGCCACTGCCAACGGCCCCCGACCGGCCCGGCGCGATCCCCATCAGTGCAGAAGAATTCGGCAGCTGGCGTCGGAGCGGAGGGTCGGGATTCACGCCGCCACCCCCCCCCGGCGATTCTCCGACCCAATGGGGTGTCGGAGAATCCGTTCACACCTGCCAGTTCTGCCATGCCCTCTGTGAATCACCAAAATGCGCAGGTAAAATGTCCGCCAACCATGATTACTTTGAAGCAAACACCTACGGTGGCACAGTGTTTAGCACTACTGCCTCGCAGCACCAGGGACCCAGGTTTGATTCCAACCTTGGGTCACTGTCTGTGCGGGGTTTGCACTTTCCATGTCTGCGTGGGTTTCCTTCGGGTTCTCCGGTTTCCTGCCACAGTCCAAAGATGTGCAGGTTAGGTGGATTGGCAATGCTATATTGTCCCTTCGTGCCAAACAAAAAGGTTAGGCGGGTTATGGGGATAAGATGGGGGAGTGGGCTTCGGTAGGATGCTCTTTCAGAGCGTCGGTGCAGACTCAATGGGCTGAATGTACTCCTTCTATACTGTAGGGATTCTAGGATTCTAAATTGGTTATGTGCAGTTACGGGGACAGGATGGGAGACTGGGCCTAGGTAGGGTGTTCTTTCGGAGAGTTGGTGCAGATTCAATGGGCCAAATGGCCTCCTTCTGCACTTTTTTGATTCTTTGGTACTGAAGAATTGGAATATTCTGAATCCATGGTCCCATTTTTAAAATTATTTTACAGGATGTAGGTGATTGGTGAAGATGAGGTCAAGCATGTTTTTCCCTCTTGTTGGTTTCCTCACCACATGCCACAGGCCCAGTGTAGCAGCTTTGTTTTTTTAGGACTCAGCCAGCATGATCAGGAGTGGTGCTACTCTTGATGATGGACATTGAAATCCTCCACCCAGAGTACATTTTGCATGCTTGCTACCCTAAGTGCTTCTTCGAAGAGGTGTTCAACAGGAGGAGTACTGTTTCATGAGCTGAGAGAGGGTGGCAGTGGTAATCAGCAGGAGGTTTCATTGTCCATCTTTGATCTGGTTCCATGAGACTTCATGAGGTTTGGAGTCGTTGTTGAAGACTCCCATGGAAACTCCCTCCAGACTGTGCCCCCTTCATTGGTGAGTCTGTCCTGCCCATAAAACAGGACATATCCAGGGATAGTGATGGTGGTGTCTGATTTTATCTGCAAGGTAGGGTTCCGTGAATATGACTGTGTTAGGCTGTTGCTTGACTAGTCTTTGGGATAGCTCCCCCAATTTTGGCGCAAGCCCCCAGATGTTAGCAAGGAGGACCTTGCTTTTACCATTGCCATTTCTGCTGCCTGAGTCAATGCTGGGCAGTCCATCCAGTTTCATTCCTCTCAATCTTCTCAATGTACAACACCTTCATCAATCACCAATCAACACTCTCCAACACTCAGGACTCAACCTGATTCCACCTTACATTCATTCACACACCTTCCAATTATACCAACAATAATCCCAATGTTGCTGCATCTAAATATCTCCAGCTCTTCAGCTTCTGGTGACATTCTGGCCTTTCTCTTACCAACTGAGCCTGAAGGAGGGGATGGTGCAATGCCTGGAACATCTCCAGGCATTACCAATCTCATCCAGGAAGATGGTTTGGTTACTGGCATATGGCCTTTCCCAGCAGCTTCCACTCCCACCACCTGCCCCATCAAAATTCTTGTCCTGCTGTATGGCCCAAAGTGCAAACTGCAGATGGTGTCAGCCATGGATCACTTACTTTACATCCCACCCCCATCTCATTTTTACCTCCCCTTCTGAATTTGTGTTTTTGGACCGCTAAGAATCGTCACTTGGCCAGTGAGAGAAGCTCCCAGCTAGATATTGTGCAAACGTCAGAGATTTGGGAGCATCACATGTTGAGTTATCAGATGTAATTGGCAGCAGCCGATGAGGGAGAAAAGATTGCTCGGCTGCGAGCTCATTAGAGGGCATGATTACAGTGGTGTTCTGCTTCAACTTTTTCAGGCAAGTGCAGCAACCAGGATGATGCTGGTGAACAAGCACATTGAGATACTCGTTGCAATGACGGGCCTTCCAGATATCTTCTGTCACTGTTAAAAAGCATGGAAAGCATGCTTCTGAGATCAAAGAGATAACACTGCAGTGCTTGGAGCCAGGCTTTTTAATCCTGGAAGTGTGGCCAACCCAATGGCAGTTTTGGTCGATCAACCTGTAGTGTAGTGTCTGATGCCCAGTATCTTAGTTTCCTTTCCAGCACGGATAGAAGTCACCTAACATCTGTTATTCCACAGTACTTCCAATGGTTTTGCTTAAGCAGAAGTAAGTTAAAAACACTCCATGGGCAAGTTGGTGACCTCCCTTAAAATAATGCTATTAGGGTTCCCTCATGGGGCAGCATGGTAGCATTTTGGATAGCACAATTGCTTCACAGCTCCAGGGTCCCAGGTTCGATTCCGGCTTGGGTCATTGTCTGTGCGGAGTCTGCACATCCTCCCCGTGTGTGCGTGGGTTTCCTCCGGGTGCTCCGGTTTCCTCCCACAGTCCAAAGATGTGCAGGTTAGGTGGATTGGCCATGATAAATTGCCCTTAGTGTCCAAAATTGCCCTTAGTGTTGGGTGGGGTTACTGGGTTATGGGGATAGGGTGGAGGTGTTGACCTTGCTCTTTCCAAGAGCCGGTGCAGACTCGATGGGCCAAATGGCCTATTTCTGCACTGTAAATTCTATGATAATCTATGATAATCTATGCTGCTGAAGGCTTGTTAAGATATGAGTATCAACACAGGCATGCACAGAACAAGTTAGTGAAAAGGAATTAATTCAGTCAAAATGGTCTTATATGTTGATGGGGCCTCTTCTGATGCTAGAGGTGCATGCACGGACACCTATGCTGCTGCCCTTTGCAGCTTGGCTGCTACATGAGCTGTACCAAAAATTTCCGTAGCAGAGTCAGTACCATTTTTGTCCTTTATTCAGTTTCACATTTTTCTTCTCTTCTCTTTACCATGCTCTAGCTCATCTGTCAGTATCAGATCCTGCAGGCACTTGCCATTCATGAAATGTGGGACAATATCACACTGTCCTCTATGACATTTACCTGGCTGTGAAGTCATTCTGGAAAATTGTTTCAGCTTATCTGCTGCTCCTTTCTTTCACTCCTGCAATTATTAGCCATCCTTGGTTTTTAAAGGCTCTTTTATTAATTGTGCATCCTGCCTGTAGATTATTGCTGTGTTACATTAGAATTATGTTAACAAACTGCCAAAATCGTATAAATGAGTTAGCCCCACAATATATTGCAGGATCTGTGTCGATAACATCAGTGAATACAAGTTACAAATGAGGGGCACAACACCAGCATCAGTCAACAGTCGGGGCCATTCTGCTGTACATTTCAGGTAGAATTGTTAGCTTTAAGACTTTAAAAGTAGAACCTTCAATTATATCGGAGCCCAAAATGGCCAGTAACACATTAGCTACCCAGTACACACCCTGCTTATTTTTCCATATTCCATTGGTTTAATTGGAAGGACAAATTAGGCAGGGTGCATGATGGATCTTATGTTCTTAAATCCTATTGATGGTGAAAGTTCCAGTGTATCTATTGTTTATCTGAATGTCATTGCCTCTGGAAAGTTTATGAATTCTTTGGCTTAATACTCAGTGTTATGGTGGCTATGTGTGTGAATGATTATGGCCAGTCTTCAATCTTTCTCAGCCATAACATTCCAAGTTCTTTTTTCATTCCTGCTGTACTAGTTCTCAATCATGTTTATATAAATGACACTTGTCCGTACTTTGCTTAAATCAGGTTTTGGTAGGCTGTATTTATTCGCATCCATTCTTATACCTCACCATTGTATCCCAAATTTGATATTTTCCTGAAGGTTATGCACTTCCATCTCCTGTGTGGTGACCTCCTACATTTCCTTCATTCCCCGGTTATTGGCGATTTCCGCTTCCTCTTCACGAGGAGTAGTTTATTGTGCCCTCATTCCATTTGTTAGGATTTGCACCTGACCTATAACTCATGCATTATCATTTTCATGGCTTTTCATAATAGGTTTGACCCTCAGAAAGCTCATTTGTATCAGTTACAATTAAATGGTTGCTTAGCTAAGTGAATTGCATTCTTGGAAGTGCTTTCTTATGTTCTACTAAGTCAAGCATTTTAGGACACCTGACCTGAGCTTCCAGAATAGTACAAAGCAACGGTTTGTGTTCAAGCAAAAGTATAAGTAAGAATAATGTTTAAATTCTATTGAATACATTGGGCTGGATTCTCCGATTTTGAGACTATGGACTGATGCTGTTCTGAAAACTGTGGCCTTTTACGCAAGGAAAACTGCCATCAAAAGGCCACCGAATCCCTGTTTTGCTGGGGGCCAGCAGAGAGCCAACGTAGAGCTCGAGGCTCTAGCTGCCGATACGGCCCCCAGCACCTCCGGTTCAGAGGCCGCCCATGCGCACGGCGGTGGCCTGCAGCGGCTGCGCTGTGCTCCATGGCAGACTCAGCCCGCGGACATGGACCGCCACAGTAGTGCCCCGCATTGGCTGCTCGCACGCCTCGGACCGCCCGCCCACATTGCCCTCAGCCCCGAATGAAGCCCCCCACCTGCCTGCCGATCGGCCCTCCCCAGCTGTGGCAGTTCTGGACTGAGTCCGCAGCCGCCACACGAGGATCCTGATTGGTGTGAGCACACGTAAGCCACGCCGTTGGGAATTCGGCCGGTTGGCAACGGAGTATCTTGGGGTGGGCCTCAGGCAATGGCTTGAGGCGGTGGATACTCGGCGCGGCGTACTCCTTGAGTATGCCGATTTTCAGGGGGTGGAGAATTGAAAAACCGGTGCCGCTCCAGTTTTCGTTGCTGAAGTGAATTCTCCGCCCCATCGCCGAATGCGATTTCAGCGTCGGGGAGCGGAGAATCCAGCGCATTGTCTTTATACTAACAATAGCATATGCTGTTTTCAGAATTCTGGTTGCACCGAACCAGTTTGTCATTCACTTTTCTATTTTCTTGATTCTATAGTTTCTGATTTTCAATATTGAGATAGTTATCGAACACGTTTTGAAATTCAAATTAGCCCAGGATTATTCCCAGTTTGGTGATATTCATAGTCACTGAGTGACATTGCAAGGCACAGTTTTCTGCTCATAAATCCACTGTGATTTTCATCCATCATATTCATTTTAGATGATTCAGAATTGCATTCTTTATATTGCTTATAAAATAAAGTTTTTTAATGCAGGAATTAAACATTTGACAGTTGTAAAGTCAGCGAGAAATATTACATTCAGTATATACATCAAATTTAACACAATCATGTACCATTTGAAGAACCATTTGAAATAGTTACAATAGCCGAGCAATTGCATGACCTTAAATAACATTTTCCATTGCAATTTGTTTTAGGAGAATTGACCAAATCATCAAGGCTCACATTGGTTATTTTTATGATTCTTTTTATCATATATATTTTATTCACATTTGAAAGAAACTGTTATTTGCATTAAAGTTTTTTTAATTATTCATTCTTGGGTTGTGGGTATCACTGACAAGTCTGTAATTTACTCCCCTGGTTAACTATGTAGCTTAATAATCAGTGGAGCCATGGGCAGACTGTCGCCAGAGTTCTCTGGCCATTTGCTGGTGGCGGGATTCTCAGGTCCTGCTGGCAGCGTGCCCCCACCGCGGGTTTTCCAGCAGTATGGGTGGCTTCAATGGGAATTCCCATTGATCGCGGTGGGAACAGAAAATCCCATCGCCAGCGAACAGGACGCTGCCTCCCGCTGCTGGGAGGCCGGAGAATCCCACCCTGTATCAGGACAGTAGATTCCTTTCCTGAAGGTTATTCGGGAACTAGTTGGGTTTTTACAACCATCTGATTGTTTCATGGTTGCTTTGTTAACTGATGCTATTCTTTTATTTGCATTTTTTGAAGAATTGACTTCAAATTCTCAAAAAGCCAGTTTGGAATTTGAACACAAGTTCTATAGTTTATTAGCCCCAGTCTATCGGATTACCAACCCAACAACATGATCCATTGTACTATCGTAAGCCAATTATCTCAAATTGTTTAACGAACTGATGATAAAATACTAAATCATCATCTCGTAAGCGCCCCAAAAGTACACACAAGCACAAGTTTGAAACTGCTGCTCAGGCATTAAAAAAAAATTGAACCAAGCTTGAAACCCTTGTCCAACATTAGTCTTACACCTTTTATGGGTGCATAATTTCCTTCTGTGAGACAAAAATACCGAAGCTTTCGTCCAAATAGCATATAATTTTTGTGCAATTCATAAAGACCAGGATTTTCCACTCTTGGTTTGCCAGCCTGTGATTTTATGCCCATTAGAGTGAATGGGCGGTAACTCTATCTGCTGGTGAGTGCAGAAATGGAAAACCTTGTCCACTTTGTCTTTTGTTATCATAAGTAAAACTTCATTTGAAGAAAAACACCACACTCTGGTGTTGTATGTGATGTCTGCAGTTCACTGATAGAGAGCTGCAAGGAATGCTCAGTAAATATTCAATTGTAAATTTAAAATTCAAGCAACGGTTCTTAACTCCAGTATTCACTGATGGTGCACCTCACCTTTTGTCAACATAGAGTACAATCTTGGCATGATTTGACTGATTAAACATATTGCTTATTTCATTAAAGAGGTGTCTCAGACTCTCAGCGGGATCTATTTTATGTGAATGCTTGAGAATACAGTCTGCAAAGTGTTTCTGTGCTAAGGTTCCTCTGCATTATTGTTTGCTTCCAGCTTTGGGATTGGTTGCTGAACCTCTTCCTCCACCGGTAGGTCTCTTTGTATTGCAAAGTTCTGTAGGATGCAGCAGAGCACAATCATATTGGAAATATCAGCAAAGATATGCTTCAAGATGAACCATGATCTTTTCAGGCCTCTGAAGTGCTGCCTTGAGATGACAGTGACCCTTGTCATATCTGTGCTCTGCTTCTGTCCGTGGATGGTGCAAAGCCAGCATTAGCAATGATTTTTGACAGTAGATTGTCTGATATTGCAGATGTTTCCTGTGTAAGCCTGTAAAGTTCATTATAATAAGAGGCATAATAATCGAGGGGAGAGGTGACTTCACTTGTCTTTGGCAGTGTTACCCTGTGGTACAAGCTTTCTTATGGAATTCTTACAGCTGTGTCACTGCTTTGTAACTGCCTGTCTGCTGAACCAAAGGAGACTGTACTACTCAGCCAGGTAGGTAACAGAATAAACCCCAGGTTTTATAGTTTGTGGCCGAATGGTAAATGCAGTGAATGTAGCTTTGGTGCCAGATTACCACCTGGAATGACCTCCACTTCACAGGGTTACTTTCAAAGCAAATACCATTATGAATGAAGAGTTAAATTAAAATGCATTTTTAAAAAGCGTTGCACTTTAATAGCTCCATTCCTGCAGTTGTAAATAAATGGGCGCAATACTGAGGCAACAATTCCTCCCATATTTCTAAAAATAGGGAGGAGGGTTGAGCTTTGATGCCTTGTTAACCATGCGTGGGCGGCACGGTAGCACAGTGATTAGCACTGAGGCTTCACAGCGCCAGGGTCCCAGGTTCGATTCCCCGCTGAGTCACTGTCTGTGCGGAGTCTGCACGTTCTCCCCGTGTCTGCGTGGGTTTCCTCCGTGTGCTCCAGTTTCCTCCCACAGTCCAAAGACGTGCAGGTTAGGTGGATTGGCCATGATAAATTGCCCTTAGTGACCAAAAAGGTTAGGAGGGGTTATTGGGTTACGGGGATAGGGTGGAAGTGAGGGTTTAAGTGGGTCGGTGCAGACTCGATGGGCCGAATGGCCTCCTTCTGCAAAGCAATTCTCTGAAGAGTTTGTGGGATTCAGAACTATAACTTTATTCACAGTCTTACGGCCCCAAGTGAGCTCAACTCCAAATCATTTAGTGAGCTCGTGGATTTAGTGAAGGCTCGATTGCAACCACAATTATACTCAAATTGAATTTAAGGGTGAGAACCCCAGGCAAAGCGATTGCGACTTACATTGCTCAATTGAAATAACTTTCGGAGTATTGTGATTTGGCAGCCACCCTAAAAGACATGTTACGAGATAGGTTAGTCTATAGCGTGAACAACTACGTAATTCAACACAGATTGCATGCAGAGATCGACATAAATTTTAAGCAAACAATGGAGATAGCACTGTCCATGGAAAGTGCTGAAAAAGGTGCACAAAATTGTGCCGGTCATCGGTTAGGGCAGGAACCTGCAACCAACCATGGCGCCAAAACGACCGAAGCAGCTATGAAACATCAAACAATTTCAGCCACTGACAAAACAAAAATTTACAGACTAGGCAACCAGTCAGTAATGCTTAAAGTTGAATGTTACTCATGGGGAGGTAACTACACTCCTGAATCAGGGGGCAGCACGGTAGCATTGTGGATAGCACAATTGCTTCTCAGCTCCAGGGTCCCAGGTTCGATTCCGGCTTGGGTCACTGTCTGTGCGGAGTCTACACATCCTCCAAGTGTGTGCGTGGGTTTCCTCCGGGTGCTCCGGTTTCCTCCCACAGTCCAAAGATGTGAAGGTTAGGTGGATTGGCCATGCTAAATTGCCCTTAGTGTCCAAAAATTGCCCTTAGTGTTGGGTGGGGTTACTGGGTTATGGGGATTGGGTGGAGGTGTTGATCTTGGGTAGGGTGCTCTTTCTAAGAGCCGGTGCAGACTCGATGGGCCAAATGGCCTCCTTCTGCACTGTAAATTCTATGATATGTTGGTTGAAGGAGGCTGAGTGTTTTATTGTCACAAAAGAGGACATTTGATAAAACAGTGCAGAGCTAAGTAAACATCGCCGAATAATCTATCAGCCTAGATGTTACAAGTATACAATGTGGAAAAGCCTAGCACCAGTGATTCTGATATTCACTCTCAATTTAATATGAAAACAGGCAAGATTGATCCTATTACCTGTAACACTCCGGGTAAATGAAATGCCACTTAAATTGGAAGTGGATAAAGGGGCACCAGCCACTGTGATGGGCGAGCATACATTTAAACACCTAAGAGAGAGAGAAGAGAACTCCTGCCAAGTTTTTAAAAAATTTAGAGTACCCAATTAATTTTTTCCAATTATGGGTCAATTTAGCATGGCCAATCCACCTAGCCTGCCACCTTTGGTTTGTGGGGGTGAAACCCTTGCAAACATGGGGACAATATGCAAACTCCACACGGACAGTGACACAAGCCGGGATTCGAACCTGGGACCTCGGCGCCGTGAGGCAACAATGCTAACCACTGCGCCACCGTGCTGCCCCTTACTTCTGCCAAGTTGAAGACTTGTACAGGAGAAGCAATAAATATAAAAGGCTTGTCATGTGAGGGTACCTTTAAGACATGGATGTTTAAGCAATGTACCTTTAAGAAAACAGTGATGGCAGAGAGTGGGTGGAGCTGAGGTCAGGTCAGCCATTTTGCAGTTTAGTTTCGCAGTTTTGCAGTTTTGAAAAGAGCTGGGTGTGTGTCAGTGAGCTGGATCTCTGCCATGAAAGTCTATCTCTGGATCATTTGGGTGATTTAAACTTATAATAGTGAAGCCTTTAACCTGATGTCATTTTGTTTAAAGGTGTACAGTCTCTTGGAAGTTTGAAGGAACATTTTAAGGAATTATTTACTGTTGCAATATTTTCTGAGTTATCTCTGAAGTAAGGTGTGTTAAGAGATCCAATGTTTATTTAAGATGTCAAGTTGAGTTCATGGAATAAACAGTGTTTTGTGTTTAAAACCCCACGTGTCCATAATTGTAATCCCACACCTAGGGAAAAAGCTGTGTGCTAGGAAAAGCAACAAATCCATGAAAGGGAGAGGTTGGTTGAACACCATGATACATTTTGGGGTTCTGAAAACACCTCGCCCATAACAATTGGGGGCTCGTCCGGGAGAAAAGTCTATCTATTGGATTGGCTTTTGTGAACTTAAAGACAGTGAAGGACTGTTGCTTTTCCGGTGTGGTATTTTAGTTTAAGTGGGGAGAGTGTTGTGAACAATGGCTCTTTCAGAGGCTCAGAAGTTTTTGAGGGTGTAGAATGTCACACGTAGTATTTTACGGACAGAAATGAAAAGCAGACTGTTAGATTTGGCAAGAACATTGCAGTTAACATTACCTGACAAAATGCGAAAAGATGAGGTAATTATGGCGGTGGTTAAGCATTTAAAGTTGCCTGAGATAGAGTTTGACTCATTGGAAATGGCAAAAATTCAGTTGCAAATTAAACAAATGGAACATGAGAAAAAATTAAAGCGGCTTGAATACGAGAGTGAGAGAGAGGAAAAAGAAAGAGAAAGAGAGAGAGAAAGAGAGAGAGAGGAAAAATAAAGAGAAAGAGAGAGAGAGGAAAAATAAAGAGAAAGAGAAAGAGAGAGAGGGAAAAGAAAAGGAGAGAGAAGAAAGGAGAAAAGAAAAAATAGCCCTAGCAGAACAAAAAGAAAAAGAAAGGGAAATACAGATCAGGGAAAAAGATAAAGGGTGTTTGAACTTCAGAAAATGGCCATGAAACATGACAATCAGTTAAAATTGGCAGACGTAAAGGGAAATGTACAGTTGGATGACAGTGATGAGGATAGTGAGAAAGAGCTTCATAGTTGAAGGCTTGGTGGGAATCTATTTAAATATGTCAAAGCATTGCCAAGGTTTGACGAGAAGGAAGTGGAAGCCTTTTTCATTTCATTTGAGAAGGTAGCTAAACAAATGAAATGGCCACAGGACATGTGGGTGTTACTGATTCAAACAAAGCTGGTAGGTAGAGCAAGTGAAGTGTTTGCATCACGACCGGAGGAGGTATCTGGAACGTATGAGGAGGTGAAGAAATCCATCTTAAGTGCACATGAGCTAGTGCCTGAAGCTTACAGACAAAGGTTTAGAAATTTAAGGCAAGAATTTGGTCAAACATACATGGAGTTTGAAAGGCTCAAACAGAGTAATTTTGATAGGTGGATAAGGGCTTTGAAAATAGACCAAACGTAGGAAGCTCTCAGAGAAATTATACTTTTGGAGGAATTTAAAAATTAAATTCCTGATGTAGTGAGAACTCATGTGGAAGAACGGAGGGTTAAAACTGCGAGATTAGCAGCGGATTATGAATTAGGCCATAAATCAAAGTTTGGTTTCCGACATCAGTTTCAGCCGGTGAGGGATAGAAACTGGGGACATGAGAAATACTCAAGTGGTAAAGGTAAAGGTGATCTGATGGGAGACAATAAAGAGAGTGTACCTCAGATTAAAAAAGAAATCCAGGAGGGTGGAAAAGAAATTAAAAGTTTCAGATGTTTTCATTGTAATAAACTAGGCCATGTAAAGTCACAGTGTTGGTGGTTGAAGAAAAGCACTGGGAAGGCTGATATGGTAAACCAGAATAAGACAGTGGGGTTTGTTAAAGTGGTGAAGGAAGGCCTAAGGGAAATAAAGGAGGTGCAAACGATTGTACAGCCTGTTCAAGAAATAATTGTTAAGAAGGTGCCAGATGTCTGTAAAGAATTTACTTGTGTGGGTAAAGTTTACTCATGTGTATCAGGAGGCGCAGGTAAAGAAATGTCACAATTTTAAGAGATACAGGGGCTAGTCAATCTTTAATGGTAAGAGATGAGGAATTATGCAGTTTGGGAAGAATGTTGCCAGAAAAGGTGGTGATATGTGGAATTTGGGGTGAGAGAAGTAGGGTTCCATTATATAAGGTAAGGTGGGAGAGTCCAGTGAAGAGTGGTGAAGTGGTAGTAGGGGTAATAGATAAACTGTCTTGTCCAGGAATACAGTTTATCTTGGGTAATGAGATAGCTGGATCGCAGGTGGGAGTGATGCCTACTGTGGTTGATAAGCCAGTCAAAATTCAGACAACTGAAGCGTTGAAGGCCGAATATCCTGGGATTTTTCCGGATTGTGCAGTAACAAGGTTGCAAAGTCAAAGGTTAAGACGAGGAGAAATCAAAGAGTGAAGATGAAGTTGAAGTGCAATTATCAGAAACGACTTTGGTCAGATGGTTGAAAAAGAACAAGAACAGGTGGAGGATGAGGCGGATCTTTGTAGTTCAGGAAAATTGGCGGAGTTACAACAGAAAGATATAGAAATAAAATGGATATATCAGAAAGCAGATAAGGAAGAGGAATCTGAGAGTATACCAGAGTGTTATTACCGTAAAAATGATGTCTTGATGAGAAAATGGAGATCTGTACATATGCAGGCGGGTGAAAAGTGGGCAGAAATTCATCAAGTAGTTTGCCACCAATTGCCGGTAGGGCATAGAAAGCAGGTGTTGCGAGCTACACATGAGGTACCAGTGGGAGGTCATTTGGGAATAAGGAAAACTCAAGTTAAAATCCGGAAACATTTTTATTGGCCTGGACTACATAAAGATGTAGTTACATTTTGTCAATCATGTCACATATGTCAAATGATAGGGAAACCTCAAGCAGTGATAAAACCAGTGCACTTAATACCCATTCCAACATTTGAGGAACCTTTTACAAGGGTCTTAATCGATTGTGTAGGACCGCTTCCTAATACAAAAAATGGGAATCAATATCTTTTGACTGTAATGGATGTGTCTACTAGGTTTCCAGAGGCCATTCCAGTACGTAATATTACAGCTAAAAGGATTGTGGAGGAGTTACTTAAATTCTTTACTAGATATGGACTACCCACAGAAATTCAATTGGATCAAGGAACGAATTTTACTTCAAAGTTATTCAAAGAAGTTATGGATAGCTTAGGAATAAAACAATTTAAATCAACTGCGTACCACCCAGAATCGCAGGGAACGTTAGAAAGGTGGCATCAGACATTAAAGACAATGTTGAGGGCGTATTGTCAAGATTACGCAGAGGATTGGGATAAAGGAATTCCATTCATATTGTTTGCAATTCGGGGTGCACCTAATGAGTCTACCAAATTTAGTCCTTTTGAACTAATTTTTGGTCATGAGGTAAGAGGACCACTTAAATTGATTAAGGAAAAATTGGTGGGTGAGAAATCGGAAATTACACTATTGGATTACGTGCCAAATTTTAAGGAACCATTAATTAGAGCAGGTGAAGTGGCTGGACAACATTTGAAAGTTGCACAAAATGTGATGAAACGGGTAGCGGACAAGAAATCCAAAGTTCGTAGTTTTGCCAGTGGGGATAAAGTTTTAGTGTTGTTACCAGTGGTAGGGGAGCCTTTAAAGGCTAGGTTTTGTGGCCCGTATCAGATTGAAAGGAAATTAAGTGAGGTGAATTATGTGGTAAAAACTCCAGATAGAAGGAAGACTCACTGAGTGTGTCATATGAATATGCTTAAACGGTACTTTGAAAGGGAAGGAGAGAAAAAGGAGGTTTTAATGATTCTAACTCAAAGTGACGAACCAAATCCAGATGACTGTGAATTTGACATACCTCAAATTAAATTGGAAAATGAGGATGTTCTTAAAAATTGGGATGAATTGTTAAATTACATTCCAGAAGAAAAATGAATGGACCTGAAAAAGTTATTGATATCACATGGGCAAGTTTGTAGAGATAAATTGGGAAGTACTAAAATGGCGATACATGATGTAAATGTGGGAAATGCTGTTCCTATCAAACAACATCCATATAGACTTAATCCTTTAAAATTGGCACAGGTTAACAGCGAGATTGAGAGTATGCTGAAGAATGGCATAATTGAAGTGGGTTGCAGCCAATGGAACTCACCCATAGTGATGGTGCCTAAACCAGATGGTACCCAACGATTGTGTGTGATCTATAGAAAGGTGAATGCAGTTACAAGAACGGACTGTTATCCTGTCCCACCATTGAGGGATTGCATGGAGAAAGTGGGACAATCTGCTTTTATATATAACTTCCAGACATGGAAAGAACATTTAAAGCATCGTATGGAGTTGTTCGATCGACTTCAGGTGGCGGGTTTGGTGATGAACCTAGCTGAAAGTGAATTTGGAGAAGCCCGAATCACTTTCCTTGCGGAGTTTCCGATATCCTCAAGACAAGGGGAAATAATGCGATTTCTAAGCGTGAATGAATTTGATTGAACCTTTGTGCAAAAGTTTTGTGGCGTGATTACTCCACTGATGGAATTGCTGAAGAAACGTAAAAAATTTCAATGGACAGCGGACTTTCAACAGGCATTTGATTGCCTGAAAACTGTGATCACCAATGTTCCTGTATTGGAACATTACAAGGGTCTCTGTGGTCAGATTGAACTAAATTATCTGATTCTGAAGAAAAATGCCGAGGAGTAGAGGAATGGATGGATCGTGCAGAGACTTTGTTCAAAGAGCCTGTCAATCGAGAAGGAATTTGGTTGGAGGAAGAAGAACAAAGAAACATGGTCTATATTATTATATCTGTTTGAGTGTGTTGTTTTCTTTGAATGAAAATGTATATTTACTGTGTGCATTTCTTAGTGGATGGTGAAAAAGTGAAAAATGAAACCATCTTGAAGTTGATGGGGTTTTTTTCCTTGGGGGAGGTGTCATGTGAGGGTACCTTTAAGACATGGATGTTTAAGCAATGTACCTTTAAGGAAACAGTGATGTCAGAGAGTGGGTGGAGCTGAGGTCAGGTCAGCCATTGTGCAGTTTAGTTTTGCAGTTTTGAAAAGAGCTGGGTGTGTGTCAGTGAGCTGGATCTCTGCCATGAAAGACTATCTCTGGATCAGACGTATAATAGTGAAGCATTTAACCTGATGTGATTTTGTTTAAAGGTGTACAGTCTCTTGGAAGTTTGAAGGAACATTTTAAGGAATTATTTACTATTGCAATTTTTTATGAGTTATCTTTGAAGTAAGGGGTGTTAAGAGATCCAATGTTTATTTAAGATGTTAGATTGTTTGGAGACTTGGGCGGAGAGATGGCAGATGGAGTTTAATCCGGACAAATGTGAGATAATGCATTTTGGAAGGTCTAATGCAGGTAGGGAATATACAGTGAATGGTAGAACACTCAAGAGTGTTGAAAGTCAGAGAGATCTAGGAGTACAGGTCCACAGGTCACTGAAAGGGGCAACACAGGTGGAGAAGGTAGTCAAGAAGGCATACGGCTTGCTTGCCTTCATTGTCTGGCGCATTGAGTATAAGAATTGGCAAGTCATGTTGCAGCTGTATAGAACCTTAGTTAGGCCACACTTGGAGTATAGTGTTCAATTCTGGTCGCCACACTACCAGAAGGATGTGGAGGCTTTAGAGAGGGTGCAAAAGAGATTTACCAGAATGTTGCCTGGTATGGAGGGCATTGGCTATGAGGAGCGGTTAAATAAACTCGGTTTGTTCTCACTGGAACAACGGAGGTTGAGGGATGACCTGATAGAGGTCTACAAAATTATGAGGGGCATAGACAGAGTGGATAGTCAGAGGCTTTTCCCCAGGGTAGAGGGGTCAATTACAAGGGGGCATAGGTTTAAGATGAGAGGGGCAAGGTTTAGAGTAGATGTACGAGGCAAGTTTTTTGCACAGAAGGTAGTGGGTGCCTGGAACTCGCTACCGGAGGAGGTGGTGGAAGCAGGGATGATAGTGACATTTAAGGGGCATCTTGACAAATACATGAATAGGATGTGAATAGAGAGATATGGACCCAGGAAGTGTAGAAGATTGTAGTTTAGTCGGGCAGCATGGTCGGCATGGGCTTGGAGGACCGAAGGGCCTGTTCCTGTGCTGTACATTTCTTTGTTCTTTGTTCTTTGTTAAGTTGAGTTCGTGGAATAAACAGTGTTTTGTGTTTAAAAACCCACGTGTCCATAATTGTAATCCCACACCACGGAAAGAGCCGTGTGCTAGGAAAAGCAACAAATCCATTAAAGGGAGAGGTTGGTTGAACTCCATGATACATTTTGGGGTTCTGAAGATGCCTTGCCCATAACATAGAATTTACAGTGCAGAAGGAGGCCATTCGGCCCATCGAGTCTGCACCGGCTCTTGTAAAGAGCACTCTATCCAAGGTCAACACCTCCATCCTATCCCCATAACCCAGTAACCCCACCCAACACTAAGGGCAATTTTGGACATTAAGGGCAATTTATCATGGCCAATCCACCTAACCTGCACATCTTTGGACTGTAGGAGGAAACCGGAGCACCCGGAGGAAACCCACGCACACACGGGGAGGATGTGCAGACTCCGCACAGACAATGACCCAAACCGGAATCGAACCTGGGACCCTGGAGCTGTGAAGCAATTGTGCTATCCACAATGCTACCGTGCTGCCCATAACATGCTCCACAATGGGCTGTTTAGCCCACAGGGGCTGTTTAGCACAGGGCTAAATCGTTGGCTTTGAAAGCAGACCAAGGCAGGCCAGCAGCACGGTTGAATTCCCGTAACAGCCTCCCCGAACAGGCGCTGGAATGTGGCGACTAGGGGCTTTTCACAGTAACTTAATTTGAAGCCTACTTGTGACAATAAGTGATTTTCATTTCAATGGTACCTGTAAGCTATGGACAACAGTCTACCCAGCTCCCAGTGATGATAATGACGGGTGAAGGATCAAGCCTTCTCAGTCACGATTAACTGAAAGAAATCAAGTTGAATTGGGCTGAGATTTTTCAGGTGCAGGAAGGGGTACTGCCAGAACTGATAACAAAATACAAGAGCATCTTCTGTGATGAATTATGTAAAATCAAAAGGCTACCAGCTAAGATTTAAGTGAATGCAGAGGGGACTCGCTAATTCTTTAGGGCAAGACTGGTTCCAGATGCCTTACAAGAGAAAGTGGATACAGGGTTAAACCGGTTGGAAGAACTAGGCATTATCAGGCCAGTTCAGTTCTCAGAATGGACAGCACCTAGAGTCTCCTTCAAAAACCGGATAAGACCATCCGCATTTGTGGCAATTCTAAGCTAACAGTCAATCTAGCCGCCAAGATGGGTAAATATCCTATCCCGAGATTGAAGACCTGTATGCAAAGCTGTCAGGTGGTCAATCGTACAAACGCTGGATATTGAGTCCCACAATGAAGATGACTCACAATGTTGTAGCTCGTGATTGATACGCACTGTAAATAGATGGACATTTTTGAGGTGAAGTCACCTACATCACATGCTACCATCGATGGATTACGGCAATGCTGTTCAACTCACAGATGACCTGAAGTCATGGAACTGTATTCGCAAGTGTTGAGTTTTAAAACTTCACTGCTTCAAACACATGAGAATGGCACCTTACCACTCAGCATCAAATGGACTAGCCAAGAGAGCCATCCAAACGTTCAAGTCTGGCGTAAGGAAACTGTCAGGAGGAACCCTCCCAATTCCACCTGAGTGATCTGTTATGTATGAGGGAATACATTCTTGCAGCTTCTGCATCATGTAGCGACATCAGCAAAGCGGTTGCGCGGGCATAGGGCAGATCACCATCTTGATTGTGTTGTGGGCCAGGTTTTAGAGAACCCCAAAGTGTATCATGGAGTTCACCTGACGCACAACTTTTCATAGATTGTGGTATGGGGAGCACACGGCCCACTCTACATGTGTGGTAGAGCAGAAATGGAAAAGTATTTTTTAAAGCAAAACAATGTTTCTTCTATGAACTCAAGTTCACCTTTTTAAAACATACAGTGAACATCTTAGCAACCATTAATTCAAATTAAACCCCCAAAGAATACAACACTAAGTAATCCTTTAAGCTTCTCTTTTAACATCCATAAGACTGAAAACACCTTTTTACCAGAAGCACATCAGGTTAAAGTCACTACTGTTAGTAGTTTTAAATCACCAGCATCGATTTACAGTCTTTAGATTACAGAGAGAGACTCGAATACACCTTTTGGCGGTGACTGCAGCTATCCAGCTCTGAAAACTAAACTAAAACACACCCTGCAGGAAACAGCCTAAAATGAAAGTAAAAAGCTGACAGACAGCCCAGCTCCACCCACTCTCTGACATCACTGCAGTAATAAACACCCATTTCTTAAAGGTACTCTCACTACAGATATTTATATACACACCCATTTATAAACACCCATTTCGTAAAGATACTCTCACATGACAATTGTATGAGTAATACCTCTTGATAAACCCCTCATGGTATTTCACAAGGATCCAGAGCATGGGCACCTCCAGACCTTTTGTCCTTGTGGCAACAAAGATATATAACAGGAGTGAATATTGGTGATGAGGATTGAGGAAGAAATATCGCTGGAAAGAAGATTGAGTTGACTAATTGTGGGACAGCATCAGGAACAGCCGTGGCTGCTAAGCAGAGAGAGGGGATCAGAAAAGTTTCCAAAGGCGCAACGGTGGGCAGACAGTCGTGCCACTGGCTGGTGGTCATCTACCAGGGTCGGGGGGGAGTAGCAGGGGATACCACAAGATGGGTCATGGGTTCAGGGTTCCCCTCCTGGACCAAGGTGTCCGGGCATGGACTGCCATTGCCACGACCGGCAAGGCAGCCATCTGGCTGCACCCTCCACTGGCTGCCCACTGTGCCCTGTAAATGTGCAGAGCGCCACCGGCCGTATGGGTGATCGAGGCTATGGTCCCAATGGGTACCTATCCCCCTCGCTCAGCCCCATCTGTTGGCCCTGCCTGCACGCATGCCACCAAGCATGGCACCGGTCGGTGACACAGTGCCCCCCACCCCCATCCAATAACCAGGTGCCACCCTGCTGATGGGTTAGCACACGGCCCACCCATGGAGGATACCCACAGTAGGCGCCAGAGGAGGACGCAGGACAGGGCCGCAGAGCATTCCGTTGGCATGGGTAGCGCCAGCCATCAGTACCCCTGCTGGCAGGAACGGGTGGTCAGGTTAGAGGCTCCCAGGTGCCAGGCACTGACAGTGCACCGTGGAGAAACGGCCAGGGATGGGGGTGCGACATGCGGGGCAGGGGCTGCAGTGCACACCAGGCCTACTGCGTAGCCCACTGAAACTGGGTGGGCACGAGAGTACTCACCATGCTAACATGTCTGTTCTTTACCCCTTGCAGGCAATGGATTTTGGAGTCCAGCCAGGAATGTTTGTCATCTGCCTGGCTGCGGCGGCCCTTGCAGACGCAATGAGGTTGCACGAGCAGGAGCTGCTCGGGAAGGACCCTGCAGAACAGGAGCCCGCCCCAGAGGAGCAGTGGCCAATTGCCAAAGAACAAAGAACAGTAGAGCACAGGAACAGGCTCTTCAGTCCTTCAAGCCTGTCCCGGTCATGATACCAGCCTTGGGCAAAACCCTCAGCACCTCCAAGTGCCGTATTTCTCTATACCCATCCTATCCATGTATTTGTCGAGATGCCTTTTGAACGCCGTTAATGTATCTGCTTCCACAGCCTTCCCTGGCAGCACGTTCCAGGCATTCACCACCCTCTATGTAAAAAACCTGCCTCACACATCTCCTCTAAACTTTGCCACACTCACCTTAAACCTATGCCCCCTGGTGACTGACCCCTCCACCCTGGGAAAGAGTGCCTGCCCATCCACTCTATCCATGCTTCTCATAATTTTGTAGACCTCTATCAGGTCGCCCCTCAACCTCCGTCACTCTAATGAAAACAGTCTGAGTCTATTCAACCTCTCTGCATAGCTAACACCCTCCAGACCAGGCAACATCCTGGTAAGCCTCTTCTGCACCCTCTCCAAAGCCTCCACACCCTCCTGGTAGTATGGCGATCAGAATTGTGCACAATATTCCAAGTGCAGCCTTACCAAGGTTCTATGCAACTATAGCATGATTTGCCAGTTTTTGTACTCGATGCCCCGTCCAATGAAGGCAAGCATTCCATATGCTTTTTGACTGCCTTGCCACTTGTGTTGCAACCTTCAAAGATCTGTGGCCCTGTATGCCCAGGTCTCTGTGACTTTCTATATTCCTAAGGTTTTGGCCATTTACTGTATATTTCCTCTCCATGTTAGACGTACCAAAATGCATTACCTCGCATTTGTCCAGATTAAACTCCATTTGCCATTTCTCTGCCCAAGTCTCCAACCTATCTATGTCCTGTTATATCCTCTGACAATCCTCAACACTATCTGCCACTCCATCAACCTTGGTGTCATCCACAAACTTACTAATCAGACCAGCTACATTTTCCTCTCAATTGTTTATATATACCACAAACAATAGAGGCCCCAGCACAAATTCCTGTGCAACACCACTAGTCACAACCTTCCATTCAGAAATACACCCTTCTACGGCTACCCTTTGCCTTCTGGGACCGAGCCAGTTCTGTATCCATCTTACCACCGCACCTCTGATCCCGAGCCAGTTCTGTATCCATCTTACCACCGCACCTCTGATCCCGTGTGACTTCACCTTTTGTACAGTCTTCCATGAGGCACCTTGTCAAAGGCTTTACTGAAGTCCATGTGAACAACATCCACTGCCCTTCCCTCATCAATCACCTTCGTCACCTCCTCAAAAAACTCGATCAAATTAGTGAGACACGACATCCCCTTCACAAAACCATGCTGTCTATCATTAATGAGTCCATTTGTTTCCAAGTGGGTATAAATCCTGTCCCTGAGAATTCGCTCCAATAATTTACCTACTACCGAAGTGAGGCTCATCGCCTATAGCTTTCTGGATTATCCCTGCTACTTTTCCCAAACAGCGGTACCACATTAGCTATTCTCCAGTCGTCTGGGACCTCACCTGTGAGGATACAAAAATGTCAGTCAAGGCCCCAGCAATTTCATTTCTTGCTTCCCTCAGTATTCTGGGGTAAATCCCATGTGGCGCAGGAGACCTATCTACCTTAATATCTTTTAAACACCCAATACCTCCTCCTTTTTGATGTCAGCATGACACAGACTATTCACACACCCTACCCAAGAATCATCTTCCACAGAATCCTTTTATTGGTGAACACTGATGCAAAGTACTCATTTACTACGCTGCCCATTTCCTCTGGCTCTGGAGAGCCGGCTGCCCAACAGGCAGAGGAAGAGGTGGAAAGGAGGTGCTGCCTCAGGCTCCGTGTATATCCTTCGAGGACTTGCCAGACCGAGCTTGTCACCAATGACTACGGCTGAGTAGGGAGACATCTATACCAAATGATGACACACCTGCAACTGCGGGGGCATGGGGGAGGACACCCGCTCCCAGTGGCCATCAAGATAACAGTTGCCCTGAACCTTTACGCCACAGGCCTTTCCAGACGTCTGGGGACCTGTCTGGGATCTCACAGATGTCCATTCACAGGTGTATCCACGCCATCACGGATGCCATATCTACCCGGCCGGCACAATATATCAACTTCAATGTGGACTGAGCCCACCAGGTTGCTCAGGCAGCAGGGTTCGCCACCATCGCAGGCATGCTCCAGGTCCGGGGGTGGTCGACGGGATGGCGGCATGGTAGCACAGTGTGTAGTACAGTTGCTTCACAGCTCCAAGGTCCCAGGTTCGATTCCGGCTTGGGTCACTGTCTGTGCGGAGTCTGCATGTTCTCCCCGTGTGTGTGTGGGTTTCCTCCGGGTGCTCCGGTTTCCTCCCACAGTCAAAAGATGTGCAGGGTGGATTGGCAATGATAAATTGACCCTTAGTGTCCAAAAGGTTAAGTGGGGTTGCTGAGTTACGGGAATAGGGTAGGGTGCTTGGGTATGGTGTATGTGTGTGCTTGGGTTGGGTGGTCTTTCCAAGTGCTGGTGCAGACTCGATGGGACGAATGGCCACCTTCTGCACTATAAATTCTATGATCTATGACCTATGTCCCTCTAAGGGCACCGGCGTGTGAGTGGGTGCCATTCATCAACCGGAAAGCCTTCCACTCAATGAATTTGCAGCTGGTGTGTGACCTCCGGATGCACATCATGCACATCTGTGCCCCGTATCCAGAGAGTCTGTACTATGCTTTCATCCTGGCGAACTCGTTGATGCCCGACACATTTGAGGCGTTCCCTCAGATGAGGGGTTGGCACTTGGGCGACAGGGGTTATCCGCTGCGGTCGTGGCTGATGACGCCTATCCGGAGGCTCAAGACTGATGTGGAGAACAGTTACAATGACGTTCCTGCAAAAACCAAAGGCATCATCGAGTGGTGCATCGGTGACCTGAAGGTGCGGTTCAGGTGCATGGACCAATATGGTGGGGCCCTCCAGTTTAGCCCAAGGCGAGTCTCCCACATCATGGTGGTCTACTGCATCCTCCACAACATCATGCAGCAGAGGGAGGGGGGCATGCTGGGTAAGGAGGAAGAGGAATGCTGTGCCTGGTCTGACGAGGAGGATGTAGAGGAGAGCCAGGTTGGGCAGGAAATAATTCCCAGGCAGGCACATCCGTGCCACCACACATGGGACAATCTGATTGTCTCCAAGGGTCATCGACTAGGGGGCCTGGCCACCGGCAGCTTAACTACTTCTTTGGAGCAGCCAGAGCGAGCTACGGGGGCTCCGCCATCACCTGCACCGCTATTCCTGGAGGCCTGCTCTCATCTCGATCAGGGTTTCAATGCTCGCGGCCATGGAGTACAGGGATTGTGCCTCTGGGACTGTGACACATCACTCAATGACCCTGTCAGGACCCTTTGCAAGCGGTTCAGGTCAGCTGGCACCAGACCAATGCCCGCAGCCATGCCAGTTGTTTCTGGGTCATGCTCTGGAGCCCCTCAGCAATTTCCATGTGACCCTGGCTGCCTGTAACAGGGCTGCCTTGCCCTGCACCTCAAACACCAGCCCCAGGCCTTGGACATCTGACGCATGGCCTTTACCCTTGCACCCGGCACGGTAGCACAGTGGTTAACACTGTTGCTTCACAGCGCCAGGGGCCCGGGTTCGATTCCCGGCTTGAGTCACTGTCTGTGCGCAGTCTGCATGTTCACCCCGTGTCTGCGTGGTTTTCCTCCGGGTGCTCCGGTTTCCTCCCACAGTCCTGAAAGACATGCTTGTTAGGCACATTGGACATTCTGAACTCTCCCTCAGTGTACCTGAACAGGCGCCAGTGTGTGACGGCCAGGGGAATTTCACAGTACCTTCAATGCTGTGTTAATGTAAGCCTACTTGTGACACTAATAAAGATTATTATTATTAAAAATTATGTAAGGAAATTACAGATAGCTGCAAGAAGAATAGGGTGGTAATAGATGGGGACTTTAACTTTCCCAACATTGGCTAGGACAGCCATAGCATTAGGGGCTTGGATGGCGAGACATTTGTTGAGTGTATTCAGGAGGAATTTCTCATTTAGTATGTGGAAGGCCCGTCTAGAGGGTATAATGATATGTAGACAGACATGTAATTAAAGGGTTCATCACAACACCTAGCTGTAACCCTACCACTAGAGAGCATTACTAGATCCACTATATAACTGAGTTCCCAGAAGCTCTAGCTCTCTTTCAGCTCTCTTTCCATGCAGGAGTTACCAGAAAGCAGTAGTGTAGTAGAGAGGATCTCAGCCTAGACACCATATGTAGCTTAGATACAGTTTGTACAGTTATTTATCTTTACTTTATTGCTAGAGTTAGTTCAGTGGCGTGTCAAACTCATTTATTAGTTTTATCGTTACTTAATAAATTATTTCAGTTTCCTTCAAAGTCTCGAGTGTTCTTCAACATCATCCACTGTTAGTAACAACATATATTACTTAAACCATGTAGTATAACAGAGGGGGGCAAAACTTGACTTCTTCTTGGGCAGCACGGTAGCACAAGTGATTAGCACCGTGGCTTCACAGCACCAGGGTCCCAGGTTCGATTTCCTGCTGGGTCACTGTCTGTATGGAATCTGCACATTCTCCCCATGTCTGCGTGGGTTTCCTCCGGGTGCTCCGGTTTCCTCCCACAGTCCAAAGACATGCAGGTTAGGTGGATTGGCTATGAGAAATTGCCCTGAGTGACCAAAGAGGGTTGGGAGGGGTTGTTGGGTTGCGGGGATGGGGTGGAAGTGAGGGCTTAAGTGGGTCGGTGCAGACTTGATGGGCACTGTATGGTCTATGTAAATAAGGAAGGGCAGGTGACAGAAGTGATGGATCACTTTGGGACCAGTGACCATCATTCCATTGTTTTGAGATAGCTATGAAGAGTGACTGGTCTGGCCCAAAAGTTAAAATTCTAAATTGGGGAAAGGCCAATTTTGATGGAATTAGACAGGGCTGGATTCTCCCCACCTCAACGCTGAAATCGCGTTCGGTGACGGGACGGAGAATCCAGTTTCCCGCATGAAAACGGGACCAGCGCCAGTTCGGCGATTCTCCGCCCCGTCCCGAAAAGTGGTGTACTTGGGGAGTACGCCGCGCACAGTATCCACCACCGGAGGCCATTGCCAGAGGCCCGCCCCACTATTCTCCGCCCCAGACCGATGGTGTGGACCACTCATGGTCCTGCCATTCGGGATACTCGCGAGGCGGCTGCGCACTCAGTCCGCTTCCGCCACAGTCAGAGGTGGGCCGATCGGAGGGCGGGGGGGGCCTCATTTGTGACTGGGGTATTTTTGAGCGGGTGGTCTGGGTCAGGAGCAAGGCCGATCGGGGGCACTATTTCTGCGGTCCACGTCTGCGGTCTGAGTCCACCATGGAGTGCGGCGCGGCAGCTGGAGGCCGCCACCGTGCGCATGCGAGGCCTCTGACCCGGATGTGCGGGGTGCCGTATCGGCAGATGGAGCTGCAAACTCCAACACAGCTGCCTGCTAGCCCCCTGCAAGGCTGTGAATCTGTGGCCTTTTGACACCAGTTTATCAGCTGTAAAAGACCACAGTTTTCATGACGGCATGGGACATATTTCCTGAAACAGAGAATCCAGCCCAGGAACTTTCAAAAGTTGACTGGGGGAGTCCGTTGGCAGGGAAAGGGAAAAGTGTGTTAGCCAGGGTTCAGGGTAAGCACATTCCTTTTAGAATGAAGGGCAAGGCTGGTAGAAATAGGGAACCCTGGATGACTTGGGATACTGAGGCCCTGGTCAAAAAGAAGAAGGGGGTATATGACGTGCAAAGGCAGCTGGGATCAAGTGGATCGCTTGAAGAGTATAGCGGTTGTGGGAGTAGAGTTAAGAGAGAAATCAGGAGGACAAAAAGGGGAAATGAGATTGCTTTGGCAGATAAGGCAAAGGAGAATCCAAAGAGCTTCTGCAAATACAGAAAAGAGCAAAAGAGTAACGAGCGAGAGAGTCGGGCCTCTTACGGATCTACAAGGCCATCTATGTGTGGACCCACAATGAATATTTCTCATCGGTATTTACTGTTGAGAAAAGCACGGATGTTAGGGAACTTGGGGAAATAAATAGTGATGTCTTGAGGAGTGTACATATTACAGAGAAGGAGGTGCTGGAAGTCTTAAAGCGCATCAAGGTAGATAAATCCCCGGGATCTGATTAAATGTATCCCAGGACATTGTGGGAGGCTAGGGAGGAAATTGTAGGTCCCCTGGCAGAGATATTTGAATCATCGACAGCCATTGGAGGATGGCAAATGTTGTGTCTTTGTTTAAGAAGGGCCGCAGGGAAAAGCCTGGGATCTACAGACCGGTGAACCTAACGCCCGTGGTGGGTAAGTTGTTAGAAGATATTCTGAAAGACAGGATTTACAGTCATTTGGAGAGGCAAGGACTGACTAGGGTCAGTCAGCACAGCTTTGTGAGCAGAAAATCATGGCCAGGATTCTCTGGGGGGGCGCGAGAATCCCACCACGCCCCTCCGACGCTGCCCACCGATTCTTCGGCCAATCGCGCCCGCATGGTCACCGCGGCACTGGTCGGGGGCTGTTGAAAGCGGCCCCCGGGGCGATTCTCCGCACTCGACGGGCTGAGTGCTCGCCGAGTCACGCCGGCATAGTTCACATATGGTCCCACCCGGCGGGACGTCGGTGTTCTGGCTGCAAGGGCCGTCCTGGTGGGGGCAGGGGGATCCGACTCTGGGAGGGGGGCCTCCACGGTGGCCAGGCCCGCGATCGGCGGGCGCGCTCATTCCGGAGAGGGGCCTATCTTTCTCCGCGCTGGGCCCCTGTAGGGCTCCATCATGTTGCGGGGTGGTCGGCATGAAGATGGCAACCGCGCGCATGCGCTGGCGCGGAGACGGCCGGCGTGCGCATGTGTAGATCCGCGCCGTCTGCCATGTGCATGTGTGGACCCGCGCCGGCCGTGTAGGGACAGCTTTCGGCGCCGGAGCAGCGCACAGCACTCCGCCCCCATTCTAGCCTCCTGAACTCCAGAGAATAACTGGGCCAGGAGGCCCGTTGACGCCGGCGTACACCACTCCGGTGTTTACGCCGGCGTAAACTCTTGGACGGGAGTTCGGAAAATCCCGGCCCATGTCTCACGAACTTGATTGAGTTTTTTGAAGGGTAACCAAGAAGGTAGATGAGGGCAGTGCAGTCAACGTAATATACATGGACTTTAGCAATGCCTTTGACAAGGCACCGCATGGTAGGTCGTTGCATAAGGTCAAATCTTACGGGATTCAGGGTGAGGGAGCCAGTTGGATACAAAATTGGCTTGGCGACTGAAGACAAAGGGTGGTTATAGAGGGTTGTTTTCAAACAGGAGGCCTATGTCCAGTGGTGTGCCTCAGGGGTCAGTGCTGGGTCCACTGTTATTTGTTATTTATATTAATGATTTGTATGAGAATTTTAGAGGCATGGTTAGTAAGTTTGCAGATGACACCAAGAGTGGTGGCATAGTGGACAGTGAAGAAGGTTATCTTGGATTGCAATGGGATCTTGATCAATTGTGCCAGTGGGCTGATGAATGGCAGATGGGGTTTAATTTAGATAAATGTGAGTGACGCATTTTGGTAGATCGAATCAGGGCAGGAACTATTCAGTTAACGGTAGGGTGTTGGGGCGAGTTATAGAACAAAGAGATCTAGAAGTACAGGTTCATAGCTCCTTGAAAGTGGAGTCACAGGCGGTGAAGAAGACCTTCGGCATGCTTGGTTTCATTGAATATAGGAGTAGGGACGTCTTGTTGAAGTTGTACAAGACATTAGTAAGGCCACACTTGAAATACTGTTTACAGTTCTGGTCACCCTATTATAGAAAGGATTAAAGGATTATTATAGAAAGGATCCCCATGACACATGTGTGGGCACCGCCCCCCCGCCCCCCCCCCCCCCCCCCCGCCCCCCCCCCCCCCCCCCCACTGGTCCACCCCTTCATTCCCCCACCCACTCACCCCACATCCCCCACCCCCTCACCCCTTACTCCCATCACCCCCCCCACACCTCCCTCACCCCTTCACCCTTACCCCACCCCCCACACACCCCCGATCCGCTGTCTAACCATAACAGTAGCACAGTGGTTAGCATTGTTGCTTCACGGCGCCAGGGTCCCAGGTTTGATTCCCGGCTTGTGTCCCTGTCTGTGCGGAGTCTACACGCTCTACCTGTGTCTGCGTGGGGTTCCTCCGGGTGCTCCGGTTTCCTCCCACAAGTCCCGAAAGACGTGCTGTTAGGTAATTTGGACATTCTGAATTCTCACTCTGTGTACCCGAACAGATGCTGGAATGTGGCGACTAGGGGCTTTTCACAGTAACGTCACTGCAGTGTTAATGTAAGCTTACTTGTGACAATGAAGATGATTATGATTGTGGTTACATGTCGTCTTGTGTCTTACAGGACCTGCCAGAGATGGGGCGGTTCATCCGGAGCTCCCCGCCCCCAGCCAGTGCCAGAGCCGGTGCCCCCCCCCCCCAGATGGCCGAGCACTTACGGGGAGAACAGCCTGAACACCAGCCCTCTGCCCAATACTCAAGAGACAGCGGAGTTCGGGTCGGAGGAGGACTTTGCGTCACTGCTATCTCCAGCACCCTCCACCATCTCCGAGACTATCGCCTCGGTTGGGCACACTAGTGAAAAGGCTCCTGGGACACTACTTGGTGCGCACCACACTTGCATCTGGTACAGCATGTGGAGGTAGGAGCAACCAAGCGGCCGGACGGTTGGAGGGCAGGCGGCACTAGGAACCAGATGCGGCCCAGATGGGTCCCCGGCTCCAGGAATATCCAGTCCCAGCCACAGTGCAGGTGCAGTCAGAGAACCAGGGACAGCTAGAGGGGATGATGGCCGGCTTGCAGCACCTGCAGGCGCAGGTGGAGATGTCCATCCGTGTGCAGGGACAGGGGGTGGTGCCGGTCATGCGTGCCACCCAGGCCGACACCGCACGGGTGGCATCCGCAGTGGAGGCAAGGGGAGTGATGGTGTCGGATATGGGTCAGAGTGTGCAAGGCCTGGGGCATTCTGTGCAGGCGGGTCCGGGGCCCAGGACAATGTTGCCCTCTCACAGGCAGCCATGTGCCAGAGACACCTGGATATCGCAGTGCCGCTGCTCAGCGTGGCCCAGTTACAGCAGGCCATGGCTGAGAACAACGGTGGCATTGCCCAGGCACTGGCCAGCATGGCACAGACACTAGGCGGGGTGGCACAGTCCCAGAGGGAGGTGACCCAGTCCCAGAGGGATGTGGCGCACACCCAGAGGGACGTGGCCTACACCCAGAGCGACGTGATCCAGTCACTGGCTGATGTGGCACAGACCCTCAGGGTGCTGGCACAGTCGCAGACGGAGACGGTCCACTCCCTGTGCTCCATGGCCGCGAACGTGCAGACCCTGGTCGAGACCAGCGCGAGCCTCCAGGACTGGTAGTGCCAGGTGGAGGGGGGGGGGATTCATGGGATGGCTCCGCTTGCACCTAAGTCCCATGGAGTAGCCCGGGGGCCATCAGGCACCCCGAGGGAGGTGGAGGTGCTGGGGCCCGTGCCAGTGACTCCCGCAGGGGAGGTACCAGAACAGCGCAGTACCTCAGACTCCGCCCCCCCCGCCCTCCTGTCCCTGGTGCATCTGGTGGGCAGCGGGCAGAACAGAGCAGCACCAACGCCACCAAGACGTCCGAGCAGCAGCCGGGCCCTTCCAGGCCGGGTCGCCCCAGGAGATCTGCGCCTATGGGGACCCTTGTCGCAGGGCAGGAATCACAGCAGGCGGCCTCCACTCCTGCTATACCATCTGGCGAACCACTTAGTCGAACTGTTCGGGGCCGTAAGGCCAGAAAGTTAGACACGAGTTAAGTTGGCATGGGTACAGGGCACAGTTAAGTTATAGGGGCTGGCGGCATGTGGCACAGTGGATAGCACTGGAACTGTGGCGCTGAGGACCCGGGTTCGAATCCCTGCCCTGGGTCACTGTCCGTGTGGAGTGTCATAATATACACACAGGTATATGATGGTGCACAGACAGGCAGTGATTGACACACAGGATGACCAGTGAACACCCAGAACACAGCAGTCAATCACCAGACAGGACACGACCACTATAAAGCCAGAGGGCACTAGTTTTCCCACTCTCTTGGGATCCAGCCTCTGAGACAGTCAGAGCCCATGAAC
Source organism: Scyliorhinus torazame (assembly GCF_047496885.1). Lineage (NCBI taxonomy): Eukaryota > Metazoa > Chordata > Chondrichthyes > Carcharhiniformes > Scyliorhinidae > Scyliorhinus > Scyliorhinus torazame. The sequence goes on from NC_092708.1 coordinate 105,240,740, forward strand.
AGCAACTAGAACATGCACCATGTGGTAGTAAGATAATCTGGTCAGGTTAGCCTCAGGTCTCCAGTCAAGTCATCATAGTGTCAACCCACAGTTAAAGTATGTATGATAGTTAAGAGTTCAATAAAATCAAGTTGCATTTCTTCAAGCGTTAGAAGCCTGTCTCTCTCACTGCTGCAGTAAACGCAGTCCTCGCAGACCCGGCATACTCAACACATCATGTAGTTTGCACATTCTCCCCATGTCTGTGTGGGTTTTACCACCACAGCCCAAAGATGTGCAGGTTAGATGGATTGGCGACGCTAAATTGCCCCATAATTGGAAAAAAAATAATTGGGTACTCTAAATTTATATTTAAAAAAAGAAAGCAAAAAAGTTATAGGGGTTAGGGCACAGGCTGTATATATTCAGCCTGTTATATACACCATTAAATCCTGCCTCGGTACTCCGCCTGATGGGTGTGGGGGTGGGCCGGTCAGTGCTGGCCAGGAGGTGTGTGCGGGGTGGGGGACCACTGCAGTCCCCTTGGGTGGACCGTGCACCACCCCCCCCCCCCCCCCCCCCCCAGCCCCGACAGTCGCCAGCACCGCCACCCCAGGGATTCGAAGGGGCCGTGTGATGGACTGGCCAGCTCGCATGCAGGGGTCACCCAGGTGATTGGTAGTATTGTAGGCATGAGTCAGATATTGTCATATGATGTTGAGCACGGTGTTCATCGCAGAGCAGGTTATCATCATCCTCCATCCCCTGGACCAGACCCGCTGTCACTGTCAACCCAGTGCCCCCAGTTCATCGCGCCGCAGGTATGTGTCATTGGGGGTGGGGTGGGGTGGGGGGGGTGGTGCATGCGGGTGGTTTGCTGGTGTGGGAGGCGAGGGGTTGTGGGTCTGGGATGGTGGTGTCCGTGCCCTGGCCAGAAACCTATCCCCACCTAGTCAGTGAAACGTTTCGCGATGAGGGCGTCCTGTGCGCCCTGGCACTGGTGATGGTGTTCTGCAGGCTCCCGTGCCTGCCTGCGCCCCATGTCCCGCTCATTGTACCCCTCCCCGGCATCCTCCTCATCGGACGAGGCCTGCCCTTCCTCCTCATCATCCTCCTCCAGCGCATCACCCCTCTGCTGGGCTATATTCTGGAGGACGCAGCAGGCCACCACGCTGCGGGTGACCCTCCCAGCCTATTACTGGAGGGCCCCTCCGGAATGTTCCAGGCACCTGACGCGCAACTTCAGGACTCTGAAGCACCGCTCGAGCACACCTATGGTCGCTGTATGGGCATCGTTGTATCGGATCTCCCCGTCGGCCAGTAGCCTCCCGACAGGCGTCATCAGCCACAGCCACAATGGGTAACCTCTGTCGCCCAGCAGCCAGCCCCACCACCAGGGGGGTGCTCCTCAAACATGTCAGGGATCACCGAGTGTGTCAAGATAAAGGGGTCGTGCACAAGGCCCGGGTATCGGTCGCAGACGTGCATGAAGCGGATCTGTTGGTCGCAGACCAGCTGCATGTTCATAGAGTGGAACCCTTTTCTGTTGGTGTATAGTGGCCTGTTATCCGTACAAAGACCAAAGAACAAAGAAAAGTACAGCACTGGAACTGGCCCTTCGGCCCTCCAAGCCTGTGCCGACCATGCTGCCCGTCTAAACTAAAATCTTCTACACTTCCTGGGTCCGTATCCCTCTATTCCCATTCTATTCATGTATTTGTCAAGATGCCCCTTAAACGTCACTATCGTCCCTGCTTCCACCACCTCCTCCGGCAGTGAGTTCCAGGCACCCACCACCCTCTGTGTAAAAAGCTTGCCTCGTATATCTCCTCTAAACTTTGCCCCTTGCACCTTAAACCTATGCCCCCTAGCAATTGACCCCTCTACCCTGGGAAAAAGCCTCTGACTATCCACTCTGTCTATGCCCCTCGTAATTTTGTAGACCTCTATCAGGTCGTCCCTCAACTTGCGTCGTTCCAGTGAGAACAAACCGAGTTTATTCAACCGCTCCTCATAGCTAATGCCCTCCATACCAGGAAACATCCTAGTAAATCTCTTCTGCATCCTCTCTAAAGCCTCCACATCCTTCTGGTAGTGTGACGACCAGAATTGAACACTATACTCCAAGTGTGGCCTAACTAAAGTTCAATACAGCTGCAATATGACTTGCCAATTCTTCTACTCAATGCCCCAGCCAATGAAGGCAAGCATGCCGTACGCCTTCTTGACTACCTTCTCCACCTGTGTTGCCCCTTTCTGTGACCTGTGGACCTGTACAACTCGATCTCTCTGACTTTCAATACTCTTGAGGGTTCTACCATTCACTGTATATTCCCTACCTGCATTAGACCTTCCAAAATGCATTACCTCACATTTGTCCGGATTAAACTCCGTCTGTCATACAAAGAACAAAGAACAACAAAGAAATGTACAGCACAGGAACAGGCCCTTCGCCCCTCCAAGCCCGTGCCGACCATGCTGCCCGACTAAACTACAATCTTCTACACTTCCTGGGTCCGTATCCTTCTATTCCCATCCTATTCATGTATTTGTCAAGATGCCCCTTAAATGTCACTATCGTCCCTGCTTCCACCACCTCCTCCGGTAGCGAGTTCCTGGCACCCACCACCCTCTGTGTAAAAAGCTTGCCTCGTATATCTCCTCTAAACTTTGCCCCTTGCACCTTAAACCTATGCCCCCTAGCAATTGACCCCTCTACCCTGGGAAAAAGCCTCTGACTATCCACTCTGTCTATGCCCCTCGTAATTTTGTAGACCTCTATCAGGTCGTCCCTCAACTTGCGTCGTTCCAGTGAGAACAAACCGAGTTTATTCAACCGCTCCTCATAGCTAATGCCCTCCATACCAGGAAACATCCTAGTAAATCTCTTCTGCATCCTCTCTAAAGCCTCCACATCCTTCTGGTAGTGTGACGACCAGAATTGAACACTATACTCCAAGTGTGGCCTAACTAAAGTTCAATACAGCTGCAATATGACTTGCCAATTCTTCTACTCAATGCCCCAGCCAATGAAGGCAAGCATGCCGTACGCCTTCTTGACTACCTTCTCCACCTGTGTTGCCCCTTTCTGTGACCTGTGGACCTGTACAACTCGATCTCTCTGACTTTCAATACTCTTGAGGGTTCTACCATTCACTGTATATTCCCTACCTGCATTAGACCTTCCAAAATGCATTACCTCACATTTGTCCGGATTAAACTCCGTCTGTCATACAAAGAACAAAGAACAACAAAGAAATGTACAGCACAGGAACAGGCCCTTCGGCCCTCCAAGCCCGTGCCGACCATGCTGCCCGACTAAACTACAATCTTCTACACTTCCTGGGTCCGTATCCTTCTATTCCCATCCTATTCATGTATTTGTCAAGATGCCCCTTAAATGTCACTATCGTCCCTGCTTCCACCACCTCCTCCGGTAGCGAGTTCCTGGCACCCACTACCCTCTGCGTAAAAAACTTGCCTCGTACATCTACTCTAAACCTTGCCCCTCTCACCTTAAACCTATGCCCCCTAGTAATTGACCCCTCTACCCTGGGGAAAAGCCTCTGACTATCCACTCTGTCTATGCCCCTCATAATTTTGTATACCTCTATCAGGTCTCCCCTCAACCTCCTTCGTTCCAGTGAGAACAAACCGAGTTAATTCAACCGCTCCTCATAGCTAATGCCCTCCATACCAGGCAACATTCTGGTAAATCTCTTCTGCACCCTCTCTAAAGCCTCCACATCGTTCTGGTAGTGTGGCGACCAGAATTGAGCACTATACTCCAAGTGTGGCCTAACTAAGGTTCTATACAGCTGCAACATGACTTGCCAATTCTTATACTCAATGCCCCGGCCAATGAAGGCAAGCATGCCGTATGCCTTCTTGACTACCTTCTCCACCTGTGTTGCCCCTTTCAATGACCTGTGGACCTGTACTCCTAGATCTCTTTGACTTTCAGTACTCTTGAGGGTTCTACCATTCACTGTATATTCCCTACCTGCATTAGACCTTCCAAAATGCATTACCTCACATTTGTCCGGATTAAACTCCATCTGCCATCTCTCCGCCCAAGTCTCTAAACAATCTAAATCCTGCTGTATCCTCCGACAGTCCTCATCGCTATCCGCAATTCCACCAACCATTGTGTCGTCTGCAAACTTACTAATCAGACCAGTTACATTTTCCTCCAAATCATTTATATATACTACAAAGAGCAAAGGTCCCAGCACTGATCCCTGTTGAACACCACTGGTCACAGCCCTCCAATGAGAAAAGCATCCTTCCATTGCTACTCTCTGCCTTCTATGGCCTAGCCAGTTCTGTATCCACCTTGCCAGCTCACCCCTGATCCCGTGTGACTTCACCTTTTGTACTAGTCTACCATGAGGGACCTTGTCAAAGGCCTTACTGAAGTCCAGATAGACAACATCCACTGCCCTACCTGCATCAATCATCTTAGTGACCTCCTCGAAAAACTCTATCAAGTTAGTGAGACGCGACCTCCCCTTCACAAAACCATGCTGCCTCTCACTAATACGTCCATTTGCTTCCAAATGGGAGTAGATCCTGTCTCGAAGAATTCTCTCCAGTAATTTCCCTACCACTGAAGTAAGGCTCACCGGCCTGTAGTTCCCGGGATTATCCTTGCTACCCTTCTTAAACAGAGGAACAACATTGGCTATTCTCCAGTCCTCCGGGACATCCCCTGAAGACAGCGAGGATCCAAAGATTTCTGTCAAGGCCTCCGCAATTTCCTCTCCAGCCTCCTTCAGTATTCTGGGGTAGATCCCATCCGGCCCTGGGGACTTATCTACCTTAATATTTTTTAAGACAATACACCTCGTCTGTTTGGATCTCAATGTGACCCAGGCTATCTACACCCCCTTCTCCAGACTCAACATCTACCAATTCCTTCTCTTTGGTGAATACTGATGCAAAGTATTCATTTAGTACCTCGCCCATTTCCTCGGGCTCCACACATAGATTCCCTTGCCTATCTTTCAGTGGGCCAACCCTTTCCCTGGCTACCCTCTTGCTTTTTATGTACGTGTAAAAAGCCTTGGGATTTTCCTTAACCCGATTTGCCAATCATTTTTTGTGACCCCTTCTAGCCCTCCTGACTCCTTGCTTAAGTTCCTTCCTACTTTCCTTATATTCCACGCAGGCTTCGTCTGTTCCCAGCCTTTTAGCCCTGACAAATGCCTCCTTTTTCTTTTTGACGAGGCCTACAATATCACTCGTCATCCAAGGTTCCCGACAATTGCCGTATTTATCCTTCTTCCTCACAGGAACATGCCGGTCCTGTATTCCTTTCAACTGCCACTTGAAAGCCTCCCACATGTCAGATGTTGATTTGCCCTCAAACATCCACCCCCAATCTATGTTCTTCAGTTCCCGCCTAATATTGTTATAATTAGCCTTCCCCCAATTTAGCACCTTCATCCTAGGACCACTCTTATCCTTGTCCACCAGTACTTTAAAACTTACTGAATTGTGGTCACTGTTACCGAAATGCTCCCCTACTGAAACATCTAACACCTGGCCGGGCTCATTCCCCAATACCAGGTCCAGTACCGCCCCTTCCCTAGTTGGACTGTCTACATATTGTTTTAAGAAGCCCTCCTGGATGCTCCTTACAAACTCCGCCCCGTCTAAGCCCCTGGCACTAAGTGAGTCCCAGTCAATATTGGGGAAGTTGAAGTCTCCCATCACCACAACCCTGTTGTTTTTACTCTTTTCCAAAATCTGTCTACCTATCTGCTCCTCTATCTCCAGCTGGCTGTTGGGAGGCCTGTAGTATACCCCCAATATTGTGACTGCACCCTTCTTATTCCTGATCTCTACCCATATAGCCTCACTGCCCTCTGAGGTGTCCTCTTGCAGTACAGCTGTGATATTCTCCCGAACCAGTAGCGCAACTCGCCTCCCCTTTTACATCCCCCTCTATCCCGCCTGAAACATCTAAATCCTGGAAAGTTTAGCTGCCAATCCTGCCCTTCCCTCAACCAGGTCTCTGTAATAGCAACAACATCATAGTTCCAAGTACTAATCCAAGCTCTAAGTTCATCTGCCTTACCCGTAATACTTCTTGCATTAAAACATATGCACTTCAGGCCACCAGACCCGCTGTGTTCAGCAACTTCTCCCTGCCTGCTCTGCCTCAGAGCCACACTGTCCCTATTCCCTAGTTCTCCCTCAATGCTCTCACCTTCTGACCTATTGCTCCCATGCCCACCCCCCTGCCATACTAGTTTAAACCCTCCCGTGTGACACTAGCAAACCTCGCGGCCAGGATATTTATGCCTCTCCGGTTTAGATGCAACTCGTCCTTCCTATACAGGTCACACCTGCCCTGGAAGAGCTCCCAGTGGTCCAGATAATGGAAACCCTCCCTCCTACACCAGCTGTTTAGCCACGTGTTTAGCTGCTCTATCTTCCTATTTCTAGCCTCACTGGCACGTGGCACAGGGAGTAATCCCGAGATTACAACCCTCGAGGTCCTGTCTTTTAACTTTCTGCCTAGCTCCCTGAACTCCTGCTGCAGGACCTCATGCCCCTTCCTGCCTATGTCGTTAGTACCAATATGTACAACGACCTCTGCCTGTTTGCCCTCCCCCTTCAGGATGCCCTCTACCCGTTCGGAGACATCCTGGACCCTGGCACCAGGGAGGCAACATACCATCCTGGAGTCTCTTTCACGTCCACAGAAGCGCCTATCTGTGCCCCTGACTATAGAGTCCCCTATTACTATTACTCTTCTGCGCTTTGACCCTCCCTTCTGAACATCAGAGCCAGCCGTGGTGCCACTGATCTGGCTGCTGCTGTTTTCCCCTGATGGGCTATCCCCCCCGACAGTATCCAAAGGGGTATATCTGTTCGAGAGGGGGACAACCACAGGGGATTCCTGCACTGACTGCCTGCCCTTTCTGGTGGTCACCCATTTCTCTGCCTGCACCTTGGGTGTGACCACATTTACATAACTGCGATCTATGACGCTTTCCGCCACCCGCATGCTCCTAAGTGCATCCAATTGCTGCTCCAACCGAACCATGCGGTCTGTGAGGAGCTCCAGTTGGGTGCACTTTCTGCAGATGAAGCCATCCGGGACACTGGAAGCCTCCCGGACCTGCCACATCTCACAGTCAGAGCACAGCACCCCTCTAACTGACATTGCGTCAATTAATTAAAATTAAAATTAAAAAGTTTTTTTTTTTTGAATATTTTTTTTACAATTTCAAAGTTACTGTTAACTATCTGTTTCCTAGCACTAGATTTCTAATAGAAATGCGAAAACTAAATATAGTACTCTCCGATCTCTGGCTTAGATATCCCTCTAAATTATACTTAAGTAATTATGTTTAATTAGTTACCAATGCTCAATTTTTTTAATTTAGTGTAGATTCCCAACCAGCCACTCAGGTCACAGCTTTTCTGTGATTTCACTTCAGTTTCCCCCCGACACACGCAATTTGAAAAAGGTATAAAAGTAAAAATGAGTAGAAATCACTTACTTACCTTCTTAGTGTTAATAATAAAATAAGGTCATCTCGCTGCCGAAGTCTCCAAATGATCTAAATCCTGCTGTATCCTCCGACAGTCCTCATCGCTATCCGCAATTCCACCAACCTTTGTGTCGTCTGCAAACTTACTAATCAGACCAGTTACATTTTCCTCCAAATCATTTATATATACTACAAAGAGCAAAGGTCCCAGCACTGATCCCTGTTGAACACCACTGGTCACAGCCCTCCAATGAGAAAAGCATCCTTCCATTGCTACTCTCTGCCTTCTATGGCCTAGCCAGTTCTGTATCCACCTTGCCAGCTCACCCCTGATCCCGTGTGACTTCACCTTTTGTACTAGCCAACCATGAGGGACCTTGTCAAAGGCCTTACTGAAGTCCAGATAGACAACATCCACTGCCCTACCTGCATCAATCATCTTAGTGACCTCCTCGAAAAACTCTATCAAGTTAGTGAGACGCGACCTCCCCTTCACAAAACCGTGCTGCCTCTCACTAATACGTCCATTTGCTTCCAAATGGGAGTAGATCCTGTCTCGAAGAATTCTCTCCAGTAATTTCCCTACCACTGAAGTAAGGCTCACCGGCCTGTAGTTCCCGGGATTATCCTTGCTACCCTTCTTAAACAGAGGAACAACATTGGCTATTCTCCAGTCCTCCGGGACATCCCCTGAAGACAGCGAGGATCCAAAGATTTCTGTCAAGGCCTCCGCAATTTCCTCTCCAGCCTCCTTCAGTATTCTGGGGTAGATCCCATCAGGCCCTGGGGACTTATCTACCTTAATATTTTTTAAGACAATACACCTCGTCTGTTTGGATCTCAATGTGACCCAGGCTATCTACACCCCCTTCTCCAGACTCAACATCTACCAATTCCTTCTCTTTGGTGAATACTGATGCAAAGTATTCATTTAGTACCTCGCCCATTTCCTCGGGCTCCACACATAGATTCCCTTGCCTATCCTTCAGTGGGCCAACCCGTTCCCTGGCTACCCTCTTGCTTTTTATGTACGTGTAAAAAGCCTTGGGATTTTCCTTAACCCGATTTGCCAATCATTTTTTGTGACCCCTTCTAGCCCTCCTGACTCCTTGCTTAAGTTCCTTCCTACTTTCCTTATATTCCACGCAGGCTTCGTCTGTTCCCAGCCTTTTAGCCCTGACAAATGCCTCCTTTTTCTTTTTGACGAGGCCTACAGTATCACTCGTCATCCAAGGTTCCCGAAAATTGCCGTATTTATCCTTCTTCCTCACAGGAACATGCCGGTCCTGTATTCCTTTCAACTGCCACTTGAAAGCCTCCCACATGTCAGATGTTGATTTGCCCTCAAACATCCACTCCCAATCTATGTTCTTCAGTTCCCGCCTAATATTGTTATAATTAGCCTTCCCCCAATTTAGCACCTTCATCCTAGGACCACTCTTATCCTTGTCCACCAGTACTTTAAAACTTACTGAATTGTGGTCACTGTTACCGAAATGCTCCCCTACTGAAACATCTAACACCTGGCCGGGCTCATTCCCCAATACCAGGTCCAGTACCGCCCCTTCCCTAGTTGGACTGTCTACATATTGTTTTAAGAAGCCCTCCTGGATGCTCCTTACAAACTCCGCCCCATCTAAGCCCCTGGCACTAAGTGAGTCCCAGTCAATATTGGGGAAGTTGAAGTCTCCCATCACCACAACCCTGTTGTTTTTACTCTTTTCCAAAATCTGTCTACCTATCTGCTCCTCTATCTCCAGCTGGCTGTTGGGAGGCCTGTAGTATACCCCCAATATTGTGACTGCACCTTTCTTATTCCTGATCTCTACCCATATAGCCTCACTGCCCTCTGAGGTGTCCTCTTGCAGTACAGCTGTGATATTCTCCCGAACCAGTAGCGCAACTCGCCTCCCCTTTTACATCCCCCTCTATCCCGCCTGAAACATCTAAATCCTGGAAAGTTTAGCTGCCAATCCTGCCCTTCCCTCAACCAGGTCTCTGTAATAGCAACAACATCATAGTTCCAAGTACTAATCCAAGCTCTAAATTCATCTGCCTTACCCGTAATACTTCTTGCATTAAAACATATGCACTTCAGGCCACCAGACCCGCTGTGTTCAGCAACTTCTCCCGGCCTGCTCTGCCTCAGAGCCACACTGTCCCTATTCCCTAGTTCTCCCTCAATGCTCTCACCTTCTGACCTATTGCCCCCATGCCCACCTCCCTGCCATACTAGTTTAAACCCTCCCGTGTGACACTAGCAAACCTCGCGGCCAGGATATTTATGCCTCTCCGGTTTAGATGCAACCCGTCCTTCTTATACAGGTCACACCTGCCCTGGAAGAGCTCCCAGTGGTCCAGATAATGGAAACCCTCCCTCCTACACCAGCTGTTTAGCCACATGTTTAGCTGCTCTATCTTCCTATTTCTAGCCTCACTGGCACGTGGCACAGGGAGTAATCCCGAGATTACAACCCTCGAGGTCCTGTCTTTTAACTTTCTGCCTAGCTCCCTGAACTTCTGCTGCAGGACCTCATGCCCCTTCCTGCCTATGTCGTTAGTACCAATATGTACAACGACCTCTGCCTGTTTGCCCTCCCCCTTCAGGATGCCCTCTACCCGTTCGGAGACACCCTGGACCCTGGCACCAGGGAGGCAACATACCATCCTGGAGTCTCTTTCACGTCCACAGAAGCGCCTATCTGTGCCCCTGACTATAGAGTCCCCTATTACTATTACTCTTCTGCACTTTGACCCTCCCTTCTGAACATCAGAGCCAGCCGTGGTGCCACTGCTCTGGCTGCTGCTGTTTTCCCCTGATGGGCTATCCCCCCCGACAGTATCCAAAGGGGTATATCTGTTCGAGAGGGGGACAACCACAGGGGATTCCTGCACTGACTGCCTGCCCTTTCTGGTGGTCACCCATTTCTCTGCCTGCACCTTGGGTGTGACCACATTTACATAACTGCGATCTATGACGCTTTCCGCCACCTGCATGCTCCTAAGTGCATCCAATTGCTGCTCCAACCGAACCACGCGGTCTGTGAGGAGCTCCAATTGGGTGCACTTTCTGCAGATGAAGCCATCCGGGACGCTGGAAGCCTCCCGGACCTGCCACATCTCACAGTCAGAGCACAGCACCCCTCTAACTGACATTGCATCAATTAATTAAAATTAAAATTAAAAATTTTTTTTTTTTTGAATATTTTTTTTACAATTTCAAAGTTACTGTTAACTATCTGTTTCCTAGCACTAGATTTCTAATAGAAATGCGAAAACTAAATATAGTACTCTCCGATCTCTGGCTTAGATATCCCTCTAAATTATACTTAAGTAATTATGTTTAATTAGTTACCAATGCTCAATTTTTTTAATTTAGTGTAAATTCCCAACCAGCCACTCAGGTCACAGCTTTTCTGCGATGTCACTTCAGTTTCCCCCCGACACACGCAATTTGAAAAAGGTATAAAAGTAAAAATGAGTAAAAATCACTTACTTACCTTCTTCGTGTTAATAATAAAATATGGTCATCTCGCTGCCCAAGTCTCCAAATGATCTAAATCCTGCTGTATCCTCTGACAGTCCTCATCGCTATCTGCAATGCCACCAACCTTTGTGTCGTCGGCAAACTTACTAATCAGACCAGTTACATTTTCCCCATAAATCATTTATTTATACTACAAATATATAGTATATATATTTGTAGTATATATAGGAGGCTGGGGATTGAGGGTGATTTAGAGATGTGGATCAGAAATTGGCTAGCTGAAAGAAGACAGAGGGTGGTGGTTGATGGGAAATGTTCAGAATGGAGTACAGTCACAAGTGGAGTACCACAAGGATCTGTTCTGGGGCCGTTGCTGTTTGTCATTTTTATCAAAGACCTAGAGGAAGGCGCAGAAGGGTGGGTGAGTAAATTTGCAGACGATACTAAAGTCGCTGGTGTTGTCGATAGTGTGGAAGGATGTAGCAGGTTACAGAGGGATATAGATAAGCTGCAGAGCTGGGCTGAGAGGTGGCAAATGGAGTTTAATGTAGAGAAGTGTGAGGTGATTCACTTTGGAAGGAATAACAGGAATGTGGAATATTTGGCTAATGGTAAAGTTCTTGAAAGTGTGGATGAGCAGAGGGATCTAGGTGTCCATGTTCATAGATCCCTGAAAGTTGCCACCCAGGTTGATAGAGTTGTGAAGAAGGCCTATGGAGTGTTGGCCTTTATTGGTAGAGGGTTTGAGTTCCGGAGTCGGGAGGTCATGTTGCAGCTGTACAGAACTCTGGTACGGCCGCATTTTGAGTATTGCGTACAGTTCTGGTCACCGCATTATAGGAAGGACGTGGAGGCTTTGGAGCGGGTGCAAAGGAGATTTACCAGGATGTTGCCTGGTATGGAGGGAAAATCTTATGAGGAAAGGCTGATGGACTTGAGGTTGTTTTCGTTGGAGAGAAGAAGGTTAAGAGGAGACTTAATAGAGGCATACAAAATGATCAGGGGGTTGGATAGGGTGGACAGTGAGAGCCTTCTCCCGCGGATGGATATGGCTGGCACGAGGGGACATAACTTTAAACTGAGGGGTAATAGATATAGGACAGAGGTCAGAGGTAGGTTCTTTACGCAAAGAGTAGTGAGGCCGTGGAATGCCCTACCTGCTACAGTAGTGAACTCGTCAACATTGAGGGCATTTAAAAGTTTATTGAATAAACATATGGATGATAATGGCATAGTGTAGGTTAGATGGCTTTTGTTTCGGTGCAACATCGTGGGCCGAAGGGCCTGTACTGCACTGTATCGTTCTATGTTCTATGTTCTATGTTCTAAACAGCAAAGGTCCCAGCACTGATCCCTGTGGAACACCACTAGTCACAGCCCTCCAATCAGAAAAGCACCCTTCCATTGCTACTCTCTGCCTTCTATGACCGAGCCAGTTCCGTATCCACCTTGCCAGCTCACCCCTGATCCCGTGTACCTTCACTTTTTGTACCAGTCTGCCATGTGGGACCTTGTCAAAGGCTTTACTGAAGTCCATATAGACAACATCCAATGCCCTATCTGCATCAATCATCTTTGTGACCTCTTCAAAAAACTCTATGGAGACACAACCTCCCCTTCACAAAACCGCGTTGCCTCTCGCTAATACGTCCATTTGCTTCCAAATGGGAGTAGATCCTGTCTCAAAGAATTCTCTCCAGTAATTTCCCTACCACTGAAGTAAGGCTCACTAGCCTGTAGTTCCCTGGATTATACTTGCTCCCCTTCTTAAACAAAGGAACAACATTGGCTATTTGGCTATTCTCCAGTCCTCCGGGACATCACCTGAAGACAGTGAGGATCCAAAGATTTCTGTCAAGGCCTCAGCAATTTCCTCTCTAGCCTCCGTCAATATTCTGGGGTAGATCCCATCAGGCTCTGGGGACTTATCTACCTTAATATTTTTCAAGACGCCCAACACCTCGTCTGTTTGGATCTCAATGTGACCCAGGCTACCTACACACCCTTCCCCAGACTTAACATTCACCAATTCCTTCTCTTTGGTGAATATTGATGCAAAATATTCATTTAGTACCTCACCCATTTCCTCTGGCTCCACACATAGATTCCCTTGCCTGTCCTTCAGTGGGTTAACCCTTTCCCTGGCTACCCTCTTGTTTTTTATGTACGTGTAAAAAGCCTTGGGATTTTCCTTAACCCTATTTGCCAATGGATTTTTGTGACCCCTTTTAGCCCTCCTAACTCCTTGCTTAAGTTCCTTCCTACTTTCTTGATATTCCACACAGGCTTTGTCTGTTCCCAGCCTTCTAGCTCTGACAAATGCCTCCTTTTTCTTTTTGACGAGGCCTACAATATCTCTCGTGATCCAAGGTTCCCGAAATTTGCCGTATATATCCTTCTTCTGCACAGGAACATGCCGGTCCTGAATTCCTTTCAACTGACATTTGAAAGCCTCCCACATGTCAGATATTGATTTACCCACAAACATCCGCCCCCAATCTAGGTTCTTCAGTTCCCGCCTAATATTGTTATAATTAGTCTTCCCCCAATTTAGCACATACACCTTAGGACCAATCTTATCCTTGTCCATCAGCACTTTAAAAATTACTGAATTGTGGTCACTGTTCCCGAAATGCTCCCCTACTGAAACTTCTACCAGCTGGCCGGGCTCATTCCCCAATACCAGGTCCAGTACAGCCCCTTCCCTAGTTGGATTATCTCCATATTGTTTGAAGAAGACCTCCTGGGTGCTCCTTACAAACTCTGCCCCGTCCAAGCCCCTGGCACTAAGTGAGTCCCAGTCAATATTGGGGAAGTTGAAGTCTCCCATCACAACAACCCTGTTGCTTTTACTCCATTCCAAAATCTGTCTACCTATCTGCTCTTCTATCTCCCGCTGGCTGTTGGGAGGCCTGTAGTAAACCCCCAACATTGTGACTGCACCCTTCTTATTCCTGATCTCTATCCCTATAGCCTCGCTGCCCTCTGAGGTGTCCTCCCGTAGTACAGCTGTGATATTCTCCCTAACCAGTAGTGCAACTCCGCCACCCCTTTTACATTCCCCGCTATCCCTCCTGAAACATCTAAATCCTGGAAAGTTTAGCTGCTAATCCTGTCCTTCCCTCAACCAGGTCTCTGAAATGGCAACAACATGATAGTTCCAAGTACTAATCCAAGCTCTAAGTTCATCTGCCTTACCCGTTATACTGCTTGCATTAAAACATATACACTTCAGACCACCAGACCCGCTGTTTTCAGCAACATCTCCCTGTCTGCTCTTCCTCCGAGCCATACTGGCCCTATTCCCTAGTTCTCCCTCAATGTTTTCACCTTCTGAAGTATTGCTCCGGTACCCATCCCCCTGCCATACTAGTTTAAACCCTCCCATGTGACACGAGCAAACGTCGCGGCCAGGATATTTATGCCTCTCCAGTTTAGATGCAACCCGTCCTTCTTATACAGGTCACACCTGCCCTGGAAGAGCTCCCAGTGGTCCAGATAACTGAAACCCACCCTCCTACACCAGCTGTTTAGCCACGTGTTTAGCTGCTCTATCTTCCTATTTCTAGCCTCACTGGCACATGGCACAGGGAGTAATCCTGAGATTATAACCCTAGAGGTTGTGTCTTTTAACTTTCTGCCTAGCTCCCTGAACTCCTGCTGCAGGACCTCATGCCCCTTCCTGCCTATGTCGTTAGTACCAATATGTACAACGACCTCTGCCTGTTTGCCCTTCCCCTTCAGGATTACCGCTACCCATTCTGAGACATCCTGGACCCTGGCTCCAGGGAGGCAACATACCATCCTGGAGTCTCTTTCATGTTCACAGAAGCACCTATCTGTGCCCCTGACTATAGAGTCCCCTATGACTATTGCTCTTCTGCGCTTTGACCCTCCCTGCTGAACATCAGAGCCAGCCGTGGTGACACTGCTCTGGCTGCTGCTGTTTTCCCCTGATAGGCTATTCCCCCCAACAGTATCCAAAGCGGTATACCTGTTCGAGAGGGGGACAACCACAGTGGATTCCTGCACTGACTGCCTGCCCCTTCTGGTGGTCACCCATCTCTCTGCCTGCACCTTGGGTCTATAACGTCTCTATACTCCTGACGCTTTCCGCCACCTGCATGCTCCTAAGTGCATCCAATTGCTGCTCCAACCGAACCACGCGGTCTGTGAGGAGCTGCCATTGGTTACACTTGCTGCAGATGTAGTCGACCAGAACGCTGGATGCGTCACAGATCTGCCACATCTCACAGTTGGAGCACTGCACGCTGCTGAGTGACATTTAAGCACTAGTTAATTAATTTAAAATAAACACTTGAATTATTGTTAGATTGCGTTACAATTAACGATATGGCCCTTACGCGAGATGGCATGCATGACGCCGTAGGGCGACATGTGTGCCATCGATCAACCCCTGGACCTGGGCAATCACGGCGATGGGAGCAAACCCTGCGGCCCGGGCATCCTGTTGGGCGCGGTCCACATGGAGCACGGTGTACTGGTCCGCCTGTGCAAAAAGGGCCTCCATGACGGCACGGATGCACGAGTGCACCAATGTCTGAGAGATCCCTGACAGGTCTCCACTTGGCGACTGGAACAACCCCGTTGCATAGATGTCCAGGGCGCCCGTCACCTCGACGGTCTCCTGGAGAAGGTGTCCATCCCCATACCCCCATGGTGCCAGGTGTGCCATCATGTGTATGTGTCTCACAGTCCCTCTGCTCATCTGCAGTCTCCGTCTGCATGCCTGGTCCGGAAGGGCCTGGAATGACATGCGATTGCAGTACACGCGGGGCCTCATCCGTTGCCCTCTTGGCACCACCTCCTCCTCTTCGGCCTGTTATGCAGCCAGTTCTCCAGCCTGTGCATCTGCCAGATGCCTCTCTGCAGCCCATTCCTCTGGCTGCAGCCTCCTCTCTGAGCAGCCTCCGCTCATGCTGCTTCGTCCGTTGCCACGGCGGCCAGCATCGTGGGTTGATGTCCGAATGCCATTTTCTGCAGGGGGTGAAAGGCCAACATGTTAGCATGGCACATACTGTGGTGCCCATCCAGGTTCCATGGGATACGTGGTGACCCTGGTTGGCACTGCAGGCCATGCACACGCATGCCTCTCCCTGCACCCGGTCCCGTCAGTGCCCCAGGTCTTGGCGCTCGTCCATGCTGCCAGCGGTACCGTTGGCTGCCACTGTCCTCACTGGGGGCTGCCGTGGATGTTGCTTTGGGTGGTGCCCTGGTGGCTGGCAGCCAGTTGTGTGGGGTGTTCGGCGGCAGGGGTGGGGGCGCGCTGTGGAGGGCGGTGGGGTGCGGGAGTGGGCGCGTCCATATGGCCGGTGTCACTGTGTCGAACCAGGTGGTCAGCAAGATGGGCGCTGTAATGGCAGTCGGTGCCTGGGCACTGCCCCCAGTCCTGTTGGGGGCACCCTGGCTGCTCGGCTTGTCCTCCCCTCCCGAGGCCGGTACGACTGATGTCCGGGCCGCCCGCCCGCAGTCACTCCGTGCCATTTCCTACCTCCTTTCTCTCGCTCAGCAGCCAGGACGGCAGGTTCACGATTTTTATAACCACAAATGAACCACGCCGTCGGGAAATCGGCCCATGGGAGGCGGTGAATCGCAGAGGCCCTGGAGCATCAGGTGTCAGGCCCGCTAATGATATGGCAACTGTACTTTAACCCCGCGCGGCGAGCACTGCATTTGTGCCATTTTCAGGGTGCCGGAGCATCCCGATTTGGCGTCAAACCGGCGCCGACCATGATTTTGGCATTGGAAGCTATTCTCCACCCAATCGCATTTCACGATTTTGCCGTCGGAAATGGAGAATCCAGCGCCACTGTGGTATTATAGGTATTACGGTACCTGAGAGGCTGAAGTACCATTGGTAGAACCTATATGCTTGCTATTGGTTAGAGAGTATAATAGCTCCGCCCTGTTAGGCGGGGTATAAGAACCCGTGCCGTCCCAGCAACCCTCATTCTGTACCTGAGCTGCTGGGGGAAACATCTAGCTTACTAAAGCCTTCAGTTGTACTACAACCTCGTTTTAGTGGTCATTGATCGTGCATCAATTTAATAAGCTAGATTTTAAGAAGAAAGCATGGAG
The DNA here is from genome assembly GCF_047496885.1 of Scyliorhinus torazame. Lineage (NCBI taxonomy): Eukaryota > Metazoa > Chordata > Chondrichthyes > Carcharhiniformes > Scyliorhinidae > Scyliorhinus > Scyliorhinus torazame. The sequence continues at coordinate 105,257,813 of NC_092708.1, forward strand.
CTCCGAATCAAGCCGGAGTGTCTGCAACTTAGCCCCCACGCGGCGAACTCAGCGGCGATCTTTAAGCCCTGGCTGGCATGTTTTAAAGGGTATCTCGAGACGGCAGAAAACGCACCCACTGGAGAGCAGAAACTGCACGTCCTGCACTCAAGGGTGAGCCCGGAGATCTACACCCTCATCGAGGAAGCGGAAGACTTTGATGCAGCAATCGAGCTGCTAAAAGGACACTATATTCGCCCGGTAAACCAGGTCTACGCCCGGCATCTGCTTGCAACAAGACGGCAAACCCTTGGGGAATCGTTGGAGGAATTCTACCGCGCACTCCTGGTGCTGGGCAGAAGCTGCGGCTGCCCGCAAGGATCGGCGAGCGAACACACGGAACTCTTAGTCCGGGACGCTTTCGTGGCAGGTATGCTTTCATCTCAAATCCGCCAGCGCCTGTTCGAGAAAGACACCCGGGGTCTTAGGGAGGCACGGGCCCTTGCAGGCTCCCTGGACGTAGCCTCCAGGAATGCCCACGCCTACGTTCCCAACCATGCGGCAGCCCCCTGGGCAGCGTGGAACCCCGCAACGGCATAGAGTATTGAAAGTTTGCGTGGAACTCCACAGAGACTTCCCCCGTTCCCCCACAGGCCTGCGCTGCAAGGCGACCTGCCAACCCCGAGGGGCCCTGCTGCTACTTTTGCAGGCAGGCCAAGCACCCCCGCCAGCGCTGCCCGGCCCACACATCCACCTGCAGGAGATGCGGCAAAAAGGGCCATTTTGTGGGGGTATGTCAGGCCCGAGCGGTGGCCGCGGTCTCCAGCGGCGAATCCGGACCGCCACCACAAACTTCTCCACAGGCCCCGTGTGGCCAGCGGTCGCCGCCACCCCCATATCCCAGGGCCACTTGCGGACCCTGGGTGCCGCCATCTTGTTCCACGGATGCCACGTTTGAGGGATGGGCACCGCCATTTTGTGCATCCCCGGCCATGTGCAACCAATGGGAGATGCCATCTTGGATGGGCCCCCAGGATCCCTGCTCGGCCGACCACACACTGACTGAACAGAATTCTCAACTACTGCGATTGGCCTCGGTGACTCTGGATCAATCTCGACCTCGAACACTCTCAACTGCTACGACGACCGTTGTCATCAACGGGCACGAGACGTCCTGCTTAATTGACTCTGGGAGCACGGAGAGCTTCATACACCCCGACACGGTAAGGCGCTGTTCCCTCCTCATCCACCCTGTTAATCAAAAAATCTCACTGGCGTCCAGTTCGCACTCAGTGGAGATAAAGGGGTTTTGTTTAGCAAACCTCACAGTCCAGGGAAGGGAGTTCAAAAGTTTCCGTCTCTACGTCCTTCCCCACCTCAGCGCGGCTACACTCCTGGGTTTAGACTTCCAGTGTAACCGTCAAAGTCTGACCTTCCAATTCGGCGGCCCTATACCCCCCCTTACTGTCTGTGGCCTCGCGACCCTTAAGGTTGACCCACCTTCCCTGTTTGCGAACCTCACCCCAGATTGCAAACCCGTCGCCACCAGGAGCAGACGGTACAGTGCCCAGGACCGGATCTTTATTAGGTCAGAGTTCCAAAGGCTACTGGGGGAAGGGGTCATTGAAGCCAGTAACAGCCCCTGGAGAGCTCAAGTCGTGGTGGCTAAGACCGGGGAGAAGCATAGGATGGTCATCGACTACAGTCAGACCATCAACAGGTTAGGGAGCTGGACGCGTACCCCCTCCCCAGCATATCCGACCCTGGTAAACAGAATCGCGCATTATAAGGTCTTCTCCACAGTGGATCTCAAGTCCGCCTACCACGAGCTCCCCATCTGCACTAGTGACCGCAAATACACTGCCTTCGAGGCAGACGGGTGGCTATATCACTTCTAAAGGGTTCCCTTTTGTGTCACTAACGGGGTCTCGGTCTTCCAGCGCGAGATGGACCGAATGGTTGACTGGTACGGTTTACGGGCAACATTCCCGTATCTCGATGATGTCACCATCTGCGGCCACGACCTGCAGGACCACGACACCAACCTCTGAAAATTTCTCCAGACCGCTAAGATCCTTAACCTTACATACAACAAGGATAAATGCGTGTTTAGCACCGACCGCCTAGCCATCCTTGGCTACGTAGTGCGAAATGGAGTTATAGGCCCCGACCCTGAACACATGTGCCCCATTATGGAGTTCCCCCTCCCTCACTGCTCTAAGGCCCTAAAACGCTGCCTAGGGTTTTTTAGCTACTACGCCCAGTGGGTCCCCAACTACGTGGACAAGGCCCGTCCCCTGATCCAATCCACAGTTTTTCCCCTGTCGATAGAGGCCCGCCAGGCCTTCACGGCATCAAAGCAGACATTGCAAAGGCCACGATGCACGCCATCGACGAGTCCCTCCCCTTCCAGGTCGAGAGCGGTGCGTCCGACATAGCTCTGGCGGCCACCCTCAACCAAGCAGGCAGACCCGTCGCCTTCTTCTCCCGTACCCTCCATGCTTCCGAAATCCGCCACTCCTCAGTCGAAAAGGAGTCCCAGGCCAGAGTAGAGGCTGTGCGACATTGGAGGCATTAACTGGCCAGCAGGAGATTCACTCTCGTCACGGACCAACGGTCGGTGGCTTTCAAGTTCGATAATGCACAGCGGGGCAAGATAAAAAACGACAAGATCTTGCGGTGGAGGATCGAACTCTCCACCTACAACTATGAGATCTTGTATCGTCCCGGGAAGCTAAATGAGCCTCCTGATGCCCTGTCCCACGGCACATGTGCCACCGCACAAGTGGACCGCCTCCGAGCCCTCCACGAGGACCTCTGCCACCCGGGGGTCAGTCGTTTTTTCCATTTCATCAAGACCCGCAACCTGCCCTACTCCATCGAGGAGGTCAGGACAGCCACCAGGGACTGCCAAATCTGTGCGGAATGCAAACCGCATTTCTACCGGCCAGAGAGAGCGCACCTGATAAAGGCTTCCCGTCCCTTTGAACGCCTCAGCATGGACTTCAAAGGATCCCTCCCCTCCACCGACCGCAACACAGACTTCCTGAACGTGATTGACGAGTACTCCCGGTTCCCATTCACCATCCCCTGCCCCGGCATGACCGCCGCCACCGTCATCAAGGCCCTCCATAGCATCTTTACGCTGTTCGGTTTCCCCGCTTACATACACAGTGATAGGGTTCCTCCTTTATGAGCGACGAACTGCGTCAATTCCTGCTCAGCAAGGGCATCGCCTCGAGCAGCACGACCAGTTACAACCCCCAGGGTAACGGAAAGGTAGAGAGGGAGAACGGAACGGTCTGGAAGACCGTCCTACTGGCCCTACGGTCCAGGAACCTCCCAGTCTCCCTCTGGCAAGATGTCCTCACGGATGCCCTCCACTCCATCCGGTCACTCCTTTGTACAACCACCAAGCAGACACCTCACGAACGTTGTCTTCCCCTGGAAGTCCTCCTCTGGGACATCACTCCCGACCTGGCTGGCAGCACCCGGACCCATCCTACTCCGAAAACACGTGCGGGCGCACAAGTCGGACCCGTTGGTCGAGAGGGTCCATCTGCTCCATGCTAACCCCCAGTACGCCTATGTGGCGTACCCCGACAGCCGACAAGATACGGTCTCCCTACGGGACCTGGCGCCCGCCGGAACTCCACACACATTCCAGCCACCAGTCCCACCCTCCCCTCCACCGCAGCACCTTACAGGAGGATTGGTCCTTCCACCACCCCTGCCTAGGCCCCCCACCCACCGACGCCCCCCGCAGGCGCTCCCTCCCCAGGTCAGCCATCTTCCCCACCAGCGCCGTCTAGGGGTGACGAAGCTGCCATGGAGATCAAAGCCACGCTCCCGGAGTCACAGACGCCCGAGCCTCCACCGGAGTCACCACCGAGGCTCCGACGATCACAGAGGACGACTGATTGCTTCATTTTAACCGTAACCTGTATATATAAAACACCGAATGTACATAGCTACCAGACTTGTAAATAGTTACTAAACACTGTACAAAGGTATTACGGTACCTCCATAACTAATTATACCATGTTGTTATTTTTTGTAGTTGCTGGCCACCACCTCCGCCGGACCTTTTTTAACAAGGGGTGAATGTGGTATTATAGGTATTACGGTACCTGAGAGGCTGAAGTACCATTGGTAGAACCTATATGCTTGCTATTGGCTAGTGATTATAATAGCTCCGCCCTGATTGGCGGGGTATAAGGACCCGTGCCGTCCCAGCAGCCCTCATTCTGTTCCTGAGCTGCTGGGGGAAACATCTAGCTTATTAAAGCCTTCAGTTGTACTACAACCTCGTTTTAGTGGTCATTGATCATGCATCAGCCACGTCAACACTTGGACCTCAGAAACGGAGAATCCCTCCCATTGTCTCTGAGACCGGTCCCCTTTCATATTGGGTGAACATGGAGGTACAGATCATGCGTAAACACGCATGATCTGTACCTCCCTTGAGGCCTTGAGGAGTGTCGTATTGGGTGTTCTGGTTCACAAACAAGCCAACAATGCTGGAAGTGGTGTAACGCTATTTTATTAACTGTTCAACTATGCTAACATACTGTAAACGTGGGTATAAGCAATACCAGCTTAACTGTGGACCATTTCCTATCATTAGCTTTGGTGAGGCACTCAGCACATGGTGAATGTCTGTGATGCAGGCTGCGAGCTCTGTGCTCTGAACTGGCTGCTGCTAGAATGAGCGGGAACTCTCCTGTCCTCTGTCTTTATAGTGCTTGTGCTCTCACTGGTGATTGGCTGCAGTGTTATGTATGCTGGTTGGCCCTACTGCATGTCCATCAGTGTGTGTATGTGATTGCACCATAATGTACTGATGTATATTACGACATCTCCCTTTTTTTTACAAAGAACATGTGCCTATGTGAGAATAAATAACGTGTAATGAGTGTATCTGACCATGTGTGTGCAGTATTTACATGACTATGTACATGAGGCTAGTCTATATATATGGGAAGGTGCCTGGTGCAGAGAAAAGAAAAACAAGGTTTTACACCAACAACAAAACTAATAACGAATGCTATAAACAAACTACTGAAATGCTGAAACAGGATGAAAGAACAAAACATTGAGTCCAACATTTTAAGGCTCAAAAAACAAGTCTCTCAGGTGGGCGCCGAATTCGGGTTGACCGCATCAAGGGTGGGTCAGGAACCACTGGCTGAGGATCGGGCCGGGCAACAGCCAAGTGAGGAGGATGCAGAGTATCCGGAAGCTCTAGAAAGTCCAGGTCGGGGACAACAGGAGGGCGTGGCACCGGTGGAGGATCGCGTAGCGAGGGTGGAACCAGACGAAGGGCATGCTGATTGCGGCGGCGAATGGAGTCATCAGGCAGACGAACCAGGAATGAGCGGGGAGACACCTGCCGAAGATCCACAGCAGTCGCAGATCAGCCACCCTCCGTAAGATGGATTCGGACGTCGTCACCTGGCGCCAGAGCAGGAAGATCAGTCGCTCGAGTGTCATGTGCCACCTTGTGCTGCGCGCAAGACTGTTGCATCCGCTGAAGGACGGGAGCATGGTCGAGGTCTGGGACGTGAATGGACGGTACAGTGGTCCTGAGGGTATGACCCATCAGCCGCTGGACTGGTGACAGGCCCGTGGACAGTGGAGCCGAGCGATAGGCCAGCAAAGCGAGGCAGAAGTCGGATCCTGCATCAGCAGCCTTTCAGAGGAGCCTCTTTACGATGTGGACGCACTTTTCTGCTTTGCCATTTGACTGGGGGTGCGGGGTACTGGACGTCACGTGTAAAAAGTTGTACATGCTGGTGAAGTTAGACCATTCCTGGCTTGCGAAGCAGGGGCCATTGTCCGCCATCACAGTGAGTGGGATGCCATGACAAGCAAATATCTCTTTGCAGACACGGATAACAGCCAATGACGTGATGTCGTACAGGCGTAAAACCTCGGGATAGCTGGAAAAATAATCAACTATGAGAACATAGTCCCTGCTGAGCGCATGGAACAGGTCCACGCCTACCTTAGACCAAGGGGACGTGACCAACTCATGGAGCTGAAGGGTCTTCCGTCGCTGGGCCGGCTGGAACCGCTGACAGGTGGGGCAATTGAGCACAGTGTTGGCAATGTCCTCATTTATGCCAGGCCAGTGGACAGCCTCTCAGGCCCTCCGTCAGCACTTCTCTACGCCGAGATGACCCTCGTGCAGCTGCTCTAAAACCAGGTGATGCATGCTGTGTGGGATCACGAAAATATCAATGGACGTGAGCCAATCTGGTGGTCCAGCTTCAGGAGGACGCCATCAAAGACTGCCAGATCTTCTCGAATATTATAGAACTGTGGGCATTGTCCCTTGAGCCATCCGTCAGTCATGTGGCGCATCACATGTTGTAGCAGGGGGTCAGCCGCAGTCTCACGGCGAATGTGGGTTCGGCGTTCATCCGTGACCGGCACATTGGCGGCCGTGAAGGCCACATGGGCGTCTACTTGGCAAACAAACCCCTCTGGATCGGACGGAGTGATGACTGCCCTGGACAGAGCATCGGCTATGATCAGGTCCTTCCCCGGTGTGTACACGAACTGGAAATCGTAACTCCGGAGCTTGAGCAGAATGCGTTGTTGGCGAGGGGTCATGTCATTGAGGTCTTTTTGGAAGATGCCGACCAGCGGGCGATGGTCGGTCTCCAAAGTGAACTGGGGAAGGCCATACACGTAGTCATGGAACTTGTCGACACTGGTCAACAGGCCTAGGCACTCCTTCACGATTTGCGCATAGCACTGCTCTGTGGGGGTCATGGCCCGAGACGCATAGGCAACAGGGGCCCATGACGAGGCGTCATCTCGATGCAGGAGCACCGCCCCTATGCCAGATTGGCTAGCGTCCATTGATATTTTCGTCTCCGTTGCAGGATCGAAAAACGCCAATACCGGAGCGGTGGTCGGCTTGACCTTGAGCTCCTCCCATTCACGCTGGTGGGCGGGAAGCCACTGGAAGTCCGTCGTCTTCCTAACAAGGTTGCGGAGAGCCGTGGTGTGGGAAGCGAGGTTGGGGATGAACTTTCCTAGGAAGTTGATCATTCCTAAGAACCGGAGCACCGCCTTCTTATGCGCCGACTTCTGCATGGCCGTGATGGCTGCCACCTTGTCCGCATCCGGCCACATACCCAACCGGGAGATGTGGTCTCCCAAAAACTTGAGTTCGGTCTGGCCAAAAGAACATTTGGCTCTGTTGAGGTGCAGGCCTTGGTCCCGTATTCGCTTAAAAACGCGTTGGAGGCAACTGATATGCTCCTGTGGGGTGGTGGACCAGATGATGATGTCGTCCACATCGACGCGCACACCCTTGATGCCCTCCATCATCTGCTCCATGATGCGGTGGAACACTTCAGATGCTGATATGATTCCAAATGGCATTCTATTGTAGCAGTACCTGCCAAATGGGGTGTTGAAAGTACAAAGCTTTCTGCTGGACTTGTCCAATTGAATCTTTCGGAAGCCCTTTGATGCATCCAGCTTGGTGAATATGATGCACATGCATCTCGCACGTAATCTCCTCACGCATGATGTTACGATTTAAATCCTTCGGGTCGACACAGATCCGGAGCTCACCGGAAGGCTTCTTGACGCACACCATGGAACTGACTCAGTCGGTTGGTTCCGTCACTCTGGAAAGCACTCCTTGGTCCTGCAGTTGCTGCTTGAGGCGGTCCTTGAGGGGTGCTGGGACTCTGCGAGGTGCATGAACCACAGGTGTGGCGTTCTGTTTGAGCAGGATTTTGTATGTGTAGGGAAGTGTGCCCATGCCTTTGAAGACATCTCGGTGTTGAGTACTGATGGCACTTAGTTGTGCCCTGAAGTCCGCATCTTGGAAGTCAGACGTGTCCTCTGGAGAGAGGGAATGTACGCGCTGCATGAGGTTGAGGAGCTTGCACTCCTGTGCGCCTAGCAGGGAGTCCTTTGAGGAGTCCACGATCTCGAAGGGTAGGGTGACTTTTCGCGAGTTGTGCGTCACCTCGAGTTGGTATGACCCACTGGCGGGGATGACGTTACCATTATAGTTGACCAGTTGGCAATTGGATGAAAGATTGTTGGTTTGACCCCCAGGATTTGAAATGCTGACCATGCGAGGAGATTGGCGGAAGCACCAGAATCCAGATGGAATCTGATCTGGGATCGGTTGACCGTCAGGGTGGCACACCACTCGTCGTCCGGATCAATGCTGTGTACCAACAGCGGTTGGTGCTTTCGATTCGGGGACAGCCTGTTCTTGGTTATGACAGCGACTCGAAAAGGCTCCCTGTCCTCAGTGTTACTGGTCTGCATGAAGTCAGGATCGGACTCGGTGAAGGTGGGTTGGATTGCCCGAACATTCCTGCGAGGCTGGTTAAATCATTGCGAGTTGGCAGGCTGGGCTGCTCGACAGCAGGCAGCATAGTGGCCAAGCCTGCCACAGCGTAGGCACTGTAGCGATTTTGCAGGGCATTGCCGATTTAAGTGGGTGGAGCCACAGTTGCTGCACGTCGTGACATCAGTGCGTTCGTTACGCCACCGCGCATGCGCGGTGCGGTCTTGTGTGGTGCAGGCCTGCGCATTGCGTTCCTCCACGTCACCGTCCCCTCGTTTAGCATGTACAAGCGCAGGAGGCCTTGGAAAGCGTACAAAATGGCCGCCCTCCTCCAGACTGCGGCCCGGGAGGTGTTCGATCGTTTGGACCTGTTCCTCCTCATGGGGCCCTTGCTGCGCCGTTTCAGCTGCCTGTATGTAGGAGTACCGGCTGGTGGCATTCTCATGCAGGACACAGGTCTCGATTGCAGTCGCTAGGGTTAGTTGCTTAACTTTAAGGGGCTGCTGACGCAGGGTGTCCGACATGACCCCCAAAACAATCTGGTCGCGTATCATGGTGTCGGAGGTGGGCCCGTAGCCACAGGATTGCGTGAGGATGCAGAGGTGTGCTAAATAGGATTGGAAAGGCTCCTCCTTACCCTGCAAGCGCTGCTCGAACAGGTACCTTTTGAAGCTTTCGTTGACTTCAACACTGAAGTGTGTGTCGAATTTGAGGAGCACCATCTGGGTCTTGTCCTCGTCGTCCGCGAATGTCAGGGAGTTAAAGATGTGGATGGCATGTTGCCCAGCCGTGGAGAGAAGAAGGGTTATCTTCCTGGTGTCTGATGCATTTTCCCTGTCCGTGGCCTCGAGGAAGAGCTGGAAGCGCTGTTTCAATATCTTCCAATTTACCCCGAGATTGCCAGCGATGCAGAGTGGCAGCGGCGGGTTGATGTTCTCCATGCTGTAGGATGCCGGAATGCTGAGAAGTTGCAGGTAGGTCTCACAAGTGCTAGATTGTGACCACTCCTTGTACCATGTCGTGTTGGGTGTTCTGGTTCACAAACAAGCCAACAATGCTGGAAGTGGTGTAACGCTATTTTATTAACTGTTCAACTATGCTAACATACTGAAAACGTGGGTATAAGCAATACCAGCTTAACTGTGGACCCTTTCCTATCACTAGCTTTGGTGAGGCACTCAGCACATGGTGAATGTCTGTGATGCAGGCTGCGAGCTCTGTGCTCCGAGCTGGCTGCTGCTAGAATGAGCGGAAACTCTCCTGTCCCCTGTCTTTATAGTGCTTGTGCTCTCACTGGTGATTGGCTGCGGTGTTATGTATGCTGGTTGGTCCTACTGCATGTCCATCAGTGTGTATATGTGATTGCAGCATAATGCACTGATGTATATTATGACAAGGAATAGAGAGACACATCAGCAGTCAGTGTTGCCGTCAAGAAATATTTTCAAACTCGTAAGTACTGAAACACCTGATCGACCTGCTATAGATGTACCTGGTGTTTCCATGGAAGCAAGTAGTGATGTATCACCTCTGCCAGAAGATGTACCTGTTATTGTGGTTCCTGCTCACGTGATCCTGTGGAAGCGTCTCAGACTGCAGAATTATGCCGCTCTACAAGAAAGAGAACACCCCCTCAAAGACTCAATTTAGAATTGTCCAACTCACATATATATTGTTCAGTTGGAATTTCAGACTGTGTAAATTCGTTACTGAAGATTGAAGGAGTGAAAGGGGGAGGTATGGGGTGATTATCCCTTTAAGGGCAACACAGCAGAATAAGGGTCAGCTGGCTTGGGTGACCAATTGGACCTCAGAGTGGGTAATGACTCCAGGGATGGAGCCCTCAGGAAAGGAAACATGTAGGGACCAAGCTACAGCCATGATGCTGCTGAACAATTCTTATGAATAAATATGTTTTGTGTTCATTAATGAAGTCTTTGAAAGTGTACCTTTGCAGGAAGAGAAACCAAAAGCAAACAGTAAGTTTGTGACTGCTTCTGAAGTATTGCAGCTAATGTTCCTGTTCAGATCCAGAAATTGGTATTGTCTCTCCATATCTCTGAGGCAGAAAGCACAGCACCGGACAATCAATTTCAGATTACCTACTGCTTACTTGTATTTGGACAGATGTTCTATTTGCCTGGTAGGCAATGCTGGATGTGGCCATATTACTTTCCAAGTTTTGTGGCACTTGTGGTTCAGAGTCTGCATGTTCAAAACTCTGTGCTGTCTTCCAAATGCCGCATTTAAAAAAAAGATTGGCCGAGATTCTCCGTTTCAGAAAAGTGTTGATGCCAGGACTGAATCAGTGGACAATTAAATTGCTGCTGGTCTTGAAATAATTCATGATCCGTTAATGGGCAAGCACCAGTGCCACGTGGAACCTGATCGATTCCAATGATTCGACAGGGTCGGGATTGACACTCGAGAGGTATATCCACTCCTCACACACACTCATCCCAGCTAACAAGATGGCAGCGAGAAGAGCGGCTGCCCAGTTTGCAGACGCACAACTCAAGACCCTGCTGGATGCTGGGGAGGAGAGGCAGGCCACCCTGTTCCTCGGGGTGGTAAGGAGGCTGCCACCCACTGCTGGGCACTGCGCCTGGTTGCAGGTGGCAGAGGCTGTGAGCGCCGTGGGCCCCACCGCCAGGACTGGACAGCAGTGCCAGAAGTAGTTGCTTGACCTCCTCAGGGCTGTCAGGGTGAGTAGGCTGCACCATGCCTCTGGCACCAATACCTGTCCCACAGACCCTTAACGCCCCCCCACCCCCACCTGGAGGGCGACCGAACCCCACCTGCCAGCAGTCTGCTCACACGCCATTCTGCACCACATGCTAGCAATCTATCGTCCACCCTGGTTGGGTGCCCTGGCCACAAAGGCCACCAGCTACCCATTCCCTGTGCTGCATGCGTCCAACTGTCTAACATTCTGCGCTTTCTGTCTCCCCGCCCACCCATCCCAGAAGAGGGTGGCGCATAACCGCAGAGAGAGAAAGAAGACTGGAGGGGAAACACCAGACTTGCAGCCCTTCACCGTCACAGAGCAGCGGGCACTGGACCTGGTCGGTGGGCTCAGAGAGACAGCAGTCGCTGAAGCGGAGGTCGGCATCAGGCAACCAACTGAGCCCCCGCTGAGTTGCGGTGTCCCTATGGCATGCGTAGTATGGCCCCCACCCCAACTTCCCCACCCCACCCCCCATCACCCAATCACCACCCACTCACCTCTGGTGCCCGGTTGTGGGGGGGGGAGGGGGGAGTGGTGGTGTGAGGGCACTCATATGGCTGGTGTCATTCTGCACAACCACAGGCCATGGTCGGCGGTCAGTGTGGTGCGCAGCAAGATGGATGCCATGCAGGACGTGGCAATGGCGATCTGTGCCTCAACACCCCAGTCGCAAGAGGTTACCGTGACCCCACGGACCATCCCCTGGTCACCCCCCACTTCTCCTTGCCAACCCTGCCAGCGGCAGGACTGGCAGCCCACGGTCACACCTCTGGGAATATGAAATATCTCCTCTCTCTCCCTCAGCAGCCAAGGCGCCTGTTTCCCATTTTTAAAACCACAAATGAACCTCGCCATCAGTAATTCCTCCTCACTGAGGCGGGGCATCGCGGGAGCCCCGGAGAATATCTGGTTGTGCTATTAATGATATGCCACATATTATTAACGGGCCCAACCAGGTATTCTCTGGGGCTCCCGCGATGCTCCGTTGACTGTCCATGCGGAGTAGAATGCATTGGCACTGCTGTTGAGGCACCAGAACATGGCATTCCATCGGGCGACCGGTGCCGGCCACAATTTTCAGGTCACACGCAATTCTTCACCCAATGCCCAATCACCTTTCACGATTCTGGCGTCATTGGGGGACAATCCCGCCCATTATATCTTCTTTCATCTTATTAACACATGTTCTCAGCACAGAATCAGTAAGGCTGTACAGTTATCAATGGATTATATTATTTCTCCACAGAGTCTGTCACGTTAATATGGGGAAAAGCTAGACTGTTTGAAAGATATATGGACAGAGAATTGGCAGCAAGTTAACTTGGAAAAATGTGAAGTAATTAGTTCGGGACAAGAAACCGGCAGAAGGATTACAAGATTAATGGAAAATACTAATTAAAATGGATCCGGTAAAGGATTCTGCAGTCATAATTGATCCCTCAAGACATTAAGCTATCTCCTGGCAACTGTCAAAAAATGAATGGAATATTAGGTTGCACAAGAAGAAAATGGAGCATAGATCAAGCAAAGTAATATTGCCTTTACATAAAGCATTTGTCAGCACCTAGCTGGAGTATTGGGCAGAATGCAATACTTAATACTGCTGCCCAGGAGTAGGCTGTGGTGAGGGAATGTAGAATCAGGCGGTAAGCTGCAGGTGGAGATGAAGTCAGCACAAAGAAGGTTGGGATAGCCTTCCCACCCCTAGATGAATAAAGGTCCTTAAGTGGTCAATTAAAGGCCACAGAAGGACCTCGTCCCTCAATTGCTGATAACATCTCACAGAGGGCCCTGCCAACAGCAAGGGCCACTCCTCCATACCTGCCCCCTCCCCAGGCTCTGCCTGTCTGGCCCTGGCAAGATCACCCCAGTTATTTCTCTTCCAGGCCTCCATGGCTGCTCCTCTCCCCAAGCCGACTGCAGTCCCATCAGTGGTCACCATTCCTGCTGCTGCTGGAGCTGGAGGGCTGCAGGCCCTCTAATTGGCTGGCAGCTCTTGAAGGTGGGGTCTTCCCTGAGGGTAGGCAAGTAAGTGCTTGATAGAGGTTGAGGCTTGCAGAAATGGCCACAACGGGTTTTCCAACGGCTCTCCAGGTGGTGCATGGGACAACCACAGCATCCATTAAACTCAGCCCATTATGTGCAGTTCTGCAACCCACACCACAGAATAGCTAAGCTGGATAAAGTACATAATGTGTCATTGAGATAACAAAGATATGGAAAACTAAACATGTGAATGGACTCAAGGTCAGGACAGGAGGGTGACATGAAGTATTCAAAATTGTAAGGCTGAGGGATTAAGATCAGTCAAAAATATTTCAGTTGGCATGAGACCACAGAACATACACAGTGACTTAAGTGAGCAGAGATAGATTCAGATGGAAGATAAAGAAAGATTTCTAAGAGGTAGTTAGAATGGCATATCAGAAAGAGCAGGGAGAAAAGAGGCCTAAAATCAATGGCCGTTCTGGCATATTATCTACTTAATCCGGTGACAGTAAAGTGAGAGGGCCAGAAATTAGGATAGAATCTGGTTCTGTTGGTCAAAGAATTGGCCTACCCCACCAATATTTACACAGCCTTATTTAGGGCAGAACTTTGCTGTGTTACCGTAAATGTAGACACCAGAATGACACATTTCAATTACTGCACATCCTGGAAGATTGAGTTACCAGCATGTAGACTTGATATGTCTTGGACAGTCTTCTTTTCAGATGAGAACGCTTGAGGTTCCAGTCTCGTGATTCCAAGGGCGGAATTCTCCCCCCCCCACGCCGGGTGGGAGAATCGCCGGGGCACCGCGCGAGTCCCGCCACGCCACCCCGGCACCCGCACACGATTCTCCCACCCCCCCCAAACCAGCGCGGCGAGAATCATGGCTGTCTGCTCGGAGAATCGCCGCTCGCCGTTTGTAACGGGCGAGCGGCGATTCTCTGGCCCGGATGGGCCGAGCGGCCTGCCCAACACGACAGGTTTCCACCGGCGCCGTCCACACCTGGTCGCTGCCAGCAGGAACAGTGCGGGAACGCTGGGGGGGCGGCCTGTGGAGGGAGGAGGGGGGTTCCTGCACCGGGGGGGCTCAAAAGGGGTCTGGCCCGCGATCGGTGCCCACCGATCGGCGGGCCGGCCTCTCTGAAGGAGGACCTCCTTTCTTCTGCTGCCCCTCAAGGTCCATCTGACATCTTCTTGCGGGGCGGCCGCGGGGGAGGACGGGAACCGTGCATGCGCTGGTTGGCGCCGGTCAACCTGCGCATGCGCAGATGACATCATTTACGCGGCGCCGGCCCGACGCGTGTAAATGACGTGGCGCCACTCCTAGCCTCCCGGGGGCGGGAGAATAGGGGGCTGGGAACGGCCTCCGACGCCGGAGTGAAACACTCCGGTTTTCACTCCGGCGTCGGCACTTAGTCTCCCGATGGGAGAATTACGCCCCATATTTTTTTCATTCTTTTGTGGGATGTGAGCTTCATTGGCAAGATCAGCAATTGTTGTGTTGAGCTTCTTGAGGGTTGTTGGATATGCAGTCATCCAGCTAAGTGGAGAGTATGCCATCACACTCCTGACTTGTGCTATGTAGAATATGGAGAGGCTTTAGGGAATCAGGAAGTTTCTTGCTGCAGAATTCTGAGCCTCTGACCAGCTCTTGTAGCTACAATATTTATATGGATAGTCCAGTTAGGTTTCCGATTAATGATAAGCCTCAAGGATATTGATAGTGGTAGATTCAGTGATGGTAATGCCATTGAATGTCAAGTGTGGAGATGGTTAGATTCTCTCTTATTGGAGATGGTAAATGCCTGGCACTTATGAGACAGAAACATATCTAAATGTAGCTGCAGCAGCAACTTCTATTGTGGAACCCGCACAACACCAGTCACCTCTAACTCCGTTACTCTGTGAATTACTTGCCACCGTATGCTCTCTAAAGTCCACTGAGGTGAAATTATTTGAGCTGGTGCATGGAAGTAAGAAAGCGTGTGAAACATGGGGTAATATTGGCACAATAGATGCAGGAGAACACAGGACAGGATATTCATCCAATGGCACTTGGTTGGGGCTAGGGGAGGTTGTGGCAACTGGTGATATTAATCATCCTTTTTCTCTTCCTCAGGATAATATTTGAAGACGAAAAGCATCGCTCCTCCTCATCATCATCATCTAACTTCTTTTCCACTGGCTCCTTATGTTGTGATGGGTCTGCAGAAAATGTAGGCATGAGTTGAGAATGAGTAAGCAGAGCCCCCGGAGATTGAAGAAACAGCAGATATTTAGTTTGATGTTTTACAGGGATGACATTGTAAATGTCTTGGTCAGTACCGATTAAACTGCAGCTTGTACAGTACCAGACAAGGTCATCTCACACAGCTGGAGCAGAATGTCCTCCCAGCAAACCTGTGACCTGCTTCTTAAAGGGGGTCAATTCAACAATGTAAACAATATATCATCCTGCCATCTGACTTTATAGACATTGTGACCTTGATTTTTACAGATGGTAAGGGGGCATAAAACATGCCCATGAACTGAGAGCACAAGGTCAGGTTGACAGCATGGAGGCCTCTTTTAAATAAGACTTTCTGTAATCCCATCCGACACTTGGCCAGATTCCCTGGATGGCTGGTGAGAGTAGGAATTATACCACAAGCAGAGACTCGAGCAAACAGCTCCCAGCAATTAGTAGGTGGAGATGATTCTATCACGTCATGGCGGAATAGGTAGGCATGGATTTCTTTGAGCCCAGTAATTGAGGGGATGTTGAGGCTGAGGAGGTCCACCAAACCAAGATTGTGCCTGAGAAGGAACACTGCTAATAATAATAATAATATTATTATTATTAATATGCTGCTCCTCCTAGCCTGAAAGCAGATCAAAGAGAAGTAAAACTTTAAAACTTACCCGAGTCTCTTCCAACTAGTCAACTCCTCCTATTATGTTCCTGCAGCCAAGTAACGGACAATGCAGGATGTTGATGTTAAAATTACACTGTGGTGCCAATGATATCACTGGGTCATGATTTTGAATGTTAGGTAGGCAGCACTTGGCTCACCACTGAATATTATAGCAAAAGTGGATTTATTTTTAATTCTTTCTTGGGATGTGGGCACCGTTGGTTAGGCCAACATTTATTGCACATCCCTAATTGCCTTTGAAGAGGTATTGATTGTGGTAATGTGCCTTTAAGGGATCAGCATGACATTAGGGGGAGGAGGTGGCGTAGTGGTATTGTCACTGGACTAATAAACTAGAGACCCACTGCAGATGGTGAAATTTGAATTTAATAAAAATCTGGAATTCAAAGTCTAATGATGACCATAAACCATTGTTGTTTGCCATTTGTCGTAAAAACCCATCTGGTTCACTAATGTCCTTTCGTGAAGGAAACATGCCATCCTTACCTGGTCTGGCCTACCTGTGACTCCAGATCCCAGCAATGTGGTTGACTCTTAACTGCTCCATCAAGAGCAATTAGGGATGGACAATAACTGCTGGCACAGCCTGCGACACCCACATCCCATGAATGAATAAAAAGAAAGTCACTGGAAGGAAAACGTGTCATATGTCAGTTTTACCTATGTTTTACTGTTCTCATGTGCCTTGATAACTGAACCCACAATGTGTTTGCCCAATTCCTTATGAGCGATTGGTGCTTGTGTGTTGTACAGTAAATAAGCCCAAGGTATTATATCATTATAATAATAGAACATGGTGATCAGGACAGCAGGATCAAGTACAGGTTCAACATGGTGAACAGCCTTAAATCGTGCTACATGAGAAGATCCTCGATGTTTTGGTTAGATGGCAACAAAGTCACAGCATCTGAGCGTGTTCAACATACAGTGTGGTGACTGCGAAGAAAGGCTCTGGAAACACAGTGCGGAGCTAATGCTCATGTAAAAAACTGGTAAGCAGGCAGAACCCTCGTGGTGAGATTCCAGTACATAGCCTATGAGCTCAGTGAGTGGGATGACACGGTGAGAGCACTAGCACTGAGTTAGCTCAGTCAGGAAAGGCGAGTGACTAGGGTGTGCTCAGCTCCATAGTGAGCGGGAGACTCAAATGAATGCAAAGAAAAACAAAAGACCAGCATAAAAATCTCCAGAGATGATTGTGATTACAACAGGTGGCTTCAGGAGTTTCCGAACAACAAATTGAATAAAAAGCAAGGATGCCATTTCTCTGTGATGAGTTCCAAGCACAACTCGTATGCATAGGTGGAACTTCAGAAAAGCATGAAAAAGCGCTACAGTGACACTCACCCAGGTACTACAGAAGAGGAATGTCAAAGGAATATTGTCAGAATATCCACAACATTACCCAGTCTGAATTGGGGTTTAGCTGATGTACTGTTCGAATTCAAAATGTTTAACAAGTGTACAGAGCTATGGGGCTGGATTCTCCGTTTGGGAGACTAAAGTGCTGACGCCAGCAGAGCACGTGTAGTCTTTCATGACTGAAATATCAATGTGAAACCCCCACCGATTCAGGTACCGGTGAGGGGCTTACACTGGCGCCGACTGAAACTCCCGCCGCCCGCACCGAATACGAACGGAGAATGGCCCAGTCCCCGGCTGCGCATGCTCACGGCTGATGACCTGCACCGTACAATGTGGCGCTGGCCGTGCATGACCCTAATACGTTGACTGCAACCCCACAACCCAGCCCTTGGCCACCCACCTGCAGTCCCCCCAGCCCTAGCGAAAACCACCCCCCCCCCCAGCCAGTGACAATATTGAATTCTTTACCCATCAGTCTGGCCTCAATAAAACACGAGATGGATTTGCAGATATAGTATTATTTATTTTAACCAACCTGCAAGGCTGACTCGCTCCACAGAGATTCAGAACACAGAAGCTGTCTCCTGGACCCCTCGAACCGAGTGAGGTCGGAGACAAAGAGATCTCTGCAAATACATTCAAATGACATCAAGTTTCACGTACAAGATTCCCATAGGTCATCCTATACCCCTCCTGACCTGGCCATACATCCTGATTGGCTCACTTTGCATTCTTTAACCCTGGGCCTCTTGTTACCCAGCATCCTTTTCCCCATCCTTGCCATGCTTTCTGAATTCCTTTGTCCTTTGTGAACTCACTACGATTAGACTGGCCCACATCTACATTACTGTAACTAATATTTGAACTAACTATTTTATATCACATTTGTTTGTTCAATTCCTCACCAGCGGCATGGATCCCTGCTCAGTGTGGTAGCGCTGGGCACAGTCCACTGCTGGCACACCAGCTTCCTGCACGGTTGGGACCACACGTGGCCTGCGCTGTCGGGAACCCGGCCCGTTGGGGATGGATCATCGTGGGTGGATCAGTCGATGACGTGCCAATGCCATTAAAACGGCGTGCAGCGTGCAACACGATGATAGCAGACCGGTGCCGGCCTCAATTTCAAAGTGGAAATCCATTTTCCGCCGATCGCCGATCACGATTTCAGCGTCAGGCTACGTAGAATCCCGCCCATGTTTTCTTGATTCAGGTGTGTCTGAACCAGACAAGCAAGCCATAAAAATTCACCCACCAATTGGGAATGAAGGTCTACACAGGCTAAACATGTCAGGACTAACAGAAGAAGAGCTAAAGAATCACCAAAAAGCATGGACTGCATTGGAAGAATCATGTGATACTTCCACGTTCATGACTTGCGATCACGGCCCGTAACGTCCTCAGAATGGCAACCAATGGCGGATTGCCACCTCGAAGAGAAGTCAGAAGAGTTTATGCCATTCCATACCCCTTTCGGACGATACTGTTTTCAACGACCTCGTTTTGTGCCATCTGTTTACCAGGATGACTTTCGAGCTCACATAGACTGCATTACTTGCGCATAAATGCAATATCAACGTGCATCAAATCAAGTTATTTGGTGCTATTTATTCCATATGTGCCATATTTTTCCAATTAAGGGGCAATTTTAGCATGGCCAATCTACCTAACGTGCACATCTTTGGGTTGTGGGAGCGAAACCCACGCAAACACGGGGAGAATGTGCAAACTCCACATGGACAGTGACCCAGAGCTGGGATCAAACCTGGGACCTCAGCGCCATGAGGCAGCAGGGCTAACCCACTGCGCCACCCTGCTGCCCTTATATTTTCTCACTTAAACACAACGGTCAATAAAATATATTTTTCCACAGAAACAGAACCGTTCTGTCGATTTGTAAAGGGGAGGGGAGGGAAGAGGGGACAAGGGAAGGAAGGGAGGGGAGGGATGATGGGACAAGAGAGGGGAGGAGAGAAAAGAGGGGAGGAGAGAGGATTTTACATATTAATTATTAATTTTACAAGCTCAATGTCCAAATGCAGCAGCTGCCTGGTGGTTCTCAAATGGCCCTTGTGTCACCTGAAGCCTGAGCTTACACACCTGCACCAGGAGATATGCCTGCATCAGGGTCCATGTCACCTGTCATGCTCCAACTATGTATACAATGGAGTGCAGACAGGCAGTGATTGACACACAGGATGACCAGTAAGCACACAGAACAGAGCAGCCAATCACCGGACTGGACACAACCACTCTAAAACCAGAGGGCACCAGTTTTCCCGCTCTCTCGGGACCCAGCCTCTGAGACAGTCAGAGTTAGTGAGCTGGTCAGTGCAAACACCATGTGGTAGCTACTAAGTCTGGTTAGGCTAGTATAAGGTCTCCAGCCAAGTCAGCATGGTGTCAACCCACAGTTGAACATGTACAATAGTTTAGATGTTAAATAAAATCGTGTTGCATCTTAACAAGTGTTGGAGGTCTGCCTCTTGCTACACTGCATCAGGCGCAGTCCACATCAACCCAGCCTACCCAACACATCATGGTACCAGTGAGTGATGCTGAAAATTGACGGACCTACCTTGAGTAAATCAGCATTGACCAGCAAACAGATGGACCTACCTTGAGTGAATCAGCGTTGACTAGCAAACAGCCATCCGGTGACATGGAAAACGTCCGTCCTCCTCCGCAGCTCCACATCGCCGGCAACCTCGGTGCAAATTGGAAGATCTTCAAACAAAAGTTCCAACTCTATCTAGAAGCCACCGACTTCGAGGCCGCATCGGACGCCAGGAAGATCGCACGATTCCTGTCCACAGCCGGGGACCACGCCATCCACATCTACAACTCCCTTACATTTGCTGAAAGTGAAGATAAGACAAAAATTAAAACAGTCCGACTGAAGTTCGACAACCACTGCGACATTGAGGTGAATGAGAGCTTTGAACGGTACATTTCCCAGCAGAGGCTTCAGGGTAAGGATGAACCTTTTCAATCCTTTCTGACCCATCTCCGCATCCTCGCGCAGTCATGTAACTATGACTCGACCACTGATTCCATGATCCGGGATCAGATCATTTTCAGGGTCCACTCCGATTCCCTTCGCCAGCAGCTCCTGAAAGTCAAGCAGCTCACCCTCACCATCGCCATCGAAACGTGAGTTCTCCACGAACATGCTAACAATCGATACTCCCACATCAGGGCGGCAGAAACGGCAAAGCTAACCTCCCACAAGGCGGAACAGGTTGCAACCATCGCACAAATGCAGGGCCTAAGTATCAACGAGAGTGGCTATTCCGTATGCTTCTCCCGGGCCCCTGCGCATGCACGCCACGACCGAGGGGACGGCGAGATCGCCGACCAGACTGCGCAGGTGCGTACGTCGTTCGATCGCACTGCGCATGCGCGATGGTGCATGGAACGCGCTGACGTTGGCGTCATGACGTGTCCGAATTGTGGCTCCGCTCATTTAAAGCAGCAATGTCCGGCAAAATCACAACAGTGTCTACAGTGTGGCAAGCTTGGCCACTACGCAGCCCTTTGCAGATCTGCTCCACTGCTCAGCATCCAGCGATCCCAGCCGTGGCGCAGAAGCGTCCATTCAATACAGCAGGCCATGCCAGACTCCGACCCCTACAGCCCAACAGATCCTGATGCTGCATGTCTCAAATCTCCATACCGGGTGGGCATCATTACGAAGCATGCGTTGCCTTTCTCCAAGACAGCGAAGCACCTCCCGATCCTCAGCGTGGATCCCGATGACGAGTGGTGTGCTGTCCTCACAGTCAACAAGGCTCGCATCCGGTTCAAACTGGACACCGGCGCATCGGTGAACCTCATCTCCAAATCTGATCTCAACACCACCAGCCTGCCAGCTTCTTGACTACAATAGCAATGCCTTAGCTGCCAGTGGCTCATGCCAACTCGGAATTTCCAATAAGTCAGTTAAAGCGACACTGCGATTTGAGATCGTGGGACCTGACAGAGCATCCCTGCTCGGTGCTCGGGCCTGCAAACTCCTGAACTTGGTTCAGCAAGTCCACACCATGTCATCCTCACAGGCGACGGCCTCACCTGATGAGAACTTCCAGGCTGAAATTGATGACATCATCATGCAGTACCACAGCGTGTTCGACGGAATGGGCACACTCCCATACCGATACAAAATGCTGCTCAAACCGAACGACACCCCTATGATCCACGCACCACGTTGGGTGCTGGCACCCCTCAAGGACCGCCTGAGGCAGCAGTTACAGAATCTCCAGGACCAGGGCATCATATCAAAGGTCACAGAACCCACGGACTGGGTCAGCTCCATGGTCTGCGTCAAGAAGCCGTCAGGGCAGCTTCGAATCTGCATCGAACCCAAGGATTTAAACCGCAACATCATGAGGGAACATGACCCGATACCAAAACGAGAGGAGTTGACCAGCGAGATGGCTCATGCCAAACTCTTTACGAAGCTGGATGCATCCAAGGGGTTCTGGCAAATACAGCTGGATGCATCCAGTTGCAAGCTGTGCACATTCAATACCCTGTTCGGTCGCTACTGCTACAACCGGATGCCTTTTGGCATCATCGCTGCCTCAGAGGTATTTCACCGCATCATGGAACAGATGATGGAGGGTATCGAGGGGGTGCGCGTGTATGTTGACGATGTCATAATCTGGTCAACAACTCCTCAAGAACACATCGATCACCTCAAGCAGGTATTCCTCAGAATCCATGAGTATGGCCTCCGACTCAACAAAGCCAAGTGCTCGTTCAGTCAATCAGTAATCAAATTCCTTGGTGACCACATCTCGCAGCAAGGCGTGCGGCCAGATGCTGACAAGGTCTCGGCGATCAACGTCATGAAGACCCCAGAGGACAAGAAGGTGGTCCTCCGCTTTCTAGGGATGGTCAACTTCCTCGGGAAGTTCATTCCCAACATGGCAGCACACACCA
Source organism: Scyliorhinus torazame (assembly GCF_047496885.1). Lineage (NCBI taxonomy): Eukaryota > Metazoa > Chordata > Chondrichthyes > Carcharhiniformes > Scyliorhinidae > Scyliorhinus > Scyliorhinus torazame. Next base: position 105,280,065 of record NC_092708.1, read on the forward strand.
CAGCCCTCCGCCATCTCGTCAAAAAGTATACGGAATTCCAGTGGCGGCCCGCTCATGAGAACAAATGGCGTGAGCTGAGGGCAAAACTCACCACAGCCCTGGTTCTGCTGTTCTTCGACCCTACCAAAGACCAAAATACCCACTGACGCGAGCCAGGATGGTCTTGGGGCGGTGCTCCTCCAACGGGATGACTCCTCCTCATGGGCCCCAGTTGCGTATGCCTCCAGAGCCATGATGCCCACTGAGCAATGGTACGCTCAGATCGAGAAGGAATGCCTGGGCCTCCTAACGGGAATCGACAAATTTCACAACTATGTGTATGGCCTCCCAAAATTCATGGTTGAGACGGACCACAGGCTACTAGTCCACATAATCCAGAAGGATTTGAATGACATGACGCCTCGGTTACAACAAATCCTTCTCAAGCTACGCCGCTATGACTTTGAACTTGTCTACACGCCAGGCAAAGAACTTATTGTTGCAGATGCCCTTTCCAGGTCTCTCACCACACCGTGTGAACAAACTGACTTTGTCAGCCAAATCGATGCGCAGGTGCAATTGTGTGCCTCCAACCTTCCGGCCACTGATGAGAGGGTCATCCAAATTCGTGAGGAAACGGCCAAGGGTCCTCTGCTACAGTGTGTGATGCAGCACCTCACGAATGGCTGGCAGAAGGGACAGTGTCCCCAGTTTTACAACGTCAAGGACGACCTGACGGTGGTGGACAGCATCCTCATGAAGCTCGATAGGATTGTGATACCGTAGAGCATGTGAGCTATGGTGCTCGGCGAACTCCATGTGGGTCACCTGGGGGTTGAGAAATGACGACGCAGAGCTCGAGAGGCAGTCTATTGGCCGGGCATCAGCCAGGACGTTGCCAACACGGTCCTCAACTGCCCCACATGTCAGAAATTTCAGCCAGCTCAACCCAAAGAAACTCTGCAGCAACATGAGATAGTGACCTCCCCATGGTCCAAAGTCGGTGTCGACCTTTTCCACGCCAAGGGGCGTGACTATGTCTCCTGGTCGACTACTTCTCCAATGACCCTGAACTGGTGAAACTGTCCGAGCACACGTCGAAGGCGGTGATTAAAGCATGCAAAGAAACGTTTGCCAGGCATGGGATACCACTCACAGTGATGAGTGACAACGGTTCCTGTTTTTACAGCCAGGAATGGTCTGATTTTCCCCACCGATACAACTTTCATCACGTAACCTCCAGCCCCCACTACCCGCAGTCAAACGGGAAGGCCAAAAAAGGGGTCCATATCATCAAGAGATTACTGTGCAAGGCTGCAGACTCAGGCTCCGACTTCAGCCTGGCGCTGCTGGCATACAGAGCATCCCCGCTGTCCACTGGGTTGTCTCCCGCGCAGATGCTCATGAACCGCACTCTGCGAACTACGGTTCCAGCCATCCATGTTCCAGACTTTGACCACCTCACGGTCATACAAAAGATGCAGCAGTCTCGGGCCCAACAGAAATCAGCATACGATGCTCATGCCACGGTTCTCCCCAAGCTGGTGCCAACTGATCGTGTTCATGTGCAGTTGCCTGACGGCGGCTGATCCGCCACAGCTGTGGTGGTCAAGCAAGTAGCCCTGAGATAGTTCCTCGTCCACATGGCTGATGGCTCCTTCCTACGACGCATCAGACGGGCGCTGCGCAGAGTTCCACGCCCGCCACCTAACCATGATGTCCCGCCTCACACAATGCTTCCTCCGGATGTGCCCTACCACGAGGCCACCGATCTACCAGCAATCCTGCTGACCTCTGTGACCACCGCATTGGCGGCAGTCCCGCCTATCCAAGTGCAGGCGGCCCCTGATCCACCTTTGAGGCGGTCAACCAGAATTCGTCGCCCGCCGCAGAGACTAAACTTATAGACTGAACTTTTGCACAACTGTGTTACCTTATCGTTTTGACCTCTGTAAATATCGTTGTTACCGTTTCATCTGCCCTATATCTAGCGACACCTTCCTGTATACATAAGGTCATTTTTGCACATTCTGTATATAGTCACGCACATATACACATCCACATGCGCATGCACCTTAATATTTATTATCTCAACACACGCAATACAGAACAAAAAAAAAGGGGGAGATGTCATAATATATTCTATGTATACAATGGAGTGCAGTCAGGCAGTGATTGACAAACGGAACAGAGCAGCCAATCACCAGACAGGACACGACCACTATAAAGCCAGAGGGCACCAGTTTTCCCACTCTCTCGGGACCCAGCCTCTGGGACAGTCAGAGTTAGTGAGCTGGCCAGTGCAAACACCATGTGGTAGCTAGTAAGTCTCGTTAGACCAGTATCAGGTCCCCAGTCAAGTCAGCATAGTGTCAACCCACAGTTGAACATGTATAATAGTTTAGATGGTAAATAAAATCGTGTTGCATCTTATCAAATGTTGGAAGTCTGCCTCTCGCTACACTGCATCAAGTGCAGTCACATCGACCCAGCCTACCCAACACATCATCACCTTCCTCCAGCTCATCCATTTCTGGTGGCAAGATATCATCTGGGAGAATGCTCAGTCCACACTGAATGGCAAAGTTGTGCAATGCACAACACACAACAATCTATGAGACTATCTCTGCTGCCGACTGCAACATGTCCCCTGATCTGTCCAGGCATTGAAAATGTGATTTAAAAACACCAAGGGTGCGATTCTCCGTCCCGTTGTGCCAGATTTCTGGTGCGGCGTGCAGCCCGCTGGCAGCAGGGCTCTCTGTCCCACCAGCCAGTCAATGGGATTTCCCGATCTGGACAGCCCCACGCCATCGGGAAATCGGCATGGGTGCACTGTCGGCATAACAAAGAATCCCGAAAGTGGAGAATCCAGCCCCAATTGGCCTCTCCACTACTTGATGTATAGCTAGATGTTCTTCCAAGTTCTCATCTTGCCTCTTCTCTGGACCCTCCAACCCTACAGTGCCCCTCTCCAATTCTCTATTTCTCTGACTTTTGTGCATCTACCCTATCCGTCAACCCCCAAACCTCTTTACCTGCCTGTGCCCTACACACCTTTGCGAAACTTCAGTGCCTCCCTATTTCCATAAGAAACTCCTCAGGCACATTTCTTTCAGTGAGCCTTTGGTCATCTATCCAATTAGCTTGTTCTTAGACTTCTTAGAGTTCTTAGACGGGGGCCTGTTTAGTTCAGATGGCTGGACAGTTGCTTTGCGATGCAGAGTGAAGCCAATAGCATGGGTTTGTGATAGACTATATTAGGGGTATTGCGGTACCTAGGTGGGATTTACCTTATACTGTAGTATGAGTGGTAGAACCTGCCTGCTGGTTCCGCCCAGCAGGCGGAGCATAAGAGTCTGTGTTTCACCCACAGCAGTCATTCTGTACCGGATCTGCTGGGGTAACTACTTGTTCATTAAAGCCTTCAATTGGACTACAATCTCGCTTCAGTAGTGATTGCTCGTGCATCAATTTAATGAACAAAATTGAAGAATGGCTGCTCTCCACATCAAGCCAGAGTGTCTACAAATCAACCCCCATGCGGCAAATGCAGCAGCAACTTTTAAACATTGGCTGGCATGTTTCAATGGGTACATCAGGACGGCCCCACTACCCCCACGGAGGAACAGAAAATGCAAGTCCTGCACTCAAGGGTGAGCGCAGAAATCTACACGCTTATCGAAGACGCGGACGGTTTCGAGGACGCAATGACTTTGTTAAAAGAGCACTACATCCGCACTGTGAATCAGGTATACGCTCGGCATCTTTTAGCTACCAGACGGCAGATTGCAGGGGAATCACTGGACGATTTTTACCGCATATTGTTAGTGTTAGGTAGAAACTGTAACTGTCCACAAGTCTCAGCCAATGACCACACCGAACTCTTACTACGGGATGCTTTTGTTGTGGGCATGCTGTCCTCTAAGATCCACCAGCGACTGCTGGAAAACGACACGCTGTGGCTTAAAGAGGCACAGAAACTTGCGCACTCCCTAGATGTAGCCTCCCGCAATGCCCAGGCCTACGTTCCCGACCGCACGGTACCCGCATGGACAGGGTGGACCCCATTCGCGGCCGATTCCAAAGCACCCCTAAATTCCCCACAAGCTTGTGCAGTGCAGCAGCCAGGAAACCCCGGGGGAGGGGGGGGGGGGGATGCTATTTTTGCGGGCAAAACAAACACCCACGGCAACGCTGCCTGGCCCAATCCACAATCTGCAAGGGCTGCGGGAAGAAGGGGCACCTCGTGGCAGTATGCCAGTCCCGGTTGGCCGCCGCTGTCTCCACAGGCGAACCGGGCCCGCTGCCATTCCTCTCCTCACAGGACATTTGCGATTCATGCGGGAGGCCACCTTGGATGACGTCTCAGGACCCCGACTCGGCTGGCCATGTATCGCCTGATAAGATCTCCCAGCCGGCCGTGTGCGATTCATGGGGGCAGCCATCTTGGACGATGTCTCAGGACCACGACTCGGGTGGCCATGTATCGCCCGATCTCTCAGCTTCTGCCACAACTTACCTCAGTGACACTGGACCAGTCTCGGCCCCGAACATTTTCAACCGCTACGACGTTAGTACTCATCAACGGGCACAAGACATCCTGCTTGATCGACTCTGGGAGCATGGAGAGCTTCATCCATCCCAATACGGTAAGACGCTGCTCCCTCACTGTACACCCGATTATACAAAAGATCTCCCTGGCCTCTGGGTCCCACTCTGTGGAGATCCGTGGGTGCAGCATAGCCAACCTCACGGTTCAGGGCGTGGAGTTCAATAACTTCCGACTCTACGTCCTCCCCCATCTCTGCGCTGCCACACTCCTGGGATTGGACTTCCAGTGTAACCTGCAAAGTTTAACGTTCAAATTCGGCGGCCCCATACCCCCCTCACTGTCTGCAGCTTCCCGACCCTCAAGGTCGACCCACCTTCCCTGTTTGCAAACCTTATCCCCGATTGCAAACCTGTCGCCACCAGGAGCAGACGGTACAGTCCCCAGGATCGGATCTTCATTAGGTCAGAAGTCTAACGGTTACTAAAGGGGAAGGCATTATCGAGGCCAGCAACAGCCCCTGGAGAGCTCAAGTGGTGGTTGTAAAGACCGGGGCGAAACATAGGATGGTCATAGACTACAGTCAGACCATCAACAGGTATATGCAGCTCGACGCGTACCCTCTCCCCTGCATATCTGAAATGGTCAACCAGATAGCGCAATACAAGGTTTTCTCCACAGTAAACCTTAAAACAGCCTACCACCAGCTCCCCATTCGCCCGGACGACCGCAAGTACACTGCATTCGAAGCAGATGGGCGGCTCTACCACTTTTTAAGGGTTCCCTTTGGTGTCACAAATGGGGTCTCGGTCTTGCAACGGGAGATAGACCGAATGGTTGACCGGTACGGTCTGCGGGCCACGTTCCCGGACCTCGACAATGTCACCATCTGCGGCCATGACCAGCAGGATCATGACACCAACCTCCGCAGATTCCTCCATACCGCAGAAATCCTTAACGTAACCTACAACAAGGACAAATGTGTGTTTAGCACCGATCGCCTAGCCATCCTGGGCTACGTAGTACATGATGGAGTCGTCGGCCCAAATCCCGAACGCATGCACCCCCTCATGGAGTTTCCCCTCCCCCACTGCCCCAAGGCCCAGATACGTTGCCTGGGCTTCTTTTCTTATTATGCCCAGTGGGTCCCCAATTATGCGGACAAGGCCCGCCTACTAATCCAGTCCATGGTTTTTCCCTATCGGCAGAGGCCCCCAGGCTTTCAGTCGCATCAAAGCAGGTATCACCAGGGCGATGATGCACGCAATCAAAGAGTCCCGCCCCTTCCAGGTCAAGAGCGACGCATCAGACGTAGCTCTGGCTGCCACCTTCAATCAGGCGGGCAGACCCGTGGCCTTCTTTTCACGCACCCTCCACTCCTCAGAAATCCGCCATTCCTCTGTCGAGAAGGAGGCCCAAGCAATCGTTGAAGCTGTGCAGCATTGGAGGCATTACCTGGTCGGCAGGAGATTCACTCTCCTCACTGACCAACGGTCGGTAGCCTTCATTTCTGACAATGCACAGCGGGGCAAAATTAAGAATGATAAGACAGGTGGAGGATTGAGCTCTCCACCTATAATTATGAGATCTTGTATCGTCCCGGGAAGCTCAACAATCCTCCTGATGCCCTGTCCCGCAGCACTTGTGCCAGTGTACAAGTAGACCGACTCCGGACCCTCCACGACAACCTCTGCCACCCGGGGGTCACCCAGTTCTTCCACTTTGTTAAAACCCGCAATCTGCCCTACTCCATCGAAGAGGTCAGGGCGTAACCAGAAACTGCTAAATCTGCGCGGAGTGCAAGCCACACTTCTACAGGCCAGAGAAAGCGCACCTGGTGAAGGCTTCCCGCCCCTTTGAACGCCTCAGCGTGGATTTCAAAGGGCCCCTTCCCTCCACCGACTGCAACACGTATTTCCTAAACGTGATTGATGAGTACTCCCAGTTCCCTTTCACCATCCCCTGTCCCGACATGACGGCTGCCACCGTCATTAAAGCTCTCCAGAGCATCTTTACCCTGTTCGGTTTCCCCGCCTACATCCATAGCGATAGGGGGTCCTCCTTCATGAGTGACGAGCTGCATCAATTCCTGCTCAGCAAGGGCATTGCCTCCAGCTGGACGACCAGTTACAACTCCCGGGGAAATGGGCAGGTAGAGAGGGAGAACGGGACGGTCTGGAAGGCCGTCTTACTGGCCCTACGGTCCAAGAATCTCCCAGTGTCACAATGGCAGGAGGTCCTCCCCGATGCACTTCACTCCATCCGATCACTACTGTGCACTACTACCAACGAAACACCTCATGAACGTCTCCTTGCCTTCCCTAGGAAGTCCTCCTCAGGGACCTCGCTCCCAACATGGCTGGCAGCCCCAGGAACCGTCCTACTCCACAAACACGTACGGGCCCACAAGTCGGACCCACTGGTCGAGAGGGTACATCTCCTCCATGCTAACCCCCAATACGCCTATGTGGCGCACCCCGGCGGCCGACAAGACACGGTCTCCCTGGGATCTGGCCCCTGCTGGATCCCCCCCTCACCCCCCCCTAAAAGCAAGGCCACCACCCCCGCCAGACTCTTTTTTAAACAGGGGGTGAATGTGGTAGGCTATATTAGGGGTATCGCGGTACCTGGATGGGATGTACCTTATACTGTAGTATGAGTGGTAGAACCTGCCTGGTGGTTCTGCCCAGCAGGCAGAGCATAAGAGTCTGTGTTTTACCCACAGCAGCCTTTCTGTACCGGAGCTGCCGGGGTAACTACTTGTTTATTAAAGCCTTCAATTGGACTACAATCTCGCTTCAGTCGTGATTGATCGTGCATTAGGGTTCAATTCCCGTACCGGCTGAGTTTATTCATGAAGACCTCACCTTCTCAACCTTGCCCCTCGCCTGAGGTGTGGTGATCCTCAGATTAAATCACCACCAATCAGTTCTCCCCATCAAAAGGTAAAGCAGCCTATAGTCATCTGGGACTATGGCAATTTTCTTAGACTTAACACTTAACATTTATTTTCTTTTGATTCTTTGAAGTGCCTTGTGATTTTTTTCTTTTGTAAAGGCGCTAGATAAATTCAATTTGTTGCAGTTTAAAACACACCAGGTAACACAATGGACTTGATTATTCTTTTATTTCTTTTATTTTTGCTTTCCTTACACTATTTCAATGACACATACAGTTAGTGTAATTAAGAGACTAATTTAAGTGACCTGACAGGACCATTATTATTCCCTTAAATAGCTAAAGCCATTTCACAACTGGTCTTCTTCGAGTGTTACCATGACAACAATTAACCAATCAACGCACCACATACAACGCACAACCAGGCCACAAAATAATTCCAAGTCTAACAACACAAGAGAATAAATTATTTTGCACTCAAATGATTCGCAGAAAGGCTTCCAAGAAAGGTAATAAATCAGAGGTCTTCCTCAGGTAGGTAAAAGGAACGCTGGTTACCTAAATGTCAAATGCTTACATAGATTTAAGTTACGTTTAATATTCCAAATTCAAAATTATTTTTTCAAAAACGTAATCAATGTATACTCTCAACAGGAGTGCTTCCAAATATCAATACCTGGACAACAATAAAAGCCGTGCGGTTCCAAGGCTGATATTCAGACTTCAGAACAAAAGCCTCAGAAATAATGATGGAGTTTCCACACAATCGCTATGTATGAACTCAAGTCTCAATCAGTAATGCCACTCTCTACCAAATAAGCATTGTTGCACTATGCCACTCTAATTACATGATTAATCCTTAAATATTTTCCATTAAAAGATACTATAATAAAAATCTAATATGTATTTTATACAACGAGTATTCTATTATGCTGCAAGGCACAAGGCAGCAATGCCTTGAACTCCTGTCCACAAGTTGTATAAATGTTGCACCCAGTGACAATCCGGATTTTATTCTTTAAAAAATGAATGAAAATCGCTTATTGTCACAAGTAGGCTTCAAATGAAGTTACTGTGAAAAGCCACATTCCGGCGCCTGTTCGGGGAGGCTGGTACGGGAATGTTTATTTTCATGCTTATTTCTGTAAATGTACCTTTCTTTATTCATCAATTGCTGTATAACGTATATTGTCATATAATTCATTTTAATAACTTATGTTATGCTGAATACAGTCATAATTGGCTCAGGACGAGACTTTCACCCACAACTGGAGAGGATGTCCCGCCTCTGAACGCTGCTGATTTTATTTGTAATGCTATTAATTGCCCCCCATTTCCCGAACTCTGCACTGCTGGGGCTACAGAGCTTCTGGCCAAAAGGGGGGAGCAATATCATGACAAATAGAATGATATATCAGAATAATTGAATCATGATAAGGAACATTCCATGTAACAGGAAGGGAGTTTAACAAGGCTGATAGGATATTAATGGCTGAGGCCGCTCCAAAAAAAAGGATAACAAGTTGAAACTCATGGTTCTACATATTAATGCACAAAGGACTGATAATAAGATAGATGAATTACTTGCCCAAATAAAGATAAACCGTTGATACATAGCAGCCAACATTGAGATGTAGTTGCAAGGTGATCAGTTTTTTTAAAAATTATTTCTTTTATTCTCCTCATTTTTTTAAATTCTCCTCTTTTTTAACATTTTCATCAATAAGCAACCAATGAAAAACAAACCCCCCAAAAATACAATAATACCCCCCTCCCCCCCCCCGCTCAATATACAGACCAAAATATCCACCCGTACATTCCAGGTAAAAAGAAAACACAAATTAACAATCAATCCGTAAACAGTGCAACTGAAGACAACAATGCCGCCAACCCCCCCCCCCCACCCTTATGTTCAATGGTAACCAATTCTCGGAAGTGCATAATAAATAGCCCCCATGAATTGTGAAACCCTTCCTTCATCCCCTTCAGCTGAGACTTCACGTTCCTGACAGTCAAAGAAATTCAAGTAGGTCCCGCTGCCAAACCATGTCACAGGATGGAGAAGCTAACCTCCACCCAACAGGACCCACCTCCGGGCAATCAGCAAGGCAAAGGCTAACATCTGCTTGCCACCCGAGCCGGTCCGACCCACCGAAAAAGGCATCTAGGGGCCCTGGTTCCAAGTTCACGAGCACTACCCCCGAGATGACCCTGAAAAACCTCCCTCCAACAAACCCCTCACATTCTACGTAACTATCCTTTTTTTTAAATTTAGAGTACCAAATTCATTTTTTCCCAGAAAAGGCAATTTAGCGTGGCCAATCCACCTACCCTGCACATCATCGGGTTGTGGGGGCGAAACCCACACAATCACGGGGAGAATGTGCAAACTCTACATGGACAGTGACCCAGAGACGGGATTGAACCTGGGACCTTGGTGCCATGAGGCAGCAGTGATAATCACTGCGCCACCATGCTGCCCCTACGTAACTATCCTAACCGGGGGTCTCTCACCCTGTGGTGAATGTATTACTGCTACCATTCCCCATTGTATTGCATTACATTGTATTGTATTATGTTGATGCCCTTGTGGGCTCCGCCTATGGCTCTGCCCCCTCGGGGGAGGTATATAGATCTGCAGCCTGTAGGCGGCACTCAGTACAGAGCAGTCGCAGGCAGGCACAGATCTAGCTGATTAAAACCACTGTTCACTTCTATTCATCGTCTCGTGTGAATTGTTGGTCGCATCACACCCCCCCCCCTCCCCTCCTATCCATCATCCTCATAACTCCAAGCCCTGCCCACTGGGCTTGGCCCGCCCTGCCCCATTGTTACCTTCGAGCCCCTGCCAGAATCCTCCCATCCACTTCCTCTCGAAAACACCTCACCCAGTATCGGTCCCCTCCCTCAACTTTTCACACCTCCCAGTCGCATCGAAACCTCTTCCACCAGGCTCTGATGGCTGCAGCCCCTCCCACCACCACCCTCCCATTCACTGGCCAGTTTGAGCTGGCCAGTGTGGCGGCCCCTGCCCAGGCCTCACTCCCCTCCAATCCCCTCCTCCCTGTCCGGTCCCAGGAATACAAAGAAATCCCCTTCAACACACAACCCCAGTGTAAACACACAAACCCGAAAGAACCATCATTGCAAAAGAAAATCCCTACTCTTACCTTGTCCAAATAGGCAACTTCAACTTATTTAGCACATATAACAACAGGCAGTGAAAAATAGAGCTACATACACTCCTCCACCCTCCCTACCCTCAGTCCAAGACCAATCCTCAGTCCCATTTCTTTCATCTGCCCCAGTCCTTCTGCCTTCACAAATACCATTGCCGCTTCCACCACCTCAAAATAAAAGTTATTGGAGTTGTAGGTCACCCTCAACTTAGCTGGGTATACTATACCAAGCCGTACCCTGCTGTTATGCCCTCCTCGCCAACTCCACAGTAAGGTCCTGGTATACACGTATACCAGCTCCAGCCAACTGCACCTCCCGCTTCTGCTTTGCCCAACACGAGACCTTCTCCTTCACGCGGTCCCTAAGGAAACAAATAATCTCTGCTCTTGGCAGCTCATTCGCCTTTGGTATCGGCCTCCACGCCCTATGAGCCTTATCCAGTTCATACCGAGAAGGATCTTCCCTCTCCCCCAACAGCTCCGGCCACATCTTGGCAAAATGCTCCATCAGCCTCGGGCCCTCCACCCCTTCGGGCAGGCCCACGATTCCCTGATTTTGCTGCGTTGATCTGTTTTCCAGGCCCCACACTTTGGCTCGCAGACCCTTGTTGGCCTCCACCACCCTCTGCAGCTCCTCACCCATCAAGGTGAGCTGATCGCTGTGTTGCAACAAGGCCTCTTCCACTCTCTTCAGTTTCTCACCCTGCTCCTCGACACCGCCGCCTTCACCGGGGCAATCGCCTCCTCCACCAGCACCTTCAATGCTGCCATCATTTCCATCCTCATGATCTCCATGTGCTTTGTGAACTGTTTTTCAAGTTCCACAACCATCACCTCAGTCACCTTTTCTGCCGTGAACCATGCGGCTCCACCCAGCGACCCAGCCTCCGCCTACCCTTCCACTCAACGGCGAACCTTCATTCACCCACTTCTTCACGGCAGTTTTACTTCGTGTTTTGGACATCTTTCTTCCTTATCTCTTCCTGCACTTATTTAACCAAAAATTGTCCCTGGGACCGGGCATTAAATTCTAAAAAATCAAGCCTTTAGCTGGAACCATCCAACATGCAACCTCCTCCGACATGCCACCACCGGAAGTTGTGATTAAAGTTAGCAATTAAATATTTTGGCATATTTTCAGAAAAGATAGGCGAAATAGAAAACAAATATGCACTAGCCCTGATAATAAAAGATGAGATAACAGCAGTAATGAGAAAGGATCTTATCCCAGAAAGTAAAGTCAATGAGGTTTGAGGTACGCAAAAACAAAGTGGAAAAGATATTGGTATGCGTTTATCGACTCACTAACGGTATTCATAAAGTTGGATTTTATGGCTTCCATTCGGCATGTTTAAAGGCAGTTCTTTTAAGTTCAGCATGTGGCCTTCCCATTGCCTTCCCACCTGCCCCAGGTCCAAATACCAACATGGCCTGCTCCACCATTCAATCACACCATGGCTGACCGTAACTCCCTTGCTCGTCAAAAAACTATCTACTTCTGCCTTAAAAATATTCAGTAAGAAGTTATAACACCAGGTTAAAGTCCAACAGGTTTGTTTCAAACACTAGCTTTCGGAGCAATGCTCCTTCCTCAGGTGAATGAAGAGGTATGTTCCAGAAACATATATATAGCCAAATTCAAAGATGCCAGACAATGCTTAGAATGCGAGCATTTGCAGTTGATTACAGATCCAGAGATAGGGATAACCCCAGGTTAAAGAGGTGTGAATTGTCTCAAGCCAGCACAGTTGGTAGGATTTCGCAAGCCCAGGCCAGATGGTGGGGGGTGAATGTAATGCGACATGAATCCCAGGTCCCGGTTGAGGCCGCACTCATGTGTGCGGAACTTGGCTATAAGTTCCTGCTCGGCGATTCTGCGTTGTCGCGCGTCCTGAAAGCCGCCTTGGAGAACGCTTATGCGGAGATCAGAGGCTGAATGCCCTTGACTGCTGAAGTGTTCCCCGACTGGAAGGGAACATTCCTGCCTGGTGATTGTCGCGCGATGTCTGTTCATTCGTTGTCGCAGCGTCTGCATGGTCTCGCCAATGTACCACGCTTCGGGACATCCTTTCCTGCAGCTTATGAGGTAGACAATGTTGGCCGAGTCGCACAAGTATGTACTGCGTACCTGGTGGGTGGGGTTCTCATGTGTAATGGTGGTATCCATGTCGATGATCAGGCACGTCTTGCAGAGATTGCCATAGCAGGGTTGTGTGGTGTCGTGGTCACTGTTCTGAAGGCTGGGTAGTTTGCTGCAAACAATGGTTTGTTTGAGGTTGCGCGGATGTTTGAAGGCAAGTAGTGGGGGTGTGGGGATGACCTTGGCAAGATGTTCATCTTCATCGATGACGTGTTGAAGGCTGCGAAGAAGATGTCGTAGTTTCTCCGCTCCGGGAAAGTACTGGACGATGAAGGGTACTCTGTCGGTTATGTCCCGTGTTTGTCTTCTGAGGAGGTCGGTACGGTTTCTTGCTGTGGCACGTTGGAACTGTCGATCGATGAGTCGAGCGCCATATCCCATTCGTACAGGGCATCTTTCAGTGTCTGTAGATGTCTGTTATGCTCCTCCTCGTCTGAGCAGATCCTGTGTGTACGGAGGGCTTGTCCATAGGGGATGGCTTCTTTAATGTGTTTAGGGTGGAAGCTGGAGAAGTGGAGCATCGTGAGGTTATCCATGGGCTTGCGATAAAGCAAAGTGCTGAGGTGATCGTCTTTGATGGAGATGAGTGTGTCCAAGAATGTAACTGATTTTGGAGAGTAGTCCATGGTGAGTCTGATGGTGGGATGGAACTTATTGATGTCATTGTGTAGTCGTTTCAGTGATTCGTCGCGGTGGGTCCAAAGGAAAAAAATGTCATCGATGTATCTGGTGTATAACTTCGGTTGAAGGTCCTGTGCGGTGAGGAGGTCTTGTTCAAACTTGTGCATGAAGATGTTGGCATATTGAAGTGCAAATTTGATCCCCATGGCTGTTCCGTGCGTCTGGATGAAGAACTTGTTGTCGAAGATGAAGACGTTGTGATCCAGAATGAAGCGGAAGAGTTGCAGAATTGCGCCTGGATGTCGGTGTTGAGTACTGAGGCTGTTGCAGCAATGCCGTCGTCATGGGGGATGCTGATGTAGAGTGCCGAGACGTCCATTGTGATGAGGAATGTTCCTGGTTCAACTGGTCCATGGGTGCTGAGTTTCTGTAGGAAGTCCGTTGTGTCGCGACAGAAGCTGGGGGTTCCTTGTACGATGGGTTTCAAGATGCCCTCGATGTAGGCAGAGTGGTTCTCACACAGGGTCCCATTGCCTGAAACGATAGGACGGCCTGGTGTGTTGGCCTTGTGTATTTTCGGGAGGCAGTAGAGATCTCCAATGCGGGGAGTACGTGGGATGAGAGCACGTAGAGTGCTCTGATCGTCTGGATCCAAGGTCTTAATCAGTCTGTTGAGTTGGCAGATGTGTTCCTTGGTTAGAGCTGCGGGTAACGTTCTATAGTGTTCCTGGTTGTTGAGTTGTCAGTATACTTCTTTGCAGTAGTCCGTTCTGTTTAGTATGACGGTGGCCCCTCCTTTGTCTGCTGGTTTGATGACGATGTTGCGGTTGACCTTGAGAGCACGGATGGTGTTGTGTTGTGCTTGGGTGACGTTCGGGGCTGTCTTGTGAATGCGACTGATGAATCTGGCATTGACTCGACTCATGACGGCCTGAGCATACATGTTGGGTCTAGGGTAGCGGCCTTCCGGAGGTGTCCAATTCGACTCTTTCCTCTTCGGTTGCCGCACCGCAGATTTCTCGGCCTGCTATTCTGGTTCATTGGTTCATCAGGCGAATGAGGCTCCGGGAATTCTTCCACAGACCCCAAGAGGCCTACAGCGAACCCAAGGAGGCTACCAATGAACCGGAACAGCAGGCTGAGACATTCAAGGTGCGGCAGCCGAAGAGGAAAGAGTCGAATTGGACCCCTCTGGAAGGCCGCTGCCCTAGACTCGACATGTATGCTCAGGCCGTCAGGAGTCGCGTCAATGCCAGATTCATCAGTTGCATTCACAAAACAGCCCCGAACGTCACCCAAGCACAACACAACACCATCCGTGCTCTCAAGACCAACCGCAACATCGTCATCAAACCAGCAGACAAAGGAGGGGCCACCGTCATACTAAACAGAACGGACTACTGCAAAGAAGTATACCGACAACTCAACAACCAGGAACACTACAGACAGTTACCCGCAGATCTGACCAAGGAACACATCCGCCAACTCAACAGACTGATTAAGACCTTGGATCCAGACCTTCAGAGCACTCTACGTGCTCTCATCCCACGTACTCCCCACATTGGAGACCTCTACTGCCTCCCGAAAATACACAAGGCCAACACACCAGGCCGTCCTATCGTTTCAGGCAATGGGACCCTGTGTGAGAACCTCTCTGGCTACATCGAGGGCATCTTGAAACCTATCGTACAAGGTAAGCTCAGCTTCTGTCGCGACACGACGGACTTCCTACAGAAACTCAGCACCCATGGACCAGTTGAACCAGGAACATTCCTCGTCACAATGGACGCATCGGCACTCTACACCAGCATCCACCATGACGACGGCATTGCTGTAACAGCCTCAGTACTCAACACCGACAACTGCCAATCTCCAGGCGCAATTCTGCAACTCATCCGCTTCATTCTGGATCACAACGTCTTCATACTTTGACAACAAGTTCTTCATCCAGACGCATGGAACAGCCATGGGGATCAAATTCATACCTCAATATGCCAACATCTTCATGCACAAGTTTGAACAAGACCTCCTCACCGCAGAAGACCTTAAAACGATGTTATACACCAGATACATCAATGACATTTTCTTCCTTTGGACCCATGGCGAAGAATCACTGAAACGACGACACGATGACATCAATAAGTTCCATCCCACCATCAGACTCACCATGGACTACTCTCCAAAATCAGTTGCATTCTTGGACACACTCATCTCCATCAAAGACGGTCACCTCAGCACTTTGCTTTACCGCAAGCCCACGGATAACCTCACAATGCTCCACTTCTCCAGCTTCCACCCTAAACACATTGAAGAAGCCATCCCCTATGGACAAACCCTCCATATACACAGGATCTGCTCAGATGAGGAGGAGCGTAACAGACATCTACAGACACTGAAAGATGCCCTTGTACGAACGGGATATGGCGCTCGACTCATCGATCGACAGTTCCAACGCGCCACAGAGAGAAACCGCACCGACCTCCTCAGAAGACAAACACAGGACACAACCGACAGAGTACCCTTCGTCGTCCAGTACTTTCCCGGAGCGGAGAAACTATGACATCTTCTTCGCAGCCTTCAACACGTCATCGATGAAGATGAACATCTTGCCAAGGTCATCCCCACACCCCCACTACTTGCTTTCAAACAACCGCGCAACCTCAAACAAACCATTGTTTGCAGCAAACTACCCAGCCTTCAGAACAGCGACCACAACACCACACAACCCTGCCATGGCAATCTCTGCAAGACGGGCCAGATCATTGACATGGATACCACCATTACACATGAGAACACCACCCACCAGGTACGCGGTACATACTCGTGCGACTCGGCCAACGTTGTCTACCTCATACGCTGCAGGAAAGGATGTCCCGAAGCGTGGTACATTGGCGAGACCATGCAGACGCTGCGACAACGAATGAACGGACATCGCGCGACAATCACCAGGCAGGAATTTCCCTTCCAGTCGGGGAACACTTCAGCAGTCAAGGGCATTCAACCTCTGATCTCCGCATAAGCGTTCTCCAAGGCGGCCTTCAGGACGCGCGACAACGCAGAATTGCCGAGCAGAAACTTATAGCCAAGTTCCGCACACATGAGTGCGGCCTCAACTGGGACCTGGGATTCATGTTGCATTACATTCACCCCCCCACCACCTGGCCTGGGCTTGCGAAATCCTACCAACTGTCCTGGCTTGAGATAATTCACGCCTCTTTAACCTGGGGTTACCCCTATCTCTGGATATGTAAACACTTAATTAACTGCAAATGCTCGCATTCTAAGCATTGTCTTGCATCTTTGAATTTGTCTATATATATGTTTCTGGAACATAACCTCTTCATTCACCTGAGGAAGGAGCAGTGCTCCGAAAGCTAGTGTTTGAAACAAAGCTTTTGGACTTTAACCTGGTGTTGTAAGACTTCTTACTGTGCTCAGCCCAGTCGAACGCCAGCATCTCCACATCTTAAAAATATTCAATGACCCAACTTCACTGCTACCCAATGAAGAGAATTCTATAGACTTATGATCCTCTGACGAAGCAAAACTCTCCTCTACTCTGCCTTAAACAGAGGATTTCTATTTTAAAACGGTGTCCTCCAGTTAGAGTCTCTCCCATAAGGCAAACATTTTTTCAGCATCCACCCAGTCAATTCCCCTCAGGATATTGGCTGCAGGACTCTCTGTCGGCGGGCTACTCAGCTTCACCGGCAACGCACCCACGCCTGCGGGTTTTCCGATGGCGTGGGGTGGCTACAATGGGAAATCTAATCGGTCAGCTGCAGGAACGGGGATTTCCACTGGTGCAGCCGATGGAAAATAGAGCTAGGGGCATGGAGAATCCTGTCTTATATTTTTCAATAAGAACACCTCCCATGCTTCTAAACTCCAATGGATACAGACCCAACCTGTCCAACCTTTCCGCATAAGATAATCCCACGATCTCAGGTATCAGTTGATTAAAACTTCTCTGACCTGTCTCCCATTTTAAGATGGGTGGGGAAGGCATCAGGTAGCCTACCTTTCCTTGGGCCTATTGAGCCCCTTAAGCACCCAGCTAATGGCCACTTAAGTACCTCATCCCACCTCAGCTGCCATATTACCCACGGCAGGGGAAGCCCATGCTTGGGTTTGTCAGCCAGCCCCACTGATAACCCGAATTTACCTTGAAGTTCAGCTCCGTAACTTCCTCGTCTATGGCGGCTACCTATAGTCACAGCCATGGGCTTCACACAAAGTTAGGCACTTCTGGGAATACAGTGCTGACAGTCAATCAGATTGGCAGGACTTATTTTCCAGATGTGGTCAAAGGTCTCGCCCTGAAACAAATAAGATCTCTTTGGTGGGCTGTCTCCTGATTGACGTTTACCCCGGGGTTTGCTCTACCCATCTTAGGTGGAAGTCTCGTGGGCGTGAATTGGTGCAGGTATTTACAAGCAGGGATTGGGCGTCATGGCTACAGAGGGGGAGCGGAAGGCTAAGAAAAATGCTCAAAAATCATCAAAGATTGTCGGCTTTCTGGGGTTGGCTGCCCAGGCCTGGGTCAGTGGCGGGGAATGACTTGGTGCCAGATCCGAGGACCTGGAGTCTCCCTCTTAGGATCGGGGTGGCCTGGCTCAGATCGTCATTGCTGCAGTATGTGATTTAAATGGACACATTTGGTGCTACTTACAGGCTCCTGGCTGCTCACACTGTTGACTGCTGACTGTCTCCTGTGGATGCTCAGAGAGTCTCTGGTCATCTGGGAGCCCACCCCGGCCGCCCCTCTGGGCACCCTCAATTCCCAGCTGTATCAGGAAGAAGATGGGTGTGATCAAACTCAATCAGTGGTCCACCAGGTGTTGGCACTCCTCAGAAGCACTGTCCCAATGCAGAGGAATCAGGGAATTAGCAGAGCTCATCCCAACCAAAGGACTGCTGCACCTTGACCTTTGGAGCCCTCCCTGGTTCTCTGCCCCTCTCAGGCAGAGGCCTCATCAGTGACACCCATCCCTCAGGATCTGTGCATTCCTGGTGAGGCTGGCAGCACTGACTGCATCAGCCACCCACGCCCAGGTGCTGTTCAGGAAGGCAGGTTTGAGTCTGTGGCCCACCCTGGGAAGAGGATGTCCATCTTCTCATCGCTGACATGGAGCAGTGGGTCCACCTCAGACTCCCGAACCCAGGGGCAAGTCTTCTGTTAACCATCTCCGTGGCTGCAGTGAGTGTGTGGTAAGTGGAGCGCTTATAAACAGCTCCAGCTGTCAGGCTCTTTCGTACTAATTCCAGCCCCAGAGTTACAAAACCCGCTGGGCCGGGAATTTGCTCTCCAATCACAACGGCAAAGTGCTTGCCTATTTGCATGTCCTGACTTGCTTACCAAATTGCGCCTCAATGGAAGTGTGAATCACATGTTATTCAGTCACGGATGGAACAGTTGCGGTGGAATTCTCTGTTCATAGGGGGCAGGATATGTGGATTTCTACGACAGCAAAACTGATGCCACATCTGGACCCATTCAATGACTTTAAGGGGCTAGTACCGGTGCCATGAGGAACACAATCAATTCCAATGAAAAACGGTGTGGGGTTTCCCAGGTTCGCAATTGACACTCAGGAGGCTGACAATCTGCAGTCGCATATACACACTTCACTCCCCACACACACCATCCCAGCCAAGAAGATGGTAGCAAGCAGAGCGGCACCCCGTTTCATGGACGCTGAGCTCGAGGTACTGCTACATGCCGTGGTGGTGAGGTGGGCCACCCTGTACCCGGGCCAGGAGAAGGCTGCCAGCCACCGCCGTTCGCCATTCCTGGACGCAAGTGATAGAGGTGGTCAGCAGCGTGGGCAACACATTCTGGACCAACCAGCAGTGCAGGAAAAACAGTGCACACCCACCTCAGGGCGGCCAGGATAAGTAGGAAGAACTGTGCGCCGAGCACCAAACCCCGTCCCTCACACACATCTCTTTCAGGAAGACTACCATAATACCAGTGCCAAAGACGAACAAGGTAGCCTGCCTCAATGACTACCAACCGGTGGTCCTGACATCTGTTATCATGAAATGCTTCAAGCGGCTAATCAGGAGACGGATCACTGCCAGCCTCCCACACGGTCTCGAGCCACTGCAGTTTGCCTATCACCGCAACTGGTCCACAGCAGATGCTTTCTCCCTGGCTCTACAATCAACACTCGAACACCTCGACAAGGGCACCTACGTAAGACTGCTGTTCATAGACTACAGCTCCGCCTTCAACACCATTATCCCGACAAAACTAATAACAAAACTCTGCAATCTTGGACTTGACCCCTCCCTGTGCAGCTGGATCCTCGACTTCCTCACCAACAGACCGCAATCTGTCAGACTAGGCAACAGAACCTCTTCCACAATAGTCCTCAACACCGGGGCCCCGCAGGATGTGTGCTCAGTCCTCTACTGTACTCCCTGTACACACATAACTGTGTGGCAAGATTTAACTCCAACTCAATCTATAAGTTTGCGGATGACACGACTGTGGTGGGCCGTATCTCAAACAACAACGAATCAGACTACAGAAGGGAGATAAAACACTTGGTTGCATGGTGTGCCGAAAACAACCTCTCTCTAAATGTCGGAAAGATCAAGGAACTGATCATCGACTTCAGGAAGCAGAGCACGACTCACACTCCCATCTGCATTAATGGCTCCGAAGTAGAGATGGTCGATAGATTTACGTTCCTGGGGATCACCATCACCAACAGTCTGTCCTAGTCCACTCACGTTGATGCAACAGTCAGGAAAGCCCAAACACGTCTCTACTTCCTACGGAAGCTAAAGAAATTCGGCATGTCTGCATCGACTCTCACAAACTTCTACAGATGTGCGATAGAGAGCATCCTATCCGGCTGCATCACAGCTTGGAATGGCAACTGCTCGGTCCAAGATCACAAGAAACTGCAGAGTGTGGTGAACACAGCCCAACACATCACACAGGCTTGCCACCCCCACATTGATTCTGTAAACAGCTCCTGCCCGCCCCCCCGTCACCTCATCCCTGGGCGCTGGCAGGACCCCCCTCCTCCCCACCCAGCCAGCCCTGCCTGTGACAGGACCAGCAGCCCATGGTTACGCCACTCCTTGTCCTACCTCCTCCCTCTCCCTCATCAGCCACAGCGCCTGTTTCTCGATTTTTAAATGCACAAGTGAACCTTACCGTTGGAAATTCCGGCTGTGGAGGTGGAGAATTGCGGAGGCCCCAGAGAATATCGGGTCAGGTCCGCTAACCTGACGGTGTTTCTCTATGTGCGGAGTGGAACGCACTGACGCCGCTGTTGAGGGATGAGAGAATTGCAATTTGCCGTGAACCCGGCGCCCGCCACAATTTTGCCATCAAAACCAATTCTCCGCCCAATAGTCTTTCCCGATTTTGGCATTGGCTGATGGAGAATCCCACCCTTGGTCTCCCAAATGGAAAATTACAGCCAATGCCTCTGGGGGACTTTAACCTTCATAGGATCTGGGCAAACCAAATTGACAATAGCAGAATGCATTCAAGGCATTTTTCTATAATACATTGAGGAACCAACTTGAGAACAGGCTATTTCAGAGTTAATGTTGTGTAATATGACAGGGTCATTAGTAATCTTGTAAAAAAGCATCCCCTAGGAAGAGTGATGAAAGTTTGCCAAAATCTCATTTCTGAGAATGACATGAGGATTAAATCCAAAACTCGGTCCTTAAATTTAAACAAACCATATTTTTTCATTATTGATTCTTGAGCTGTAGGCATCACTGACTGGGCAAACATTTTTGCCCATCCCGAATTACCCTTCAGAAGCACGAGAGATAAATTGGCTGAGATTGGGAAAATAGATTTTAAAATATTGTGGTAGATAAACATTTAAGCAAATAATAGATTGGATTTGATTTATTGTCATGTGTACTGAGGTACAGTGAAAAGTATTGTTTTGTGTACAGTCCAGATAGGTCATTCAATACATGAAAAAAAAAGGAAACTGTGGGCTGGTTTAGCACAGTGGGCTAAACAGCAGGCTTGTAATGCAGAACAAGGCAGCAGCGCGGGTTCAATTCCCGTACCGGCTTCGCTGGAATGTGGCGACTAGCGTTTTTTTTTACAGTAACTTCATTGAAGCCTACTTGTGACAATAAGCGATGGGCAGCACGGTAGCATAGTGGTTAACACTGTGGCTTCACAGCACCAGGATCCCAGGTTCGTTTCTCTGCTGGGTCACTGTCTGTGCGGAGTCTGCACGTTCTCCCCGTGTCTGCGTGGGTTTCCTCTGGGTGCTCCGGTTTCCTCCCACAGTCCAAAGACGCGCAGGTTAGGTGGATTGGCCATGATAAATTGCCCTTAGTGTCCAAAAAGGTTAGGAGGGGTTATTGGGTTAGGGGGATAGGGTGGAAGTGAGGGCTTAAGTGGGTCAGTGCAGACCCGATGGGCTGAATGACCTCCTGCGGCACTGCATGTTCTATGTTCTATATACAATAGATACACAATGTAAATACAGACACAGACATTAGGTGAAGCATACGGAGCGTGATTTTTTATTCATTCATGGGATATAGGCATCGCAGGCTGTGCCAGCATTTATTGCCCATCCCTAATTTCCCTTGAGGGGCAGTTAAGAGTCAACCATATTGCTGTGGGTCTGGAGTCATATGTAGGCCAGACCAGGTAAGGATGACAGATTTCTTTCCCTGAAGGATATTAGTCAACCAGATGGGTTTTATGACAATTGGCAATGGTTTCATGGTCATCATGGTGATTCTGTGCCATCATGACTGTAGAGACATGGGCTAGAGAGGGTTCATCAACACGTGCATTGTCTGTGTTAGCTGGGCCAGATGACATTAAGTGCACAACAGCTACTGGGGAAGCAACTCAATGGTTGAGACAATTGAGCGAGGAATTGAGAGATCCTACACAACAGAGGCCAAATTGAAAAGACAGATTTTCCATGGTTCCACATGGGAGATATTGAGTAAGAGGGTTTAAATTA
This sequence comes from Scyliorhinus torazame, assembly GCF_047496885.1. Classification (NCBI taxonomy): domain Eukaryota; kingdom Metazoa; phylum Chordata; class Chondrichthyes; order Carcharhiniformes; family Scyliorhinidae; genus Scyliorhinus; species Scyliorhinus torazame. The sequence continues at coordinate 105,302,415 of NC_092708.1, forward strand.
AGTTATTATTCTATGTATAATGTACTTAATCAATGTGATTTAGCCCATATATTTTATACATTCTATATTTACGACAGATAAACCGGCGCAGCACCTGCACCGATTCCGCTATCATTGAGGGGCTAGCGCCGGCGCCACGTGAAACACAATCGATTCTAATGGGAAATGGTGCTGAATTCGCTGGTTTCGCGATTGACACCCAAAGGCTGACAGGCCTCAGCCACATATGAACAATTCTGCCCCACCCACACCACCCCAGCCAACAAGATGGCAGCAAGAAGAGCAGCCCCGAGGTTCACTGACGCCGAGCTGGAGACCCTGTTGGACGAGGTGGAGGAGCGGCTGTGACCCTGTAGCCCGGCCCAGGAAAGAGGCTGTCAGCCCCCATCATTCGCAGTGCCTGGGCACAGGTGGCAGAGGCCGTGAGTGCCGTGAGCAACAACACCCGGACGGACCAGCAGTGCCGGAAAACACTGCGCAACCTCCTCAGGGCGGCCAGGGGAGGTGGAGTTGAATGGGCGGACATTGGGGGGGGGGAATGGTGGACCCTGTGGGTGGCCCATGACCCCGACCGCCCCCAGCACTGCCCCACAAAGATACGATTGGAACGTGTGATGGAATGGCCAGCTTCATGCAAGTATCACCCAGGTGGAGTGGGCAGGGGTCAGCCGTTGTCAATCGATGCGGAGCACCAGAGCCCATCGCTGAGCGGGTTGTTATGGGAGTGTGGGGTTGGGATGCGGTGTCTGTGGCCCTGGCCAGTAGCCCCCCCCCCCCCCCCCCCGCCCCCCCCCCCCCCCCACCCCCACCCCCACCCCCACCTCTTCCGACTCCTAGTCGGTAAACCTGGAGGCGATCAGAGCATCCCGTGCATGTTGCCCTGGCACCTCGTCGTGCGGCCTCCCGTACCTGCCTGTGCTACATGTCCTGCTCACCCTCATCCTCCCCCGCAACCCCTTTGCCGGACAAGGCATGGCATTCCTCTTCGTCCTCCTCCAGCACATCGCCACTCCGTTGTGCCATGTTGTGCAGGACGCAGCAGGCCGCCACAATGCGGGCGATCCTCTCAGCATCATACTGGAGGGCCTCTTCAGAGCGGTCCAGGTACCTGAACCGCATCTTCAGGTGGCCAAAGCACCACTCGATCACACTTCTGATCGTTGTATAAGCATCATTGTAATGGGTCTCCGCGTCGGTCTGTGGCCTCCGGTTAGGCGTCAGCAGCCACAACCGCAGCATATATACCCTGCCACCCAGGACCCAACCCCCCAGCCGTCAAGTGTGCCAGGATGAATGAATGAGTCATGTACACTGCCCGGGCACCGCTGCACGTTCATCAAGTGGAACCCCTTTCGGTTTGTGTAGAGCAGCTTGTTATCGGCAGGTGCTCATAGGGGGACATGCATCTCGTCTATCACCCCCTGGACCCGGTGCATCCTGTCGATGGTGGTGAACATCGGTTCCCGGGCATCCTGATGGGCTCGGTTCATAATGAAATGGATGTGTTGATCCACCTGGCCGTAGAGGGCCTTGTGATGGCATGGATGCACCTGTGCACCGAGGTCTGTGAGATTGGATTTGATTTGTTTATTGTCACGTGTACAGAGATACAGTGAAAAGTATATTTCTGCAAGCAGTTCAAACAGAACATTTAGTACATGAAAAGACAAGAAAATACATAATAGGACAACATAAGTTACACAATGTAAATACCTAGACACAGGCATCGGGTGAAGCATACAGGAGTGTAATATTAATCAGGTCAGTCCATAAGAGGGCCATTCAGGAGTCTGGTAACAGCGGGAAAGAAGCTGTTTTTGCATCTGTTTGTGCGTGTTCTCAGACTTTTGTATCTCCTGCCCAATGGAAGAAGTTGGAAGAGTGAGTAAGCCGGGTGGGAGGGGTCTTTGATTATCTGCCCACTTTCCCAAGGAAGCGGGAGGTGTAGATGGAGTCAATGGATGGGAGGCAGGTTCATGTGATGGACTCGGCTGTGTTCACGACTCTCTGAAGTTTCCTCCTGTCTTGGGCCGAGCAGTTGCCAGACCAGGCTGTGATGCAGCCAGATAGGATGCTTTCTATGGTGCATCTGTAAAAGTTGGGACGAGTCAGTGAGAACGTGCCGAATTTCCTTAGTTTACTGAGGAAGTAAAGGTGTGGTTGTGTTTTCTTGGTGGTAGCATCGATGTGGGTGAACCAGGACAGATTGTTGGTGATGCGCACACCTAGGAAGTTGAAGTGTCAACCATCTCCACCTCGGCCCCGTTGATGCTGACAGGGGTGTGTACAGTACTTTGCTTCCTGAAGTCAATGACCAGCTCCTTAGTTTTGCTGGCATTGAGGGGTAGTTGTCGTTACACCAGTCCACTAGGTTCTTTATCCTCCTCCTGTATTCTGTTGTTCGAGATGGTTGTGTCATCAGCAAACTTGCAGATGGAGTTGGAACCAAATTTTGTTTATAGAGCGTATAGTAGGGGGCTAAGTACACAGCCTTGCGGGGCCCCGGTATTGAGGACTATCGTGGAGGAGGTGTTGTTGTTTATTCTATGAGGCCAAATGTTGCACCCACTCCCTCAGCTCCCCCCTACCTAAAACAATGTGGCCCTGAAGTAAGTGCATCCATTGCACACTCAGGGATGATCTGGGCGCTCAGTGGAATGTCATCAAGAAGATAACGAGGAGCACCAGAGCTCATCTCATAGCGAGTTGTCATCATCCTCCATCCCCTAGAAGAAACTCATTGACACTGCCAACCCAGGCCCATCACCCTGGTGCGATGTAAAGATTGCTCTTGGAGGGGAGAGAGGGAGAACTTGTCATGGGAAGGGGGAAAAGATTGCGGTGGGAACAAGGGTGATGGAAGGAGGGGGTTAAAGGGTAATGGGAAGGCATAGTTGGAGGACAAGGGGGTGATGGTGATAGAGCTACCAGACTATGGGCCTCCTAGTCAGCGAATCTGGACTCAAGGAGGTACTCCCTGGCACAATGGCCCTGTATGACCCTGAACATGGCCTGTCGCGCACTCTGGGTCCCCCTCAGGATCCTTCTGGGTGGCCTCATGGTCCTCCTCATCTGACAAGGGTGAGATGATGCGAGGAAGAGAGACAGTCAGCAAGGTCATGCATCCCATGATCCTCCATTCCCCCTATTCTCATGGTTATCCTGTATATGACAGTTGAGCAACCCTCATCATTCCCGCCTCCCAACACAACGTGGATAAGCTGCTGGATGCAACAGCTAGCTTGCACGGTCACTTTCACTGCCTCATGTTCCTAATGTCACCCACGGCCTCTGGTCCAGGTGCCCCCTTCCTTCACTCCCTCAGTAATAGTGAGCCTCATGTTATGTTGTCAGTGGATGCCCCTGTGTGGCCCCATTGCTGTGAGCTTGAGCGCCTTTCCTGTTACTGCCCCTTGTCCTGAGCTATGCTTGGATATTGTACCACTATCAGTACCATTCTTAACCTTAATCACCCCCATTTACATTCCTTTTGTCTTTCTGTCCACGACATCTTTGTCCATCTCCACCTATCGCTGGCCCCTATCCATATCCCAGCTCCATGCCCCCCACAACAGTATAAATCTGTCCCTATTTCCAGTTCTCTCTAGCTATGGCAGAGTCATCCTGACTCGAAACATTAGCTCCCTTCTCTCTCCACAGATGCTGCCAGGTGTTTCCGTTTAACACTGTGGAGTTTCACGATGGCAAAAACGGCACGACAGGTGAAAGTATTCAGCCACTTCAAAGGGGCTAGCATGGGCATCACGGGAAATGCCACACTTTGCACAGCTGTAGCCGCACTTAAGAAATTCTTAACCCCCCCACACACACCGCGCAGCCAACATGTCTGGAAATAGAGCAGCGCCGCGCTTCCATGATGTTGAACTGGAGACTCTCCTGGAGGCCGTGGAGGCGAGACGGATAGTGCTGTACCCCAGCCCAGGATGAAGGTCCTCAGGCGCCACTGTTCACCATGCCTGGGTTCGCCGTCAGCGAAGTCGCCTGGGCTGCCATCCAGTGCAGAAAAAAACTGCACAAACTCCTCAGGGCAGCCAAGATGAGTAGGCAGCGCTGTGTCCATGGCACCAACCCCCCCCCCACACACATGTAACCCCCCCCTAGAGGGACGGCCGGACCCTCACCCTGCCCCACATGCCAGCACCCATGCCAGCCGTAATGGCCGTGTGCCCTGGCCACTGATGCCAGCAAATACCCAACCTGTGGGCTGCATGCACCGCACTGTCTAACAGTGTCGTTGTTTGCGTTGTTTGTTACCCCCCCCCCCCCCCCCACAAGGACAAGGTCGCGCACAAACTCCAGGAGCGGGAGAAGACTGGAGGGCCACCACAAGACCTGCGTCCCCTCACTGTGCCCGAGAAGAGGGCACTGGACATGGTCGGCGGCCTGGAGGAGAAGGAGGTCGCCGAGGCGGAGGTCGATGATGCGCGACGAAGTGAGACCTCCAACCTAGTTGCAGATCCTCATGACACGTGTGCCCCCCCAACCCCCCTCAGCCCCCCATCCCGTCACCCCACCCCCCAACTGCCCTCACCCACCCCTCAGCCCCTCACCTCGCCCCACACCTCACCCTTCACCCCCTCACCTCAGCCCTCACCACCCCACCCTCATACTTCACCACCGTCTGGCTGTCTAACCATGTGTGGCGTTCTGTGCCTTACAGGACCTGCTGGAGATGGGCCCGGCCCATCCGGGGCACCCAAGCCCATCCAGTGTCAAAGCTGGTGCCTCCCGGATGGCAGAGCACCAATGAGGAGAGCAGCTTGACCGACAGCCCTCTGCCCGAGACCCAGGAGACACAGGAGTTCGGGTCAGAGGAGGACACGGTCTTTCCGTCACAGCTATCTCCAATACCGTCCACCATCTCAGAGACTATCACCTCGGTTGGGCACATTAGTGAAGAGGCTCCTGGGACACTATCTGGTGCACACCATGCAGTTGGTCCGGTACAGTAGGTGGAGATAGGAGCAGCCGAGAGGCGGACAGTTGGAGGGCAGCCTGGACCCAGGAACCAGCTGCCGCCGAGACGGGTCCCGGGCCCCTGGAACATCCAGTCCTGGCCATAGTGCAGGTGCAGGCAAAGCCCCAGGGACTACAGGAGGGGATGACGGCCGGCTTCAAGCACCTGCAGGGGCAGGCGGAAGTGTCCATCCGCGTGCAGGCAATTGATGCAACGGTGTCGGACATGGGTCAGAATGTGTAAGGCCTGGGCATTCTGTACAGGCGGGGGCTGAGGCCCAGAACAAGGCTGCCCTCTCACAGGCAACCATGTGCCAGAGCCAGCTGGAGATTGCAGTGGCGCTCTTCAGCGTGGCCCAGTCACAGCAGGCCATTGCTGAGAGCATCGGCAGCAATGCCCAGGTGCAGGCCGGCGTGGCGCAGACACAGAGGGAGGTGTCCCAGTCCCAGAAGGACCTGGTCCACTTACTGGCTGATGTGGCCCACACCCTGAGGGGCATGGCCCACATCCTGAGTGACGGGCCCACTCACTGGCTGATGTGGCACAGATCCTCAGGGTGGTGGTACAGTTGCAGAGTGATGAGGTGCAGTCCCAATCGGAGATGGGCCTCTCCCTATGCTCCATGGCCGCGAACCTGCAGACCCTTGTCGATACTAGAGCGGATCTCCAGGACTGGCAGCACCAGATGTCAGGGGGGCCTCAGGAGATGGTTCCGCTCGCACCCCGTCCCATGGAGAAGCCCAGGGCCACTGGGCACTCCAAGGGAGGAGGAAGTGCTGGGGCCCATTCCGGTGGCTCCCGCAGGTGTCGGAACACCGCAGCACCTCGACTCCCCCCCTCCTGTCCCTGGTGCATCTGGTGGGCAGCATGCAGAACAGGGCGGCAACATGACACCCGGGACAATCCAGGCTGGGCCGCCCCAGGAGACGTGCCAGGGACCCTCGTCGCAGGGCAGGAGCCACAGCAGGCTGCCTCCACTCCTGCTGTACCATCTGGGGAACCACAAAGGCGTAATGGTAGGGCCTGTCAGGCCAGAAAGTTAGACACATGTTAAGTTGGCAAGGGTGCAGGGCACAGTTTAGTTATCGGGGCTAGGGCACAATAAACACAAGTTCTTACTGTTCAAACGTGCCTTGGTGCTCTGTCTGATGGGGGTGGGGGTGGGGCAGTCAGTGATGGCCGATGGGAGTGGGCGTGTGTGGGACGAGTGAGACCCAGTGGGTGGATAGTGTACCCGCTCCCCCACCCCCCGCCCTGACTGTCCCCTAGACCCCATCCCCAGCGATTCGACAGGCCATGTGATAGGCTGGCCAGCTCCCATGCAGGGATTACCCAGGTGGAAGGTGCTACTGTGGGCATGAGTCAGATATTGTCAAATGATGCGCAGCATGGAGCTCATCGCAGAGCGGGTTGTCATCATCCTTCATCCCACGGACCAGACCCACTGTCACTGCCAACCCAGTGCCCCCAGCTCGTAGGGCCGCAGGTATATGTAAAGGAGGGGGTGGTTTTGTGGTGTGGGAGGTGAGGGGGTTCGGTGGTGTGGGAGGTGAGGGGGTTCGGTGTTGTGGGAGGTGAGGCGGTGTGGTATGGTGTTGTCCGTGCCCCTAGCCAGCGAACCCCCGCCCCCCCCCCCCCCCCCCCCACCCCCGAGTCCGTGAAATGTGTCTCGATGAGCCCTGTATGCCCATGCGGAGCGTAACAGCCTGCAGATAGCATCGTGCGGCCTCCCTTGCCTGGCCAGGCCCCATGTCCCGCTCATTGTCCCCCTCCCCCTCATCCCTCTCATCCTCCTCATCTGACGAGGCCTGCCCTTCCTCCTCATCCTCCTCCAGCACATCGCCCCTCTGCTGGGCTATATTGTGGAGGATGCAGAATGCCACCACGATGCGTGCGACCCTCCTGGCCTCGTACTGGAGGGCCCCTCCAGAGCGGTCCAGGCACCTTAAGCGCATCTTCAGGACCCTGAAGCACCTCTCAACCACACCCCTGGTCTCTGTATGGGCATCATTGTAGCCGGTCTCCACATCCGTCTGTGGCCTCCGTATGGGCGTCATCAGCCACGGCCGCAACGGGTAACCCCTGTCACCCAGCACCCAGCTGGGTGTCCCTCAAACATGTTGGGGATCACCGAGTGCACCAAGATGAAAGAGCCATATACACTGCCCGGGAATCGGGTGCAGATGTGCATAATCCGCGTCTGATGGTCTCAGACCACCTGAATGTTCATCAAATGGTACCCCTTTCGGTTTGTGAACAGTGGCTTGTTATCCGCCGGTGGCCGTAGGGCGACATGCATCCCATCGATGATCCCCTGGACCCGGGGCAACCCGGCGATGGCAGCGAACCCTGCTGTCCGGGCATCCTGGCGGGCGCGGTCCACAGGGTACTTACTGGTTGTAACGCTCCGCATGGGCATACAGGACGTCCATCGCCATGGCGGCCAGCATCGCAGGTTGATGTCCAAAAGCCATTATTTTCTGCAGGGGATGAAAGGCAAACATGTTATCATGGCGCATACACCTGTGCCCAACCAGGTACCATGAGCTACACGGTGGACCCGGTTGTCATCGCACGCCCAACCACGCATGTCCCCCACCCCCTCATCCTGGCCCCATCAGTGCCCCCGGTCCTGGCGCCCGTCCCTGCTGCCAGGGGCACCACTGGATGGTACTGTCCTCACTGGGGGCTGCCATCGGTGCGGCCTTGGGTGGTCCCCCATTGGGAGGCTGCCGGTTGGGTGGGTTGGCCGGGAAGGGGGGGGTGGGGAGTGCGATCCATACGGCTGTTGTCACTGCGTGCACTCAGGGGCCGGGGCTGGTGGCCAGCAAGACGGCCACTGTAATGGCGGTCGGTGCCTAGGCACCACCCCTGCCCTGTTCGGGGGCTCCCCTGCTGCTCAGCCTGTCCCCCCCCCCCCCCTTTCCCTCCCCTCCACCGATCCTGGCAGGGCCCCTTCCACACAGAAAGCAAGGCCAGAAGCCCGCAGTCACCCCACGCCACTTCCTACTTCCTCTCTCAGCCACCGCAGCCAGCACGCCAGGTTCACAAATTTTTATAGCACATTAGAAACACGGCGTCAGGAATTTGGCCCATCCGATGAATCGCGGAGGCCCTGGAGAATCGGTCGTCATGACCTCTAATGATATGCCTACTGTACTTTCAGGCCGCGTGGCGAACGCCATGATTTTATGTTAGTTGGTTGTCTCAACAATGAAGTCTTTACTCTGACAGAGGCTGGATGCCAAAGAGAATTTCAGCTGCTGCTGGTGCAGAATACAGATGAGCACTTTGTACATTCTGCCGGCGTAGGCCGGGAACCCTGTCATGGCAGGCGGGCCCGGCATGAATCTCATTTTTGGCGCAAGGCCCCAGTCAGCAGGCCATTGGGATTCCCTCTGCTGGCCGGCAGCCTTGGAGAATCCCGGCCATTGTGATTCTGATTGTTCTCTTCCTTCTCTTGGGTTCGCCATCTTTGTATAGCAAAATATTAAACTGAATAAAACTTTATCCACAGCTGCATAAAGGACTAATGAACTGGGCAACATTGCAGATGTCCCCAATTTAGCGGACGGGATTCTCCAGTCTGCCAGCTGCTTGTTCCTCGGTAGTGCACACTCGCGGCAGCATGATTCGCTGTTCCCGCCATCTGCCAATGGGATTTCACATTGTGGCCACCCCACGCCATCAGGAAACCCATGGGCATTGTGAGCTGCCGGCGCAATGGAGAATCCTGCCGGTGGAGAATCCCACCCAACATTTGGGGCATTTGCTAACATTGGCAGTGCCAATCAGATTTCAAATTTTAGCTGGAGCTCTTCAAGTAAGTGGCACAGTTCCATCATTGTCTCCCTACATAATCATCATTTCCTGAGGCACGTCTCCTCGTTCAATCCTCAGTAATCATGCCTGAAATGGTCCAACAGTTGGCAGCGTAGTGGTAGGTCCAAACGTTATTTCTTTAATGCCATCTATATTTCTGGCGCCCTGTTCTACTCATGCTTATCTTCCTCAGTCAAGTTCATTGCCGAGGGAGCACTGAATGCAATATTCATTATGCAGTGTCTACATAATAATGTTCAGTAACAAACTGCTGATAGTACAAACCTCCTCACTGTTAACACAAATGGATGCCATTTTGGGACTGTCCACTGATTCAGATGATGCCTCAGCTCCCAAAAGCCAAATTATTTTGGTGGAAAGAATGCACTGAATGTCTGGTGTGCAAGTTCAGCAATATTGTTCGCTCTCCCTAACTGCCACTAATGCTGGCATTAATATCTTTAATTAGCCTTCTGTCTGTATTATACACTTCAGCACACAGAATAAATCTCCCGCTGCTGGCTACATGGAAAAATGCTGCCATGGATTGGGAAACATATGCTAAACCAGTTCTCTCGATGTTTCTCTCCCAATTATCATCAACATAATATAGTAGCCGATGTTAATCTGCAAGTTGATATTCCAACCCTCTAATTTGGGAAAGATTGCATTAAATTTCGGATTAAATATGATACTTTCCAGTGGTACTTTTTTCAGTGAACTACATTAACTGTAACTTGGTAAATGTTACCACTCAGAATCCAAATTTTTCTTTCAAAGCATAATTATTAAAGAAAAGCTAAGAGAACTACCTGCATCACTTTGAAGTTTAGTTCAGAAGAGATTCACTCGTAACATAATATAATAATTCTAGGACAGACACATTGAAAAAAAGGTTTGGCACATGGGTGATATAGAAATACTTTAAAGCAACTAATGTGACCACTATTTTTTTAAATATGAGAGATACATTTGTTGTGAGTAAATGTGAAGTGCGGCATAACATTATTAAGCCCACCAAATACATCATATCAGTACATGGCAAATTTATGAACCATTCATATTAAATAATTAAATATTCTGATTTGTTTTCTGCATCAGGATCTGAATTCAACCCACATAAAGAGAGAGACCACATACCCAATCTTGATTAATTGGCATAATGTGATTCCATCTTTTAAAAAAAAGGTCAGAGGCATGATCCTGCGAATTATAGGTTTGTTAGCTTGACATCTGCAGTGGTAAAAATATTGGAATCTATTATAAGGAGGCAATTCAAGTCCATTTAATGAGAGCAAAGGCAATAATTTCAAGCTAACCTGGTTTATGAAAGGCAGCTAGTGCCTAACAAATTTATTGGAATTCTTTGAAGATGCCGCAGATAATCATTCAAAAGGATATATGGAGACGTAGCAACTGCACAGATGAATGACACACAGCATTTAATATTAGGAAATGGAAAGTAATTCAAGTTAGCGCTAAATTACAAATTTGATTTGATAATGTGGATCGGTGGCACAGTGAAAGGTTTGAAAGATAGCTGACCATATTTCAAAAGCATCAACTAATTGTGTGTCAATGATTAGAAGGGCAAACAAAATGCATATGAAGAATAATAAATATTTTGCATACATAGGCTACATTAATGGTATTTCAGTCTTTCAGTCACACTTTATCTGTTAATACTTATAACATCTCTCTCTGGTTAATCTGTATGCCAACACTTGGCTGTCATAAATCTTCCATATTTTTGAATGAAAACCTTGGAGGTTGAACAATATTTGGTGGCACTGTGCTCACCACTCATGGTTCCTCTTACAGCCAATGTGAGTCAGCAGTAATGTCAGGAAAACAACTTTACAGAAAGAATGGAGGAAGAGCTTGCATTTATACAGCACCTTTCACGGTCTAAGGGTGTTTCAAACTGTTTCACAGGCAGTAAGTGAGTTTTTGAAGTGTATTTACTGTTGTAATTTATAAAAATGCAGCAATTACTTGTGCATAGCAAGCTCTCAAAAACAACAAAATAAATGAGCAGCACATCAGTTACGCAGATGGATTGGAGAAGCTGGCACTGTTATCTTTGGTGAAAAGGAGGTGTAGTGATATTCAGATATCAATATACATGTGTGTAAATGTAGTGCAGTCATTTCAACACCAGATGTCTCACAGGCAGATACTATAAGAACTGGATTCCCACTCTTTTAAGTTAGTTCGAGAGTGTGAGCCAGAACAGTGAACAAGCAAGACATAGAATAGCTAGAGTGAGAGAAGTTAGAACTAGTTTGTTACAATCGTGTATAGTTATATAATAGTCTGTATTGTACTTTATTTCTTTATAGTTAGTTTAGTATTGAGTAAAAGGACTAACCGTTTATTATTTTATTACTCATTAAATAGTTCACCTTTCAACAAGAAGACTATTGGTCATTTTATCATCCTGGTGGATTTAAGAGTAATATATATAGTTTAGATAAATCATTATTTAAAATATAACAGGAGGTTGGGAGGAGATTTGATAGAGGTGTTCAAAATCCTGAGAGTTCTGAATGGAGTCTATAGGGAGAAACTATTCCTACTGTTGGAATGACTGGAGGATACAATGCTACAACGCGGTGGGAAGTCGAATGGCTCCCCTCTTTTCCTTCTCCTCATTTGACTGCAACAGGTTTATTTTAAAAGATATATTTCCCAATTCAGTGTGTGTTTAACTGTATATGTCCATTTTCTAAACGGTGACAAAATTCATAATGCTAAAGTGCAAAGGGACTTGGGAGTCCTAGTCCAGGATTCTCTAAAGGTAAACTTGCAGATTGAGTCCGTAATTAAGAAAGCAAATGCAATGTTGTCATTTATCTCAAGAGGCTTGGAATATAAAAGCAGGGATGTACATCTGAAGCTTTATATAGCATTAGTTAGGCCCCATTTAGAATACTGTGAGCAATTTTGGGTGCCACACCTCAGGAAGGACATACTGGCACTGGAGCGGGTCCAGCGGAGATTCACACGGATGATCCCCGGAATGGTAGGCCTAACATACGATGAACGTCTGAGGATCCTGGGATTATATTCATTGGAGTTTAGGAGGTTGAGGGGAGATCTAATAGAAACTTACAAGATAATGAATGGCTTAGATAGGGTGGGCGTAGGGAAGTTGTTTCCATTAGCAGGGGAGACTAGGACCTGGGGGCACAGCCTTAGAATAAAAGGGAGCCACTTTAGAACAGAGATGAGGAGAAATTTCTTCAGCCAGAGAGTGGTGGGTCTGTGGAATTCATTGCCACAGAGGGCGGTGGAGGCCGGGACGTTGAGTGTCTTTAAGACAGAAGTTGATAAATTCTTGATTTCTCGAGGAATTAAGGGCTATGGAAAGAGAGTGGCTAAATGGAGTTGAAATCAGCCATGATTGAATGGTGGAGTGGACTCGATGGGCCGAATGGCCTTACTTCCGCTCCTATGTCTTATGGTCTATGGTCTTATGTGAGCATACAAATAAACACAAACACACACAGACACAAGTGGTGTGGGGTTAATTGCTATCAATGCACCACTGTCTGCAGCAGAGGAATCCTTGGGTGGTCATGATCAGCAAACAGGATTTGAAGCTTGCAAGGTGGGTTAGAGAGAGAGATGGAAGGAGGAACTTGACTCAGGTCTTCTCTCATCAGAAGATGTCCTCTTACTGCAGAGAAAGTAGATGTTTAAACACACACAGGGTGGTCCTATCACATGACCATCACCCAATAATTCAAGCAGGGTCACGACTAGTGTGATTCCCCTTGTAACTTAATCAGTTAATGTCTGGGAAACCTGTTTCTCAACCAGTGTCTTATTGTTCAAGTGATTGGGTTTACGCGCCCCAACTACGCTGGACGCCCGCATACCCACTATTATAGCCTCAGAGGTAAGAGCTGCCTTCTTGAAAGTGAATCCACGGAAAGCGACGGGCTCCCGGGGTGAGCACTCAGAGCCTGCACAGACCAGCTGGCGAGTGTATTCACAGATATCTTCACCACCTCATTCCTCCGCTCTGAGGTCCCCACCTCTTTCAGGAAGACCACCATCGTACCAGTACCAAAGAAGTAGCCTCAACGACTACTGTAGCCATCTGGGATGGCCACTTCCCGATTATAAAATGGACACTTTGCAAAGATTGCAGGGAAAATGGACAATGCTGAGAAAACAAGCAGGTTCAGAGCTTGTCTGTATATTGGAACCGCAGCTCCCAGACAAGACCAAAACTGTAGGCCCATTAGCATACTAATGGCCCACCTCCGGGAACAAAAGAATAACATTTGAGTAACCAATACTAAGGCAGACACCCCGGCGACAGAGGAGACCGAAACAAAGCAGGCCAACGGCCACTTAGGAGGCGCCCAGCCATCAGTGCACCCACCTCTTTATTGGTTGAAATCAATAGGAATGATCACGAAATGGCCCAATTGATTGGGGCCAATTTCAAGGCCCGCCTTAAAGAGCGCGAAGCCCCTTTGGCTATAAGAAGGAGCCCCCAAGAGAGAATCGTTCTCTTGGACCCGGCTCTCACCGAGGAGAGACCTGTCCACCAGCTGTACCATAAGCAAGTAAGTCCAAGGTCAACGTACGCAACCAGACAGACGACCTTAGCTGTTCCCCATACCAGTTCGACCCCAGCAGCCTCAGAACCGAACAACGGCCATTGTTCCTCTGACTGAGTGGGCGCCCGAAGCTAAGTATAGGCTTTAGCAATAGTGATAGTTTAGTCTGTAGTATTTGTGCATGAGTAGATTTAACTGTGTGTGTAAATAAATAAGCATTGACTTTGAACTAACTATCTGGTGTACCGAGTCTTTGATCAGTATTCGGTTTTGAACCTTGTGGTGGTATCGAAAGTTACCTGGCGACTCTAGAGCAAACATAATTAGAATTAAGGAAGGTGACCATATTGATCACCATATTCAGAGCCAACCAAAGAGAGCAACATTTACTGGCGACTCTGGTGGGACTCGACCTAGAAGTGGTCTAGTCACTCCGAGAGAACCCAACTTTGAATTGGAATCCAATCGGAAACAGAAAAACCACAAGTGTGAGAACAGTACTTAGCAAACCTCCGAGATTCGGAAGTGTGTTAATGCATGCGTACTAACAGGGATATAAGGTAAACCTGAGAGATTTTGTTGCGTAAAACTGTCAGGAGTTTTGTCGGCCGGAAAATAGCGTAAGCCATACCCGTGTTTACATCACCACTTTATCACCCCCTGTTCCAAATTCAGTAGAGAGCCCAGAGATAGAGAGAAAATGGTAATGAAGGCAATTGAACGCCTTATGAACCCTCAAGAATTCGAGGTCGCAGCGACCAGTAGAGTAGGACAGTGTCCCGTATGGGAAGAAGAGATCAGAAAATATCTCAAAGGGAAAGGATGGCCCCTTTGGAGTGAATTCTGAGCCAATGACGAAATAGGTCCCAGGAGTATAGGACATACTTGGTGGGAGAACCTACCAAAGATTCATAAGAAGAGCTTGGGGAAAGCTCGCAAGCCGATGGCAATCGTGTCCTGCTTGGCACAATTGCGAGGCACAGAGAAGGTCGTTAGGACTCTCCGTAGAGAGATTGAGGAGAGAGACAGAAATAGTGAGGGAGATGTGAGCGAATTTGAGAAGGAGAATAAGGAGTTAAGAGAACAGTTAGCAGCGAGGGACAGAGAGGTGGATGATGCCAAGGGAGCACTCCAGTTTTGTCTCGCCCATTTGAGTAGTTTTCAGACCCAGTACGATAAGGCCTACCAGGACACGCAACGCGCGGTCTTGGTAAGACAAGAAACCGAGCAACAGGTAGAGCAATTGCAGAAACAGTGCAATGATTTAAAAGCAGCCCTGCGAGCGCTCCACACTTCCACGACGGAACAAAGGCAGAGCTCCGTAGATCACGCAAAGTACCGGAAGCAAATTGCAGAATTGCAATCTCTGCTTTCTGTCCAGAATGGGTTTCAAGGTACATTTGGACCCCAGTTAGACCAGGAAAATGGCCCCGATTGGCAGGAGTTAAATGAAACTGCCCACAGATACGTACATGGGACATGTACACAAGAAAAACCCCAGAAAAGGAAAGCATCCCAACCCCTGACTGAACAGGCAAGTGAAGCTCACAGTTTTAAGCCTCGACCCTTCAGTCGTGGCAGCCCTTCCCAGCCCACAGAATGTAAGAGGAGGCACACTCCAAGAAATGCACACAGCGATCCTGGATGCGATCGGCTATAACAGAGGAGACCCCGTAGAAGGCCTAAACAGGTGTAGGCAAAAGAAAACAGAGCACCCCACAGTGTTTGCTGGACGCTTGTGGATACATTTCAAAGCAGTATTTGGAAAGTTAGCCCGCTGCCCATTTGTCCGTGGATATTATGGCCAAATGGACTCAAATCCTAGTCTCTCATGCGACAGAGGCAGGACAGAGAGCTTGGGCAAATTACGACCCCCTCAGACGAGGCCCACAACGAGAAATGGGTTTTGAAAAGATTGTCCCGCTCTTGGGAACAATCCGTCCAAGGCAAAATTGCATTTGCAAAACCAGAGGAACAGCAGGCAGACATGCATCCAGTTAGGACACAACAGAACCCCGCATGGGTAAATGAGGGCAGGAACAGCCCACCGCAGCCTAAATCCCAGGAACGCTACAATTGTGGACAACTAGGACACTATGCACGAGAGTGCAACGTGCCCCAAAAGCTGCAGGGAAACCAACAGACAGGCACCCTAAATAAGAATAGGGCAAAGCCAATCCATAGTGTTAGCGCCTGTTCAGAGAACGCAGACATGAACGGCACCGCATGACGGTGTTCGGGCTCCCCAACTTGGGTCTGCGACACCCTTTGGGACAAGTCTGATAGACCAGTAGTTGCAGGCAAAGTCCGGGGACACCCCGTAGAATTTCTTTGGGACACAGGAGGGTAGCACGCTCAATTCCTCCACGATGTTTCAACGAGACACGTGGCCCACAACAGACACCATCACACTCAGCGGCTTTACAGGTCATTTACAACAAGGACACATCACAGCCCCTGTCGCGATACAAATAAGGAACATTACGACTAAACACCCCGTAGTTTTGGTCGATCTACCCCAGACAGCTGAACACATCCTAGGAATCGGCTTTATGAGCTCTCATTTGGTCCGGTAAATAAATGTGCATGGAGAATGGCAAAAGCAGCACGAGCCCCCGCCACGGTCATAGTTGGAGACTATGAAAACAGAATTAGCGCAGTAGGAGACTTCTGGTTCTACACCCAAGCCATTAGTCAGAATAAAGAAGTTAGGGAAGTCCTGCAGCAACACAAAGCAGCATTTGCACAGCACAAGCATGGCTGTGGCAAGATAGCTGGCTTAGAGAACATTACAGGTCCCGACCCCAGACCCCAAAAGCAGTGCGGTTTTCCCAAGAAGCAGAGAGAGAAATCTCAAAAGTAATAGAGAGTCTGCTTGATCAAGGCATACTCCAATCAGTAGCCTCCACGAACAACGCACCAATTTGGACCGTCAGGAAACCCGATGGATCATGGCGACTGACCATTGATTACCGGGAACTGAACCAAGTAACCACAGTAGCAGCCCCCACCATAGCCACGAGTCCTGAGACCATGCTCAAACAGGGACTACAGTCAAAAAAAAATTCAGTTTTGGACATTAGCAATGGCTTTTGGTCCATTTCATTAGATAAAGAGTGCCAATACAAATTCGCCTTTACATTCCAGGGAATGTGCCTTCCGCAAGGCTTCCACAGCTCCCCCTCCATTTTCCACCAACAGCTGGCAAATGGACTAGCAAAATTTCCCCGACCCGATTGTCTGGTCCAGTATGTAGATGACTTGTTACTACAGACAGACACAAAGGGAGAGCACATTTCACTTCTCGCCGAACTCCTAGACTCCTAAAACAGATTGGATGTATAGTCAACCCCAAGAAGGCCCAGATTTTGCAGGATAAAGTGATTTACTTGGGTTCAGTAATCACTCATGGTAAACGCGAGAGTGAGCAAAAGAGAATTGACTCGATCGTCAAATTGTCCCTTCCCCATAATGTCTCAGCCCTCCGGTCATTTCTAGGACTGGCTGGCTACTGCCGAAACCACATTGACAGTTTCACCACAAAAGCAGCGCCCCTATCCAACCTTTTCAAGAAACGGTCACCTTGGAATGGCTTCCACAGCACACGGATGCCGTGGATGCTTTTAAGGGAGCCCTCAGCACAGCCCCTGCATTACAGGTCCCAGATCCACTTTCCCCGTACGCTATCGAAGTAGCAAGCACCGACCGAACCCTTTCGGCCGTGCTCCTCCAGGAACGCCATGACCGATTAGGCCCCATGGCATACGCCTCACGCGTGTTAGATCCTGTCGAGCAAGGATTTTCTGCCTGCGAAAGGCACCTGCTCGCAGTTTTGGGGGCAATGCAATACTTCACCTACATTACAGGACTCAACCCCATCACCATCCTCACTGAACACACGCCAACACAGCTATTAGATGGTCGACTTAAAGATGGCACAGTCAGCCAAATCCGTGCAGCCAATTGGACCCTTCTTTTACAGGGATGGGACATTACAGTTAAAAGAACCAAGACCCACACTTTCCGAGCCGACAATTTGAAATATGCAGGTACCCCACATGAGTGTGAGATCATCACCACAAACCATAATTCAGGCCCATTTATACCTAAGTCAGCTCCCAGGAAAGCAGGTAATATACCCCAGAGACCCCAGCCCACAGACACGTGTGCACCCCTGAAAATTTATGTGGATGGCTTCGCCACAGTTTTGGATGGAAAAAGAATCACCGGTTGCGGCATTTATGTCGAGGATGCGCAGGGACGCGCCCTAGATGAGATTTCATTAAAGTTGCCAGGACATCTGGGCTCGCAGGCAGCAGAACTAGCAGCCATAGCGTATATTGTTGACCACTCCGACTCGATTCCGACCCCTGCAGACATATATTCGGACAGCTTATATGTCTGTAATAGTTGAACAGAATTCCTACCCCTGTGGGAAACTAGAGGATTTGTTTCCGCAGACGGAAAGCCCTTACCCTCAGCCCCATTACTCTGGCATATCCTAGAGACAGCTAAAGATAGGAAATATGGTATAATTAAGGTTCACAGCCATCACCGTTCTTCCCCCCTGGTAACGTTAAAGCAGACGCCCTAGCGAAGGCAGGTTCCAGACATGGTTACTTTTGGAACCCCACCCCCCCCACCCCCCACCCCCCCACCCCCGAGAGCACCCCAGTACACGCGGTTCAGGTCTCACAGACCAACATTCAGGATCTAGCGAAAGCCCAAATGGAAGATGAAAAGCTCAGGGAAGTTTTAAAAGGAACCCTCCCAGCCCCATACGATAAGCTTAAGAACGCAATAACCACACATGACGGTATGATTTTGAAAGACGGCATTTATGTAGTTCCCAGCCAGGACAGGAACCAGATTATTTGTCGGTTCCATGACAATCATGGACACCAAGGCATTGAACCCACCCTAACCCACCTCAGACCTCTCTGCTGGTGGCCTGATTTAAAAGCCGATGTAACCCATTACATTGAAAATTGCGTGAGCTGTGCCCAGAATACCGGACAGATATGCAAGACAGGCTCAGCTTAGTCACACCCGCCCCGTTAATGGCCCCTGGACGAATTTGCAGATAGATTATATAGGACCCCTGCAGAAATGGTTTTAAGTATGTGTTGGTAGTCATCGACACCTTTACAAAATGGGTGGAAGCTTTACCATCCAGAACGAATACGGCCAAAACAACAGCTAAAATCCTAACACAGCACATCTTTACAAGATGGGGCCTCCCACGCAGTATAGAGTCCAATCAAGGCTCCCATGTTACAGGACGAGTAATGAAGAACGTTCTCACAATTTTTGGAATTCGGCAGAAGTTTCACATAGCCTATCACCCCCAGTCAAGATGCATTGTAGAGAGGATGAACAGAACTCTAAAAGCCACTCTCAGGAAAATTATGCAACAGAACAACAGCACCTGGGATTCAATTCTCCCATTTGCTTTAATGTTTTTACGAAACACGGTATCCACGACCACAGGATACACCCCCCACACCCTCATGACCAGACGCCCCATGTAAGGGACAGAGGTTTTATTAGGACTGGATTTTGCCAGCCCCGCAGTCACTGCCCTCACACATGAAAATGCTGTACAGCAGCTTATTGAGAATATAAAGGCAGCCCTGCTCGCAGCAGCTGTGAGACTTGGGACCAGGAGGAAACAAAGCAAAGCTTGTTTCGATAAAATGGTACATGCCACCGAGTTTGTAGTAGGGCAGCAAGTGATGCTTTCCCAGTTCATTCCTTTCCCCCAAATTTTCCGGACCATACTCCATTTCCGACAAAGTCAGCCTCTCGGTACACAAGATCACATATCCCAATAGCAAGTCTGCATGGTTTCACAGAAACCAGCTTAAGGCTTATGGCTCACAGAACAACCATGCACACCACATCTTGCTCGCAGCAGCAGACGAGCACGCCCCGCCCACAGATGACGCATTCCTACCCTCCCCCAGCCAGTCCAGCCCGTCCTCAGACACATCTTCAATTCCACCCCCCAGAGGCACGACTCCGCCTCTCCCTTCCTTCAACCAGCAGCGACAGCGACAGTGATAGCGATAGCAATGATGACAGCCACAGCACACCACGTTATGATTACACCCCTGCACCAGGTCCCACTCCCAGCGAACCCGGGCACGATTCCAGTGACCCCTTTGAAATTATGTACATCAAGGCCCCTGACCCAGACCCACCGTCCGACAATTACGGATTAAAACCTAGTAGCTCCACCCACGACACACGATTATGGCACTGAGACAATTCGTTCAGGCTCATCCGGAATGATGAGATGGACCCCAATTCGCCCCAAGCAGCTTTATCCAAACTACTCCAGTCAAGAGTATGGCAGCCGGGAGAAGATGATGACATCGAGTCTGACTCCCACCAAACAAATCCCTTTGCGACCCTGTTCGCTACTGATCAATGAGGTGTCCACATGATGGTAAAAAGGAACCGATGGAGAGATACGGTGTCCTTTCTGATGGAACCTGCACCATGTTTGTTGTATGTTTGTTCGTTTAATGTACATGTTAAATGTTGTTTGTGAATTTAAATGTTTTCATGGCCCCACGCCGCCACTCTTTTAACGCCCACTGGCAGTTAATGGAACAAGTTTGGCGACAGACAACCGTTCAGAGGAACTAGTTTGTCGGCAGACACCACTCATAGCTACTCTTCTGATTCGGTCATAAGAGACAGCCCCCACGGCGACAACATTCATACTTGTTCTTGTTGGTCGCTCAGGCAGTGGAGAAACGGCACTGGTCCCCGCCATGCCTGAGGACCCTCCTCTGGTCAGCTACGCTCGGGTAGCGCACAAACGGCACTGATCACCGTCAGACCCGGGGAATCCATCCATTTTTTACCCGACCCATATGCACCCCATTTCGACACGTTCAGTTTAAAATTATTTTGTTTGTTTCTGGCGACCCTTAGGTTGCTTCTGTAAGCTATTTACATCCTCAAACACTAGGATGGTAGATCGCACAGGCTGCGAGATGGTTCACACTGTGTCAGGGTTTTTCTCGGATGCCTTGTCCAAATATTCGTTTTTTTTTTTAAATGAGTGAGTCACAGACGGTGACCAATCATAATGGGTAATTGGCAACAGAGGACAGACAGACAGACATACGAGATCTCAAGCAAGATAATAACAGATATAGAACTCCAGAACCTCAGGAACCCCAGAGGAAGAAAAAGAAGAAGACCGACGAAAGGAAAGATGAAGACAACCTTCATGCTTTTCACCTGGGTCTTTGCGGGATCCCTTCAGTTGCGCACGGACGCTACCCCCCTGACCTCTACCACACAGGCCGTGAATGATTCCCACTCCTGCCATACACTGTACCCCGAGATAGCTAACCCCAAGATAGTTACCCCCGAGACAGTTACCGACACCCCGACCTGGTGTGACAAGTTTATCACCTGGCATTCACTATCTTACATCGTAGAAGCACTCTTAGTACTGGCGATTCTCTGCAGTGACACTTAGACTCAGAAAATGGTGGAGGAGAGCCTCCCGCAACCGCACTCCGGTATACACATTTAGATCCCCTATCTTCAGATTCCAACAAACCCCCTAACCCCTTTCAGTGAATTAAAGTGCATCCGTTTTTTTGTGTGTGTTTTGTTCGTTAATAAAGAAACGTAAACCTCTGTGCTTGACTGCCAAGCCAGAGAGACCTGTGTTGCTGCTATTTGTACAGTTTAAAATGTGGTAGATTATTTTTGATTGTTTAAGTGAGGATAGTTTATTTAGGATAGTGAGAGGTTCCAGCTTTTTTATTTTGTAATGCATGCCTGAATGTCATAGTGCCCCGGAGAATTTTATAATGATGTCTGTACATAAAATAACTGAGGTAAAGTTGCAATTCATAGGGCAGAGCAGTGAAGAGCCTGTGAAGTGCTTATGGTTGCCCAGATTGGTCAGAGAACGAAGACGACGCGGTAATGTGATCCTTCACGCTTTGCATTGAGGATCACAAGGAGGGTTTATAGCCACCTGGGATGGCCATGTCCCAATTACAAAATGGACACTTTGCAAAGATTGCAGGGAAAATGGACAATGCTGAGAAAACAAGCAGGTTCAGAGCTTGTCTGTATATTGGAGCAGCAGCTCCCAGACAAGACCAAAACTGTAGGCCCATTAGCATACTAATGGCCCATCTCCGGGAACAAAAGAGTAACATTTGAGTAACCAATACTAAGGCAGACACCCCGGCACCAGAGGAGACCGAAACAAAGCAGGCCAACGGCCACCTAGGAGACGCACAGCCATCAGGGTATCCACCCCTTTATTGGTTGAAATCAACAGGAATGATCAAAAAATGGCCCAATTGATTGGGGCCAAGTTCAAGGCCCACCCAAAAGAGCACGAAGCCCATTTGGGTATAAGAAGGAGCCCCCAAGAGAGAATCGTTCTCTTGGACCCGGCTCTCACCGAGGAGAGACCTGTCCACCAGCTGTACCAGAAGCAAGTAAGTCCAAGGTCAACGCACGGTACCAGACAGACGACTTTAGCTGTTCCCCTGTACCAGTTCGACCCCAGCAGCCTCAGAACCGAACAACGGCCATTGTTCCTCTGACTGAGTGGGTGCCCGAAGCTAAGTATAGGCTTTAGCAATAGTGATAGTTTAGTCTGTAGTATTTGTGCATGAGTAGATTTAACTGTGTGTGTAAATAAATAAGCATTGACTTTGAACTAACTAACTGGTGTACCGAGTCATTGATCAGTATTCGGTTTTGAACCTTGTGGCGGTATCGAAAGATACCTGGTGACTCTAGAGCAAACGTAATTAGAATTAAGGAAGGCGACCGTATTGATCGCCATATTCAGAGCCAACCAAAGAGAGCAACACGACTGACCGGTGGCCCTGACGTCTGTTATCATGAAATGCTTTGAGCGGCTAGTCATGAGACGGATCACTGCCAGCCTCCCAGACGGTCTCGATCCACTGAAGTTTGCTTATCACCGCAACCGGTCCACAGCAGATGCTATCTCCCTGGCTCTACAATCAACACTCGAACACCTCGACAACAAGGACACCTATCTAAGACTGCTGTTCATAGACTACAGCTCTGCCGTTAACACCATTATCCCGACAAGCCTAATAACCAAACTCTGCAATCTTGGACTTGTCCCCTCCCTGTGCAGCTGGATCCTTTGCTTCCTCACCAACAGACAGCAATCTGTCAGGATGGGCAACAGCACCTCCTCCACAATAGTGCTCAACATCGGGGCCCCGCAAGGATGTGTGCTCAGTCCTCTACTGTACCCCTATACACACATGATTGTGTGACAAGATTTAACTCCAACTCAATCTATAAGTTTGCGGTGGATACGACTCTGATGGGCCGTATCTCAATCAACGGCGAATCAGACTACAGGAGGGAGATAAATCATTTGGTTGCATGGTGTACTGAAAACAACCTCTCTCTAAATGTCGGAAAGACCAAGGAATTGATCATCGACTTCAGGAAGCGTACACGACACACACTCCCATCTGCATCAATGGCTCCGAAGTGGAGATAGTCGATAGCTTACGGATCCTGGGGGTCACCATCACCAACAGTCTGTCCTGGTCCACTCACGTTGATGCAACAGTCAGGAAAGCCCAAACACGTCTCTACTTTCTACGGACGCTAAAGAAATTTGGCATGTCTGCATCGACTCTCACAAACTCCTACAGGTGTGCGATAGAGAGCATCCTATCCGGCTGCATCACAGCCTGGTATGGCAACTGCTCAGTCCAAGATCACAAGAAACTGCAGACTGTGGTGAACTCAGCCCAACGCATCACACAAGCTTGCCACCCCCACATTTATTCTGTATACACCTCTTGCTGCCTCAGGAAGGCAGACAGCATTATCAGAGACCACTCCCACCCAGGCATTTCCTTCTTCCATATCCTTCCATCATGCAGAAGGTATAGAAGACTGAAGACCCACACATCCAGACACAGGATCAGTTTCTTCCCCACAGCTACAAAACTCCTCAACGACTCCCCCTCGGACTGATCTGTCCCCGATAAGAACACTATTCACGACGCCCTATGCTGCTCTTGCTCATGTATTTGCTTTGTTTGGCCTCTTGTTCCACACTGTAACCAATCACTGTTTGTCGATGTACCATTTGTCAATGTATTCTGTCGATTATTCTTTTTTGTCTACTATGTACGTATTGTGTACATTCCCTCGGCCGCAGAAAATACTTTTCACTGTACTTCGGTACCTGTGACAATAAATCAAATCAAATATTAACTTGATGAGTTCATGTCTGGAGAACCCCTGTTGTATATCCCAGGCCTTGATGCCCCCTGTTCAATTCCCAGGCCTTGATGGCTAGCCAGTGGGGACAGGCTATGTGGCTCACTCACCCAGCTGATGGGTTAAAAATCATTATTTGGCAGAAAGCATGTTTTGTGTCAACCAATTGTCTAAAGAAGCAATGGAGATGCAAGGAAAATGTTCTTTCACACAGCAAGTGGTTAGATGTGGAATGGATTTCCTGAGGGTGTGGTGGGCGCTGTTCCAATTGTGGCACTCGAAAGGGAATTGGATCATTGTTTGAAAGGGAAAATGTGCAAGGCTACGAGGAAAAGGTGGAGAGTGGCACTAGGTGAATTTCTCCTGCAGAGACCCAGCACAGACACAATGGGTCAAATGGTCTCCGCCTGTGCTGTCATAATTCCATGATTCAATTTTGTCAATTTTTGGAAGTGTTCATTGAGGCATGCATGTTGGTCGAGAACTTAACTGATATTCTTCAAATAACACCACAGGATCGTCTACAACCAAATGAGGAGCCATCTTGCCATCTCACCCGAACATCAGGCAGCCAGATTCTCCGTTCCTGAGACTAAGGAGACGAATGGCTACAGCGTGTCCTTGATAAGTGTGTACCTGTCTGGCAGGGAGGAAGTGGTCGAGCAAGGGAACCGTGGTTTACCAAAGCAGTCGAAGCACTTGTCAAGAGGAAGAAGGTGGCTTATGTAAAGATGAGACATGAAGGTTCAGTTAGGGCGCTCGAGCGTTACAAGTTAGCTAGGAAGGACCTAAAGAGAGAGCTAAGAAGAGCTAGGAGGGGACATGAGCAGTCTTTGGCAGGTAGGATCAAGGATAACCCTAAAGCTTTCTATAGATATGTCAGGAATAAACAAATGACTAGGGTAAGAGTAGGGCCAGTCAAGGACAGTAGCGGGAAGTTGTGCTTGGAGTCCGAGGAGATAGGAGAGGTGCTAAATCACACAGGAAAAAGACAATGATGTCGAGGAGAATACTGAGATTCAGGCTACTAGACTAGAAGGGCTTGAGGTTCATAAGGAGGAGGTGTTAGCAATTCTGGAAAGTGTGAAAATAGATAAGTCCCCTGGGCCAGATGGGATTTATCCTAGGATTCTCTGGGAAGCTAGGGAGGAGATTGCTGAGCCTTTGGCTTTGATCTTTAAGTCATCTTTGTCTACAGGAATAGTGGCAGAAGACTGGAGGATAACAAATGTTGTCCCCTTGTTCAAGAAGGGGAGTAGAGACAACCCCAGTAACTATAGACCAGTGAGCCTCACTTCTGTTGTGGGCAAAATCTTGGAAAGGTTTACAAGAGATCGTATGTATAATCATCTGGAAAGGAATAATTTGATTAGAGATAGTCAACACGGTTTTGTGAAGGGTAGGTCGTGCCTCACAAACCTTATTGAGTTCTTTGAGAAGGTGACCAAACAGGTGGATGAGGGTAATGCAGTTGATGTGGTGTATATGGATTTCAGTAAAGCATTTGATAAGGTTCCCCACGGTAGCCTGCTGCAGAAAATACGGAGGCATGGGATTCAGGGTTATTTAGCAGTTTCGATCAGAAATTGGCTAGCTGGAAGAATACAAAGGGTGGTGGTTGATGGGAAATGTTCAAACTGGAGCCCAGTTACTAGTGGTGTACCACAAGGATCTGTTTTGAGGCCACTGCTGTTTGTCATTTTTATAAATGACCTGGAGGAGGGCATAGAAGGATGGGTGAGTAAATTTGCAGATGACACTAAAATCGGTGGAGTTGTGGACAGTGCAGAAGGATGTTACAAGTTACAGAGGGACATAGATAAGCTGCAGAGCTGGGCTGAGAGGTAGCCAATGGAGTTTAATGCAGAAAAGTGTGAGGTGATTCATTTTGGAAGGAATAACAGGAAGACAGAGTACTGGGCTAATAGTAAAATTCTTGGCAGTGTGGATTGGCAGAGAGATCTCGGTGTCCATGTACATAGATCCCTGAAAGTTGCCACCCAGGTTGAGAGGGTTGTTAAGAAGGCGTACGGTGTGTTAGCTTTTATTGGTAGAGGGATTGAGTTTCGGAGCCATGAGGTCATGTTGCAGCTGTACAAAACTCTGATGCGGCCGCGTTTGGAGTAATGTGTGCAATTCTGGTTGCCGCATTATAGGAAGGATGTGGAAGCATTGGAAAGGGTGCAGAGGAGACTTTGCCTGGTATGGAGGGAAGATCTTATGAGGAAAGGCTGAGGGACTTGAGGCTGTTTACGTTAGAGAGAAGACGGTTAAGAGGTGACTTAATTGAGGCATACGAGATGATCAGAGGATTGGATTGGGTGGACAGTGAGAGCCTTTTTCCTCGGATGGTGATGTCTAGCACGAGGGGACATACCTTTAAATTGAGGGGAGATAGATATAAGACAGATGTCAGAGGTAGGTTCTTTACTCAGAGAGTAGTAAGGGCGTGGAATGCCCTGCCTGCAACAGTAGTGGACTCGCCAACACTAAGGGCATTCAAATGGTAATTGGATAGACATATGGACGATAAGGGAATAGTGTAGATGGGCTTTAGAGTGGTTTCACAGGTCGGCGCAACATCGAGGGCCGAAGGGCCTGTACTGCGCTGTAAAGTTCTATGTTCTAAAAAAAAAAGGGAAGGATTCTTGCGGAACAATCCAGCCCTAGGTGTTGCTGCTGGGCAGGATGAGTGGAGTTCTACAACAGCAAAAATGGTGCCACACCTTGCCATACCTGGACCAATTCAATGACCATTAAGGGGCTAGCACTGGCGCCATGTGGAAGTCAATCAATTCCAATGAGAAATGGTACCAGGAGAGGTGGATGATCCTGTACCACAGGGTGGGATGGAGGCTGCCAGCCACCGTCGTTTGCTGGGCCAGGGCAGAGGCCGTCAGCGCTGTGGGCAACACTGTCCGGACCGGACAATAGTACCGGAAACAACTGCACGGCCTCCTCAGGATGGCCAGGGTGAGAGGTCAGCACTGTGCCCCTGGCACCAACCCCCAAACCACATACTGATAACCTCCCGCCCCCCCACCCCTCCCCCCCTCACACAGTCACCAGGAGGGCGACCGAACTTCCACGTCGCACAACATGGCGGCACCTGTACCGGCCATCATGGCCGGGTGCACTGGCCGTTGAAGCTATGAGCCACTCTCAACCCCCTGGGCTGCATGCATCGGACTGTCTACCACTTTGCGTTTTACCACACCCCATACCCACTTTCCACCATCACCACTACCCCTACACCCCTCCCCTCCCTCCACCACGCCCACTCCCCCGCAGAATGCAACACAATCATGAGTCTTGTCTTGTGCCTTGCAGGAGCTGCTGGTGATGTGGCGGGCCATTCTGGTGTCTCCCAACCTGATCCAACCACAACCGGACCCCTGGGTGTCAACCAGCGATGAGGATGAGACCGGCATGGACGGGAGCCATCGGACACCATGAGGGAGGAGGAGATGATGGGAAGGTGCCGTAACACCACTGCACCTCATTGTCCTCCCTCCTTCCAAACCACATCACATGGGTAGCGGGCAGAACAGGGAGGCACCATGCCACCTGGGACACCTGAGCAACAGCCGAGCCCATCCAGGCCCGGTCGCCCCAGAAGCCGGCCAACGGGGACCCTGGTCACAGGGCGGGAATCACAGCAGGGCCCCTCCACTCCTGAAGTACCGTCTGGGGATCCACCTCGACATAGTGTTAGGGCCTTAAGGCCAGAAAAGTAGGCACCAGTTAAGTTAGCATGGGTGCAAGGCACAGTTTTACGTTAGGGGCTAGGGCACAAACCTGTATATATTTGATCACATTAAACGCCTGTGCATGATGTAAAAATCTGCCTCGGTGCTCAGTCAGAAGGGTGTGAGGGGTGAGCTGGCCGCTAAGGGAGGAAATGGACGGGCGCTGAGGGTGGGATTGGCCCAGGGACCGCAGATCAGCCAGCGATCGCCATACCAGTATCCCACCCCCCCAAATCTCACCCCCCACTGGCCACCGTCCCCACCTCCGGAACCCAGGGATTCAATGGGACCGCATGATGGAATGGCCAGCACACATTCAGGGATCACCCAGGTGGATGGTGGAAAGTGCTATCATGGGCAGGAGTCAGACATTGTCAAACAATGAGGAGCACCAGAGCTCATCCTAGAGCAGGTTGTCATCACCTCCAACCCATGGGCCTAACCCACTGTTCCTGTCAATCCAGGACTTGCACCCCACAGTGAGGCAGGTTGGAATCACGGAAGGGGTTGCAAGTGGATTAGTGGCTGGGGTGGGTGGGGGGGTGGTGGTAGGAGGGACATGTGCAGGTGGCATGCGGTGGCCGTGCCCCTGGCCATTAACCCCCCCCACCTAAGTCGGTGAGCCTGGAGGCTATTAGAGTGTCCACTGCATGTTGGCCAAGGTTGACACAGGCGCAAATGTTGTGAGTCCTCCCGTGCCTGCCTGGGCTCCATGTTCTGGAGGACACAAGTCACCGTAATGTGGGAGACCCTCCCAGCGCTATATCGGAGGGCCCCTCCAGAGTGGTCCCGGCATCTGAACCGTGTCTTCAGGATGCCAAAGCACCACTCCTATTTGTGACAAGAAGCGATTTTCATTTCATTTTTTCACTCAATCACGCCCCTGGTCACAGCATGGATGTAGGAGCAGGTGCAATGGCAGTCTGTGCCTGAACACCGCCTAAGTCCCATGGGGGGGGTCACCACAGCCCACGGCCTGTCCCCTGGTCACCCCCGTCAGCTCCCCTCACTCCCCCCCCGGTCCTGGCAGGGCCATACCATGCCCCTACCCCACTCCCCCCAACCAGCCCAGCCAGTGTCAGGACCGGCAGCCCATGATGGCGCCTCTACATGTCCTACCTCCCCCCTCTCCTTCATCAGCCACGGCACCTGATTTCCGAATTTTAAAAGCACAAGTGAACCTCGCCGTCGGGAATTCCCTCGGTGGAGGGGAAGCATCACAGAGGCCCTGGAGAATATCGGTCAGGCCTGCTATTGATATGCAAACGGTGTTTTACTTTACGTGTGGAGTAGTGCGCATGACGCCTTTGTTGGGGCGCGGGAGAATTACGATTTGGCGTGAACCCGGCGCCGGGCAATATTTCGGTGTCAAGACCGATTCGCCACCCAATCGGCTTTCCCGATTTTGCCATCGGCTGATGGAGAATCGCGCCCATGGTCTGTGACAGCACAATATTTCTTCGGTACTACATCAACATGTTCGATTATGTAGTCAAGTCTGTGGAGTGGAACGTGACCTCACATCCTTCTGACACAGAGGTGACAGTACTACTAGTGTGCCAGCATGTTGCTGGTGAGACTCCTCACTCTCCCCATTCCTACTTTTTCTGCCCTGATAACCTTCAGCTCTACTTTCATTATCTAGTTCACCTGACCTGTCCTGCCCTTTCCAACTTATTGTATTCTCTATTGTGTGCTACCCTTATTGCAGCCAAACTCCTTTCACTTGAACCTCTCTCCCGAAGAAAAAAAAGGCTGCTCCACATAACCCCCCAGAAGGGGATGCACCACACGAGGCCTGTTCTGTTACATTTTAACTCTACTTTTTATGAGGTCTACTCTCCTCTACCACTGAAGATGGCTTCATCCAATCATATTTTCTCATCATTCCATGAACTATCCACGAGGAAATGTACCTCCTGCCATTTTTTACTTTGAAACACATCTGTGCTGTTGAGGATTTCCTCCTTGCTATAGCCCACTCTCAAAAATAGATCATTTAGCTGAAATAACTCCAGTGGATGTTGTTTCAGCTTGACACTCCCCTGCCTGACTCCATCAAAATACCTCCCACTCCCAAATCAGGCCTTCTTACTCTCATTGTCAACCACTTTCCCATTTGTTCCTGGTTTCTATTCTGCATCGATACACAAAATCTATTCCCCAATTTATTTAATTAATTCCCCACCCCAACCAATTTAGTGCCGAGTTTATTTAATTTATTTAATTTCTTTGTTCATTACCAAATCTAATCTCCCTCACCCTTTCAGTGCTGAATTAATGTAATTATTTTCACTGGTTTGTCACTCAAAGGAGTATTTGAAATCAGTGTGCAGATTAAACACTGTAGTACATTTCCACTTTCTATGTACAATACCACTGGAGATTGATTATTAGTATATAAAACATTTGGTATCTAATGTTTACTTCCTGTCCCACATTTTAATTGTCATGTTTTGACATTATCCCTGGTCTTCTTCTTCTTAAGCAGTCCCTCAGGATGAAGGATGCCTTGTTTTCATTACGCTTTGATGGGTTCTCAGAAAGCTGATGAGTCTAATGTGCATGCGATTAAAGTTCAGAGCTTTATTTTGAATATTATTAATTTGCCACAAGGGGGAACAGGTGGTACTTGAAGGGTAAGAAAGATTAGTGTTTTGGAGATTTTTCGCTCTATTTGAAGCCAAGATTTGCTCCTGTGTGTTCCTGACTCTCGATGTGTTTGGTGCCTTCCCGAATGAGCCTTATCTATTTCAGTTAGTCACAGGCCAAGGACTCCCATGAGTTTGTGGAGATGTTTGACATCTTCAAGGACACTTTGAGGACATTGATGTGTTAGGCTGACTGGTTCGATGTGGACTGCACTGGATGCAGGGAAGCTAGAAGCAGACGTCTAACACTGGAGAAAATCCAACACTGTTTTATTCAACGATAGAACTGATATACATATTCAGCTTTGGGTCGACACGATACTGAACTGACTGGAGACCTTGTATTAGCCTGACCAGACTTACTAGCTACCACATGGTGTTTGCACTGTGCTAGCTCGTGGACTCTGACTGTCTCAGGGGCTGGGTCCAGAAAGAAAGGGAAACCTAGCACCCTCTGGCTTTATAGTGGTAGTGTCCAGCCTGGTGATTGGCTGCACTGTGTTATGTGCTTATTGGTCATCCTGTATGTCAATCACTGCCTGTCTGCACTTCATTATATACATGAGTAGATATTATGACATCTCCCCTTTTTTATAGATAAATAAATACCAGGGTGTGTGAGCGTATATATATGTGCCTGACGATATACAAAAGGTGTCTAGATGAACGTATATACATAGGAAGGTGTCGATAGTGCAGATACATGGCAAACGAAACAATGTTTCAGAGGTTAAAGCGATGAAGTCACAAAATGTACAAGAGTTCAGTCTATAGATTTAGTCTTTGTGGTGGGTGACAAATTCTTGTCGATCGCCGCAGAGGTGGATCAGGAGCCGCCTGCACTTGGATAGGCGGGACAGCTGCCATCACGGTGGTCGCGTGGGCTGGCAGGATTGCTGGTAGATCGGTGGCCTCGTGGCAGGGTACGTCTGGAGGAAGCATCATAGGCGGCGGAGCACGTTGGTCAGGTAGCGGGCGTGGAACTCTTCGCAGTGCCCGTCTGTTGCGCAGTAGCAGGGAGCCATCAGTAATGCGGACAAGGAATGATCTTGGGGCCACTTGTTTGATCACAACAGCTGTGGCTGACCAGCCGCCCTCAGGCATCTGGATACGAACATGATCATTGGGGGCCAGCTCGGGTAGATCCGCGGCATGAGCATCGTATGTGGCTTTTTGTTGGGCCCGTGACTGCTGCATTTTTTATAAGACCGTGAGGTAGTCAAGGTCTGGAACATGGATGGCTGGAACTGTGGTCCTCAGAGTGCGATTCATGAGTATCTGCGCTGGAGACAACCCAGTGAACAGTGGTGTTGCCCTGTATGCCAGCATCACCAGGTTGAAGTCGGAGCCTGAGTCTGCAGCTTTGCACAGCAACCGCTTTAAAATATGGACCCCTTTCTCAGCCTTCCCGTTTGACTGTGGGTAGTGGGGACTGGAGGTTACGTGACGGAAGTTGTAGGACTGTGCAAAATCAGACCATTCCTGGCTGTAAAAGCAAGGACCGTTGTCGCTCAATACCGTGAGCGGTATCCCATGCCTGGCGAACATTTCTTGGCAGGCTTTGATTACCGCCTTCGACGTGAGGTCAGACAGTTTCACCACCTCTGGGTAACTGGAGAAGTAGTCAACCAGGAGTACGTAGTCACGCCCCCTTGGCGTGGAAAAGGTCTACACCTACTTTGGACCACGGAGAGGTCACAATCTCGTGCTGCTGCAGTGTTTCCTTGGGTTGAGCTGGTTGAAACTTCTGACAGGTAGGGCAGTTGAGGACTGTGTCGGCAATGTCCTGGCTAATGCCCGGCCAATAGACCACCTCCCGAGCTCTGCGTCCACATTTCTCAACCCCAAGGTGACCCTCATGGAGTTGGCCCAGCACCATAGCCCGCATGCTCTGAGGAATTACGATCCTGTCAGGTTTCAGAAGGATTCCCTCCAGCACCGTCAGGTCGTCTTTTACGTTATAGAACTGCGGACATTGTCCCTTCTGCCAGCCATTGGTGAGGTGCTGCATCACACGCAGCAGCAGAGGATCCTTGGCCGTCTCCTCACGAATTTGGACCACCCGTTCGTCAGATGCCGGAAGGTTGGTGGCACACAACTGCATTTGCGCTTCTATGTGGCAGATGAAGTTACTTTGTTCACACGGTGTGGTAATGGACCTGGAGAGGGTATCTGCAACGAACAGCTCTTTACCTGGCGTGTAGACAAGTTCGAAGTCGTAGCGGCGTAGCTTAAGAAGAATTTGCTGTTACTGAGGTGTCATGTCATTTAAATCCTTTTGGATTATATGGACTAGAGGCCTGTGGTCCGTTTCTACCGTGAATTTTGGCAGGCCTTAAACGTAGTCGTGAAACTTGATTATCCCTGTCAGGAGGCCCAGACACTCCTTCTCAATCTGAGCTCAGTGGGCGTCATGGCCCTGGAGGCATATGCCACTGGAGCCAGGATGAGGTGTCATCTCACTGAAGGAGCACCGCCCCATTGCCGTCCTGGCTTGCATCAGTTGATATCTTGGTTTCCTTGGTTGGGTCGAAGAACGGGGCTGTGGTGAGCTTTGCTTTCAACTCACGCCATTCCTCTTCATGCGTGGGCAGCGAGTGGAATTCCGTCGACTTCTTGATGAGATGGCGGAGGGCCGTGGTGTGGGATGCCATATTGGGAATGAATTTCCCCAGGAAGTTGACCATCCCGAGGAAGCGGAGGACCGCCTTCTTGTCCTCTGGGGTCTTCATGATGTTGATTGCCGAGGCCTTGTCGGCATCTGGCCGCACGCCCTGCCGCGAGATGTGGTCACCTAGGAACTTAATATCAGATTGACCAAATGAGCACTTGGCCCTGTTGAGCTGGAGACCATGTTCATGAATTCTTTGGAATACCTGCTTGAGGCGAACGATGTGGTCCTGGGGCGTTGTGGACCAGATGATTATGTCATCAACGTATACTTGCACCCCTCGCTGCTCCATGATGCGGTGAAATACTTCGGAGGCAGATATGATACCAAAGAGCATCCGGTTGTAGCAGTAGCGACTGAAGGGGGTGTTGAACGTGCACAGCTTGCGACTGGACGCGTCGAGCTGTATTTGCCAAAAATCCTTGGAGGCGTCCAGCTTAGTAAAGAATTTGGCATTAGCCATTTCACTGGTCAACTCATCACGTTTTGGTATCGGGTATTGCTCCCGCATGATGTTGCGGTTTAGATCCTTCGGGTCAATGCAAATGCGAAGCTCCCCTGACGGCTTCTTTACTCAGACCATGGAGCTGACCCAGTCTGTGGGCTCTGTGACCTTCGATATGATGCCCTGGTCTTGGAGGTCCTGTAATTGCTTCTTCAGACGATCCTTGAGGGCACCCGGCGTGGTGCATGAATTACAGGGGTGGCGTTCGGCTTGAGCAGGATTTTATATCGGTATGGGACGTGTCCATCCCATCGAATATGCTGTGGAACTGCGTGATAATGTCATCTATGTCAGCTTGCAAGTTACCATCAGGCGAGGCCGTCGCTGGTTATGATGACATGGTGTGGACGGGCTGAACCAGGTTCAGGAGCTTGCAGGGCACGAGCACCGAGCAGGGACGCTCTGTCAGGCCTGACGATTTCAAACCGCAGTGTTGCCTTGATCACCTTGTTGGATACCCCTAGTTGACAGGAGTCACTGGCAGCTATGGCATTGCCATTGTAGTTAAGGAGCTGGCAGGCCGATGGAAGAATTTTTGGTCTGGCGCGGATGGTAACGAAGTCGGATTTTGAGATGAGGGTCGCCGATGCACTGGTGTCCAGTTTGAACCGGATGCGAGCCTTGTTAACAGTGAGGACAGCACACCACTCGTCATTGGGATCCACACTGAGGATGGATAGGCGTTGCGCCGTAGTGGTGGAAGGCAGCGCATGTGTAGCTATGATGCCCACCCGGTGCGGGGACTTAAGGCACTCGGCATCAGTGTCTGTTGGGCTGTCGGGATCGGAATCTGGTATGCCTTGTTGTATTGAGCGGACACTTCTGCGCCGCAGCTGGGATCGCTGGCTGCTGAGCGGTGGAGCAGATCTGCAAAGGGCTGTGTAGTGGCCAAGCTTGCCACACTGTAGACGCCGGTGTCCTTTTGCCAGACATTGCCGCTGTGGATGGGCGGAGCCACAATTCGGACATGTCATGATGCCGACGTCAGCGCGTTCCATGCGCCATCGCGCATGTGCAGTGCAGTCGGTCGATATATGCACCTGCGCAGTCGGTTTGTCGGCCTCGTCGTCTACTCAGTCGTGGCGCGCATGCGCACAGACCCTGGAAAAGCATGCGAAACGGCCACTGTCCTCGATGCTCAGGCCCTGCATCTGTGCAATGGCCTGCCCCCGTTCCGCCTTGTGGGAGGCCAGCTTCGCAGTTTCTGCCGCCCTGATGTGGGAGTAACGATTCTTAGCATGCTCATGGACAACGTAGGTCTCGATAGCGACAGGGTGGGTCAACTGTTTGACTTTCAGGAGCTGCTGCCGAAGGGAGTCGGAGTGGACCCCAAAAACGATCTGCTCCCGGATCATGGAATCAGCCGTTGAATCACAGTTACATGACTGCGCTAGGATGCGGAGATGGGTCAAGAAGGACTGAAAAGGTTCATCCTTACCCTGAAGC
Organism: Scyliorhinus torazame; assembly: GCF_047496885.1. NCBI lineage: Eukaryota > Metazoa > Chordata > Chondrichthyes > Carcharhiniformes > Scyliorhinidae > Scyliorhinus > Scyliorhinus torazame. The sequence goes on from NC_092708.1 coordinate 105,337,089, forward strand.
CTCTGCTGGAAAACGTACCGTTCAAAGCTCTCATTCACCTCAATGTCGCAGTGGCTGTCGAACTTCAGCAGGACTGTTTTGAATTTAGTTTTGTCTTCGCCTTCAGCTGTTGAGAGAAATAGCACGATCTTTCTGGCATCCAATGCGGCTTCAAGGTCAGAGGCCTCGATGTACAAGAGGAACTTTTGCTTGAATATCTTCCAATTGGCGCCGAGGTTGCCGGAGATGCAGAGCTGCGGAGGAGGCTGGATGTTTTCCATTTCACCGGATGGCTGTCTGCTGGTCAATGCTGATTCACTCGAGGTAGGTCCGTCAATATCAGTATCACTCCTGTACCATGATGTGTTAGGCTGACTGGTTCTATGTGGACTGCACTCGATGAAGGGAAGCTAGAAACAGACGTCTAACACTGGAGAAAATCCAACACTGTTTTATTCAACGATAGAACTGAAATACATGTTCAGCTGTGGGTCGGCACTATACTTCCTCATAATGGCTGGAGTGCTCCATTCAGAATTGTATTGCGGTTTTCACCCAGTGAAAGGCACCACAAGCACAGGGCAGAATTTTAACTTACTTTGTTGACAGGTTTGTAGGGGGGGGGGGGTGGTGAGGTGGCTGTACTATTCTTTGATGGCCCTCCCCTCGTACAAACCTGCCAACGAAGTAATACAATTCTGAATGGAGCACTGCAGCCATTACGAGGAGATTGTTGAGGAGATTCCTTGCAATGATAGTCTGTGAGGCAGACAGCAGGGAAACCGTTCTGGGCTCTTATCCGATCTGACCTCTCCACAATTTAAGGTGGGACAGCTGAGGCCTAGGCTGATTACCCCCACCTCACCCACCTTTGTCCCAGTTGAGGGCCGTAGGTGCCAATTAATGACCACTTAAGGGCTGTTTCTGCCCAACCTCAATTTTGAGGCTGGTGAAAGGAGTTCAGGGGCAGGAGAACAGCCCAAAAAGTGACTCTCAGGCCTCGGGCAGGAAGTGGGGGGGGGGGGGGTGGGTGGAGGAATCATCCCAACAATGCTCTCCTTTTAACATCGAGCATTTTGCAATAGAACCGTAGAAATATAGAAAATAGGAGCAGGCGGAGGCCATTCGGCCCTTCGAGCCTGCTCCACCGTTCATAATGATCGTGGCTGATCATCCAACTCAATAACCTAATCCTGTTTACCCCCATATCCTTTAATCCCCTTCACCCCAAGTGCTTCTAACTGCTTCTTGAAAACATAGTTTTGGCCTCAACTACTTCTTGTGGTAACAAATTTCATAGGCCGACCACTATCTGGGTGAAGAAATTTCTCCTCATCTCCAATTTAAATGGTCTACTGTGTATTCTCAGATTGTGACCCTGGTTCTAGACACACCCACCAATGGGAATATCCTTCCTTTATCTACCCTGTCAATACCTGTGAGAATTTTATAGGTTTCTGTGAGATACCCCCTCATTCTTGTAAACTCCAGTGAATACAATCTTAACCGATTCAATCTCTCCTCATATGTCAGTCCTGCCATCCCAAGAATCAGTCTGGTAAACATTTGTTGCACTCCCTCTGGAGCAAGAACATCCTTCCTCAGATAAGGAGACCAAAACTGCAGTAAAGCATCCCTGCTCCTGTACTCGAATCCTCTCGCTATGAAGGCCAACATACCATTTGCCTTCTTTACCACCTGCTGTACCTGCAAGCTTATCTTCAGCGATTAGCATACAAAGACACCCAGGTCTCATTGCACATTCCCCTCTCCTAATTTATGGCCATTCAGATAATAGTCTGCCTTCTAGTTTTTGCTACTAAATTGGATAACCTCGCATTTCTCCAAATTATACTGCATCTGCCATTCATTTGCCCACTCACTCAACTTGTCCAAATCACACTGAAGAATCTCTGCATCCTTCTCACAGCTTATTCTCCCACCCAACTTGGTGTCATTTGCAAATTTGGAGGTATTAAATTTTGTTCCTTCATCTAAATCATTAATATACATTGTGAATAGCTGGGGTCCTAGCAACGATCCGTGTGGTACCCCGCTGGTCACTGCCTACCAATTTGAAAAAGACTTATTAATTCCTACTCTTTGTTTCCTGTCTGCCAACCAGTTTTATATCCATCCCAAGGCACTACCCCTAATCCCATGAGTTTTAATTTTACACATTTCTCTCTTATTCAGGACTTTGTCAAAAGGCTTCTGAAAGTCCAAATATACCATATCCACTGGCTCTCCCTCACCAGCTCTGCTAGTTACAACCTTAAAGAATTCCAGTAGATTTGTCAAGCATGATTTCCCCTTCATAAATCCATTCTGACTCTCTCCGATCCTGCCACTATTTTTTAAGTGCTCTGCTGTAAAACCTATGATAATGGATTCAAGAATTTTCCTCACTATTGACAATGGGCTTACTGGTCTATAATTCCTGGTTTTCTCTCTACCTCCCTTTTTAAATAGTGGAGTTACTAGCTATCCTCCAATCTGCAGGAACTGTTCTGCAGACTATAGAATCCTGGAAGATGACCACCAAGTCATCCACTATTTCCAAAGCCGCTTCCTTAAGTACTCTGGGATGTAGGTTATCAGGCCCTGAGGATTTATCAGCCTTGAATCCCATCAATTTTCCCAACACCATTTCTCTATTAGTATTCATATCCTTCAGTTCCTCCCTCTCACTAAACCTTGCATTCCCTAACATTTCTGGTATCTGATTTGTGTCCTCACTTGTGAAGACAGAACCAGAGTAGGTGTTTAGTTGCTCAGCCATTTCTTTATCCCCTATTATACATTTCTCTGTTTCTGACTGTAAGGGACCTTCATTTGTCTTCACCAATCTTTTCCTCTTCCTATACCGATAGAAACTTTTACAGTCAGCTTTTATGTTCCCTGCAAGCTTACTCTCATACTCTATTTTCCCATTTTTAATCAATCTCTAGGTTCTTCTTTGCTGAATTCTAAACTGCTCCCAATCCTCAGACATGTTCTTGGCTAATTTTTATGCTTCTTTCTTGGATCGAATAATATCCTTAATTTCCCTGGTAAGCTATAGATTGGCCACCTTTCCCATTTTACTTTTGTGCCAGATAGGAATGAACAATTGTTGCAGATCCCCCATGCGCTCCTTGAATGTTGGCCATTGACTATCCACTGTCGTCCCTTCAAGTAACATTTCCCATTCTATCATAGCCAAGTTGCGCCTCATACCATCATAGTTTCCTTTATTAAGATCAGGATTCAACTGCTTCACTCTCAATCTTAATTAAAATTTATTTTTCTATCATATATCAATAGATTGAACCCATGTGGGTGCTTCCTCCCACATTGGCCTCTCTACCAACTCACCCAGCCCCACTGTGCCCAACCTGTTGAGCCTCACTTCCCTGGGATTTACCTCCCCTCCCCATGCCAACACTTACTTGGTTCTGAAATCACAGGGCACAGGTCGGGGGGATTTCTTGCTGTCCAGTCCTGTCCACTGCAGTTTCTGGCACTGGACTAGGGGCCTACTGATTGTAGCGCACAAAGACTCACGAGAGACGAATAGAGATGAAGTCGATGAGGCTTTATTAAGTGTGACTTGTTCCCCGCAGTTCAGTAGCAGACTGGCCTGCGGGGGAGAACTCCTGGTTCTTATACTCCGCCTTCAGGGCGGAGCTAGAGGTCAACAGCCAACCAGGACCCGGGATCTGTCAGCCAATGACATCACGGCTTCACAGTCCCACATGACCCCTAATGCATACTACCACACTGATCGATCAGATTCACTTGTTTCTCAGTTTAAACTTCCACCTGAGTGAGGAGTGGAAGTCCTGCTTCCAGTCAGTTTCCAGTCAGTTAACACTCCTTGAGGCGTTAAGTAGCTGTGGGATAGCAAGTATCTGCAGCAACCTGCTCGCCGCTGACTACTCAGATAGCAGGAAGGGAAACTTTACCATCTCAAAACCCTTGGCCATGATCTTCACTGTGTGAAAAATTCAAGGAATGTGTAAGAAATAGCAGTGTGTAGTCTTCATCAAATCACAAAAACCTTCAGCTCTGTCAGCCATGATGGCTTATGGCATATCCTCCTTAAATCTCAATGGAAATGGGGTCAAACAATGTACAGAGTCTGAAAAGAGATATAGATGGGTTAAGTGCAGGTGCAACAAGTGAAGGCAAATGGAATGTTGCCACTTATTACAAGGGAATGGAATGTAAAAGTAGGGAAGTTTTACTGCAGTAGTACAGGGCCTTGCTGAGATCTTTGCGTGTTGCTAGCTATGCTAGCATTAAATGCCATCTCTCATTGCCCTTGAGAAGTTGGCAGTGAGCTGCCTTCTTGAACTGCTACGGTAGATGAGTTGTAGGTACACCCATTGTGCTGTTATGAAGGGTATTCCAGGATGAGGAACAGTGAAAGAATAGTGCTATAATTCCAGGTCAGGGTGGTGTGTGGTTTGAATGATAGAATCATAGAATTTACAGTGCAGAATGAAGCCATTCAGCCCACTGAGTCGGCACCGTCTCTTGGAAAGAGCACCCCACTTAAGTCCCACACCTCCACCCTATCCCCTTTATCCCCGTAACCCAACCTAACCTTTTTGGACACTAAGGGCAATTTAGAATGGTCAATCCACCTAACCTGCACATCTTTGAACTATGGGAGGAAACCGGAGCACCCGGAGGAAACCCACGCATACAAAGGGAGAACGTGCAGACTACACACAGACAGTGACCCAAGCCAGGAATCGAACCTGGGACCCTGGAGCTGTGAAGCAACTGTGCTAACCACTATGCTACCATGCTGCCCGGTTGAAGGAGGGTTTGCAGATGGTTTGGAAGGTACTTTTCATGGAATCTTGGTCAGTTGCTGCTGGTCATCTTGTAGATGGTACACACTGCTGCCACTGTGTGGTGGTGGCAGAGGGAGTGAACTTTGAAGGTGGTGGATGGGATGCCAATCAAGCGGGTCGCTTTGTCCTGGATGATGTCAAGTTCTCTTTTTTTCAATAAATTTAGAGTACCCAATTCATTTTTTCCAATTAAGGGGCAATTTAGTGTGACCAATCCACCTACCCTGCACATCTTTGGGTTGTGGGGGAGAAACCCACGCAAACACGGGGAGAATGTACAAACTCCACACGGACAGTGACCCAGAGCCTGGATCGAACCTGGAATCTCGACACCATGAGGCTTCAGTGCTAACCACTGCACCACCGTGCTGTCCTGATATCGAGTTCTTTGAGTGTTGTTGGAGCTGCACTCACCCAGGCACATGCAAATCATTCCATCACACACTTGCTGGACCAGGGATACGGTTAATTGGCCATGCATCACCCAAGACATTGCAGTCATGACTGACAACTGTGACACCTGTCAGAAGTTCCAGAGCAAAGAGCCGATGCACATGGGTGAAATCATCACTGCTCCTTGGCAGAAGATGGGCATGGATCGTTTTCACCTCAATGGAAAAGAACACCTTTTGGTTATCGATTACTTCTCTAATTATCTGGAGGAAGCACAGTTGGCGAACTCAATTGCTTTTTTTTTCCCAACGTGCTGGAGATCTTTGCTCACATGGCATATCAAACATTGTTATGTCTGACAATGGTCCCTGTTTCAAAAACTATGAGTGGACTGAATTTGCCCATCACTATGATTTTAGGCACATCACTTCAAGTCCTCTATATACCCAGTCAAACGGGAAGGTTGAAAAGGGTGTGCACGTTGTTAAACAGCTGCTAAAAAAGCCATCAACAGTCAGGAAGACATATATCTGGTGCTTTTAAACTATCACACAGCACCACTCATCAATGGGCTGTCACCAGCATAGCTGGTAATGAATAGACCGCTGTGAACGACCCTGCCTTCCATTATAACTCACCCTGTGGATCAAACACTGCTTCTTCAAAAGAGGAGGCAGAGAATATTATATGAGAGATCTACAAGGAAGTTCCATCCACCGCATCCAGGTGATATCCAGATGCACCATAGAAAGCATCCTATCTGGCTGTATCACAGCTTGGTATTGCAACGGCTCGGCCCAAGACGCAAGAAACTTCAGAGAGTTGTGAACACAGCCCAGTCCATCACACGAACCTGCCTCCCATCTATTCACTCCATCTACATCTCCCTCTGCCTGGGGAAAGTGGGCAGCAAAATCAAAGACCTGTCCCACCCTTACTCACTCTTCCAACTTCTTCCATCAGGCAGGAGATACAAAAGTCTGAGAACACGCATGAACAGACTCAAAAACAGCTTCTTCCCCGCTGTTACCAGACTCCTACATGACCTTCTTATGGACTGACCTGATTAACACTACACCCTGTATGCTTCACCCAATGTCAGTGCTTATGTAGTTACATTGTGTACCTTGTGATGCCCTCTTATGTATTTTCTTTTCATTTTCTTTTCTTTTCATGTACTTAATGATCTGTTGAGCTGCTCGCAGAAAAATAGTTTTGACTGTACCTTGGTACACGTGACAATAAACCAATCCAATCCAATCATGGTTAGACTGAAGGATGCCAACTGAAGCGGATGATCAAGGCTTGCAAAGGTACTGCAACAAGCAGGTCCACATTCGTTTCCGGTCATTCCTGAGGATGGCTCAGTTTTGCGTAGAAATCAATGCGCGCTGTTAAAAGTGCAACGTCCTTTCATTTTGAGTCCAGCAGAAGAGCTGGTATGTAATCCCAAAACACTTGAAGAGAACACAGACCGCCCCTCAGAGCCAGAAATCAGAGAAACATCTGCAGCAGTGAATACAGAGCAAGCAGGAACACCAACAACAAATGAAGGTGGAACACAATCGCCGATTCAGCCATCGCTCAGGAGATCAACCAGATTGCGTCGTAAACCTGACAGACTGAACTTCTAATAAATTGTGTACAGTACATGTTTAAAGTTATCATGCATATAGTGTCATGTAAAGCACAGTCACATATGTAAATGTTAACACTTCCAAAGGAAGGGGATGTGGTGATAAGCATGTACACATCAATGTACATAGTTATCTATCAAAGTATATAGTTATCGGTATGACCTCCGACCAGCAGATGGTGATAGAGATCCACCATGTGCCTGGAGAGATTCGGCAGTTGGTAGTAAGTCGTACAAGAGGATAGTCGCACCAGAAATTGAATCATAGAAGCATAGAATTAACAGTGCAGAAGAGGGCCATTTGGCCCATTGAGTCTGCACCAGCCCTTGGAAAGAGCACCCAACTTAAGCCCACACCTCCACCCTTTCCCTGTGACCTAGTAACCCCACTTAACCTTTTTGGATACTAAGGGCAATTTAACAAGGCTGATCCACCTAACCTGCATGTCTCTGGGCTGTGGGAGGAAACCGGAGGACCCGAAAGAAATGCACGCAGACGCGGGAGAATGTGCAGACTCCGCACAGACAGTGACCCAAGCCGGGAATCGAATCTGGGACCCGGGGGCTGTGAAGCAACAGTGCTAACCACTGTGCTACCATGCCACCCACTAAAATGCAGCTTTCTTTCTGGAGATGCCAGGGATTGAACACGGGATCTCACGCATGTGAAGCGCGCACTCTACCACTGAGCTACATCCCCAAGCTCTGGGAGAATTCATTCATTAGTTACCAACATTACTATAGTTCGTTAGTCATCTTTCCACGTGTTTGTTAATAAATCATCTTTTCAGTTAAAGAACTAGTATTTTTGAAAACTCACCACTATTCTTAGAAGTCCACCTATACCAAAAAGGGCCGATATTCTAAACGGTGAACAGGGATTCTCACTCCCTGACTCCGGTGCAAGCTTCAGTGGGTGCTATTCAGGTCAAACTATATTTTCAAGTTATCCCCCAGTATAACCCATACCTTCACCGAAGATTTCATCTACTTACCACTTAGTAGCTTCGATCCTGGGTCCCGCATTGCTAAGTAAGTAAAGTAGACTTTGGAATAACCACTATTTCAGGTTAAATTAAGTTATTTTATTATTATATTTTTTCTTTTAAAAGCTGCAAATACTTTCTTTACAGAAAGGAAAAAGATCTTGCTTCTGGATCCTTCTGGTTGGTTGAAGGAACCTTCAAGCCCAATTTGACAATCAATCTTCTTTAAAGTCTGGTCTTCTTTAGATGTATTCGCTGATAAGCTCGGTTGCTGTGTCCTATCTTTCCCATGTACCGAGTTGTGAGAGCTATCTCTGCTGGCTATCTCTGAGCTGACTCTGAGCTGACTCTGGCTCCTCTTTAAATTCTAGTCTTCCTTAGATGTATTAGCTGTTTTAGCTCGGCTGCTCTACCCTGTCCCTTTCCCATGGCCGACCTGACTGTAATCTGGCTCTGAACTGCTTCTCCCCTCTCTCTCACTCTGGTTCTGGTTCTGGTTCCCAATCTTCAGGTTTATATATTTTTCTAACAGTTATCTAGTTTTTATGACTTTATTGTAAAGTAACATTTTTCACTTTGTAAAAAGTGTCTTTGATCTAAACATTCTAATCCAACTAAGTACTCATTTTGACATGACTTCACCTCATAGATCTGATTACATTGTGTCCTTTGTGATGTTTAAAATGATTTGACTTCAAGAGGTGTTACCTTTAATCCCTATCATTTCTATAGTTTTATTTTCCAATTGTGTCCTCAGCTCATAATTTTGACTTTGATTTTGGTTTTGAATTATGTCTCTCGTAGACTGATAGTCTCCAGTTTTCTTTAATTTACCTGGTATTAGCAAATTTTCACACCTAGAATCGTCACTAAATTCAACTGAACCTCATCCATGCTTTTCCAGCTGCTCACTAAGATAGTTATTTTCAATGAACGTGTGAGCCATTGTTTTTGGCTTCATTCAAAATCCTGTTTGTCTTGTTTGCTAGCCTGCTTGACCAAGGCTATCTGCATTTTACAATCCTGCTCTGGCAGCTGCTGTTAACCCTTTGTGGGATCTTGCCCTGTATCCTCTTATGTTACAAGGTAACTATTTGGATAATGTTACCCAGAGTGTGGCAGGAAGGGATAGAGTTTGCAAACATTCCAAAAAGCAACAAATAGGGTCAAAAAGGGAAGAAATGGTAATAGGGCAAAATTAATGCCTCTTTACTTAAATACACGTACTATTCGGCACAAAACAAATGAATGAACAGTACAAATGAAGTTAATGGGTCTGATCTTATAGCCATTACAGAGGCGTGGTTACAAAGGAGATCAAAATTGGAAACTAAATATTTCGGGATATTTGGCTGTTTGTAAGGACAGGCAGGATGTGAAGCATGGTGTAGTAGCTTTGTTAGTACGAGACAAAATACGTACAATAGCAAGAAATGATCTTGGATCAGAAGATGTCAAACCCATATGGGTGGTGGTAAGAAATAACAAGGGGAAGAAGAAACTTGTGGGAGTAGTCTATAGGCCCCAAACAGTACCTATACTGTTGGACAGAGAATAAATGAGGTGATAATAAAGATAAAAAGGCAGTGCATTAATCAAGAGTGGCTTTAATATCCATGTAGACTGGGAAAATCTAATTGGCAGAGGTAGCCATGAGGAAGAGTTCATATAGTGTATTTGAGATAGTTTCATAGAATGATATGTTGTGGATTCAACCAGAGATCAGGCTAAAAATAATGGGGAACCAGGAAATGAGAGAGGAGCTAAATAAATACTTTGCAACAATCTTCATGATGCAAGACACTACAAGAATTGAGAAATACCAAGGGGCACAAAACATTAGTGGGTGTCATCTATAGATCCCCAAACTACACTGGTGATGTTGGGAATGGCATTAAACAGAAAATTAGAGATGCATGTAATGAGGGATTATTGGTGATCATGGGTGATTTTAGTCTGCACATAGATTGGGCAAATCAAATTAGCCACAATGCCGTAGACGAGGAATTCCTGGACTGTACACGGAATGGTTTTCTTGACCAATATATGGAGGAACCAACTAGAGAGCAGGCCAACTTACACTGGGTACTGTGTAATGAGAAGGGAATCATTGCCAATCTGGCTGTACGAGACCCCTTGGGGATGAGCGACCATAACATGCTAGAATTTTTTATCAAGGTGGAGAGTAAAGTAGTTGATTCGGAGACTAGGGTGCTGAATCTTAATAAAGGAAACTATGAAGATATACGGCGTGAGTTGGCCTTGATAAATTGGGGAGAGTTACTTAAAGATATGACAGTGGACAGTCAATGACAAACATTCAAGGAACGCATAAGGGAACTACAGCAACTGTTCATTCCTGTCTGGCACAAAAGCAAAATGGGTAACAGGGCCAATCCATGGCTTACAAAGGAAATTAGAAACAGTTTCCGATCCAAGGAAGAAGCCAAGAATTGGCCAAGAAAAATAATAGGTCTGAGGATTGGGAGCAGTTTAGAATTCAGCAAAGAAGGACCAAAAGATTGATTAAGAAGGGGAAAATGCAGTACCAAAGTAAGCTTTCAGGGGGCATAAAGACTGATGCTAAGAATTTCTATAGGTATGTAAAGAGATTGGTAAAGACAAATGTATCCACGATCAAGAAATTGAGTCAGCATAGATTTATGAAGGGGAAATCAAGCTTGACAAATCTGTTGGAATTCTTTGAAAATGCAACCAGTACAGTCGACAAGGGGAGCCAGTCGATGTGGTATATTTGGACTTTCAGAAGGCGTTTGACAAAGTCCCACATAAGAGATTATTGTACAAGATTAAACCAGATGGGATTGGGGAAGTGTATTGAGGTGGATAGAAAACTGGTTGGCAGAGAGGAAACAAAGAGTAGGAATTAATGCTTCTTTTCAAATTGGCAGGCAGTGACAAGTGGGGTGCACAGGGATCAGTGCTGGGACACCAGCTAATCACAATATATATTAATGATTTGGATGAGGGAACGAAACGTAACATCTCAACATTTGCAGATGATACCAAGTTGGGTGGAAGGTTGAACTGTGACGAGGATGCAGAAATCCTGGACAGGTGGGCGACTGGGCAAATCAATGGTAGATGCAGTATAGTTTGGATAAGTGTGAGGTTTCACTTTGGAAGCAAAAACAGGAAGGTAGATTACAACCTGAACATTTGTAAATTGGGAAAGGGGAGTGTGCAGCGGGACCTGGGTGTCCTTGTGCACCAGTCGCTAAGATAAGCATGCAGGGTGCACTGGGCAGTAAAGAAGGCTAATGGAATGTTGTCTTCATTGCAGGGATGTGTTGCTGCATTTATACAAGGCCTTGGTGAGGCCACACCTAGAATATTGAGTGCAGTTTTGGTCTCCTTTTCTGGGAAAGGGTGTTCTTGCTCTTGAGGGAGCGCAGCGAAGATTTACCAGGCTGATTCCAGGGATGACGGGACTGTCATATGAGGAGAGATTGATTAGGTTAGGTTTGTTCTCGCTGGAGTTCAGAAAAATGACGGGGAATCTCATAGAGACTTATAAAGTTCTAACGGGACTGGACAGGGTAGATACAGGGAAGATATTCCCGATGGTGGGTGTGTCCAGAACCAGGTGTCACAGTCTGGGGATTCAGGGTAAACCATTTCGGACAGAGTGAGGAGACATTTCTTCACACAAAGAGTGGTGAGCCTGTGGAATTCATTACCACAGGAAGTAGGGAGGGTACAGGCTCAACAAATCAATGGAGGCATTAGTGGAAAACAGAAAGTGCAGGATGAAGTTTAAGAAAGCATTTAGGAGAGCAAAGAGGGGATATGAGAACACTCTGGCTGGTAAAAGTAGGGAAAATCTCAAGATATTCTTTAAGTATATCAATGGGAAGAGGATAACCAGGGAGAGAGTGGGGTCCATTCGGGACCACGGGGGCAATCTGTGGGAGGAACCAAAGGACATTGATAGGGCATTGAATGAATATTTCACACCTGTCTTCACCCAAGAGAATGACGATGTAGGCATGGAACTCGGGGAGAGTGACTGTGAGGATCTTGAGTAAATTAGCATCGGAGTGGCAAGGTATTAAACGTGTTGGCAGGCTTAAAAACGGACGCATTTCCAGGTCTGGATGAATTGTGTCCCAGGCTGCTGTGGGAGGTGAGGGCAGAGATTACAGGGGCTCTGACTTTCATTCCTCTTTGGCCATGGGGGAGGTGCCACAGGACTAGAGAACAGCTAATGTGGTTCCACTATTCAAGGAGAGTTGGAGAGATAATCATAGAATCATAGATAAGCCGGGAAACTACAGACAAATGACCCTCACGTTAGTGGGAGGGAAACTATTGAAGTAAAGTCCGAAGGAGAGAATCTATCTCCACTTGGAGAGGCAAGGTTTGATCAGGGATTGTCAGCATGGCTTTGTCAGAGGAAGGTCATGCCTAAGACATGCCCAACAAAGACTTGAATAGGATGGTAATAGAGGGATATGGCCCCCAAAGTCATAGAAGTACAGTGTAGAAGGAGGCGGTATAGTCACTGGCTAGTAATCCAGAGGCCCAAGGGGTTCTGGGTTCAAATCTCACCATGGCAGATGGTGAAATTTGAATTCAATAAAACCTGGAATTAAAAGTCCACTGCTGACCATGAAACCATTGTTGATTGTTCTTTAGGAAAGGAAATCTGCCATCCTGACATGGCCTGGCCTACATGTGACTTCAGATACACAACAATATGGTTGTCCCTTAACTACCATTCAGTTCAAGGGCAAATAGGGATGGGCAACAAATGCTGGCCTTGTCAGCGATGTCCACATCTCATGGAATCATCGAATCATAGAATTTACAGTGCAGAAAGAGGCCATTCGGCCAATCGAGTCTGCACCGGCCTTTGGAAAGAGCATCTCATTTAAACCCACATTTCCAACTAATTCCCGGAACCCAGTAACCTCACCTAACCTTTTTTGGACACTAAGGGCAATTTAACATGGCCAATCCACCCAACCTGTACATCTTTGGACTGTGGGAGGAAACCGGAGCACCCGGAGGAAACCCACATAGACAAGGGGAGAACGTGCAGACTCCGCACTGGCAGTGACCCAAGCGGGAATCGAGCCTTGGACCCTGGAGCTGTGAAGTGACTGTGCTAACCACTGTGCTACCGTGCTGCCGCATAAAAGAATTAAGAAAAAAATTATTGTGTTAGCTCCCACTGCTATGGTATTGACAGATTCAATACATCTTCACAATGCTCTAGACACTGGGTTCCTAGTGATGCTGCTATCTGTTAGGTTACCTCCCTTCACCAAACCCTTGAAGAACCCTAGGCTTTACTTCCCAATGTTACAAACCCGGTAAGGAAAGTAAATTAAAAAAACTGAATTTAAAAGCCAATTTCTGCAGACGCTCGAATCTAAAACAAAAACAGAAAATGATGGAAATTCTCAGCAGGTCTGAAAGCATCTGTGGAGAGAGAACAAAGTTAATGTTTTAAGTCTGGCAGGCTCTCCTTCAGAGCTAGAGAGAACTAGAAATAGAATGAGAATTATACTGTAGTGGGGGCGGTAGGAGTGGTTGGAGCTGTAAGGGCTGGATAGAGGGCCAGGGATAGGTGAGTTTAGGGAAAGATTGACAAATATGTTGTGGACAAAAATGTCAATGGTAGTGATCATGGCTAGGAAGGGGGCTGATAGTGGCACATTTAGAAATCAGAATGTGTTGATAGCATAAAAAAGGTAAGCAGGATGTCAAAGGACAACCTGGAATAGGGAACAGATGGCTCTCATTTGGTGGGGTAGGGGGAGCGGAGACAGTGGTAAGAAAAACAATATGGGAAGGGGGATGGAAAAATTAATCAAGGGAAGAAATGAAAATAAATTCCTAGGGACATGTTGTGCTCTGTGATCTTGTCTATGCAATGAACCCTTATGACTCTCGGTGGCACTCGGAGGCCATGCAGATAACCCAAACTGAGGAGGTTTGCCTTTGCTCCTGTGTCAAGTTTGTATTTTATCAGTGTCATTTAACATCACTGGAATGATCCATCTGCTTTTGACGGTGTCAGCTGGATTAGAACTGTCGTTCCAATTGGTCATCAAAACGTCTTCCTCTTTTGTTTTCGGACTCATCTTGTCCTTGGTTCAGATTAGATCCATGAAAAATAATTCACCAAGGGTCATCTCATTAATTGCATTGATCGACTCCATCTGGTCCACTGTAGGATGCGAAAAACACTGTTTCGCAAAATGGCCGTGTCATAATATCCACTCATGTATATAATGAGATGCAGACAGGCATGATTAACACACAGGATAACCAATGAACACACACAACACATAACAACCAATCACCAGACAGGACACCACCACTATAAAGCAGACAGGGCATTAAGACTCTCCCTCTCTCTACAGGAGACAGCTACTGAGATAGTAAGAGTGCACAAGCCAGTGAGCACTATCACCATGAGGTAGAGAGTTAGTCTGGTCAAGCCAGGAGGAGGTTATCAGTTAGATTGATGGAGTGTCAACTCACAGCAGACTATGTACAGCAATCAGGAAGTTCAATAAAGCAGTGTTGGACCATCTCCTGTGTCAGAAGCCTGTTTTTAGTTTCACTGCATCCAGTTGTAGTCAACGTTGAACCAACTTACTTAACACATCATGGTACCAGAGTGCTATTAATCCTAACAAACCTACCTCGAGTGTATCTGCAATGACCAGCAAGCAGCCATCCAGCGGCATGGAGAAGATCCAGCCTCCTTCGCAACTCCGGATCTCTGGCAACCTTGGCACCAACTGGAAAGTCTTCAAACAAAAGTTCCTTCTGTACATCGAGGCCTCCAACCTCGAGGCAGCATCGGATGCCAGAAAGATCGTGCTGTTCTTGTCGACTGCGGGGGATCACGCCATCCACATCTATAACTCGTTTACGTTTGCCGATGGCGAAGACAAGACAATGTTCAAGACAATTCTGCTGAAATTCGACAGCCACTGCGACATTGAGGTGAATGAGAGCTTTGAACGGTACATCTTCCAACAGAGGCTTCAGGGTAAGGATGAACCTTTTCAGTCCTTCTTGACCCATCTCCGCATCCTAGCGCAGTTATGTAATTATGACTCGACGACTGATTCCATGATCCGGGATCAGATCGTTTTCGGGGTCCAGTCCGACTCCCTGCGGGAGCAGCTCCTCAAAATCAATCAGTTGACCCTCTCCGTCGTCATCAAAACGTGCGTTGTCCATGAGCATGCCAGAAATCGCTACTCCCGCATCAGGGCAGCAGAAACTGCAAAACTGGCCTCCCACGAGGCAGAAAGGGTGCAGGCCATAGCGAAAATGCAAGGTCTGAGCATCGAGGAGAGTGGCTGTTTCACTCACTTTTCCCGGGTCCCCATGCATGCGCGCCACGACCGGGTGGACGATGAGGCCAAAGACCCTGAGGCGCATGCGCGGTCGGTCGACCGCACTGCGCATGCGCGCTGGCACACAGAACATGCTGACATCAGCGTCATGACGTGTCTGAATTGTGGCTCCGCCCATTTAAAGCGGCAATATCCAGCCAAAGGCAAGCGATGTCTACAGTGTGGAAAGCCTGGCCACTATGCGGCCTTCTGCAGGTCCGCTCCACCGAACAACAGCCAGCGATCCCAGCTGCAGTGCAGACGTGTCCGCTGTGTAGAACAAGGCATGCAGGATTCTGATCCAACGGACCCCGATGCTGACTGCCTCGAGTCTCCATATCGTGTAGGCATCATCACCACGCGCGAGTTGGTCTACCGTGCCTGCCAACCGCCTTTCAATCCTCAGTGTGGATCCTGACGACAAGTGGTGTGCCATCATCACGGTCAACCAGTCGCGCATCCGATTTAAATTGGACACTGGCGCATCTGCGAACCTCGTATCACAGTCGGACCTCGACAGAATCCGACACCAACCTAGCATTCTTCCACCAGCCTGCCAGCTCCTTGACTACAATGGTAATGCCACAGCTGCCAGTGGGTCGTGTCAGCTAGGTGTCTCTCACAAGGCAATCAAGGCGACGTTGAGATTTGAGATCTTCCGGCCTGACAAGGCACCCCTCCTCGGTGCTTGGGCATGCAAACTTCTAAATCTAGTACAGCGAGTTCATGCCATGTCCTCGACACCGGCGATGGCCTCGCCCAATGCGAATCTCCAGGCTAAGATAGACGGCATTCTCACACAATACCCAGTGTGTTTGATGGGATGGGCACGTTCCCATATCGCTACAAGATATTGCTCAAGCCGAATGCCGCCCCAGTCATCCATGCGCAACGCCGGGTGCCGGCTCCTCTCAAGGATCGTCTGAAAACGCAGCTACGAGAGCTCCAAGACCAGGGCATCATCTCAAAGGTCACGGAACCCACAGACTGGGTCAGCTCCATGGTCTGCATCACGGAACTCTCTGGCGAACTCCGCATTTGCATTGATCCCAAACACCTGAATCGCAACATCATGCAAGAGCATTACCCGATCCCGAAGTGTGAAGAATTGACCTGTGAGATGGCTCACGCCAAATCCTTTACCAAGCCGGACGCCTCCCGTGGCTTCTGCCAAATTCAGCTGGTCGAGTCCAATCGAAAGCTGTGCACGTTTAACACTCCATTCGGCAGGTACTGCTACAACCGCATGCCTTTTGGTATCATATCAGCTTCCAAAGTATTTCATCGCATGAAAGAGCAAATGCTGGATGGCATCGAGCGGGTGCGAGTCTATGTGGACGACGTGATCGTCTGGTCCACGATGCCCGAGGATCACATTGCTCGCCTCAAACAGGTTTTCCAGAGGATTCATGAAAATGGCCTCCAGCTCAACAGGACCAAATGCTCATTTTGGCGGTCCGCTATCAAGTTTTTAGGTGACCACATTTCACAGCAAGGTGTGCAACCTGACACCGGCAAGGTGCTGGAAATCAATGCCATGAAGACACCAGTGGACAAAAAGGCGGTCCTCCACTTCCTCGGGATGGTAAATCTTCTCGGAAAATTCATTCCCAAAGTGGCATCCCACACCACGGCCCTCCGGCATCTCGTTAAAAAGTCGACAGTGTTCCAGTGGCTTCCCGCACATCAAGCGGAGTGGCTTGAGCTGAAGGCGAACCTCACCACAGCCCCAGTACTGGCGTTCTTTGACCTAACCAAGGATACCAAGATATCCACAGACGTAAGCCAGGATGGCATTGGGGCGGTGCTCCTCCAGCGAGACGATTCCTCGTCCTGGGCTCCAGTGTCATATGCCTCCAGGGCCATGACTCCGACCGAACAACGGTATGCCCAGATCGAAAAGGAGTGTCTGGGTCTCCTGACAGGAATAGTCAAGTTTCATGACTACGTATACGCTCTGCCGAAGTTCACGGTGGAAACAGACCACAGGCCTTTAGTCCACATAATCCGGAAGGAATTAAATGACATGACAGCTCGGCTGCAGCAAATTCTTCTTCGTCTCCACCGATATGACTTCGAACTCATCTACACACTGGGCAAGGAGCTGATCATCGCGGATGCCCTATCCCGCTCCATCACCATGCCGTGTGAACCGGGCGACTTCATTCGCCACATCGAGGCACAGGTGAAGTTGTGTGCCAGCAACCTCCCAGCCACTGATGAATGAGTTGTCCAGATACGTGAAGAAACTGCCAAAGATCCTCTACTGCAGCGCATGATGCAACACCTTGCCCATGGCTGGCAAAAGGGGCAGTGCCCCCAGTTCTTCAACGTTAAGGATGAGTTAACGGTCGTCAAGGGGACCCTTCTTAAACTAGATAGAATCGTCATTCCCCAAATCATGCAAGCCATGGTGCTGACAGATCCATGAGGGTCACCTTTGGGTTGACAAATGTCGACGCAGAGCTCGGCAGGCAGTCTACTATCAGCCAGGACATTGTCAACACGGTCCTCAACTGCACAACATGACAGAAGTTTCAACCAGCTCAGCCCAAGGAAACACTGCAACTCCACGAGATCGTGACTTCCCCGTGGTCCAAGGTGGGGATAGACCTCTTTCACGCCAATGGGCGTGACTACATGCTCTTAGTCGACTACTTCTCCAGCTACCCGGAAGTGGTGAAACTGTCGGACCTCACATCCAAGTCAGTGATTAAAGCCTGCAAAGAGACGTTTGCCAGGCACGGCATACCACTCACAGTAATGAGTGACAACGGCCCATGTTTCTACAGCCAAGAGTGGTCCGACTTTGCACGATCCTATCACTTCAGTCACATCACATCCAGTCCCCATTACCCGCAATCAAACGGGAAGGCCGAAAAAGGGGTCCATATTGTCAAGCGGTTGCTGTGCAAGGCTGCAGACTCAGCCTCGGACTTCAACCTGGCACTGTTGGCATACAGGGCAACCCCTCTGTCGACTGGTTTGTCTCCGGCGCAGCTGCTCATGAACCGCAACCTGAGGACGACTGTTCCAGCCATCCATGTTCCAGACCTTGACCACCTCACGGTGCTGCAGAAAGTGCAGCGATCCAGGGACCAGCAGAAGATCATGTGTGATGCTCATGCCAAGGATCTACCTGCGCTGGCTCCAGACGATGTTGTTCGCGTCCAGTTGCCTGAGGGAGGCTGGTCAGCCCCAGCTATTGTCGCCAGGCAGGCTGCCCCCAGGTCCTTCGTTGTCCAAATGTCTGATGGCTCCATTCTACGGCGCAACAGGAGGGTGCTACAAAAGGTTCTCTGCCCACTGCCTGGCCGCACTTCTCCGCATGTCATCATGCCTCCTCCGGACATCTTGCACCACGAGGCCACCGATCTGGCAGCGATCCTGCCTCTCCATGATGCCACCAACATGGCAGCAATCCCGCCTGTCCAAGTGCCAGCATCCCCCCCTGCACCTCTGTGGCGATCAACAAGAATTCGTCGCCCGCCACAAAGACTGAATCTATAGACTTAAATCTTGTACATTTTACTTCAAAAAGGGGAGATGTCATAATATCCACTCATGTATATAATGAGGTGCAGACAGGCAGTGATTGACACACAGGATAACCAATGGACACACACAACACATAACAACCAATTACCAGACAGGACACCACCACTATAAAGCACACAGGGCATTAAGACTCTCCCTCTCTCTACAGGACACAGCTACTGAGATAGTAAGAGTGCACAAGCCAGTGAGCACTATCACCATGAGGTAGAGAGTTAGTCTGGTCAAGCCAGTAGGAGGTTATCAGTTAGATTGATAGAATGTCAACTCACAGCAGACTATGTACAGCAATCAGGAAGTTCAATGAAACAGTGTTGGACCATCTCCTGTGTCAGAAGCCTGTTTCTAGTTTCACAGCATCCAGTTGCAGTCAACGTTGAACCAACTTACTTAACACATCAGCCGATACGGCCATACCTGGAACATACTTTTCCAAGGGCCGGAAGTTGCCATGGGCCATGTCGGTTGTCACATTTCTGGTACAAGTTGGCGGTTCCTTTCGGCAGCTTAAATGGGCGCCCGCACTGAGACCATGTTTCTTATTGACCTGTGTCACAGTACTAATGGCGCTGGCGTCTTTCTCCATGTTGGCACCAAAGTGTTTTGAGCTGAGTGTGTTGATTTGCTGTGCAGCTAACTCACTCGCATGGCAAATCTTTATTGCTTGTTCCAATATCAAATCTTCTTTCCGCAGCAATCTCTCACGCTGCTTGCCATTTGATATACCAAATACAATTTGGTTACGGATCATTGAAGATTTCAGACTACTGAAATTTCAGGACTGGGCCTTCAGCCTCATGTCAGTGACAAAACTGTCGAAAGATTTGCCTGGTTTCTGGGTACGTGTAGGAAAAATGTATCTTTGAAATGTTTCATTCTTTTTGGGAGAGCAATGCCGATCAAAGTACCCGATGACTTCATTGTATCTCTTGCTCTCCTCTTCACTATCAAAATCAAAAGTATTATGTATTTCAATTGCTTACAGACCCGCCACCGTGAGCAGCAAAGCAGTTCGCCTTTCCTCACACAGTCTAAACATGTGCAGGTTAGCTGGATTGGCCATGCTAAATTGCCCCATTGTGTCCAAAGATGTGCGGATCAGGTTGGGTTACGGGGATAGGTGGTGGAATGAGGCTAGGTAGGGTGCTCTTTCAGAGGGTTGGTGGAGACGTGATGGGCCGAATGGCATCCTTCTGCACTATAGAAATTCCATGGAAATAAAAGAAGGGTAAATGTAAAAGAGGGAGTTCACAATTTGAAGTTGTTCAAATCAGTGTTAAGTCCGTAAGGCTGTAACCTACCTAATGGGAAGATGATGTGCTGTTCCTTCAGTTGGCATTGCGCTTCACTGGAACATTGCAGCAGGCCAAGGACAGACATGTGGACATGAGAGCAGGACGGTGAGGTGAAATGGCCAGCGACAGGAAGGGCTGTGTCCTGCTTGTGGACAGACCGAAGGTGCTCTGCAAAGCTGTCGCCCAGTCTTCGTTTATTTCCATAGAATTTACAGTACAGAAGGAGGCCATTCGGCCCATCGAATCTGCACCGGCTCTTTGAAAGAGCACCCTACCCAAGCCCCCACCTCCACCCTATCCCCATAACCCAGTAACCCCACCCAACACTAAGGGCAATTTTGGACACTAAGGGCAATTTATCATGGCCAATCCACCTATTCTGCACATCTTTGGACTGTGGGAGGAAACCGGAGCACCCGGAGAAAACCCACGCACACACGGGGAGAACGTGCAGACTCCATACAGACAGTGACCCAAGCCGGGAATCGAACCTGGGGCCCTGGAGCTGTGAAGCAATTGTGCTAACCACCATGCTACCGTGCTGCCCGTGTCTCCAACGTAGTGTCTCTAATGTAGAGTAGACCGCATTGGGAGCAGCAAATGCAATAGACCAGATTGAAGGAGATGCATGTGAAGCACTGCCTCACCTGAAAGGCATGTTTAGGCCCTTGGATGGTGAGCAGGGAGGAGGTAAAGGGCACCTTCCCATGAAATCTCCAAAGTAGACTTAAATATTTTGCAGGTTCTTATCCTATTGTCTCTTGAATTGGTTGATATAATTTTTGCAATGTATCCCATGTATTAACCAGCTTAGGTCTAAATATTCACACTTTCTTTTATAGGTTTTAGGCTGTGCTCTTATATTGTGGAATCTCTGATTATATATTGATATTTATCATGTCAATACCCGTTAGGATTTTGAATACCTTAGCCTTCTGTTCCCAATGTAAATGTTCCCAGCTTCTGCAGTCTCACCTTGATTGGGAAACCTAACACCAGCTCTAAATTTTGTTGCCCTCTGCACTCAGCGTGTGCCTTTCCAATTCTTTCTCATAATGTGGTAATCGGAAGTGTACATAGTATTCCAGCTGAGCTCAAATCAGTGCTCTGTACAATCTCAATCTTCGTGCTCTATTTCTTTGGCTAGACAGCTAATGACACCATTTGTTTTTTTATTGCTGCTGCACAATATGCTGTTCATTTCAGCAACCTTTCCACCAGTGCCCAAATCCCTCTCCTGTGTCTTGTCCTTTAGGGTAAAACTATTTAGCTTGTATTCTCACTTTTTATTATCCTTTTCCAATCTCAGGACTTTGCATTTATCCACATTAAATGAGATACGCTGCTCATCAACCCAACTTCCCAGTCTATCTAGTTCCTTCTATTTTTAATTAGCCTGTTTTCATTTGTTTGTAGTCTGTTCCAGTTTGAGATTATCCACAAACTCAGAGGATTAGTTTTCTCGTCCCCACTTCCAAATCATTTGTGTACATTGTAAACCATCATCCCTGCACTAATTGATGAGGCCCTCTGCTAATTACAATGGAGCAACAACAACTTGCATTTATTTAGTGCCTCTAAAGATTCAAGGAATGGAAGAAGGCTATTCAGCCCTTTGAGCCTGTGATGCTATTCAGTTAGCTCATACTGTACCTAACTCGGCTTATTCATCTCTGTTCTGTATCCTTTAAAAACTTATGTTACGAATGGTAGAGGGATGGCGAGATAACATTTTTCCCATTTTCCCTCACCCTCAGTTGTCTGCAACAAGTAGAATACTTTCGAGGGAGTGTTTTAAAATCGTTTTAGTGCTGTGACTTTTAATAATAATGTTTGCATTTGATTTCACATTTAACTGCAAGTATTGTTTAATTCTGTCTTATCCAGGGACCTAAGCAGGGAGATAGAAGCTATCCACTGGCAGCAGCTGAAAGTGTTAATTAAGGTATGATGTTCAATGATGATCATCCATGGGGCATTCACCCTCACCCCTGCCAGCACCTGTGCCCTCTCATATTCCAGTTATCCCCCAGGCTCAATCCCCAAGCATGGAGATTGCAACAGAAAGCAAAGAGTGGGGATAAATGGGTGTTTTTCTGGTTGGTGATCAGGGGCTAGTGGTGAGCCTCAGGGATCAGTTTTTGGACCGCAATTGTTTACAATTTACATAGATGATCTGGAGTTGGGGACCAAGTGTAATGTATCAAAGTTTGCAGATGAAGCGAGTGGCACGTGGCACAGTGGTTAGCTCTGCTGCCTACGGCGCTGAGGACCCGGGTTTGAATCCCAGCCCTGGGACATCGTCCGTGTGGAGTTTGCACATTCTCCCCGTGTCTGCGTGGGTTTCACCCCCACGACCCAAAAATGTGCAGGTTAGGTGGATTGGCCATACTAAATTGCCCCTTAATTGGAAAAAAAAATAATTGGGTACTCTAAATTTTTTTTAAAGTTTGCAGATGACACGAAGATGAATGGTAGAGTAACGTGGGAAGAGAGCACTGAAAGCCCGCAGAGGGATATAGATAGTTTAAGTGAGTTGGCAAGGATCTAGCAGATGGAGTACAATGTTGGTAAATGTGAGGTCATCCATTTTGGTAGGAATAACAACAAAATGGACTATTATTTAAATGGCAAAAAATTGCAGCATGCTGCTGTGCAGGGGACTTGGGTGTTCTTGTGTATGAATCTCAAAACGTTGGTGCAGCAGAAGGCAAATGGAATTTTGTCCTTCATTGCTAGAAGGATGGAGTTTAAAAACAGGGATGTAATGTTGCAGCTGTATACGGTGATGGTGAGGCTACACCTGGAGTACTGTTTTGGTCTCCTTATTTGAGAAAGGCACTGGAGGGGGTGCAGAGAAGATTCACTCGGTTGATTCTGGAGTTGAGAAGATTAGCTTATGAGGAAGTCCAAATCACATTGCTGTGGGTCTGGAGTCACATGTAGGCCAGACCAGGTAAGGATGGCAGATTTACTTCCCTGAAAGACATCAATGAACCAGGTGGCCTTTTACATCAATCACCAATGGTTTTATGGTCATCATTAGACTTTTAATTACAAATTTTTATTGAATTAAAGTTTCACCACCTGCAGTTCGCAGGGCATTACTCTGGATCTCTGGTTCACCAGTCCAGTGACAATATCACTATGGCCATCCCTCCCCAGATAATCTATTTGCTAGAAGTTATGATATTAAGTACTTCTATGAAACTGTGAAGCCATTGTAAAGAAACTTAAACTGTAGTGAGCTTGTTTTCTTTCAAGTGGGTGGCAGGGTGGCACAATGGTTAACAGATTGGGAAACAGATTTTGGAAAGGTGCAGAAATCACAGGGTAGTAGTCATGGGTGACTTCCCAAATATTGAGTGGAAACTCTTTAGATCAAATAGTTTGGGTGGGGTGGTGTTTGTGCAGTGTGTCCAGGAAGCTTTTCTAACACAGTGTGTAGATTGTCCGACCAGAGGGGAGGCCATATTGGATTTGGTACTTGGTAATGAACCAGGGCAAGTGATAGATTTGTTAGTGGGGGAGCATTTTGGAGATAGTGACCACAATTCTGTGACTTTCACTTGAGTAATGGAGAGGGATAGGTGCGTGCAACAGGGCAAGATTTACAATTGGGGGAAGGGTAAATACGATGCTGTCAGACAAGAACTGAAGTGCATAAGTTGGGAACATAGGCTGCCAGGGAAGGACACAATTGAAATAGGAACTTGTTCAAGGAACACATATTACGTGTCCTTGATATGTATGTCCCTGTCAGGCAGGGAAGAGATGGTTGAGTGAGGGAACCATGGTTGACAAGAGAGGTTGAATGTCTTGCTAAGAACAAAGAACAAAGAAAAGTACAGCACAGGAACAGCCCCTTCGGCCCTCCAAGCTTGTGCCGACCATGCTGCCCGTCTAAACTAAAATCTTCTACACTTCCTGGGTCCGTATCCTTCTATTCCCATCCTATTCATGTATTTGTCAAGATGCCCCTTAAATGTCGCTATCGTCCCTGCTTCCACCACCTCCTCCGGCAGCGAGTTCCAGGCACCCACTACCCTCTGTGTAAAAAACTTGCCTCGTACATCTCCTCTAAACCTTGCCCCTCGCACCTTAAACCTATGCCCCCCAGTAATTGACCCCTCTACCCTGGGAAAAAGTCTCTGACTATCCACTCTGTCTATGCCCCTCATACCTTTGTAGACTTCTATCAGCTCGCCCCTCAACCTCCTTTGTTCCAGTGAGAACAAACCAAGTTTATTCAAACGCTCCTCATAGCTAATGCCCTCCATACCAGGCAACATCCTGGTAAATCTCTTCTTCACCCTCTCTACAGCCTCCACATCCTTCTGGTAGTGTGGTGACCAGAATTGAACACTATATTCCAAGTATGGCCTAACTAAGGTTCTATGCTCTCTGATGCTCAATACTCTTGAGGGTTCTACCAGTCACTGTATATTCCCTATCTGTATTCGACCTTCCAAGATGCATTACCGGGGTAGTGGGGTAGTAGTGCATCAATAATTTGGAAGATAATAGTTGCCGCTTCATTCTGGCGAATTCTTCCACTTGCAGCCCTCTCCACAACTATTTATGGTTCATCAAAAAGTGTGTGCAAGGGCGCCAGCAAGGTAGTCAAGTTCGGGATGAACTTTCCATAATAATTGATGAGACCTAGGAATGACATCAGCTCTGTCGGGTTCTCAGTTGTCAGGGCTCGCTTGCTAGCCCGGACATTTTCCTTCACAGGATGCAACCCATCCTTATCGATATTGTATCCCATTTATATGAACTTTTTCACCTGGAAGACGCATTTCCCTTCTTCAGGAAGACGCCCATATCTGGAAATCATCGAAGGACCCTCTTCTAGGTTGCCCAGGTATTCCGTCTTGGTCACTCCTGTACTGAGTACACCATCCAGCTAGATAACCATCCTGGGAAGCCCTTGGAGGATGTTTTCCATTACTTGCTGGAAAATCGCACACGCTGACAACACCCCAAATGGAAGCTGGGTGTACTCATACAACCAACCTCCTGTGGGTGTTGATGGTGCCATATTTTCTAGACACCATGTCTAAATCCAACTGAAGGTATGTGTGAGTCATGTCCAGCTGCATGAATGAGTGACCCCCAGCCAGCTCCACGTATAGGTCGTCTACACGTGGCATGGGGTACCTGTCCAAGCAGGGGCCTGTTGACTGTCATCTTGTAGTCGCTACACAGGGGAACCAAGTTGTCTGGCTTTGGCACTGGGTTCACTGGCGCTGCCCACTCTGCAAACTGGACCAGGTGTATGATCCTCAAGTTCTCCAACTGGCTCAATTCGTCATCCACTTTTGTAAGCAAGGTGTCTGGAACCGGACGTGCCTTAAATGATTTGGGTTGGGCCTCCGGGTCAACGTAAATTATAGCTGTGGCCCCCTGTGTCTTTCCCAGGCCTTCCTTTCTGAGGACTTTGTACAAAACGCCAGTACCCATCTGGAAGATTTGTTGCCAGTCCAGGTGGAATCTTTGTAACCTGTCTAGGCCTGGGAGGCCATGTCAAGGTCTTTGCATGGACCAATGATAGCTGGACTGACTGTTGTCCGTGGGTAACCAGGATCACTGTGGTCTCAATGGTGGTCATTGGTTCCGCAGTGCATTTTGCCAGCTGGGCCTTGGTATCCTTCAAACCCAGGTGCTGAGTTCCCTAATGGAGCTTAAAGATGTTTGTTGTCCGATAATAGAAACAGCAGCCCGCCGTATCGATGATCCTGTCCATGGGGTGACTGTTAACTTGGAGCATTGTTCTTATTGGGGCTACTTTGGGGGCCGTGATGCAGTTTAACTGCATATGGTCATCTTCCTTGGGTGGGGAAATATGCAAAGCCTTGGCTGAGGGTCCTTGTGTCATCTGACCAGGGCGGCACATTCGCTGTTGATTCCAGTTGCTCAGGTTCCTGCAACTGCAAGTGCAGTACTGTTGTGGGAACGCCTCATTGTCCCCTGGGGACGTGGTTGCCCTTGGTTAGCAGGTCTGACCACAAAGGTATTTTATTGGTGATTAAGTCACGTCAGCCCGATCCTTTGGAGCTGTTGGTCATCGGAATGGGGGTTGGCCAACGCTATGTTCACTGTAACCCATGGAACCTTGGAGCTCCTGGACCCCTTTTTCCACTTTCTAATGGGAGAGTAACAGTACTATGACACTTTTAAGATCCAAGGCCGGTTTCACTAACAGCTTGCTTTTAGCCGCCATTTTGTTAATGCCACACACCAAACGATCTCTCAACATCTCAGGGAGGGAAGAGTTGAAGTCACAATGTTGAGCTAATTGCGAAGGTGCTTCAGAAATTCCATAACCGATTCCTCAGGGGTTTGTCCCACCAGTATCTCCACATTATTATTGATGGTTTAGGGTTGTAATGATTTGCAACAAGTTCTATGAGTTTGCCAAAGGTTCTTGCGTCCAGAGCCGTCAGATTGGTGAGGCTCTTTATTGCGCTGAATGTCGTGGCCCACAAGGGGTCAGGAGTATTACATTTTGCCAGTCGTCTCCAACAATACCATTTGCCTGGAAGAAATACCACATCCATTTGGTATAATGCACTTGAGTTAAACCTGGAGTTGGCAAAATGGAGCCATTTTCCAAAACCGCACATACCGCATGATTTTTCAGGCCCGTTTGCTACGCATGAAAATCCAGTAAATCAAGCATTTTCAAACTCAGGGTCGCGACCCCCAGGTGGGTCACGGCCGGGTGTCAGGAGCGTCATGGAGCGATCATTTGCGGCGTTCCCGATCGCGGGAAGAAGTGCCCAACAGTCGTGACCTGCTTTTAAAAATGCCGGCCGTCCAGCACACGTGTGTCCCCTCAGCTGGATCTAGCAGTACACAGGCCCGGAGCCCAGATCTATCTTCCCGCCAAAAGTGGTGGCAGAGAGCAGGTCACATGCCTGGTACACAGACGTCACGTGCTCCGGGCGCGGAATTATTGAGGAGAACTTCCTCCGTTTTATAGCTGCCAGCAAACAACAGGACTGCATGAAGGACTGAAGATGGAACTTTTTGGACTGAGGAAGAGAAGGCCAGGGATACAAACAGGCCAGAATCTCAGAGCTGAATCTGCTGGAGAGAGCTTCCTCAGGAGAGTCCACAACAGGAAAAAGCAGTGCTGGTGTGAGCTCCAAGACCTCTGATGAACTACCCATATAGAAATGTAACATTGAATGACAAAGCAAGTGAGATCGTGAGAATCAAGCAGGCTCACCTGTTGCATATTCTGCGTCGGTCTCACCCCACAACCCAAAGATGTGCAGGTTGGTGCATTTGGCCCTTAATTAGAAAAAAGAATAATTTGGTACTCTAAATTAAAAAAAAAACAGTTGTGATGACCATGCTGGGCTGCCGACGTGCCTGGAGGCCCTGGGATTAAGGGCCAGGTCCACTGATCAGGGGCATTGAGAGGGGGAAAGCCCTCTCCACTGGGGGGAGGGGGCTTTGACTTGTGTTTGGTAAGAACATAAGAATTAGGAACAGGAGTAGGCCATCTGGCCCCTCGAGCCTGCTCCGCCATTTAATGAGATCATGGCTGATCTTTGTGGACTCAGCTCCATTCTCCGGCCCGTACACCATATCCCCGAATCCCTTTATTCTTTAGAAAGGCATCTATCTTTTTCTTAAAAATGTTTAAAGAAGGAGCCTCAACTGCTTCACTGGGCAAGGAATTCCAGAGATTCACAACCCTTTGGGTGAAGAAGTTCCTCCTACACTCCGTCCTAAATCTACCTCCCCTTATTTTGAGGCTATGCCCCCTAGTTCTGCTTTCCCCGACCAGTGGAAACAACCTGCCCGCATCTATCCTATCTATTCCCTTCATAATTTTATATGTCTCAATAAGCTCCCCCCGCATCCTTCTAAACTCCAATGAGTACAGTCCCAGTCTACTCAACCTCTCGTCATAATCAAATCCCCTCAACTCTGGGATCAACCTAGTGAATCTCCTCTGCACTCCCTCCAGTGCTAATATGTCCTTTCTCAGGTAAGGAGACCAAAACTGAACACAATACTCCAGATGCGGCCTCACCAACACCCTATACAATTGCAGCATAACCTCACTAGTCTTGAACTCCATCCCTCTAGCAATGAAAGACAAAACTCGATTAGCCTTCTTAATCACCTGTTGCACCTGCACACCAACTTTTTGCGACTCGTGAACCAGCACACCCAGGTCCCTCTGCACAGCAGCATGTTTTAACATCTTACCGTTTAAATAATAATCCATTCTGCTGTTATTCCTCCCAAAATGGATAGCCTCACACTTGGCAACATTGAATTCCATCTGCCAGACCCTAGCCCATTCATCTAACCTATCCAAATCCTTCTGCAGACTTCCGGTATCCTCTGCACTTTTTGCTTTACCACTCTTCTTAGTGTCGTCTGCAAACTTTGACACATTGCATTTGGTCCCCAACTCCAAATCGTCTATGTAAATTGTGAACAACTGCGGGCCCAACACTGATCCTTGAGGGACCCCGCTAGTTACAGGTTGCCAACCAGAGAAACACCCATTTATCCCCACTCTCTACTTTCTGTTAGTTAACCAATCCTCTACCCATGCTACCACTTTACCCTCAATGCCATGCATCTTTAGTTTATGCAGCAACCTTTTGTGTGGCACCTTGTCAAAAGCTTTCTGGAAATCCAGATATACCACATCCATTGGTTCCCCGTTATCTACTGCGCTGGTAACGGCCTCAAAAAATTCTACCAAATTAGTCAGACACGACCTACCCTTTGTGAACCCATGCTGTGTCTGCCCAATGGGTGAATTTCCCTCCAGGTGCCCCGTTATTTCCTCCTTAATGATAGATTCCAGCATTTTCCCGACAACCGAAGTTAAGCTTACCGGCCTATAATTACCCGCTTTCTGCCGACCTCCTTTTTTAAACAGTGGTGTCACGTTTGCTACTTTCCAATCCTCTGGGACCACCCCAGAGTCTAGTGAATTTTGATAAATTATCACTAGTGCGTTTACAATTTCCCTAGCCATCTCTTTTAGCACTCTGGGATGCATCCCATCAGGGCCAGGAGACTTGTCTAACTTTGGCCCATTAGCTTGCCCAATACTGCCTCCTTAGTGATTACAATCATCTCAAGGTCCTCACCTATCATATCCTTATTTCCATCAGTCACTGGCATGTTATTTGTGTCCTCCACTGTGAAGACTGACCCAAAAAACCTGTTCAACTCCTCAGCCATTTCCCCGTCTCCTATTATTAAATCTCCCTTCTCATCTTCCAAAGGACCAATATTTACCTTAGCCACTCTTTTTTGTCTTATATATTTGGAGAAGCTTTTACTATCTGCTTTTATGTTCTGAGCCAGTTTACTTTCATAGTCTACCTTACTCTTCTTTATGGCTTTTTTAGTAGCTTTCTGTTGTACCCTAAAGACTTCCCAGTCCTCGAGTCTCCCACTAATTTTTGCCACTTTGTATGTTTTTTCCTTCAATTTGATACTCTCCCTCACCTCCTTAGATATCCACGGTCGATTTTTCCCCTTTCTACCGTCTTTCTTTTTTGTCGGTATGAAACTTTTCTGAACACTGTGAAAGATCGCTCGGAAGGTTCTCCACTGTTCCTCAACTGCTTCACCATGAAGTCTTTGCTCCCAGTCTACCTTAGCTAGTTCTTCTCTCATCCCATTGTAATCGCCTTTGTTTAAGCACAAAACACTAGTGTTTGATTTTACCTTGTCATTCTCCAACTGTATTTTAAATTCCACCATATTGTGGTCGCTCCTTCCAAGAGGATCCCGAACTATGAGATCATTAATCAATCCTGCCTCATTACACAGGACCAGATCTAGGACCGCTTGTTCCCTTGTAGGTTCCATTACATACTGTTCCAGGAAATTGTCCCGGGCACATTCTATAAACTCCTCCTCAAGGCTGCCTTTACCAACCTGGTTAAACCAATCGATATGCAGATTAAAATCTCCCATGATAACCGCTGTACCATTTCTACATGCATCCGTTATTTCTTTGCTTATTGCCTGCCCTACCATCCTGTTACTATTTGGTGGCCTATAGACGACTCCTATCAGTGACCTTTTCGCCTTACTATTCCTGATTTCCACCCAAATTGATTTAACCTTGTCCTCCATAGCACCAATATCATCCCTTACCATTGCCCGGATGCCATCCTTAAACAACAAAGCTACACCACCGCCCTTACCGTCCATTCTATCCTTTCGTATCGTCTGATACCCTTGGATATTTAACTCCCAGTCGTGACCATCTTTTAACCATGTTTCAGTAATGGCCACTAAATCATAGTCATTCACGATGATTTGCGCCATCAACTCATTTACCTTATTTCGTATACTACGAGCATTCAGGTAAAGTACACTTATGCTGTTTTTTATGTCTTTGTTATGAATCCTAACACCTTGATCAGTAACTTTTCGCAATTTATTTTTCCTCTTACCCTTTCTCCTAATTTTCCTTGTCTTTGAACCCATATCTCTACATAATAACCTGTCACGTAACCTGCTGCCTTGATCTCCATTACCCATTATACTGTCCATAGCTTTACACTTCCCTTCCCCCCAACTTGCTAGTTTAAAGTCCTTGTGACCAACCTATTTATCCTATTCGCTAGAACACTGGTCCCAGAATGGTTCAGGTGAAGACCGTCCCAACGGTACAGGTCCCTCCTGCCCCAGTACTGATGCCAATGCCCCATGAAATGGAATCCCTCTTTCCCGCACCACTCCTTTAGCCACGTGTTAACATCTCTAATTTTCTCAACCCAATTGGCACGTGGCTCGGGTAGTAATCCAGAGATTATAACCCTGGAGGACCTGCTCTTTAATTTAGTCCCTAGTGTTTGATAATCCCCAAACAGGTCCTCTTTCCTAGTCTTACCTATGTTGTTAGTCCCAACGTGGACCACAACAACTGGATCCTCCCCCTCCCTCTCCAAAATCCTTTCAAGCCGATCAGAGATGTCCCTCACCCTGGCACCGGGCAGGCAACATACCATGCGGGACTCTCGATCTGGCTTACAAAGTATGCCATTAATCCCCCTGATTATAGAATCCCCTACAACTACCACTTGTCTTTTTGCTCCCCCCTCTTGAATGGCTTCCTGTACCACGGTGCAGTGGTCAGTCAACGCATCCTCCCCACAGCCCTCTTCCTCATCCACACAGGGAGCAAGTACCTCATACCTGTTGGACAAGGTCAAGGGCTGAGGCTCCTCAACTCCTAAACTCAGGATCCCCCTACCTGCCTCCCTTGCAGTCACACCACTCTGTCCCTGACCACTGTCCAAATTAACAGAACCTATTCTACCGGGTGTGACTGCCTCCTGAAACAAAGTGTCCAGGTAATGTTCCCCCTCCCTGATGTGCCGCAGTGTGTGCAGCTCGGTCTCCAGCTCATCAATTCTGAGCCGAAGTTCCTTGAGCAGCCAACACTTGCTGCAGATGTGGTCACTGACGGTCTCAATGGGATCCACCAGTTCCATCATCATACAGCAACAGCACATCACCTGTCCAGCCATATTCAACTAGTTAATTAATTTAAATGTATTTTAAAAAAATTTCTTTATAGAACCTCAAGGATAAACCTGAACACCAACAAAAACACAGCCACTCACCCGAACTCAGTCACTCACCTAAACTCAGATGCACTCTGTTCCAATCAGCACTCAGTCACTCACCTAAACTCAGATGCACTCTGTTCCAATCAGCACTCAGTCACTCACCTAAACTCAGATGCACTCTGTTCCAATCAGCACTCAGTCACTCACCTAAACTCAGATGCACTCTGTTCCAATCAGCACTCCGTGACTAAAGGCACTCCTGCCACACCTTTTGTGCACTCACCTCTCCCAGCACTGTCCCGTCTCTCTCCTCCCGCGCTTTTTAAATCTCACGGCTCACTCCTCCGGCGCTGTTTTCGCTGTCCCGGCTCTCTCTGCTCCCGCGCTGTTTTCACTGTCCCGGCTCTCTCCTCCCGCGCTTTTAAAATCTCCCGGCTCTCTCCTCCGGCGCTGTTTTCGCTGTCCCGGCTCTCTCTGCTCCCGCGCTGTTTTCGCTGGTAAGGGAGGAGGAGGAAAAGAGTGCTCCACTGATACCTCTGTAGTGGGGGGGAGTCACCCAGAAATTTGTGGCGGGGGGGTCCTCCATGGCCGCTGGGGGGGGAGGGGGGAGAGGGAGTTCAGTTATCTCACTGATTGGAGCGTCCTTTAAAGATGGCTCCCTGATCTCTCTGTAGCTGGGCTTGCCGGCTCTATTAGGCCCCAAAGCACCACAGTGATGCCGCAGAACCAGCTCACTTATTTTTTTCTGGCCAAGCATCAGAAGATCAGTGTGCTCGGAGTAAGACATGTCGGCTTTCAGTCAGAACCTGCCGCTTTGCCATTTTATTTGAAAATCCCGTCCAAAACACGTGTTTGCCCTTCCAGGTAAAAAAAATCACTCAGTGAGGCTGGAGCACTGAATATATTCAATGCTGAGCTGGACAGATTTATGATCTGCAAGGAAACCAAGGGTTATGAAGGGCTAGCATAAAAGTGGAGCTGATGCCACAGTCAAATCAATCATAATCTTATTGAATGGTCGAGCAGGGTTGAAGGGCCAAATGGCCTCATCCTGCTTCTCTATCTGATGATTTTGTGTACAAGGAATCAAGAAATGGTCTCCATGGTTCAAAGCACCGTCGTAATTTTACTTAACAATAATCAGCAATAGACGGGCAAAATATTATTTTGGCAGTTGTAATGTGACAGTAAGCCAGTACATATTTTGAAAGCTGCCAAAAGACATTCATTAGTTACATGTGAATACATATGAGTGATGGATTAATAATGCATGATACTCTTATTGTACATTTCTTTCTGACAGGATTGTTATGCTTCAATGAAAGTTTTATTTCTGTATACAGAAAGAGCATATCGCTCAGGCAATATAAGAAAGAATGTTATGTCTCCTGTCAAAAGTATTAATAAAAATGTTCTGGACTTGTGTGCAAATAGGATGACACTGATCTAAAAGAGACAGTACTGAATTAAAGTAGCTTCTGCGTCTTTTGTCATGGTTGTCAAGGTGATAACCTGATGAGACAACATGCATTTAATTGTGTGCTTGAGGAGAAAGGCACAGATACATTGACAACAGCACCTCATAATAGAAAAACTAAATCTCAAACATGATTACGTTCAGAAGCTGAATTCTGAATAATATTTCTTTATGTCAGATTTGGTGGAAACTACAAACTTGAAGGTACTGAATAAAATATTTGGACGATTTGGAAATGATTAATGTCAAGATCGAACATTGCTTTGTCCATTGCTTTAATAGAAATGGAAACATTCATTCATTTTCAGTAAACAAAATTATTCCTAAGTATAGAATACAATGATCCAGAATTTGCAGTCAGCAGCAGAGTTGGTATGAGACACTGAACTCAAAGAAAGCTGACGAAAAGATCTAGCAATCATCACAGAATCACAAAATATTGCAACACAGAAGAGGCCCTTCGGTCCATCAAGTCTGCACCGACGGCACAGGTTTTTATCTAACGCGGCAGCACAGTGATTAGCACAGTTGCTTCACAGCTCCAGGATCTC
Organism: Scyliorhinus torazame; assembly: GCF_047496885.1. Lineage (NCBI taxonomy): Eukaryota > Metazoa > Chordata > Chondrichthyes > Carcharhiniformes > Scyliorhinidae > Scyliorhinus > Scyliorhinus torazame. The sequence goes on from NC_092708.1 coordinate 105,370,772, forward strand.
AGGTTCGGTTCCTGGCTTGGGTCACTGTGCAGAGTCTGCACATTCACCCCGTGTGTGCGTGGGTTTCCTCCGGGTGCTCCGCTTTTCTCCCACAGTCCAAAGATGTGCAGGTTAGGTGGATTGGCCATGATAAATTGCCCTTAGTGTCCAAAAAAAAAAGGTTAGGTGGGGTTACTGGGTTACGGGCATAGGCTAGCCGCGTGGGCCTAAGTGGGTTGCTCTTTCCAAGAGCTGGTGCAGACTCGATGGGCTATAAATTCTATGTTCAATTGATTTCATTATGGCACTAACCACAGGGAGTAACCAGGGTCCATCAACAAGTTGGATAAAAAGCGATCGCATTGAAGAATTATCCGCGCTGGACAAGAATGAAATAAAAGCACAGTAGTTTCTTATAGCTTTTCAAAAGTTAGAAAGATTACATTGTCTGAGCAGTTTCTGCTAGCTCTGCATCTCCTAGAAACTTTAATCAATTTGCAGACAGCAAAATAAAAATTCTGACATACATATGAGATTAAGGAAGAAGCTGAAATGTCAAAAACAAACTTTCTTCAAATAATTATTTTTATTAATTGGAAAATCTGATTCTTTTTTTAAATAATAGTGTAATTTGACATTCCACACCTATAAAAATAGTTTCTGGGGCAAGAGAGGTTGTTTAGAGCTAATTATGACTATGATCACATCCAATGAGTCAAATCTCCTTGATTTCCATCCGCAAAGCCTTCGACTGTGCATTATATGGAGGAGCAGGGAATCAGTGACAGATTTCTGTGTTTTTCTATGTTTAACTGCGCATGTGCAGATACCAAGGGCAACATTTTACAGGGAGTAAGTGGGTGATGTGGATGAATCGCAATTGGAAGTGGGTGTATTGCCCACTCCCATCCAGTCCCATCGTCTTGCAAGAATTTAACAGTCATTGGATTAATGAGGGAGAAGACTGAGAACCGGGCAATCAAATGGCAGGAAGCTTTCTGGTCCAAGCACCACCAGCAATAGTCGGCACTGCGGGGAGTACAGCGCTCCCTGATGGGGATCATTTCTGGAACTGTATGGAAAGGCATGTTGTAGGAATATGGATGAGTGTAGCGAAATATAGAAATAAGACCGTCATATGTAAGAGCAGAAGTGAGCCAGTCGGCCCATTGAGTCTGCTCCGGTACTCAATGGACCCAGCTCGCGTACTGTGTGCACATATACATCGGTGTGGTTCTGCACAACCATGGGCTACTGTGGGCTGTCAGTTGGGTGCACAGCAGGACGGCTGCCTTGCCTGACGTGCCCCTCCTCCCCAGCCAGCCATGCCAGTGGCAGGACCGGCAGCCCACGATCACGGCTCTGGGGTCAATTCCTACCTCCCCTCTCTCCCTCAGCAGCCACTGTGCCTGTTTCCCGATGTTTGAAACCACAAGTGAACCTCGCCATCGGTAATTCCTCCTGGTTGAGGATCACAGGAGTCCCGGAGAATGCCGGGATGGGCCCGTTAAAACGGTGTTTTCTATACGTGCGACGTAGAATGCATTCACACCGTTGTCGAGGCACTGGAATATGGCATTCAGTCGGGTGCCCTTCGCACGCCTCAATTTTCAGCTGATACACCATTCTCTGCCCAATTGTGCCTCACGATTCCAGCTTCACTGGCGGACAATTCTGCCCCTCTTTGACTACAATTCTTTTTTTTTTAATAAACATTTTATTGAGGTTTTTTTTGGTTTTACAATAACAACAAAATAAACAATATACATAAGTCTATAAACATACTGCAAAAAGTCTGCTTCCTCCCTTACAAGTCCCACCTTTATTAACCCCCTACTCTGAACTAAACTAACCCCCCCACCTTCTGCTGACATTTAATTTTCTGCAAAGAAGTCGATGAACGGTTGCCGCCTCCGGGCGGACCCTAATAGTGACCCTCTCAAGGCGAACTTGATTTTCTCCAGCCAGAGAAAGCTAGCCATGTCAGATAGCCAGGTCTCCGACTTCGGGGGCTTTGAGTCCCTCCAAGCTAATAATATCCATCTCCGGGCTACCAGGGAAGCAAAGGCCAGAACGTCTGCCTCTTTCTCCTCCTAGATTCCCGGATCTTGCGACACCCCGAAAATCGCCACCTCCGGACTCGGTGCCACCCTTATTTTTAACACCGTGGACATGACATTTGCAAGCCCCTGCCAGAACCCCCTGAACTTTGGGCATGTCCAAAACATGTGGACATAGTTCGCCTGCCCCCCAGAACACCTTGCACACCTATCTTCTACACCAAAGAACCTGCTCAGCCGGGCCACTGTCATGTGAGCCCGGTGAACTGTCATGATATGCAAACATGCAACCAATGAACACTCAGAAAAGGACACAACCAATGGGCAGTTAGGACACTCAGAGGTGGCCTCACCACAAGGGGACATGACATAAACACTATAAAAGGGATGAGGCAGACACCCTGCCTCTTTCCACAGACAGACATCTAGAGAGTTAGACAGGGTTGATCAGCAGCATCACACCCCAGCGCGTGGTGTAGAGCAAGCTGGTACAGTTAGACTGAGTTACTACAGTTAGATTAGCAGAGAGTCAAACTCATTTGAGAACTGTGTTAATAGTTCAATAAACACATTGAACTCATTTCAGAGTCTGGAGCATCCTTTAGTTAAGACTGCGTCAAGTAGCAGCCTGTGTTATCCGAAGCAGGATAACACAACATGATACCAGGAGTGACTGTTCAATCTATTTAGTTCAACTCAGCAAGATCCATGACAACCAGCTACTGAATACAGGCACAATGAACAAGATTCAGGCTCGTCATCAGCTCAGGACCACCGGCAATCTTAGTGCCAACTGGCGATCATTCAAGCAGAAATTTCAACTATATGCGGAAGCATCCGACCTCAATGGCGCGACCGATGCTCGGAAGATAGCTCTTCTACTCTCCACTGCAGGTGACCATGCGATAGAGATCTTCAACTCCTTTCACTTTTCCGAAGGGCAGGACAAAACGAAGTACCAAACCATCCTGGATAAATTCGACCGCCACTGCGAGGTGGACACCAACGAAATCTTCGAGCGCTACATCTTCAAGCAGAGGATGCAAGGTAAAGACGAATCCTTCAACTCCTATCTAACTAACCTTAGACTGCTAACGCATCGTTTTTGGAGTCAACTCTGATCCTCTGCGAGAGCAATTGTTGAAAATCAAGCACATGACCCTGCCAGTCGCGATTGAATCGTGTACTGTGCATGAGCACTCTAAAAATCGCTATTCACAGTACAAAACGGCAGAAAGTGAAAAACAAGCCTCCCACGAGGTGGAGAGTGTTCAGGCCATCTCCCGGATGCAGCGCCTCCACATTGACGAAAGCGGGCCCTTCGCGCGCCCTTCCCGGGGCCCGACGCTTGCGCAATGCGATTGGGAACACGAAGTGGCCGAAAACCGCACTGTGCAGGTGCAGACGTCCGAGAACCGCACCGAGAAGCGCAATGACGCACTGAGCGTCATGACGTGCGCACCGCACATTTTTTTTAAAACTGCCCTGCAAGAGGCAAACGTGGTTTAAACTGTGGGAAACCAAACCACTATGCAGCCCTGTGCAGATCTGCACCACCAGTCAGGAGCCAGCACTCCCAATTCCGACAGCAGCGCATCAGAAGTGTGCAACACCAAATGCATGACTCTGATCCAGGCAATGCGACGGATTCAGATGATGAATACCTTGACAACACTTACCGAGTGGGCATTATTACGAAGTGCGAATACGCCACACCGGACACATCGCAAGTCCAATCAATCGTCGCCGTAGTTTCCGAGGAAAAATGGCATGCAGTGATGAAGGTCAACCACTGCCCCATCCAGTTCAAATTGGGCACAGGTGCCTCCGCCAACCTAATTTCGCAGGTGGACTTCAAGAAAATAAAGAAGCCCCCACAATCCTTCCAGCTGCCTGCAGACTCCTGGACTACAATGGAAACGCAATCAAGGCACTGGGGTCCTGCCATCTGTAGGTGTCCAGCCGACACACACAAGCAAGCTTACGCTTCGTGATTGTTAAACCAGACAGGGCGACCCTGCTAGGTGCGCACACCTGCAAGCAACTGAACCTCATTCAAAGGGTCTACACCACGACGCCGTCCCATTCAGATCTTCAGGGCAGCATCGATGACATCCTAACCCAGTACCCAGACGTATTTAGCGGGATGGGCACGCTGCCATACGAGAACAAGATTCTACTGCAGCCTGATGCCAAGCCAGTGGTCCACGCACCACGCCGAGTCCCTGCTCCACTGAGAGAGCGACTGAAGGCAGAGCTCACGAGTCTACAACAAAAAGGCATCATCGCCAAGGTCACTGAACCAACCGACTGGGTCAGCTCGATGGTGTGCGTAAAGAAGCCTTCGGGGGACCTGTGCATCTGCATTGACCCCAAGGATTGAAACAAAAACATTATGCGGGAACATTACCCCATCCCGAAGAGGGAAGAAATCACGAGTGAGATGGCACACGCGTGCTTCTTCACAAAATTGGACGTATCCCAAGGATTTTGGCAAAGCCAACTTGAAGAATCCAGCAGAAGGCTCTGCACCTTCAACACACCTTTTGGCAGGCTCTGCTACAACCGAATGACATTTGGCATCATCTCAGCATCAGAGATTTTCCATCGTATCATGGAACAGATAGAACATAGAACATAGAACAATACAGCGCAGTACAGGCCCTTCGGCCCACGATGTTGCACCGAAACAAAAGCCATCTAACCTACACTATACCATTATCATCCATATGTTTATCCAATAAACTTTTAAATGCCCTCAATGTTGGCGAGTTCACTACTGTAGCAGGTAGGGCATTCCACGGCCTCACTACCCTTTGCGTAAAGAACCTACCTCTGACCTCTGTCCTATATCTATTACCCCTCAGTTTAAAGTTATGTCCCCTCGTGCCAGCCATTTTAATCCGCGGGAGAAGGCTCTCACTGTCCACCCTATCCAACCCCCTAATCATTTTGTATGCCTCTATTAAGTCTCCTCTTAACCTTCTTCTCTCCAACGAAAACAACCTCGAGTCCATCAGCCTTTCCTCATAAGATTTTCCCTCCATACCAGGCAACATCCTGGTAAATCTCTGGTATATACAAATATATAAGACAAAAAAGAGTGGCTAAGGTAAATAATGGTCCTTTGGAAGATGAGAAGGGAGATTTAATAATAGGAGACAGGGAAATGGCTGAGGAGCTGAACAGGTTTGTTGGGTCAGTCTTCACAGTGGAGGACACAAATAACATGCCAGTGACTGATGGAAATAAGGATATGATAGGTGAGGACCTTGAGATGATTGTAATCACTAAGGAGGCAGTATTGGGCAAGCTAATGGGGCTAAAGGTAGACAAGTCTCCTGGCCCTGATGGGATGCATCCCAGAGTGTTAAAAGAGATGGCTAGGGAAATTGTAAACGCACTGATGATAATTTATCAAAATTCACCAGACTCTGGGGTTGTCCCAGAGGATTGGAAAGTAGTAAACGTGACACCAGTGTTTAAAAAAGGAGGTCGGCAGAAAGCGGGTAATTATAGGCCGGTAAGCTTAACTTCGGTTGTAGGGAAAATGCTGGAATCTATCATTAAGGAGGAAATAATGGGGCACCTGGAGGGAAATTGACCCATTGGGCAGACACAGCATGGGTTCACAAAGGGTAGGTCGTGTCTGACTAATTTGGTAGAATTTTTTGAGGCCGTTACCAGCGCAGTAGATAACGGGGAACCAATGGATGTGGTATATCTGGATTTCCAGAAAGCTTTTGACAAGGTGCCACACAAAAGGTTGCTGCATAAACTAAAGATGCATGGCATTGAGGGTAAAGTGGTAGCATGGGTAGAGGATTGGTTAACTAACAGAAAGCAGAGAGTGGGGATAAATGGGTGTTTCTCTGGTTGGCAACCTGTAACTAGCGGGGTCCCTCAAGGATCAGTGTTGGGCCCGCAGTTGTTCACAATTTACATAGACGATTTGGAGTTGGGGACCAAATGCAATGTGTCAAAGTTTGCAGACGACACTAAGAAGAGTGGTAAAGCAAAAAGTGCAGAGGATACCGGAAGTCTGCAGAAGGATTTGGATAGGTTAGATGAATGGGCTAGGGTCTGGCAGATGGAATTCAATGTTGCCAAGTGTGAGGCTATCCATTTTGGGAGGAATAACAGCAGAATGGATTATTATTTAAACGGTAAGATGTTAAAACATGCTGCTGTGCAGAGGGACCTGGGTGTGCTGGTGCACGAGTCGCAAAAAGTTGGTGTGCAGGTGCAACAGGTGATTAAGAAGGCTAATCGAGTTTTGTCTTTCATTGCTAGAAGGATGGAGTTCAAGACTAGTGAGGTTATGCTGCAATTGTATAGGGTGTTGGTGAGGCCGCATCTGGAGTATTGTGTTCAGTTTTGGTTTCCTTACCTGAGGAAGGACATATTGGCACTGGAGGGAGTGCAGAGGAGATTCACTAGGTTGATCCCAGAGTTGAGGGGATTAGATTATGACGAGAGGTTGAGTAGACTGGGACTGTACTCATTGGAGTTTAGAAGGATGCGGGGGGGGGGGGATCTTAGTGAGACATATAAAATTATGAAGGGAATATATAGGATAGATGCGGGCAGGTTGTTTCCACTGGTCGGGGAAAGCAGAACTAGGGGGCATAGCCTCAAAATAAGGGGAGGTAGATTTAGGACGGAGTGTAGGAGGAACTTCTTCACCCAAAGGGTTGTGAATCTCTGGAATTCCTTGCCCAGTGAAGCAGTTGAGGCTCCTTCTTTAAACGTTTTTAAGAAAAAGATAGATGCCTTTCTAAGGAATAAAGGGATTCGGGGATATGGTGTACGGGCCGGAGAGTGGAGCTGAGTCCACAAAGATCAGCCATGATCTCATTAAATGGCGGAGCAGGCTCGAGGGGCCAGATGGCCTACTCCTCTTCCTAATTCTTATGTTCTTATACCGGATGGTGGGTGGTCTGCTCCGGCTGTCATTGTTCGACAGGCCACGCCCAGATCCTATGTCATACTTTTGGCTGATGGGTCCATTGTGCGAAGGAATCGAAGGGCACTGTGAAAGGTTGCTTGCCCACAACCACTTTCCCCTCCATTTCCACATGTCGAATTGCCACCTCCAGATACCTCGAAGCACGAGGCCACCAGTCGTGCCTCCCACTCACCTTTCAAGACACCCTCATCCCCTCCACTACCTCTCCGGTGGTCGATGAGGATCAGATGCAAGCCTCAGAGACTGGACTTATGAGCATTTGTTTTCTTTGTTCTGGTCTGTATTCCTCAGTCAGTCACATTAGAGAGACACATTCGCATGTATATACATCTACTAAAAAAAAGGGGAGATATCATGATATGCAAACATACAACCAATGAACACTCAGAATAGGACACAACCAGTGGTCAGTCAGGACACTCAAAGGTGGCATCACCACAAGGGGACATGACATAAACACTATAAAAGGGATGAGGCACTCACACCCTGCCTCTTTCCACAGACAGACATCTAGAGAGTTAGACAGGGTTGATCAGCAGCATCACACCCCAGCACGTGGTGTAGAGCAAGCTGGTACAGTTAGACTGAGTTACTACAGTTAGATTAGCAGAGAGTCAAACTCATTTGAGAACTGTGTTAATAGTTCAATAAACACATTGAACTCATTTCAGAGTCTGGAGCATCCTTTAGTTAAGACTGCTTCAAGTAGCAGCCTGTGTTAGCCAAAGCAGCATAACACAACATGAACGACCTTGAACTGTATCAGGCTGAGCCTGGCACATGTTGTGGACGCGTTGACTCTACTCAACGCCTCCGCCCAGAGACCATCCTCTATCTCTCCTCCTAACTCCTCCTCCCACTTGCGCATCAGCTCCTCAGTCTGCGTGTCCTCTGACTCCATGAGCTCCTTTTCGATGTCAGAGACCTTAGTTCGCCCACCCACACACTGGAAACTGGTAGGACGGGAAGTTTGAGACCTGTCTACGTAGGGAAGTCTCGTACCTGCAGGTACCTAAATTTATTCCCCCTCGCCAATCCAAATTTCTCCTCCAGCTCCCTCAAGCTCGGAAAGCTGCCTTCTATAAACATATCCCCCAACCTCTCAATCCCTGCCTTCTGCCATCTCCAAAGCCCCCCGTCCATCCTTTCCGGGGCAAACCGGTGGTTATTGCAGATTGGAGACCAGACCCTGCTCCCTCCGCTCCCACATGCTTCCTCCATTGCCCCCAGACTCTCAGGGCTGCCACCACCACAGGGCTGGTGGAGTACCGTGCTGGCGGGAACGGCAGAGGCGCCACTATCAACGACCCCAAACTGGTGCCCTTACATGAGGCCGCCTCCATACGTTCCCATGCTGACCCTTCCCCCACCACCCACTTCCTGATCATGGCTATATTCACCGCCCAATAATAGTTACTGAAGTTTGGCAGCGCCAGCCCGCCCTCTCCCCGGCTCTGCTCAATCATCCCCTTTTTTACTCGCGGGGTCTTGCCCTCCCATACAAAGCCTGTGATAACTTTGTTAATCTGTTTAAAAAAGGTCCGCGGAATAAAGACACTGAGACACTGGAACACAAACAGGAATCTCTGAAGGACCGTCATCTTCACTGTCTGGACCCTCCCAGCTAGTGACAAGGAACGCGTCCTACCTCCGAAAATCGTCCTTCATTTGGTCCACCAGATGAAGGACATGTCCATTGCGGCCACTACCTCCACCTCCCTACCTTCTGGGGGCATCATGATCGCATTTAGCAACCTTCTTGCATTGGACACCAACTGCCTTCCCTTAACGAACCCCGCCTGGTCCTCCCCAATCACGTCCGGAACGCAGTCTTCAATCCTAGAGGACAAAATTTTGGCCAACAGTTTGGCGTCCACATTCAATAGGGATATCGGCTTGTAGGACCCACACAGCTCTGGATCCTTATCCCACTTCAGAATCAGCGAGATCGTGGCCTGTGACATCGTCGGGGGAAGCACCCCTCGCTCCCTTGCCTCATTGAATGTCCTCATCAACAGCGGCCCCAATATCCCAGCGAACTTTTTATAAAACTCCGCTGGGTACCCATCCGGCCCCGGGGCTTTACCCGACTGCATGGCCTTCAACCCCTCCGCTATCTCTTCGATCCCGATCGGGGCACCCAGCCCTTCTACCAGCACCCCATCCACCTTCAGGAAATTCACCCCCCTAGGAAGTGCTTTATCCCCTCTGGCCCCGGTGGGGGTTCCGGCCCATACAGCCGACTATAAATGCCTTATTCACCCCTGCTGAGTCTCCAACCAGGTTCCCGTCTCGATCCTTTACTTTCCCTATCTCCCTGGCTGCCTCCTTCTTTCTAAGCTGCTGTGCAAGCATTCTGCTGGCCTTCTCTCCATGCTCATAAATCACCCCCCTCGCCTTTCTCAGCTGCTCCTCCGCCCTCCCTGTGGTTAGCAAGCCGAACTCCGCCTGTAGCCTCCGCCGTTCCCTTAACAGCCCTGCCTTTGGGGTCGCTGCATACCTCCTATCGATCTGTAGTATCTCCTTTACCAGTCGGTCCATCTCTGTCCTTTCTACCTTCTCCCTGTGGCCCCGTATCGAGATCAGCTCCCCTCTAACCACCGCCTTCAATGCCTCCCAGACCACCGCTGCCGAACTTTTTCCCATGTCATTGACCTCCAGGTAATTTTGAATACATTTCCTCAACCGCCCGCACACCTCCTCCTCCGCTAAAAGCCCCACATCTAACCTCCAGTGCAGGTGCTGATTATTGACTTCACTAACCTGTAGGTCAACCCAGTGCGGTGCCTGGTCTGAGATTGTGATCACCGAGTACTCTGTGTCCACCACCCCAGCCAGCAAGGCCCTGCTCAAAATAAAGAACTCGATCTGGGAGTACACTTTATGCACGTGTGAGTAGAAGGAGAAGTCATTTGGCTGCCCAAATCTCCACCCCCCCCCCCCCCCCCCACCCCCCCCCCCCCCATCCTGCTCCATGAACCCTTTTAGCTCCTTAGCCATTGCTGGCACCCTGCCCATTTTTGAGCTTGACCAGTCTAACCCAGGGTCAATAATTGTATTGAAGTCCCCTCCCATGACCAGTTTACGCGAATCCAGATCTGGTACCTTCCACAGCATCCTCTTTATAAACTCCACATCGTCCCAGTTTTGGTGCGTATACATTTACTGGTGCCACCTGCACCCGTCCAATTTCCCACTGACCATCATGTACTGGCCTCCCCCATCCAAAACTATTCTTCCCGCCTCAAACACCACTCGCTTGTTGATCAGGGTCACGACCCCTCTGGTCTTTGAGTCCAGTCCCGAGTGAAAAACCTGTCCGACCCAACCATTCCTGAACCTAATCTGGTCAGCTACTTTAAGGTGCGTCTCCTGCAGCATTACCACGTCCACCTTCAGTCCTCTCAAATGCGCGAACACGCGTGCCCTCCTAACCGGCCCATTGAGCCCTCTTACATTCCAGGTGATCAGTCTAGTTGGGGGGCTTATCGCCTCCCCCCTTTCGCCGATCAGCCATCCCCCCTGTTGGGCCAGTCGCCAGCCCACGCCCCACGCCTCCACTGTCCCGCGGCCTCAGGCAGCCTCCTCCCCCGACCTCCTCACTGTCCCTCAGCAAAAGTCCCTCCTTCGTCAGCAGAACATTTTTCCCCCCTCCCCCCTCGAGTAACAGCACAAAATAAATCAACCCCTTTGATAAGCCTAACATCTGCTCACCCCCCACTACACATCCGTAGGCTAGCCCGCCCAGCTAGCTTGATGGCCCTCGCCCCGGCACCAGACAGTCTCCCATCTATTGTTCCCTCCCCAACCTCCCCCCCCCCCCCCCCCCACACCCCACTGCTCATACATACATATTCAAATGAAAAACAATCCCAACACAATTGTCCGACAGAGATTTAAAAAACCCAAGTTGAACACAACAAAAAAAAAAGATCAAGCAAAAGATCCAGCATCTGAACAAACACACCTCCATCTCCCAACAGTGCAAGCTTTACCTCACTCAGCTCTGCAGCTGGCCCCAGATCCATACAGCAGGCATAACAAATAATCCGAAAAAGCAAGAAACAAGAAACTTTTT